>NC_141696.1:688792698-689392698 GCF_964263255.1 Lissotriton vulgaris
AGGCCAGATTAAATTTAGTGCATTGCACATTGAGAACCTGTTTGTGCTAAACCTGCACAATGCAACCTTTACACATGCTTTATCTTTTTATAAACTTAAACTTACATCATTTAGATCTTCTCTTGGGCAACATCAGAATGCAGTAATTCGGCCCATTCAAACCAATGTCATTCAAACACTACTCTACTGAGATGTATCCAATAGAATATTGCAATTATCATGACAGTCACCATTTTTAAATCTCTTACTTGCACTGGGAATTATGAGTGAACATTGGCTCCTACTTTTTCAAGAATTGTTCACAATATTTCAATAATTTATTACCAAGTCTGGTCCGATTCCCAATGCCCGCACTGGTGGATCTCTACACAAATGAGGAAATATGAGTGCCTTGAGACCCTCACGGGTGAGTAGTCGCGCTTTATAAGATTCTGATTGATTGACTGAATATGAACATCACTTTGGACTACTACATGTCGTCTGGGAGTAGTCCATAGCAATTGCTTCAAAAAGGAACGCGTTTGTAAATGGTCTTATTTACAGTCTTTCGTTAGTCAGCTGTATTAGGGCCTAGTTTTGGTTCATGTTCTGCACTTGAATGAACCCTTTATCTTGTCCCTTTATTGGTTCTAAAAGAAACCTTATCTTTGCCTCTGCTTCTCGCACTCTCAACTTAATTCACAAAGATGTATCTTGACTGCATATATCTTCGGGTGATGACTCAGATCTCTACTTCACCACTCACTGGATCCCAAATAGTCCACCATCACCGGATTCATATTACAGGTGTGCAAAATTAAAATCCTGCTAAAGAATATTTGAAAAGCTGATTTGCAGAGCGTAATTCTTACAGTTTTTGCATGTGGGTGATACGTTGCACATGCCATTTCTGTTGGAGATGCAAAAAACGTTTCTGCAAGCAAATTCTCACAGTAAAAATGTGCTTTTTCGGGGTTAGTCTTTCTCAAAACCAAGGTTTTCAAGAATTTAAAGAGTTATTATTTTTTATTTATTATTTACATGTCATCTTTTTTTAGAAAGATTAGCTACACCTTTGATGTACACAAAAACCCACGTTTATCAACTACAGGCACACATATGCATGTTTCACTTATTTTTGACGCCATAAGATGCTTTAACGTGACCATGACGCAACGGACACACAATAACCAAGCAGCCGAGAGGAAACGTGACAGACGAAGATTCAGGTAGTACATATTTACACTACATCTACTTATTTAGTAAATAACCACACATTTACTATAGTCGCCTAATTCACGTGCGCACAAGTGAGACTGTTTTCTAACAGCCCCAGAGTACACTGGGTTGTGTTTTTCATGGCCTACCTTTAAAGTGCTTTCAAGAATTCGCAGTCTGTGCAGTTTCTCATTGACTACTGGATCGCTACATCTTTTTACAAAAGACTTCTTGTATTCCAATTTGGTTGAGAGTCGGTGATCTCCGAGAGGGGACAGACTGGCCTGCTCCAAGGCCCTGTAGAGATCTTGCAATGAGTCTGTTCGTTTCTCTTCTACAGTGTCTGCTATTGTAAAACAAAACACAAGTAATGGAGCAAAATTAACCTGGTGATTCATGACATGGTGGCAGCCAAGGTGTGTTGCCTTCCTTTTCTCAAACAAATTAGGTCGCAAGGAGACTGCCTAGGATAGGACGGAGCCTAGTGGGAATATTTGGGGGAATTATTTTTTCTGTTAGCATATACTATTAACAAACTGAGATAAAGCAGGTTTGTGGGATGACTTTTTTTATGTTACTTGTTTTTGGGAAATGTAGTGAAAAAGAATTTTGCAAACAAAACCTGCCAGTGGTCCATTCTGTGCCTAGTACAGTTAATGTGGTAATCAATGTTTGCAAGGAGAGCATGGAAATGGAAGAAATACTGGAAAGGATGTTTGGCAGTGCACTTGCAAATGTTCTCTTGAATAAAAGGGTTTATTAATCTCTGTTGTTGTCAGAGGGTTACGTGGTGCTAATATGCCAGCCAACGGCTAAAAAGCTCGGCTGTCTTTGTTAAAACATTCCTGTTTAGAGCTTTCTATATAACAAACATCAGTGCCCCCGACCAGTTAGAGGTGGTGCGCCCAAACTCTGAACATGGCAACATTGACTCAGGAGACTGAGCCGGAGAGTTTGGGACCCCACAATAATAAAATCTCACTTGAGATCAATGTTTAGTTTTGCTTGCAGGTCTCCTAGTATGGGAGAATGATGAATTAATCTATGGCAATCACCTTGCTCCCTAAACTCTAAACTAGGAAAAGATTATGCATTCAGAAATGGAATTTTGCACAGCCTAATACGTTATTCTTAAAACTCAGATGGTGTAACAAGACTCTCAGGCAGAACCAAAAAATACCTTCAGGGAATGTTCCTTCTAAGTCAAATGGCTCTGCATCATGACTGCTCTCCCAGGAAAGTGTTCGAACAACTGCTCAGTTTGCAAATTGATTTCAGCGAAAGAAAAATACCTTAGCAACATTGTGAATGCAATTGCTTCCCCTATTCGGATCTCATAAATGTATTTCCACCACCTGCCATATGAGTAGAGTTTTATTTGACAAAAAAGTGCAATGGGCCGACGTTTTACTCAGGAGCCCGATGCTGGTTCTATTAAATGCCAAGGTTACAAAATGCCAATGCTGCCTAGCCCACCCAACCCACTTCGTTCCCCAACCCTACACATACTTTTATTTTAACTCAGTGATTCTTCTTTGTCTCTTTTCTGCCCAAAAATAAGTCATGGTCACCAAAAATGAGTGTTGGTGACCGCCCAACCCTAACAACAACACACACAAATAAACCCCTGCACATGAATAGCATCCATACCCTCTATGTGGGGATAGTCTACAAACAACATTGTTTGTGTATTCGCTAATTTACAAGCACCTTGAATTGCCTTTTGAATCAATTCTTTTTAAAATATCATGTCTGAAAAATCAAAAATTCATAAGCGAAAGACCCTCTGTATCAATCTCGGTATATTTAATTATGCTACAATCTTTCTGGCTATTTTAGTATCTGATGGTTTAAAACATTAAAAGTTACTTTGTCTTGTTACAATTTGTAATTGCTGACTGATTTTATTCATTTTGCAAGGACAAGCCAATGACAATAAATCGTTTTTTAATTGTCCTGTCTTTATATCAACGATTACATGCTTTCCAAAAAACCTGTAAATACCTCCGAGTGCTGTTGTTCTAAAATGCGGAGCATTATATAAGTCAAGTAAACACGATGTTCGTGACATTATCACCAAAACAGTAGTGGTATGAGTTTTTCAGATAATTAAATGAAAATAAAGCGGAACTTGATTCACAGCAGATTTAAAAGTTATCAGCACTGCATATATAACCAACCCTAGGTAGATATTCCATGTGTGTACAACAGCGTACATCTTTAATATTGCTTCATCTGCAATAAGCACAACCTTCAACAGCTCATGTTGAATAGACCATCAAACCACACATCCAACACAACTCAGATATGTCACCTAGGTGAGTATCAACGTGCTGACAGCATCATATTCCCCTATTAAAACACCTCCAGTGCTTTAAATGGGCTGGTACTGTCCGGAACGGAGTACCAGCACTTTTTTATTTTGAGAGGGAGAGTACCAGCAGTTCTCAAGAGAAGGGCTATACTTTTAATTGGAGAGAACCAGCACTTCTATTTTTAAATTTCAAGCACTGAACACCTCTCACGTAACATGCCACATAACTGATCAAACAAGAACACCATAGTCACAACCAACGCAGACTAGGTACCCCATATAGTCCAGAACAACCATGAGAACAACACAGTTTCAATAAGGCACACCACACAATTCTATACAACAGAATGAACGCATGAAGATAAAGCCCTGAACATACATGCAACACTGCCCTAACATTTAACTTTCTATCTATGAGGGCACAGCAAATGCCTCCACCAGCTGCCTAGGAGGCTTATACATTTGTCTGGCAAAGGACATGCATACAGAACGAGAAGATATTGAACCAAATTGGTACACACCAATTCTAACTCCTCAAACCCTGCATGTCACCAAGGATGACACATACATGAAAGGTAAACTCTTTCACTCAGCTGACTATACATCTCAACACCAAGTCGATTAGATTAAATACATTTAAAAAGACAAAAGGCCATAAAAGAACATACAGAAAAGCATCATCATAAAAATTAATAAATACACAGCAATATATTAAAATAAAGACAGAAACCAAATTGAAACCCCTCCCTACATAAAATACATAACAGTAATATACTTTTCCTGAGATGTATAGCAGCCCAAATATCACATGGTTAGTTTCTATCACAGAGTTCATTAGCGCAAACAAGAATTTCAAAGCCACTCTGTAATCCCTGATATTGCTTTGCAGGAGAAGCGATTTTAGATAATATTTGCTTAAACCCTCATAGAAACACATAATAGCATAAAGTGGTGTGTGCTTTAGCCGAAACACACTCTCAAGGACAAGGTGTAGTGGCCGATGGGTACTTTTTCATTACAGGAAAGGCGACCAAATGGTGGACAATACCCAATCGTAATCTGGGTAACACAAAACGATGTTGGGTATCCACAACAAGTCAGACCCTCCCTACCAAAGGTACTGCTAAGCTGCACGAGTTACAGAGAGTGCTGTATATAAATGCCAAATAGCAAATGTTAGGCCGAGCTAGTGCAGTCTATGTGTGTTTGAGACATTGCATTTGTCAGACAGAGGATGCGTTTCATCATAGTTTGAAACATACTAATGCAAACATAAGGGATTGGTGTAATATAACCCTTCATGATGAATATCTCACCCCATACTCTTTTTACCCATCTTTTTTCAGTCCCATATCAACAAGACAAATATAGTGATTGGGTAAAGTTACTGTGGTATTTTCCTCACAGGTTTTGCCCAGATTAAGAAAAACAGAGTAAAGTAAGGCTTTTGTTAACAGGGCACACATATTCTATTGTTTTGTATTAAAAACTTGTAAAGCGCACTGTCACTCAAAGGGTATCCTGGCGCCATGATACGTGTGCTCAAATCGGCTGTAGACGGACAACCGTCAGTGATCAGATTGGTTGAGGCAGACAAATTATGAGATAGATCATTCCCTGGAATAGAGCCAGGTTTTGACTCTTTTCCGAAACTGCATCAGCTCTTCTGACTGCCTAATGTCGGTAGGGAGTCTATTCCAAAGCTTTGCAGCCGCAATGCTGAAGGCTCTCCCACCTGATTTTGCCTTTCTGAATTTAGGCACCTTGACCAGATTGGCCGATGATGAGCGGAGACTCCGGGTGGGGATGTATCATACAAATTTGTTCTGCATAGGTATAGGACCAGCTCCATGCAGAGACTTGAACATAATGCGGAGGGATTTAAGCTTTATCCTCTCTGACATTGGAAGCCAATGCAGCTCCGCCAGAGTTTGCGAGGCAGAAGTGTGTC
Source organism: Lissotriton vulgaris (assembly GCF_964263255.1). NCBI lineage: Eukaryota > Metazoa > Chordata > Amphibia > Caudata > Salamandridae > Lissotriton > Lissotriton vulgaris. The sequence continues at coordinate 688,798,161 of NC_141696.1, forward strand.
TTGGTCTCGATAGAGCCAGCTTAGCTGCCATTGACTGGACCCTCTGCAGTCTCTCAATCAGATACTTTGGAGATTCCGGCACAACGCGTTGCAGTAGTCCAGTCTACTTAAAATGATGCTTCTAACTACCAGTGCCCTGGCCTGTGAGGGTAACATCGGGAGAATCTTCCGGAGCACCCTGATAAGGGCAAAGCAGCAACCGGCTGTTTTGTTAACCTGAGTTTCCAGGCTCAGTTTGTTATCGAACATAACTCCTAGATTGTGCACCCTCTCTGAGGGTACTAAAGCAGTAGTGGTCGGTATAGGCCAGAAATCATTTGATAGTGGGAGAAGATCTTTGCCTGCTGCGCAACACAGGACTTCTGTCTTATCTGTGTTGAATTGTAGAGAGTTTTCTCTCAGCCAGCCTGAGGCATCCTTCATACAGGCATGGAAATCTTCAAGTGAAGTGAATTGGTCCCCCTCCACAGACAGGATAAGCTGCGTATCATCTGCATAATTAATAAGGCTGACCTTGTGAGTTTTGATATTAGCCAGCAAGGGTCTCAGATAGTCCTTAAATAGTATCGGACTGATAGCAGACCCCTGAGGGACGCCATATGGATTACTGGTGAACTAAGATTGAAACAGTGAAAGAGCCACTGCCTGTCGTCTGTTGGAGAGGCACGATTGGACCCATTTCAATGCTGTGCCCACTACCTTTATGTCCTTGAGCCTGGCCAGAAGTACCTCATAGTTAACCGTGTCAAAAGCGGCGGACAGGCGAAGCAGAATCAGTATTGCTGACTGCCCCCTGTCCGTCCGCCTGCATTCGAAGATCGTCCAACATGCTTACCAGAGCTGTCTCTGTCCCATGTCAAGGACAGAAGCCAAATTGCATATCATCCAGTTTGTTGCTGGTTTCAAGAAATTGGGAGAGTGCCTTACTGACCACCCGCTCTATGATCTTTATCGGATAGGGCAACAAGGAGATAGATCTCTAATTCTTGGGGCAAGCTGGGTCCAGCGTAGCTTTTTTCAACAGAGGTGTCACCCCGCTTGTTTCCAGCAATACAGCACTGACCTGCTGGTCAGTGATTGATTACAGATTTGTGTGATTGTCGGAAGTAGCTCTGAACTCAACTCTTTCCATATTCTGTGTGGTAGTGGGTCCAGCGGAGAGCCTGAGGAAACATCTAGTGCCTTTCCATCTTTCCATGTCCTCTTTTGGGCAATTTGGAAGAGAATCTTACTCTCTTCCATACATGGCTGATTACTAGATTTGAGACCTTAATCCCCGAAAAAAAGCCTAAACCAGGAGAACGTAGAGCGTCGGCCCCATGGTTCTCTCCCCAGTTAAAGTTGCAACGCCAGGGTTGTAAAAGGGCCGAGAGAGATTGGAGACGGGTATATGATCCAACTGAAAAATTGAAATATCGAGCGTTAACCAAAGCCTACCATCAATCGATTTGGATTGAAAAAAAGGCTTACTTTGAGCGTCGAATTGATGAGGCTGAAAATGGTTGTAAAGAAATTTTCAAAGTTGTTCAAGAGTTTACTTCTCCTGCCAGCTGCACTCCATCTCATACTCATTCAGAAGTATGGATAAAACAACTTGCACTTTTCTTTGTTAGTAAAATCACAACCATTCAAGCATCTCTTTCCCACTCCAGCTCACAGTTGGGTTCGAGTTCTTCATCCCTCCCTTCATTTATGGAGGGTCAAGGCCCTTTTCTTTCAGAATTCCCCCATCTGTCTCTGGATACGTCTCTCGAGCTTTTGTCAAGTTTGAAATCAGGCTCTCCACTTGATCCGTGCCCGGCTAAACATCTGGGGAAAGTGGCACCAGCTTTAAATGCTCTGCTAAACCCCCTTTTGAACTCTTCCCTGTCAACTGTTGAGGTTCCGCAGGCATGGAAGCATGCCTTGATCCTGCCATTGATCAAGAAGCCCACCTTGGACCCCCTGATCCACACCAACTATAGGCCTATTTCCCTTCTCCCTGCTCTGGCGAAAGTGGCTGAGAGATTTGCACATCGGACGATTTCCAATTTCATCGAAGGAAACGACCTGTTGCACGCCACACAATCCGTATTCCGTGCAAATCATAGCACGGAGTCGGCTCTTCTCGAGGTCACGGATGCCATCAGGGAAGTACTCGACTCTGGGGGAAGAGCCATGTTGGTAATGCTGGATCTGTCGGCGGCCTTTGACACCGTTCCTCACGATCGCCTACTTGCAAGACTCTGGGAGAGCGGCCTTCGGGGAACGGTGTGGAACTGGCTAAAATCATTTCTGGCCGACCGCCGGCAAACGATCTGGGCGCCCCCTTTCTCCGCTGATATGGCTCCGCTAGAGGTGGGGGTTCCGCAAGGTTCCATTCTCAGCCCCATGCTGTTTAACATCTTTATGGCCCCTCTGGCGGTAGTCGCGGAGTCCTTTGGCGCCCAGATCGTATCCTACGCCGATGACACCCAGCTCCTATTCACTTGTGATAGGGGCGGGTCATTCAACGGCATTCAGATCAAGGATTGCCTTGGTGCGGTTTTTGAGTGGTTCAGATGTAATGGGTTAAAGTGCAATTCTGATAAGTCTGAACTGCTCTTTTTTGGATGCGCCTGTGAACCAGACTGGAAAGCTTGGTGGCCCCAAGATATGTTTCCCCCAGACAATGTGTCTCTCAAGGCCAAAAACCTGGGAGTGATTGTGGACAGTGAACTGTCCTTTGGGCCACATATTTTGAGCCTTTCAGGTAAATGCTTCGGCATTTTACGGATGCTGAGGAAGTTTCTTCCTTTAGTGTCTTTTCAGCACAGGAAAATAATTGTCCAGGCCTTGATTGGATCTCGACTGGACTACGCAAACGTTCTCTTTCTGGGTCTACCAAAATATCTTTTGACCCGTCTGCAAGTAGTCCAGAATTCGGCAGCCCGTGCTATCTACGGGCTCCCGAGAAGAGCAGGTGCCACTGTCTTATTGAACACCTTACACTGGTTACCGATTGCTAAGAGAATTCTTTTCAAAAGCCTGACTTTTGCCTTCAAAGCTCAACAAGGCACTGGCCCTAAGTACATTAGGAAATGTCTCTCCCGCTATGTACCTAGCAGGTCTTTGAGATCATCTTATTTATCCAAGATGACAGTCCCGGCTATCAGGCGGGCAAGGTTGGGAGGTCGATCATTCCGCTATCTAGCCCCAAAGGCTTGGAATGAACTACCACTCTTCCTCAGACAGGCTCCCAGTCTCCTTGCTTTTAGAAAAGATCTGAAAACGTGGCTTTTTGCTAAATAATTTTTTTCCTTTTCTTATCTGCCTGCATTTTAGTTGTTATGTTGTTGTCTTACTTGCCGATATTCTTCGTCAAAGCGCCGGGATGCTCCCTGGAGTAGCCGTGCGCTATAGAAGAAATAAACTAACATAACATAACATAGTGCCGCTCTATTGAAGTCCTCCACAGATGAGGGCTCAAAGTGATCTAGAAGATGGGAGTGTTTCCCCATAATTTCTCTTTCTTTCTTTCCCTATAGTGCTTTTATTGCCTCTGCCTCGGCATTTCCCTCAGTGCATGCGCTACTCGCCTTAAAGCCATCAATGATTAGAGTGATCTTTTCCTCGAAGAAAGTCGCAAGGTTGTTACAGAGATCATGTGAAGGTTGTATTTTATTTTTTGCGCACTCTGGGCTGGATATGTCCCCACTATTTTAAAAATACTTCTGGCACGATTTGAGGTGTTTAAGATTAAAACTGCAAAACACTTTGATTTTATTATGCCGATTTCTCTCTTGTAGTGAGCTATTGCCTCTTTCCAGATGGATTTATCCTTGTCTGTGTATCCCTTTCTCCATTTTCTCTCTGCTAACTTACAGCTTATCTTTAGTTCTAAGTTTTTCGTTGTACCATGGTGTGGATGGTCTGCCGGTTTTCTTGTAGTTCTTTTGTGGAGCAACCATATCTAACCTGGTATTTATATGTCCACAAAAGGTTGCATAGTTCTCCTCCACCTGTTTGTCCTCCTCTAAGATTCCCTTCATAGAGAATACTGGGGAGATCTTTGCTGTATTCAAGAGTCCCTTCCAGTCCCTGACTTGACATTTCCTCGACTCAATGATGTTGGGGTCATTCTTTTTGGGATTATATATCCGGAATTTTAATAAATGGTGGTCAGACCAATCCACCAGCAACGTGTCTACCCTTCTAACAACGTGTTCTTCCACAAAAATTAAGGTCCAGTATGTGCCCTCCATTATGTGTGGGTTCTGTGACCCATTGTGTTAAGTTCAGGTTCTTGCAGGAGTGGATAAGAGTATTGTAGTTTGAATCCATACTCCGATTGCACCAAATGTTAAAATCCCCCATGATAAGTAATCTGGAGTGGGTGAGTACCATATTGGTGAAAATGTCGATAAATGCCCGCTGCTGTACATAACTGGCTGCCCCGGGAGGTCTGTAGCACAGTATTCCAGTCAACACTTGTCCCTTGTGATATTTAATGAGAAACCGAGCCTTTCTATACCTTTAACCTCATCAACATCCAAAGGGACAAAGTCCCATATCTCTTTAAATGTGATCCTGACCCCACCTCCCCTCGGGTCGTGGCTTGTGGAATACTTTGTATCCCAGTGGGGAGGCGAATCCCGGCTCCAGGTCTGATCCTGGATGTGTCCATGTCTCTGTCATGAATAAAACATCTAGATTGTGTGTTTTCAGCAGTAGTTGGGTCTGTAACCAATGTTTGGGTAAAGATCTGACATGAAGCAGACCGCACACAGGGGTATCCCTACTAGCAAAAACGGATGTTGGTCCAGCTGTCTTTGCATATCTAAGCGTGCCAACATGACCCCCCGCCTCCCTCAGATACCGCAGTTCTTTACTTGTGTAATAATGTCTCCCTTCCTCTGCCTCTTTTTTCCCCAAACAGGCATCATGCAGAATAAAGTTGTAAATGGCTACTTAATATGTATCCTGAGTGTGCCTATATCTCACAGTTATTCCTTGATCATTGCTAGGTGCTCCACTAATGACCTGTCAAGTCACTTACGCACAACATCAAAACAATTCCCACATAGGGTCACTAAAAATGCAATATCCTCCCAACCAAGATTTCCCTCAATGGTGTAGCTCTTACCCTTCTCAATAAGGCACTTTTGCACCCCATTTTGTGGTAACAAGAACAATATAATTATTGCTACTACTAGAAGGAGCTATTGAGTGATTTGCTACTTGTTTAAAACTGTTTCATACATTTGACCCTAAGCAACCCAAGGAATCCCTGTCCTTTTGGTAAAGTCTCAGCCTTTTTGTCCTTCCTCAGTTTGTTTTGTCGGATTCTTAATCTGAAGATAATACAGCTCAGAAAAGGAGAACGATTTTAAGGCATGCAGGTTCATTGAGGGTTCTCTTCCATAAACCAATAATCTGGTGAAATTGTTCAACTTGATTAGAACCTCAAAAAATAAAGGGGAAAGCCACACGATTTCTGACCCCCGCATCTCCCCTATACCTCCGCCTCTTCCCAATACCTCCGCCTCTTCTCTTTGTTCAGCCTGCACCACTGCCCACTTTCTTTGTGCAGTGGACACTGTGAGGTTATTATTGTGTGGTATTGATTGATCTGTACACAACTCAGTGTATCTCCCAATGTTGTGGCTCCTCTGTTCCTTTCTGTACTACTTTTTACGTCTGAGAAATCTTAACAAAGATTGCTAAAAGAGGTACAACACTAAGTCAATGGAAGCTACATGTATTTCATCTTTGCCATAACAGTATTACAGTAGAAAGAGAAGTCACGTGCATCGGATTTCTTTCTACAGTTGACCTTTATTTTATATCTAGTGATGGCAAATACAGTGACTGAAAAGAAGTCCAATGATCCTCTTTATCTTTTTATTTATTTATTCATGTATGTGTCTTGCACGGAGTCTTGGAGACTAGAGCAAACAACTGTTATGTTTTTATGCATCTTTGTGGGTGCAGACAGCTGCTTAGATTTTTTGAGGCATATAAAATCAGAAGCAAGTTTCAAACTAAATGGTTTCCAATGAGCTAGCCAGTCCACACATTTTAATGAATTGTGTGTACCTTTTAAAATGGACTGGGTATGTAAAATAATATCACCTGTTGATGACCCGTCTAAGCCATTGCAAATATTTTCTGAATTATCTTGTGTGATTGAGGGACAATTATTGGTGAGCAAGCAGGTCTTGTAGACTATTTCTGGTAGTTCCTTTTGTAAAGAAATCTTAGACATTTTGATTCGCCCAATAATGGGTCTCTTAAGCAGTCAGTCACAATTTGCTCTATGGCAACACTACCATTAATCTTGGGTCTCTAATGTAACCACCAACCAGAGGAATGTGTGGACAGATGGAAGACGGAAGCAATGACTTCAGTCCAAAATCACAGCAATGTAAGTATTTTAAATAACGTGGAAACGTCCCTTGTGATGCAAGCACAGTAAGAACAGAAAAAATGACAAATATACGGCCAGATTCATCAAGCTTAATTGCGCTGGCAAAGGGCCAGGTTCTGAGAATCTGGCCCTTTGCGAGTGCAATTTTTGCATTTGGGATTCATCATCCCAAATGCAAAATTCGCTATTAAAGAATTCGCACATTTGCGAGGAATTGCATTTAAGGAATCTCTATTTGAGATTCCTTAAATGCAATTCATGAACCATTTTCAAATTGCGAAATCGCAATTTTGGGCCGCTATTTACCGCGAGGTCAAGCCTCGTGGTAAATAGCAAAAACTTAGAAAAATGCATTTAAATGCATTTTTCTAAGTTGCATGTTACACACAGACATGTCCTTTGGACATGTGTGTGCGCAACACCAATGTAGATTACATTTCAGGGGTGCTACAGGGTGTCCTTTAGACACCCCTGGCACCCTAGAAATCGCTTCCTTATTTGCGATTAGCTAATTGCTAATCGCAAATAAGGAATAACTCCCCATTCATTCCTATGGGTTAGGCCCATAGGAATGAATGGGGAGTTATTCCTTATTTGCGATTAGCAATTAGCTAATCGCAAATAAGGAATCAGTGGGAATCGCAAATTCAATTGCGATTCCTACATGAATCCCGTTTTGCGAGTCCTTAATAGCGAATCCTTAAAATTCGGTATTAAGGACTCGCAATTCCTTACCCTGATGAATCTGGCCGATAGTTAGATATGATCTGAAGGGGCAGATTTATCCTTTTTAGTATTCGTGAAGTTTCGCATTGTTTGTGACACAGAGGTGTAACACAAGCCCCTGCAGCCCTTAAGGTGCAGGGAGGGTCACCCCTTAAGGAGCCTTTTCTGCCCGTCAGGGGACCCATTCAGGGCAAGGTCAATCAATATCTGTGATATATAGGATTCTTAGAGGTCCCTGGAGTTTGCAGTGGGGTCCCATCATTTTGAGTTTTGACACTGTTGCAACAGTATTTTTGGTTGAATACCAATCTAAGTAGTAGCCAGAAGTAGGAGCTGGTTTTCCATTATTTCTTCCTCGTGTTCCTGGCCTCCGGGGCCAGGAAGGAATCCCTGGACACTAAAAGTAACAAGAGATCTATGAGGATTCTTTACTTTCTGCGGATTTCCCTTTTTGCCTTTTCTTTAACCTAAAGAGGAAGCTTTTGAGGGGCAAGGAATGGGGCAAGAAGTTAGTTGTGTAATGCCATTGGGTGTCAAATGATTCATGATGTCACATTCACAAGCATGACAATTAGGCAAATAGATGTCCTTGTTGTGGATGGGGTGTAGTATGGTGTCAGTTTTTGTAAATATCCCAGAAACTTTGCTGCAGTATGATATTTGTGTGGTGGACAGAAGCTTGAAAATTATTCTTGCATACAGTGTGAGGTAGTGGGATGATTTTCTTTAATTAGGGTTTATGTGATCAGATTTCTAGAGCTGAATACATAGTCTGGTTGTTAGGCATTGGCAGTCCATGCTCCAACAAAGAAATATATATCAATACAGGGTACATTGTGATGTGGCTGTGTCATCAATTGCCTGGAAATCAGTAGAAGCACCATCCTTAGCACAGCATCCTTGGAACATCAGTCTGCCATTTACAACTGTCAGAAATTGGATTATAAGTTTGGGCAAGGAGTACCCCCTACATCTTAATAGGCTGTGGCAAAAACTGCAGGCAATTTCCCAGAAAATGTATGTCTATTAAGCTCAAGCAGTCTCAAACAACTTTAAAATCAAGAACACAACAGAATAAGCTTTCCAAAGCGATTTTGAAAATGCAAATTAATGGAAGCAGAAATATGACCTATTAAAGTTTTAAGCTAAAAAAAAGAAGGTAAGCACAAATCGTCAACTGATTTGCGGTTCAACAGAGCATAGGTAGTATTTCAGGCTGACTGAGATGAAGTAAAGGTTGAGTAGTCTCAGTGGGCCATGACTGTCAAAGTTTTTACCTTCTGACATTGAAGTTTACTAGGATCCCTTCAATACGGTATGGCAGCTAAAAAGTGCTCCTCGAAGTTGGGTACATCGTCATTGAGCTCTGGATGAAATTTTCAATTTTAAGTCAAGAAGCTCTGAAAAGTACTGTCAGGGCCCATTTGGCATTTGGCAGGTCACAGGATAAACAGGAGCTACCAAGGGTAGCAGAGGTTATTTACCTCTAGTGTCTTGGGTTTCGTCCCACTACAGCTCTGTAAACCAGGCCAAGCATAAATCTTTCTGCACTTGACTCTCATGGTACCGAGCACAAGCAGTGAAAGGTTTTTCAGAGAGGTTGTGTGGGGTACAAGAGCTCAGACCTCAACAGTCAACCAACAGACACAATCAAATATTTTCCAGCCGAGTGTGCATCTTTAAGTTAAAAGAAAGTGCTTTAATCTCATAGCAAAACGAAACACAGATATGAATGCAGTTTCAGGGTTCTCCTCTGAGGTCCAATTTTGTGCAAGGCGCTACACCCTCTCCGGTACTCTCTCACTCCCTGCTGTAGGAGATTTCTAATGACTTCAGTTTCCAGTTTATTGTTTACATAGAGATTGATTAGGTCAGGAGTCTCCAACTGATCGATCGCAAACTACCGGTAGCTTGCCAAGGCCCTGTGATTAGCTCGCACCAGCGTTTTAATTTGGTAGCCCTTAATTGTCTTTAGCTTTTTTGGCCTTTTTTTAATAGCGTTGCCCGCCCTCACCCAAACCAGCTGCTCTGATAGGCTTAACTGAGCTTAGCTGGAGTGGGGCAGGATGAAGTTGTTCATCATAAGAGTCATCCCTCCACCACCTGCCTTTCGCATCCTGGCACTGCGCTTTCATTCCGCAAAAGCGGGGTCCCCTATCCCTCTTCCTCCTTTCTTTTTAACACACCACCAGACCCTACCCGCCACAACTCAATAGCTGGTGTGGGACACCAATCTCAGAGGAACAGCTCCCATTTCTTGTACTCACATTTAACCAGACGGGTAAGGGAGGTGGTCCTCTTTAAAAAGTTCGCACATCCCCCCTATTGTTAAGAAATTGGGCTCAGTCCCCCTTTTCTGTGAGAGTTGTGAAATTAACATCAGTTCTTTTTTATACGCATGTCATAAATGAATACCCATCACTCCAGGGTTGGAGCTAGGAGACTCTACTGTAGGCTGTTGAGTTAAGAGCTCAAGCTTTTCTAGGCCCCCTTATTGCAATAAACTAACAGCTTCACGCTGGAGGTGGCAAGCTGTCACTGTGAGCATAGTTCCTAGATGAAATTAAATGAAAGAAATATTTATACAAATGAAAGACACATTTATAGTGCGTATAGCTACCCTGGGGCATCCCATCTGCCCACATTCATGTTTAGAGGTCTTGTTCTTAACCCAGTTAACACTATGCTAGTTTCCCTGGTTAAATGTTAATAAAGCTGGTTGTTTATTCGCATACACTTAATCTTTCCTCTCTCCCAGTCAGAGGGACTCACTGAGATCCCACACTTCTGCGATTCCATCCTCATCCATGCTTTCTACTGCCTCACTACTATGTCTGTTGCTTAGCAATATCCCTTGTATCTGTTGATGATCACAACTTCATCCTAATCTGTGGCCATGCTGCGATAGTGGACCCAGTGTTTTTTCTGTACAATGACACTCAACTTTGACATGTAGTAGATCAGAATAAGCTTCAGAGGTTAACCTGAAAATGCAAGCCATTACGTGTGGCTTTTCTTATGGTGACAGAATGTTAATCAGGGGCTATCCTGAGCACTGCAACCAACAAAATAAGGAAAGCTATGGAGAATAACTCTTGGTCTGTATTTCAAAGAACATGAACTGAACTGATCTTATCCTAGATTACAACCTTAACCGGTGTGGGGTTCGGCGCCCTTAGTAGGAAAACCATAACGTCTTGCATTAGCGAGCAATAAAGCGAAGTGCCCACCCAGATCAATAACAACCTGGCAATACAGTAAGAAATAAACACAGAACAAGTGGCATTGTGTTTAACTTAAAATCAATTGTACTTATGGTGCTTTCTCCCAGTCGCAGCCGGCATGACTTGCGGGTAGAGGGGGTGGGTCGCATGGGGAGGCGGCCATGCAGAGGGGCTTTAATTTATTTTCAAAACCAAAAAGTTAGCTTACCTTCACCTGCCCGATCCGGTCCTGTGTCGCCTCTGCTCCTCACTGGAAGCAGCCCAGGCAGACTCCTTCCCCCTAAGCCAATCACAATGTTGTGCTAGGTTGGGACGCTGACCACACAGGTATCTATGGGGAGGCCATTTTCCTCAAGTAGGCTGCATGGAGCCTACATGGAGAAAATGCAGCTTGTGTATGAATGGTTTGGTCAGCCCTGGGGCTGACCAAACAGTCTGCGCCCTCAGAGTGGGCAAGCCACTCCTCCCCTGCCCTAGAGCAGGACCACCCGCCAGCCTGCCCGCCCCCAACCAAACCCTTCTGCTTTCTTGCAGTGCGAGAAGCAGAAACATATAATGGTATTTATAGTTTCTGCTTCTCGCACTGCAAGAAAGCAGTGGGGCAATGCTCCGCCCACATGGAGGAGCCTCCCTTACTTTATCCATGGCCTGTGAGTTACATGGATCGAGGCTCCGTCCAACGACTGCTTGACAATAAGCCACAGCTAGAGCAATCTGAATGGACAAGTGACACTGAGTGCGGAATATGATGGGGACGTCAGGGAGAAGTGACACATGCTCACTGGGTTGCAATGAGGGGGCACAAATGACACAGCATGAATAACCAAGCAGGGACACTGGAACCAGAAGGGCTACTGAGTCCTGGGAACACGGCTGTGACATGCATGAAGATGCTCACATATCCAGGCACAGATTAAGACTCAGCCTGTGAAAAACATCTTTAAGTAAAGAGTAGTGACCATCATAGAATAAAAGCAGTAATGTCAATGTGAGGAAAGATTAATGAAAGGAAACCTGATTGCTGCAATTAGAATATTAAATACACCTGCAGAGCAAATAAAATGCTGTGTTATGTTATGTTATAGAAAGTTTTGGAGCGCACGAAAACCCAGAGGTTTCTTGGCTCTGACTCTACTAAGCTCAGTCAGAAGAAGCTAAGAAAGAAAAAAAAATAATTCCTTAACAACCAGGTTTTTAGTTATTTCCTAAAGGCTAGAAAATAGGTATGGTTTTGATGTGAAGTGGGAGAACATTCCAGATTTTAGCCATACCGGACACAGAGCTTTTTTCACCCCAGTTAGTCCGTTTGAACCTGGAGACCACAAGTTTTATTGTGACATAATACATAATTGCTAAACTAATTACAAAGTATAGTTAAGTCTCTGAGGGCCGCCATATGAATATCACAACAGAACCTACCTATACATAAATGGTTACTACTGGTCTAGTGTCATGTGGCTAAGGATGAAGAAGCAGTGGTACAATGTGTATTTTGAAAACCGGATGTGTTGTTGCACAAAAAATGGAAGGAAAACCCATCAGCCCACCCAATGGCGGAGCATCATCATCTGGGATTTTATGAGAAAACTGGTATCTGTTAGGTGTCTCACTTGATGTTATCTTGAGATATCCTAGTATAGATCCACCAGTGATTAGAAGGCCATAAAAAGTAGTATGGTGGTGCTGAAAAATAATTTGCAGTGCTTGAAATGTTTCAGCCATACACGGTCGGTAGGTACACCAGTGGCTTTCTTCAGGACCAATTGTATAACACTACTGCAAAATAAAGTGTGAGAAAATTAACAAAAATACGTCCTACCATGTGTCGAATTCCAAAGTGTAGGAGTAGTATCTCTGGAAATGGATTCTTTCCTGAAAGATAAATATGTATATACATACAAACACAGACAGTACATTGAATACTATTTTCCCCTTGGACCCTCTGTTAAGTTGAGTTTTGTATATGTGTATATCACAACAGAACGCCAGTCAGTTATGTTTTATGCAAAAAGTTTACATAGGAACACTACAGTTTTTACATTTGAAGTGGTGCACTGGCATTAAGAATCCATATGCAAGTACAGCTCATGTATGGTTGAACATTTGGAACAGCTGTAACGTATCCTCAATGAGAAATTGAATACATTGTCGTGCTTGTGTATAAGGGACTACTATGGGCACTCGTTCGTCTTGAAGTGAAAAAACTCAGATGGGCAAGAAGGAGATACTGCTAAGACACTAAATAGCAGATCATGGGCTTATTCAGGCATGCACTTAGGGGACACTGCTCAAGAGATCATAAAGTCAATGAAGCTGGCATGGGAGGTTTTCTGGTAAAAGTGTCCGAGTTGCTTGGCCTTTAGTAGCTCACGATGATTTTCATTGATCAGAATTAGCTCTCACTACAGTAAAGGCTGGAGACCCCTTGATTAGGTACAGGTACAGATTACTTCAAGTTACTCCACTGATGTGCAATTCATTTAAACATCTTTTAACCATTGCATTCACCCGGGTAAACACCCTAAATCCATGCAGCATATGCACTGTAAACTCTTATTCCAGTTGCAGGCTAAGCACCACTTCTCCTTGCTGGGTGGCATTGCAATTCTAGTTATATGGCTGGTGCAATTTAGATACCCAAACTTGAAGTGGCAGCTTCACTTCTATAGGGGCACAGCAGCAACCTCACTTTGGAGAAGTTTCCGCTTAATGTAGTCAGTGAGGCAGACTTGTGCCGTAGCACTCTTCCTTTGCAGTGGCAGTCTTCCCTTTGGAGGCAAACAGTGCTCAGGTACAGCAGTTGTGGTCTCCTTTTCCCCAATGATAATGAAACTTGAGTTAAAAGAGAAATCTACTGCCCCCACAAATATGTGTATTTTCCCCCTTGTTTACAGAACAGGAATTAGAAGAGTCAATTGTACATGTCCCAATAATTACCCTCTTTCCATTGTGTGTGGTACAGGAGTTCGAAATTTAAGTCTGTCCTCCCCATATATGTACCTTCCCCAGTGTTTGTGGGACTGGAGTTAGAATGGTAAATATGACCTTTGCAAATATACGGATTTTCCACAATGTGTGTAGGATTGGAGTTCAAATAGTAAATTTCCCCCTCCCCAAATATATGCCTTCAATCTTGGAACTAAGGGCCATATGTAGGTAGGTCTTTTGTGATCGCAAAAGTGTGTGATGCGATGTAGGTAATGTCCCATGCTAAATTGCTAATCGCAAAATTTGCAATTAGCAATTTTGCGTGTAATGGATTCTGGGAATAAATCTGCAAATTCGCAAACTGCATGTCAGTATTTGTGAAAATCGCTAATTCCGTAACACAAATTGTGAATTTGCATTTTTCCATGTAGGTAAAAGTAGCAAATAGCGAATTCCCAAAAATCAAATTTTGCACTTCTCAATTACCACCAACTCTGGTCCGGTGGTAATCAGGTGCAAACTATTTCAAGTGGCCCATAATGCAACAGTGGCTTCTCGCAATGGCTGGGCTTTATGATGTAGCCAGGAGGCTGCGTATCCGAGCGGCTGAAGAGAGGAGGAGATGGCAGGAGAGGATCTACAGGACACGCATCACCCTCTTCCAACGCACTGAGGAGGACATCCATGTGCACTGCAGGCTGCATCCAGAAAGTATCCTGGAGCTGATAGAGGAGCTGACACCCATGCTGGAGCACCCCACATACAGGGCACACACCATTCCCACAAACATACAGGTGTTGTGCTCACTGCACCTCCTAGCTTCAGGGAGTTTTCAGGGGGTAATTGCCACAGTAGGAGGGGTGTCCCAGAGCGCACTATCACACTTTTTCTGTGCATTCCTCAATGCCATGATGCAGAGGATGCATCACCACATCAAATTCCCAGACACACAGCAGGAACTGGACCAAACTAAACAGGATTTTTATCAAATTGCCCAATTCCCCCGCGTGATTGCCTGCGCAGACGGAACACATGTTGCACTGTCCCCCCATCACACAATGAGTATGTTTTTAGAAACAGGAAATCATACCATTCTTTAAACATCCAGATAGTCTGCAATGCCAAACATGTCATCACAGACATAGTTGCAAAATTTCCAGGAAGCACTCATGATTCCTTCATTTTTAGACACTGTGGTTTACATCGCAGAATTACAAATGGTGATTTTGGAGAGGGATACTTGCTAGGTAATTCAATGGCACACACAAACAGTAGTATGAAATGTTTCTACTTGCAGCATGTCGCTAAACATCTACATACTTCATCCCTGCAGGAGACAGTGCATGTGCTGTGAGGGACTACATCCTCACACCATACCTTAATCTAACCACAGCTGCTGAGCAGAGATACAACACTGCCCACAGAGCCACAAGAGCCACCATTGAGAGGACCTTTGGAATCCTCAAAAGCCATTTCCGATGCCTCCACAAGAGTGGAGGTACTCTACAGTACAGCCCGGAGACGTGTTGTAAGATAGTGGTGGCCTGCGCAATGCTACACAATATTCCTACCAAGAAGGGCACCCCAGTGGATCAGACAGAGTCCGACACATCCGATGAGGAGGATCCAGCCCCACAACGCAGTTGTGCAGGAGGAGCTGGGGCAGCTGCTCAGCACCTGAGACGTGATGACATCACACAGAACTACTTATAGGTGAGATAAAAGACCACAATGACCAATGTTGATGTTCAAAAAATATGTTTACTTCCTTAAATGCAGGATATGCAAAGTCACACAGTGTGACTGTAACTTTGTAGTTAGCACATGGTAATATCCTCACAGTGCCAACATATCATTGACTTAGGTAGTCCTCATGGCATGTGTTGTCTCACAACATGCCATTGTGCGTGCTGCCCCTTCACCTCTGGCGTGCACACCCTCATGCACCTCCTTCAGCCTGTACAGTAGTTTCGCTGTTGTTGTCCACAGCTCTGCCCTGATGGCCACTCCTACGTGTTTCTGCAGAAATAGGTGGAGTAGGTGTGCTCCGGCTGGATTGACCATCTGTGTCTAGGCTCCCTGGCATTACAATTCCCCCAGTGACAGCAGCCCTCAGTTGGTCAAGTGCATGGGTTACCTGCACCAGGCTCTTGGCAACGTCCTGGCTGCAGTGTGCCATCTCATGTTGCATGCTTACAGTTCTCCGAGCAAGCATAGATATGGCTGTGGATTGCCGGCTGACAGTCCTTGCAAACTGGTCCAGGCGTGTGTGTAACTGATGTTGTTCCCTGCGCCGGGCCTGCCTATCAATCCTAGCTTCACTCAGATTTGCCTCTGAGGCTTTTGCTATTGCTATATTGCTATGACACCAAGTCTCAGCTCCGATATGTGCCGGTTGTGTTGTGCCAGCTGTCGCTGTATTGATGTGATTCCTTTACTTTGCAGGTGCTGCACACGCAACATGTTGCCCTCCAGCCCTGCGAAGACTGAATCTGTACTTGAAGAGGCATTGCTGGCCCGTGCCCTCTGTCTTGCACCACTGCCAGTCGTGTTTGTAGCACATATTTGTGATCTGCCCTGAGTTGTGTTTGGAGTAGCTGCAGTCTGTGTTTCATCTTCTGCATCTGTGGACCCGAATGGCATTGGTATCAGTGCAGGTACAATTCTGCGCCGATTGCTTTGCGCTGATGGTGCGTCACGTGTCGCACCCTGGCTCACCTGCCCTGCCTTGTCCTCTGCTGTAGCTGTCTCTCCCACTGCTGCCACAGTGTCCTGTGCTGTTGGTCCATCTGCCCAAAAAATAGCACACATGAGTTGTGTGTCAATTAATTTTTTTTTAATTTCAATACATTTTTTGAATCTACAAATGACATGCCTACTTGTCTATTTTGCACAATGGTAGTGTGAGTGTTCCCTATGTACCCTTTGTATGTGTATCTGCGCCTACTCACATTACACGGGACTACCTTTCCCATTATGCCTCCATGGGTGACCCTCAAAACATGGACCGGATTCCTATTCATGCATGGGGATGTTGTGGTCTGAGTGGGATGGGAATGCTTTGGGGATATTGGCATGCATCTTACCTTCTGTGGTGTCTCTGGTGTCAGAGCTGTCAAGGTCAGCCAGGTCCGTCACTGCCTCAGGCATGAGGGTGCCCTCTACCAACTCGACCAGGGGCGTCGGTTCTGGTGTAGTGGAGGTCCCACCTCCAGTTGGCTTCTGCCAATCTTGTGGCCACCCTCTCCTTCGATCTCTGCCTCATATCGTACCACCTCTTCCTTAGGTCCTCGGTGGTAAGATGGGTTACGCCTATGGCGTTTATCTTCCCTTGTATGTCTGACCATATTTTTCTTTTCCTGGCTTCAGGCACACAAAGTGAGGCTTTCCCAAACGGGAGATCATGTTGCCTCACTACCTCCTCTGTCAATACATCCAGCTCCCTCTCAGAAAATGTTTGCTTTCTTTTCCGGCTCTGTTTATCAGCCTGCTTGTCCCCACCTTGCTTTTCAGAACCCTGGGATTCCATTTTTGCAACTTTGGTGTCAGAGCCAATTCCACACTCCCTCCTCTCTGTCTCTCAGCCAGCAACTGACTCTGGAACAGGTGCAGGCAATCAGGTGCAGCATGGGAACTCACACTTCCTGGTTCTGATGCCATCATTCTGCACCTGAATTGCTTTTTCCCGTTTTTGCAATTCCTTATATAAGGAATCACAATTTGGGTAATCACACAATAATTCTGCGAATGTTTGGGAATCGCTAATTAGCGATTTTTTACCTACATCCGGTTTTGCGATTGCGAAAGTGCGATTCGCAGAAAATCGCCTTTTCCGATTCGCAAAAATGGATTTACCTACATATGCCCCTAAAGGAGGTGCCTTGGACACTGGACTGTTTTAGGATGGAGACAGGGCTACACTATTTTATGAGGATCTTTAGCACGGAATCACTGATGAGTCCTTCCTGACCACTTCCATATGCTTGCTGGTGGGAGGGGTCTAGTGAGTCAGCAGATTCTGGGCCTCATTTACAAGAAATTGATGCATCACTGTGTTAAAGCAGCGATGCTTCCGTTTTCTTGCGCCTGCGGGAGAAAACTTTGCACAACCATGGATGCACCGCATTTCAAAATCGTGCACCATGGCACAGGGTTTTTGGCGCATTGCTGGAGTAGTCATGAAAACTGATGGAACTCCAGCAATGCATCATAATACAGAGACAATGCATCAGTTTTGACTGACACATCACCTACTGAATGTGGACCAATGCATTAGAGTCACTGTGCGCTCAAATATATTGGGCCTGGGTGTGATGCATACAAGTGGGCATAGGGCCCACTTGTATATGTGACATCAGCACGTAATGTCACAAATTGTGACATTACTTACACATACTTCCCATATGTGGCCCATATACCTTGTGACTTGATTGCACACTGCATTCAAGTCACTACAGTTGGTGTGGACCCTTGGGCACAGCCACTGCATCAACCCTCTGCCTGGGATTGACAAGCGTAGGGATTGTGACACATTGGAAGCACAGCGGCAGGATGCGCCAAAAAAAGGCGGTAAATACCACTGCAGTTTCAAGGTAGGCATTTCTGACGAAATGCCTACCTTGCATAACTTAAAATCTAAGGCAGTGCAGGCAATTCTCGAACAGGTGAAACCGACGAAGCCTGTAAAAAAGTGATGTATCTGCATTAATGTAAATATTAAATAAATGCAGCGCTACCATTGCGTCAAAAAAAGTGACGCAATGGTGGCACAAGGCGGTGCAAGATGCTTGTAAATAAGCACCTTTGTTTTTAAGGGTGAGGGAGTTTCTAGACCGTGCCTGCCCTTTTATCTGTCTCAAATGCTAACAAAAGGCTGATGATAGCTAGGTCCAGAATATTTATACTTTATTGTGCTCATGTTTGGGACATTCCTGCTGGGGGCAATTAGGATTATTGTGACAACCATCAACTTGCACAAAAGCTGTGACTGCCGTTGGCCTAAAAATACAATTTTGAAAAGAGCCACAACAAACCAATTCCTAGATTTTAGTGAGTGAATCATCACCCTATGTCTGGAAAGTGAGTATAATGTTGGGACCCAAACCGTCCCATTTTGTTCCAGTTCTAAGTTCTTCTTGACCAACGAAGAGAGTGCTCCGGAGATTATTCAAAGGGCTTCTGAGATACACTGTTTCTGTCTGCATGGCAGCCAGTCTCCCGGAGACAAAGGGACATTTCCTAAAACATGTACACCATGCTGGACAAGCTGTGGGTCTGCCTAGTATATAGAAGCAGCATGCCTCTTTGCTTACAAAGGGGATTGCCTGGCTTTGCAGGACAAGAGCCTTTCCAGGAGAAGTGCAGTTGTGCTCCCAGAGTGTGAAACACCCAAAAGAGCCTACATGTACCAGGAGTAGGACAGGGCTTACCCAATTCTTGAGGAGTCAACCATCTTCTGGTTTGGCTCATGTAGCAAACTGCGTGAAACACTAACAACCCCCAAATGACAACGTGCCATTTGGCATCACTGCAGAATCACCTGAGGGAATTCTTCTGTGGCTGCTTTGACATTCTGTTCAACCTGCAAGGCTCTAAAACATTGTGGAAGCAGAGGGTCTTGTAGAACACAGCCGCAAAAGATTGGTGACTGCTGCCAAGACCTACTGAGCTGTTCATTCCCACTGGTGAGATCTGAGAGGTGGGACTAATACCGTGATCCCACTTCCACTAAGACACTGATGGTGTGACCATGAATAGCACACCACCAGACTCTGCACTGAGCTGTGTTCCAGAGAATAGGCAACACAGAGCCTGAAATCAAGACTGAGAGACTCTGGGCCTACAGCGCTGGCAGTCTAAAGACCTACGTATTACCATTCAACCACATGGCCAGCTATGTGGAGGCGGGGATCTTGCAGCAGTTGTGAGTAGTATCACCAAATATATTGATATATGTGTGTGCATTTCGACTGCATATGTGTTGGATACACACATATGCATGATATGTGTGGAACAGTACCATATACAAATTACTTGGGTTCGACCCATATGTGGACAGTTCTGGCAATAGGAATTTGGGATGAAAAGGACTCACCAGTAGATCACCGCACAGAGGGTTGTAAGCCTCGGTGGGAAGATCCTGCTGTGAAGGGGGTACCTGGAGAAAGGGATCCATGTTGGAATTTTCCTGGAAAAAGAAAGTGGTGATTACGCACCCCAAATCCTTTGTCGCCGCCACCTTTAAGCAAACGGTCAGACCGCCATGGTCTGCTCTTTGAATAGGCAACTCATAATACGGATGGCAGTGCAGCTCCTCTGTACCACCCTATGATGGCTGCTTTCCCAGATCGCAAACCCTGCGGTCGGTGGTCTGCTGGCAGGCTCGGCTGTATAGCTGCAGTCTTCATAAAGCTGATCTGCCCAACTCGTAATACGGCATTCGGACCACCGAGCTCTCCACTCCCGGATCGGTACCGCCAATAAGGACCGTCCAACTCGAAATAAGGGCTTCCATCTTGAAATCAAAAAGATAAGCCTGTGTATTATAGAGAATAACGATCCAGTGTGAACTTTTTTCCTAGAAAAATCAACTAACATTAGGGCTACATGCCATGGTAGTTGCTGGCATAGCCTAATAAATGGGCATGAGTCTGTGCCTGATTCTTGTCTACGCCATTTATATTAGCTGTAAATATAGTGGGCACCACAGACTTTATGTTGGACCACTGGAAATAGTTTGAAAAACTTCATACGTAGCTACAGCCACATAGAAGTGTAGCTGACTCCCCATTACTGTGATAACTATGTTGTTTTGATGTGATACTAAAGTACCTTTCTTTATTTTAAGTCAAGCACGGGAATGGATAGTCTGTTATTGTGTCTGTTATTGTGTCTGTTGTTTGACCGTTGAAAAATGTAATTAATCATACAATTTTGCACCTTGTGTAGCTGCAGTGCAGGTGGAAAAGAGATAAGGTTCACGTGTAGAAAATGCAATGGTCACAAACACAACTGTAATCCTTGAACTCCAAAACATACACTGTGACACAAGGGCATTATGTCCATAATTTGATTAATGTCAGGCAAACATAACCATAGATTTCGACCCTTAGAATAATGTATAATTTCTCCTAATCAGGACAGAGCTGTTCTCAGCAAATGTATGAGGTGCATTGTGCTACCACCAAAAGATGCTACATTTATTGTATTGAGCTGAAAAAGAAAACCATGAAGCATTCACATTGGCAGGACGCTTATGGAGAAGGAATTGTTGGTGCGATTAATATGATTAAGAGGTAAGCAAAGTTGATACCTAAGTTGGTAAATTATTATTACTTCACCTGCCAATTCCTTCTCCAGGTACAGCACTTCAGTCCTCTTCTTCTTTCCTTCCTGGCGTCATATTATGTGAAATTGCACAGTGTTGCTATCTGCACAGGGCACTCATTCAATTAGGTACACCCGGTGCAGATCAGGAAAATGTTCAGCGTTACGTAGGAATGTGCTCTCCGAAGTGCAAGTGTGAACTTTCTCCTGCCCAGGGGACAGGGTAGTGTTGTACACTGACTGGTGGCTTGAAACCACTTGTCCGTCTTTCAGTGCTGAGGGATGCAGTACCCCTGTACCCCTGACTGGAGGGCACCCTCTGGGTGACGGGGGGATGCGCAGACTGTGTGTCACTTAATGAGTGGAATACAATCAGTGTGTCTCCTGACATGATGTTTGCCCTTGTTTCCCAATCTGTCATATACGTAGGTTCAAACCGTTCCCTCATCCGCGTGGAGCAATGGCCGGTATGCTCCGGCAGGCAACTTATTACAGAATGGGGACACAAGCATCTGTAGCCCCTTCTTAAATACCCCCCCCCCCCCCCCAAAAAAAAAATTAGGCACAAACACCTGTTGCAACACAGGGCGATTCTGTTAAAGGGCCCTCGTGTTCATATTCTAAGACCTCCTACCCTACTTTATTCTGTTTGGTTTGAACAATAACTTACTCTATTTAGAGTATTCCACTGCCTTCTTAGGCTAGGTCAGCATGATGTAAATAGATGGCTTAACCTATAAAATAATATCAGTAAGGCAGAGTGAGCAAGATTATAGGCTTAAGACTTATTCTTCGAGATGGTCGAAGCGGGACAGGTTTCCATCATTCTAACTCGCAGCGTCATCAAGTTAGTTTATGGTGCTTTTAGGGGTGAGCTTCGGCAGCTCTAGAGACATGGGGCTCGCAGTTGCTCTAAGAAACTCCGATTATGCTAGTAGGAGGCATTGCTAGACTATTGATCAATTTGATGTAAAAAAACATTCCACGAAAAGCATTTCAGGTAACCGTCAATACATTTCCAGGCACAGTTCGCACACACAGTAGTGATTATTAATATTTCCAGACTACCACTAGGCACTAAAAAAAGACGTTCATATAGTTCCTTTTTACGTTTATTGACTGAGGGAGTAACCTTTATTGGCTGAAGTCCCGGTAGCGATCAGTCCAGCTGGAGCCACACACCAGACATTGTTCAGTAGTCGAGCGATTCATGTCATGATCCAACCAGCTGCGGAAGGTTCTAGAAGGTCGGATGACAGACAGAGCACAGTGTTTGACATAGCGGCATGACTCACCGGCTAAATATGGCGGGCGCCCCGGCCAGTACTTCAGCTCAGGCCAAGTCAAAGTGTCGGACGACAAAATATTTTTGACTGACACTCTTTCACTCCCTTGGTGGTGATTTAAAGCAGTGCTTGTTCCACAACCCGTACACCGTATTATGAAAACAGGTTTCCGGAGGTGCTAATGTTTGACAAGAAAGGTTGTGCATACTTGGGTGTCATTTTGTTGTGGTGGTAATGTTTTCCGTCTTTTTGTGCTGCTTTATATTTATAATATTACAATGTGATTTGTTGGCTTGTACTGCAGGTGTTGTGTGGTGCTCTAATTTGTCAGGTTTGTTGTGATCTCCCCTGCTATGTTTCAATATTGTTATTAGGTCGTTGGGTGTGTATGCTTTCTCATGTTTTATTGGCTAATTTAGATACATCAACAACTATCTTTACATTTGCAGCCAAAAGCAACACATGCCATGAAAGTTCCTGTGACCAGCAAGCATTTACCATTGTCCAAGGCGGTAACAGCGATCCTGCAGCTTATCAGCTAATGAAAACACCAGTCAGTCAAAACCTGCAGCAGAGACTATCTGAACACAGCACTTCCCCTGCTCACTTTATGTGATACGCCCTGAATATCTAATGGATAAAATGTCAGCAAAGCCATTTTGCTTAGATATAGAAAAAGTTAATTGAAGAGGCTGTACCATGAGGCCATCATGTAACAAGCTCTGGAAAAGATGATAGGTTTGGTTTTTGTGTGATATATGTCACAGATCCCTACATGTAAACATCGAAATACAGATTACAAATGTATGAAGACATGAAGCTGCCATGCGCACAGATCTTCAAGTTCACAGGAAATTAGGCACACACAACGGGACATACAATCCAACATATATACAGATACCCCTGCACACAGAGCCAACGTTCAGGCACCCATGCACAGAGGTGGAAAGACAAAAATGCACCCAGGCAAAGAGATATACAGTGTACGTTTCTCAGAGACAAAAAGGCATAATTGAACACATGCAAACAGATCAACAGACATAAAGGTGACCATGTACACAGAACAAGAGACATTCATGCACTCGTGTATATATTCTGACAAACATACATGTTCACTGAAAAACACCCATACTGCCACCTATAGACACCTAAGCACGTATTCACATTTAGTCAACACACATAAAGACATAAATACAGTTACATCAGCATGTGAACAGCAGGACGAACAAACAGGCAGAGGATGTACGACAGATGGGTGAACGGAAACGTTGTTTCTGCAGATGAATAGGCTTAATCTTTAGCCTCTTTGTAGAGGAAATCACATTAGGGGGATGCTGAGAAGGTATTGAATGAACTGTGCCCATTAGCTTCTCCTTGCTGGAATAATTTGCACTGGGTACCAGCAAACATAAAGGCACTGATACACTCAGACCAACATAAATGCAGATATTTATACAATTAGGATACTAAATATACAGACATTATTGAGCACAGACTATCTGGTACCCACAGACACAGACATATATACATCCAACGTACCATGTACACGGACAACACAATCTAACACACCCACACACACACACACATGGAGACAAAACACCGACAAACATGCATTCAGCTCTAAAATATATGTACATACCTGGATTGATGAGGGAACCGAAAGATTAAAGAGGATACCTCACCTACCGGTCAAGAGACCCACAGGCTCTGGTGCATGCAGACAGCAGACATTAAGTACAGTTTCAAAAAGATCAATATCCATAATGGCAAAGACAGATGAAGTGGACAATTCTAGTCCTGATATAATTCTCATGAACACATGAGTAATGTCCAAGGAGGACTAACATACTTATAATGTTATAATCTCTATTTTTTCACAATATTTTGGTATGTGCATTGCATAAGTAGCGTTTATTGGCAGCAATCCTCTTACCTTTGCATCTATATTTCCTCTTCATACATTTGTGAGAGTCATTATTAAACCAATGTTTGTATGTGTGGGTGGAATGCCCGGTTACTCACCGGTAATATCCATTACTCCGAGTCCTGGTCTCCCCGTCCCATTCCTGACAAGTGAGCAGCTAGTCTGCTCTACAGAAACCCCTACCTAGCTGAGCTGTTTGCACTTCCCCCTATGATGACGTCACCATCACGTGACTATAAAGGGGGAAGTGCATCCACTAATCATCCTGAGAATACCAAAGAAACCAGAACGAAAAACAGACAATCACCCCAAAAAAACCCCAAACCAGGGAGGGAGGGAAGGGCTCAGGAATGGGATGGGGAGACCAGGACTCGGAGTAATGGATATTACCGGTGAGTAACTGGGCATTACCTCCTCGTCCTGTCTCCCCTTCCCATTCCTGACAAGTGAGCCCATACCCAAGCACACGGTGATTGTAAGAAAAACACAGACCAAAAGTTCGAGAAAAAACAGGCCCAGTTTTAATCAAAAAGACAACAGTACATTTCACAAATCATGCACCGCAGAAAGGACACGAGCCCCAAAAGCAGCAGAGGCCGCCATCCCCAACTGAAGCCGGTAATGGGCAACAAAAGTGTGGGGAGAAGCCCACATGGCAGCATTGCATATGTCCCTCAACGAGGTCTCCTTGAACATGGCCCAGGAGGACGACACGCTCCGAGTCGACCGACCCTGAACAGAAGAAGGCAGAGGACAGTGGGCAGAGTCTTAAGCAGTAACCACAGCACCCCTGACCCAACGAGACAAAGTGGACAAGGTAGGACGAAGCCCCAGCCCGAGAGGCCATAGGTGACGAACAGGGAATCAACCTTCCTGAAGCCAGCCATATGCTCCAAGTAGATGCGGAGAGCCCTCAGCACATCCAATGAATGGAGGAGCACCTCCTCAGGAGAGGCAGGAGCCGGAAAAGACACCGGGAGAACAATATCCTCCTGACAGTGAAAGGAGGACACCACCTTAGGAAGAAAGAACTGACTCGGACGGAGAATGACCTTATCATCGCAAAAGCGCAAGAAGGGAGGGGAAGCCATCAGTGCCCCAATCTCACCAACCCTCCGCCCAGAAGTAATGGCCACCAGGAAAATGACCTTAGCAGAAAGGAATTTCAGGGCCACGGAGTCCAAAGTCTCGAAAGGAGGACCCGTCAAAGCCCGGAGAACCAAGGGAAGATCCCAAGGAGGCACAGGAGAACGAGAGACAGGATGCTGAAGCAAGAAACTCAGCAGAAGGCGAGCCACCAACGGGGAGACAGAGGAAACAGAAGAACCCCGGAAAGCAAGAATGGCAACCCACTGGGCCCGAAGGGAAGAAACCGCAAGCCCCAAGATGAAACCATCCCGCAAGAAGTCCAAAACCTTTACGGCCTCACAGGAGGCAGAAGAGAGACCCCTCACACCACACCAGGAGGAGAAATTCTTCCAGTGACGGTCATACGACTTCAAGGTGGAAGGACGCCGAGAAAGCTGGAGACAACGGGCAACCTCAACCGAGCAACCCAGACCCAGCAAACTCAACCTCTCAAGTGCCAAACCCCCAGCTGGAGGCGACGCAGGGAGGCAGCCCCGAGAAGAGGAGCCCGCAGCGGGGAGGGAGACAAGGGAAACCTCCAATGAGGGCAAATCGAGAAGGACAGCAGAAGGGGGAACTAAGACTGCCAAGACCATTCCGGAACCACTAGGAGAACCTCCGCCCGATCCCAACTAATTTTCTGGAGGACCCTCGGAATTAAGGCAAACGGAGGGAAGGCAAACAGCAGACCCCTCGACCAAGGAATCGAGAAAGCATCGGTAGCGCATGCCAACGGAGAGGGAACTATGCTGCAAAACTGAGGAAGAATGGCGGACTCCTCCGAGGCAAACAGATCCAGCCAAGGAAGGCGAAACGGAGGACAATCAGATCAAACAGATCCGGGGACAGACAAAGGGACACCGAGGAGGGGAACACCCTGCTCAAAGAATCCGCAGGCCCATTCTCCTTCCCCGGAAGATAGACCGCCGTCAGAGACAAGAGTCTCTACTCGGCCCAAAGGCCGATCTCCCAGGACAGGAGAAACAGAGCACAACATATGCCCCCCTGGTGATTCACATAAGAACGAACCACCGGATTGTCCATCTGCACAGAGACCGCCCGACCCGAAGGAGAGGAGCGAACCAAAGAAGAGCCAACCAAACCGCCCTCAACTCCTTCCAGTTCGATGACTGGAGGTATTCGAAACTGGACCACCGACCCTGAGCCTTGGAGGCACCCTGAACGGCACCCCACCCCAAAGCACTGGCATCCGTGGATAACACGATCACAGACTGAGGAGGAAGGAGATCGAACCCCTGGGAAAGAGAGAGAGGGGACAACCACCACTGGAGATCCGCCCGAATCCCCGGAGTGACAGGGATCAGAGTCTCGTAGTCCAAGGAGGCAGGATCCCAGTGCGACAGGACATGATGCAACAGGGGGTACATATGGAGCCTGGACCATGGAAGGAGATGCAGAGTGGAATCCATCTCTCCCTGACTCCGCAACCAGAGACGGGCAGACACCTGGGATTGGGACAGAAGCCAGGAAAGGTGACGAAACAAAGTCAACTGGCGCTCCTGCGAGAGAAAAACCATGTCCAAGTCCATGCGGAAGAGAGCCCCCAGGAACTTCAGGGACTGGGAGGGCACCAGGGACGACTTCCTGTGGTTGATAAGGAACCGAAAGGAACCGAGCAGAAGACACACATGGTCCACATCCGACAGAGCCTGTGAAAAGGAAGGAGAGAAAATCAACCAGTCATCCAGATATGGAAACACCAGAAGACCCCTGGAATGAAGGATACCCACCAGAGGGGCCAAGAGCTTGGTGAACACTCTGGGCGCCGAGGAAAGGCCGAAAGGGAGCTCCCGGAACTGATAGTGAAGGGCCCCCACAGCAAATCGGAGAAAACGCTGGTCTTACGGATGTGCAGATATGCATCCATGAGATGCAGGGACACCAGGAAGCCCCCCGGCAGGACCAGAGGCAGGATGGACTGGAGCGTCACCATCTTGAATGGACGGTGGACAACGATTCGATTGACCCGCTTCAGATCCAGAACAGGACGAAGATCCGAAGTGTCCTTCTTCGAGACAAGAAAGAAGATAGAATAGCAACCCCTGCCCCTCTTCGGAGGGGGGACCGCCACAATAGCCCGCTTTTCCAACAGGAGCCGCACACCTGTCAACAAAGCATCCCTGCGCAGAGGAAGACACGGCAGGGGAGTCTGAACAAAACCCGGAGGAGGAGAAGAGGAAAACTCGATCCGGCAACCTTCCGAAACAGTCTGAACCGCCCAGGCATCAGGAACCGACAACCACTGGGCGCGGAAGGACTGGAGGCGACCACCAACTGGCAAAGGCAGACAGTCATTGAGAAGAGGAGGAAGCGGGGTGGCAACACCGGCAGCGGCCCGGGACTTGGCACCTCCAGGGGCTCCCCGGCCATGACCCCTGCCACGAAAGGGCTGAGAAGCACCACGAGCAGGAGGCCCAAAAGTGCAATGGTAACCAAATCCACGACCCCGAGAAGGAGGGCGGACCGGAGCCACCAGCTTGCGGTTCTCAGCAGACTGCTTGACCATACCCTCCAGCTGAGGACCGAACACCTTGGAACCAGCAAAGGGCAACTTAAGGAGGACCGACTTCTGTGAAGAGTCCGCCTTCCAGGAACGCATCCAAATATGACGACAGGCAGCGATGGAAGCACCAGAAGCAGCCACCGCCGCCCCCAAATTGTCAAAGGAAATATCCGACAGGTACCGAACCTGTTGCTCCATCAAAGACAAAAGAGGCGTGGCATCCTCGCCGTCTTGCAGCAGAACCGTCAGGGACTGGAAATCCTTAAGGAGCGACTGAACCATATAGTTCGAATAGGCAGTCGCACGGATGGAAAAATTGGAAGCAGCATAAGAACGCTTCACAGCTCCTTCAACACGCTTATCCACAGCGTCCGCTGGAAGGGCGTCCTCAGAAACGACCAAACCCTGAGAAGAGAGGCCAGCCATCAGATTATCAACCTTCACAGCCTGAGGGAACTCAGCAGCAAAACCCTCCAGAGGGTAACGCCGAGACAGGAAACAAGGAAAGGCAGACTTGTCCACCTCCTGCCATTCGTGAGACAACACCTTGCGAATAGCCCAGTGCAAAGGCAAAGACTCCGGAGCAGGCTGGACATATTGCGTGAAGAAGTCATCCTCCAACACATCAGTGGCAGGAGGAGAGAACCCCAAATTGGACCTAACATGTGCGAACAGTTCAGTGAGCTCAGCACCCTGAACAAAACGACCACGCACACCCTCATCCTCCTCAGGACCCAAGTCATCCTCAGGGTCAGCCTGTGGATCCACAGAAACACGAGGTCTCTTGGGAGGAGGCCCAGCCGTATCCCTAGCCAGGAAAGCAGCAGCCACAGCCTCACCGACAAGGAGGCGCAGGGCATCCAGAGGGGCCGCAGAAGATGAAGCCTAAGCATCCATCTTAGAAGCACAAGTCCAAAAGTCACACCAACAGGCAAAATTCAAGGACAAAAAGCCACACAACAAGGACCCCATATATACAGGCTGAGGACCCGAACACCTGTGGCAGGAAGAGGAAACGGGCGGGCATAAAAGGCCCAGCCAGCAGCCAACACGCCCCCTAATTGCACAAACCACCAGAGTGTCAAAACACTAACTCCATCAAAAGCCCCGGCCCGCTAATGCAGGGCAAAAAAGGACCAGAGACACACCCAGGAACGACCGCTGGAGCAGGCCAACCAAAGCCCGGTGAGCAACGGTGAGAGCAATGAGCATAAAAACGGCCGCTAACGCGAGCCGCGTGTAAAACAATAGCCCAAGACAGAGACGACCGCTAACGCGAGCCGCGTGCATTACAATAGCCCCATAAAGGAGACAGTGTGGGGGAAATGGCAGCGCGAGAACCAAGGCGGCCGCTAAAGCACGCCGCCGTACATAAACAAACAAACAAATAGTAGGGAACTGACCATGAACACAGGCAGCCCCCGAACAGCACAGCCAGGAAACGCGGTCGTAGATCGCAGAAAAAAAAGAACAGGATGATTAGTGGATGCACTTCCCCCTTTATAGTCAAGTGATGGTGACATCATCCTAGGGGGAAGTGCAAACAGCTCAGCTAGGTAGGGGTTTCTGTAGAGCAGACTAGTTGCTCACTTGTCAGGAATGGGATGGGGAGACAGGACGAGGAGGTAATAGTGATCACATTTTTAGGATCTCTGATTATGCAAGGCATATTCTTCCAGATGTACTCTGTCTTGTCTTCAAAAAGTTCACTTGGCATTTGAAGATCACAAGAGTAATTGTTAAGGTAGTTTGATAGAGACTAGTTTTGAGTGAAGTTGTCAAACCTTCAACACACCTGGGGTGACATTCTAGTGTGTAACTTTAGTATTGTGATAGTAAATGCTACACCCGATCCTGCAAGCATGGCACATGACCTTTCTCATGAAACATTGGTAACCAGAAGAAAACTGTACTGGCCCTGTAACTCTGCGCTGCCATTGTAATGTTGTCCTTCATCGTATGTTAGTGTTCACCAGCGCAGAGTAGGCAGCATACACAATAATTTTGATTGAACTATGGAATGATTATGAATTTTGTTGTAATTTACTGGTTGCAGTATCCTACTAATCAACACTATGGTCCCTATTACGAAGCCGGTCAGACAAGCATCTGACTGGCATCGTGATGGAATGAAAACAGGTAGTCATTGGTTCCAGCTCACAAATTTGGATCCGGCCACCCATGATGCAGTCAGAAACATCCATTTTCCCTTTGCGAATTGTGCAGCAGCCGGGAAACGTACGAAGCAGATGGTGCCTGACACACAGTGCATGGATGTTTTGGGCGGGGCACCGCAGGTGCACCCCAGGCCTCATAATGGAGGACGAAGAGGGACAGGAAAATCAGTTTCTGTCAGCCTTTTCAATGGTGGTCGGACTATTATTGAAAGGCTGTCAGAAAGGGACATCCTAATGCCTACGGTGGAACCTGAGAAGGCACTATCCTTATTGTACGGAATTAAATTTTGACCAACGGTCCGACAGCTCTCCTTGAGTATGTTGGATTCGTCGGTCGGTCCCTCCACAACTGCCTCCGACTGCCGTGCATCATAATGCAGTGGTCAGACTCGGACAGCAGATGTCGGTCAGATTGCAACCGACAGGCCATTGGTTAAGATCCAGCCAATATGGTAATTGTCCCTTTGTCTTTTTTTCACAGGGGAGCATAAGGTATACTGGAGCAATTTTTTATAACAATTTTCTTCATCCACAAAGTCCAGTCTGAGATGGAGCCAAATATTATTATGGACCACCTAGTCACTCCTTTGTAGATTATCATAGGTCATGGAATCTGATGGATTTTTGAGATACTGATTCTTAATGATCATGGACTTATTACATTAGTGCTTGGTTAAAAAGAGCATTGCAGTGATTCATAAATTACTGCCATTGCAATAGTTTGGACTGTAATGGAGGTGATTATTGCTGAGCGCTCCTCTCATTTTATGATCAATGAGTATTAAAATAGGGGGAAATGTAAAAACATAGTAGAATTTCTAAGTATCAAGAATGATCTACATATGCATAAGAACTAAGGACAAAGAGCTATGTAATTTTAGTTAAATTTAAATTAAATACAAACCAGTTCCTTATTGAAGAGAGACAAGGAATCTGGAAAAACAGCAAACATAGAGATTCCCGACTTACAAACCTATTTAATATGCAAGAACAACGGTAGTATTAACGCTGAGTTAATAGAAGGCGCATGTCAGAATCAGTGGAATTTGAAGGGCATGTGGCACTCTGGTAGAGAGATACAGAAGCACTAAGGAGCTGTTGTTGGAGTAACGCATCCACTGTACAAATCTGTATCTAACATGATGGTCACAGCTTTGAATCCCAGTGACTCCAGTCGGGTTCTCATTCTTCAGAGGTCGATAAAATGTTAACATTATTACCATTGAGTTGCTTAACAAAGGACGCTGGGTAGCAGCTCCTAAAGACCAGACAGATCGTATAGTGTGCTAAATAAGTGTATTACTGTAATTGTTGCTATTATTATCATCACTCTTATTAATGTCATTATTATTAATAATACTAATTATATTAATACTATTCACATGACAAATCTCTGTAATCAGTTTAGATGACTCTATAGGCCCAGGTCTCACAACATTTAAGGATGAAGCCTCTGCCATCATGAATGTAGAATCCCTAAATGATATTGAAGAGCTTCTGAATCATAAGTCTGAAGGTAGCAACCTAATACTTTCTAAATCTAAATGTGTCAATATCTGCAAGGTCTCTGGACTCCTCTAATACAGAAAGTAATTGAAGTTGCACTGATGAAAAGCGTAGATGGAAAAATCTTTGGAAAGATGTTGGCTAATCACCTTTCCTAATGCCAACCTTTTCTGCTTCATAGATTGGTGCCAGGGAGTAAAACATCTAGTTATCTCAATTCGTCACTGGGATTTGTTTCTGAATTTAAATTATCATTGTTTTTGTGTATACCAAGAAATATTTGGAAAAATGTTGAATGACCTGTGAGAGTATGAGCTTGTGTTGGTCTTAGGATGCAGCATAATGTACTCTTTCTTTCTATTCTTTCTTGTATTCACTCTCAATATTAAATTGTTCTCTACTACCTGGGGGTTTGGGTGAAGGAAAGTTATCTCCACTCATGCTGTCCCTGAGTAGTCCTACAATTCAGAATCCCCTGCCCTTCCCCTACACTTCCTGTCCAGACCTTGGGATAGGAAGTAATGTCCAGTATACTCAACTGATCACATCCCGCAGGATCTCAGGGCCAGATGTATGTAGCTAGCATTTAGCGAATCCCAAGGATGTGCAATTAGGACATTGAAAAATGCAATGTTTGAAGGTGTAGAGTACATCGTTTGCAATTCCTGGGGGGCCGCAAATGACCTACCTCATGAATATTAATGAGGTAGGTCGCAATTTGCGACCCCCTAGGAATCTCAAAAATCACGGGGATGGTGGCCTGCTGAGAACAGCAGACCACCATGTCCGAGATTGATTTTAAATAAAGCAATCTTTTTTTTGTGAAGCAGCCCGTTTTCCTTAAAGGAAAACAAGATCCTTTACAAAACGAAAAATGAAAAGTTTTCTTTTCATTATTTAAGAGCAGGCAGTGGTCCGTGGGACCACTGCCTGCTTTTAAAAATGGTTTAACAAACATTCACAAAGGGGAGACCCCTTCCAATTTGCGAATGGCTTACCACCTACTTGAAGCAGGTGGTAAATTGCCAATGTTTTGCGACCGCAGTTGCGGTCACAAAACATTCATACATACCAATGCGTTTCGGTATTAGGAAGGGACGCCCAAAACACACCACTTCCTAATACCGAATCGCAAACCCATTTTGCATCGGAAAAGCAATTTTTGCGTTCACAAACAGGCGGATTCTGCTCTGCCTGTTTGCGAACGCAAAAATGCTTGATACATCTGGCGCTTAGTGCTCTCATTGTGACAAGACAACAGATACTATCAAAACGATGCATAAACAACCTACAGTGGTGGTGAACTGTTTGCAAACATGTTACACACGAGTAACACGCTTACGGACCATAGTGACAGTACAGAGACTGAGGACTTCTTGCCGAAATACAAGAGCCTTAAAAAATAGACAGGCTCCTTAATTAGTACTGGTTTGAAAATGATCTTGATGGCCTTCAACAGAAAGGGAAACCTAAAGGCTTTATGAAAACAGGCCATGATAAAGCCCCAGGCGTGCAAGCCAAATGAAGGGGTGAAACATGGCTGGCTATACACAGATACTCATTTGAGGTGCCATTAAAGATATAGTGAATTTTAATAAAAAGATGATAAAGCCAAGTTCATCTCTTTAACATTTGAAATAATTTTTGTTCTGCAAGACTTGAGGAATACTGGGAACATATTGAGGATATCACAGCACTATCTAACACAAATGTAACCATAAAGACAGAGGTGTAAGCTCCACATTCAAAGAGGGAAAGTCTCCTAAACACATTAATTAAAATAATGAACAGATACAGTATTAAATGTATTAAGAAGCAGGTTTAGAGGGGCCTTTTCCGTGTATTGCAGACAAATATTACTGTCCGTGTTGGTTTATGAAAGGCCAGAGCTGCGAAAAACACATATCTTACAAGAAAACAATAAGATATGTTTGGTCCTGAAGAATAGCCAATAGGGGTAGGCTCGAAACACGTTGACCATTGGAGATAGGAAAATTACCCTTTTTCTCCTAATATTTCCCATGGGTTTTTAACCATACCGACTAGGGGTCAGAATAAAATAATAATAACCCACTAGCCAGGTATTTGAAAAGTTTCTCACTTTCTCCTTTTTACCCCCACTCCTCCCTCACAGACCATCTTGTCTCTCATAGTCAACAAAAGTGCTCCCACATAACTCATAGGTCGCAGCATGCCCCGTTCTGCAGCAGAACAGGAAGAACCCTATGATGAAGCATGCCACTAAGGATTAACCCTGGTGGGTGAGGGTTTCACAGAAAAGTTTGTGTTTTCTCCTGGGCATGAGCTAGACTTTTCAAATTATTTGTTGGGTGCCTTTTTTCTGCAGTAGGACTACAGACCAGTTTGTGGCCATGTGATACCGTGGACTAGATCCTGCAGTTGTACCTATCCTTCAAAGGGTGTAGACATCCAACACCTGGAGACAAAGCATGATTCCTTAGGGCAGTGTCTCACCGCCATTAAGGTGAGCTCAGCTTGGCGAGGGATGTTTACTTTGTCTATTGCACGTCTGGACCTGTTCATGGATGAAGATTCCACCTGTGGAGATTTTGGCATGATCTTTGCTGTGCTAATGTGCGGTATACAGCACTATACGACACTGATATCCGGAGGTTCAGGTTCCTCATGCCCAACTGAATTTGTGGATTTGAGGATCAGAAGACAAGTCCCCAGCTTTTTCAAGCTCAGTTTCCCCAGTCACTTGTGTGGGAACATTTGCAATGTCACCACAGGGCTGCTGGAGCTGGAATGCACAGTTGGGCCAGTATAGCGAGGTGCTGACCCCTTGTTCTGAGGACTGAAGGGTGCCTTATGGTAAACCTGCCAGATAAGTAGTCACCTAGCACATAGTTCCATGCACCGGCCTCAGTCTCAGTGGTCTAAATGTGTAGCACTGGAGGTCAAAGGATCTGGGCCCATGCATTCACCACCATTTTACAGAGATCATAGAGTGCTTGCAGTGCCTTTGCAGGACCATTACTGGACCATGAGTGAACAAAGGCCTAGCAGTAGAATCAGCATGAGCAGTCCTCGCAGGTGCCTCAACCTTGTTGATCCGTCCATAGGCAGATGGTCAGAAAGTGAAATGTGCAGCACTGGAGGTCAGAGGAGCAGGGACCTGGCAGTCGCCACCATTTTGTGGGGATATTAGAATTCTCGCAAATTGCCTGAGGCAGGATCGTCACTTGAAAAAGACAGATCAGAGGCCCAGGTATAAAATAAATAACGCTTTGGAGGGCCTAGTCTCCCACCAGGCCCTAGTCTGCGAGGCAATTCAATGGCATTTCATGTAGTCCGGGAACTGATTAGTGCCCTGAGTCAGGTGCATGTGTATGGTGATGCAGCTCATCTCAGGTGAGTGGGGCAGAATGGGATTAACCCTGGGACCTTACCAACACCTTTCTGTCAAATTCATGCAAGGATCCCGGAATCCAAGAGGCAAAAGGGTATGTCTTTATTTCCCAGCCAGTCCCATTATAGCACATGTTGATTGCCACTTGAAGGTCAGCGGGATACGGAAGTGCTGAGGAATCAGGCAGGTGCTGCCATCTTGAGCCGCCTTGTTGTGGAGATATTGAACTAAAAAACAGGAGCTGGCGAAGTTTGAGGGCCAGCAGTCACTCCCCCATTGTCACCATATATTCTGCCACATGTACACGTCCTTATTTAATAACAGCGGTCATCAGGCCCAGCATGTTCTTGTAGTTACACTTTCCTCAAAGGACTGCAAACTATGTCCTCACCTAGTTCATGGCCCAAATGAGTCAAGGACACTGTAGGTGCGGATGCGGTCCTTTGAGGAAAGTGTGACTACAAAGTTGGTCCCCCTCGAACACCCTATGTAGCCTAAAACAGCCCATGCTATACCATAACAACGGAAACAGTCTATGAATATGGTCTGTATCAGTTGCGTGCATGTTTATTCCTTACCACATCACTGCATGAATACATTATAATAAAAAGGTGCAATAGGCAACCTTGAGATATAGGGATAATTACTACTGGTCCTGAAGAAAGCTGACTGACCTAGAGGGCACTTGAATGGCGGAAGCAGGTCGATCACAGATGTAGGGGGTCAATATACCCTTAGAACATTGCATTTGTTTTAAACCTTGCCAAAGGACCACACATTAAAGAATTGCAATAGGATCCGACAGGCAATTTAAAATTATATTCCCTAATCATCTATAATAAGTGCTCCGCTTACAAACACGTTGAGCCCACCCTTGCACACTAGGTGTTTGGGCTGTGGGTCCGATGATGAAGCAAGCCATGGGTGGTACCTATGGGCGAGGACCCAGCAATATATTCTTCATAATGTATGAACCACACCAATTCACCTAGTTGTAGATACATCACTAAGTTGGAATATTCATGGGCCATGCAACAAACATATGGTCAATACTCTAGTCTGTATCCCCATAGCAAGGATGACCCTCCCTAATGTGATATATACATACTTTGTTTACACCAGCCCTACAGCAACTCTTGAACAGAGGCTCCCAGAGTATCACCTAAAACAAGATGCACTCTTGCACCACTGTGTAAGGGTGTCTGAGTTGGTGCAAGGCAGAACATTGCGCCCATTGAAGGAGAGAACAGGCATACAATGTTAAATATGGCGCAGTCCTGCCCTCTTCCTTTCATGCAGTGCAGAGCAGTCAGGTGTCTTGCTGTGCTGCATTGCATTGCATGAAAGTTTGATACACCTGAGCTGGGAAGCAGCAATTACGCCAACAGCCAAACCACACATTCAAGTCAAGTCAAATAATTTATATAGCGCGCTACATACCCAGAGGGTCTCAAGGCGCTTTAGGAAGGGTGGGGAATTACTTGTCGAATATCCAAGTTTTAAGTTGCTTTCTGAATGCTAGGTGGTTTTGAGTGAGGCGAAGGTGAGTGGGAAGTGAGTTCCAGGTTTTAGCTGCCAGGTAGGAGAAGGATCTTCCTCCCATGGTGGTTTTGTTGATGCGAGGTACAGCAGCAAGGGCTTGGTTGGAGGAGCGTAGCTGACGGGAGGGGGTGTAGAAGGAAAGTCGTGTGTTGAGGCATTCGGGTCCGAGTTCGTAGAGAGCTTTGTGTGCGTGGGTTAGGAGGCGAAATGTTATTCTCTTATTGATGGGGAGCCAGTGGAGTTTTTTCAGGTGACTAGAGTTGTGGTCTTTACGTGGGATGTCTAGTATGAGTCTGGCTGATGCGTTCTGGATGCGTTGGAGTTTTTTCTGAAGTTTTGCGGTGGTACCGGCATATAGGGTGTTGCCGTAGTCCAGGCGGCTTGTGACCAGCGCGTGGGTGACCGTTTTTCTAGTTTCGGTGGGGATCCAGCTAAATGTTTTTTTGAGCATGCGAAGAATGTTGAAGCAAGATGATGAAACTGCGTTGACTTGTCTGTTCATCGAGAGTGTGGAGTCCAGGATGACGCCCAGGTTCCGTGCGTGGTCTGTCGGGATGGGTGCTTTTTCAAGGGCCTCTGGCCACCAAGAGTCATCCCAGGCGGAGGGGGAGGTACCTAAGATGAGGACTTCTGTTTTGTCAGAGTTCAGTTTCAGACGGCTGTGCTTCATCCATTCGGCTACTTCTTTCATCCCTTCAAGTAGGTTGGTTTTGGCGGTGTTCGGGTCTTTGGTGAGTGAGAGGATCAGTTGAGTGTCATCAGCGTAGGAGATGATGTTGAGGTTGTGTTGGCGTGCGATGGTTGCGAGGGGGCTCATGTATACGTTGAAGAGGGTGGGGCTGAGTGAGGATCCTTGTGGCACGACGCAGATGACTTCAGTGGCCTCTGACTTGAATGGTGGAAGGCGGACTCTCTGAGTTCTTCCGGTAAGGAACGAGGTGATCCATTCCAGTGCTTTACCTTGTATTCCTATGTTTCTGAGGCGTTGTAGGAGGGTGTTATGACTGACTGTGTCGAAGGCTGCGGAGAGGTCAAGGAGGATGAGGGCGACTGTGTCTCCATTGTCCAGTAGAGTTCGAATGTCGTCTGTAGCTGCGATGAGTGCGGTTTCAGTGCTGTGTTTGGCTCGGAAGCCGGACTGTGAGGAGTCGAGGGATTTGTTTGTTTCGAGGAAGGCGGCGAGCTGGTTGTTGACAGCTTTCTCAATGACTTTGGCCGGGAATGGTAGGAGCGATATGGGGCGGTAGTTTTTGAGTTCGGTGGGGTCAGCTGTGGTTTTTTTCAGAAGGGCGCTGAGTTCGGCGTGTTTCCAGCTTTCCGGGAAGGTGGCGGAGTTGAGGGAGCAGTTGATGACGTCTCTGAGGTGTGGTGCTATGATGGAGTCTGCTTTGTTGAAGATATGGTGAGGGCATGGGTCTGTGGGGGATCCCGAGTGAATGGAATTCATCAGGCGGATGGTGTCCTCAGTGGAGATAAGGTTCCAGTTATTGAGGATGTTCAAGGGGGGTGAGGGTATGGCAGAAGGTTGGGAGAGTTGGTCTCCGTGTTGGTTGTCGAAGCTGTTGTGGATGTCTGCGATTTTGTTGTGGAAGAACGAAGCTAGGGAGTCGCAAAGGGTTTGAGAGGGAGTGATGTCGTTGGAGTTGGCAGAGGGGTTGGTAAACTCTTTGACGATGTTGAATAATTCCTTGCTATTGTGGGCATTGTTGTCTAGTCGTTCTTTAAGTGCTGCTTTCTTGGCAGTCCGGATCAGTTGGTGGTGTGTGCGGGTGGCGTTTTTGAAGGCGTCCTTGGTGCTGGTGTTTGGGTCTCTTTTCCAGGCCTTCTCGAGGGAGCGACAGAGTTTCTTGGATTTCTTAAGATCATCGTTGAACCAGGAAGCGTTTTTGTAGTCTCGCTTAATTTGACGTTTTTTCAAAGGTGCTAGGTTGTCGGCGCTGTTGGTTATCCATTGGGTGAGGTTAATGGCTGCTTGGCTGGGGTTCGAAGAGAGGGCAGGGGGGTTTTGAAGAAGCGATGAGGAGATCTGGTCGATGGTGATTTTGTTCCAGTTTCTTCGCAGAGTAGGTTGAGGATGGTTGTGGGATGTGGTCTTTTTGTAGATAAAGTGAACGCAGCTGTGGTCCGTCCAATGGAGAGCTGTGGTGTGACTGGAGATATGTTTGCTTGAGGTGAAGATGGGTTCGAGTGTGTGACCTGCGTAGTGAGTGGGGGTGTTGACAAGCTGTTTGAGTCCAAGGTTGGCGAGACTGTCCAGAAGGGTGGTGGCGTTGCTGTCGTTGCTTTTTTCCAGGTGAAAGTTGAGGTCCCCCAGTAGAATGTAGTCCTCGGAGGGGAGGGCGTGTGGTGTGATGAAGTCAGTGATGTCATCACTGAATTGTGCACGGGGTCCTGGTGGCCTGTAGTGGAGGGTGCCTCTGTTGTCTTGGGGTCGGTGTGGATCTGGAAGTGGAGGTGTTCGGCGCTAGCGAGGTTGACGTCTGAGCTGGTTGAGATTCGGATGGAATTCTTATGGACAATGGCGATGCCTCCTCCTGTTTGCTTGGTGCGGTCCTTACGAATGATCTTGTAGCCTTCCGGGATGGCAATGGTGATGTCTGGGGCTGAGGAGGCGTTCATCCATGTTTCTGTTAGGAAGGCGACGTCCGGAGAGATGGTGTCTAGTAGATTCCAAAGATCGATGGAGTGTCTGTGGACTGAGCGGGTGTTGAGTAGGATGCATTTTAGGTTGTTGGTGTCAGATCTCTGTTTGGTGTTCGTGGATGTGGAGTTGGTCTTGGTGCTGTCGTACTTGCAGGAGTTGCATGTGAAGGGTCCATGGGTGTGTCCGGGGGCGGCTTGGGCGCAGTTAGGGAGGCGGCTGGGATTTAGGGCTAAGAGGGTGAGGCGTCGTATATAATGCGGGGGGGATGGGTGGAGCAGGGGCCAGGGGGACAGGCGCTAGGCGCGGGCCAGGCGCGGACGGGCGTAGACGGGCTTACCTTTGGCGCACCTTCGGCGCGAAACGCTGCGCGCTGATGCATTAGTCATATATGGATAGTGGAGGGGGCGGAGCGTGGGAGGGGCAGCAGGGAGGCGGGAGCGAGGTTCAGGGAGGGTCAGGGACGGTCAGCAAATCAACAAAATGGCAGTCTGGTAAACAAACGTTGCGAGCGTCTCAACCAACAAAAGCCACACTGAAAATGGAGCGCTATGCAGGGCAAGACTATCTGAGGCCAGCAGAGGAAAGCGCTATATCAGGTGAAGCTAGAAAGCGCTGTGCAGGGCTAATCACTAATCACCACACTCGAGATGTTATTCTATTAGGCAGCAAGGCAGCAAGGCACAGCAGTGTCACAAAGCGCGGCGCAGCTTTAAATTCCAAAATAAAATGAAATGCGAGGCAGAATTCAGCATCAATAAATACGATACCAGCCAGGAGAGGAGAGGAGGAGGGGGAGCGACTCTTAACCATACCTTCCTGTACCGCGCATGTTGTTACAAGACCTGCCTTATGAAAAGCGGCGCTGGACTTTAAAGTCCAACGCGTTCCCTACTGTTGCGTGGACTGAAGTTGGAGAATTCAATTATGCTGCTCCAAAATCCAGGGCTTTTCCTAAGGCAAGCCATTGTAAAGACTTGCGTGGTAAACTAATGCATGGTTGGTTAAGACGCATTCATTGTTCCGACTGCTTTGCTAAGGAACGTGGGTTTCAGATATGCGTGGTTGTGTTATACAACCATCTAGGCCTAAGTGTACAACACACCAATAATTGCCAAATGCGCTTTCTTGACATGTTACATTAACTTGTTCCACAGACCAAACCATGCCACACAGTATTTTTCTTCGTGATCAAAGTGACTTCTTCAACCAAGTATATTGCTTATTTTGAAATACTGGTAAATTTCTAATGTCATTATTCATATCTTGAGACATAAGATGAGATGGAGACACACTTCTAAGATAACATATTAAGCTGGTAATGTATAGATCCATACATATTAAATTATAAAGAAATATATCAAAACCAGTCTACTGGAGATGCAAAAAACCCAAAATAATAAATGGAGTTCATGAAAAAAGTGTACAATGTGTTACAATGGGAGCTGGAAAGGATTTGTTTTGTTTTCTAAAATGTTCTTCCTTTGAGATTTTCAATGATAGGTAGTGTGAAGCAACAAAATAATGGAGACCCTACAAAAGACCTATGTCTAAAGTGGACGATGGACATATGTTGGAAAAACATTAATTGCCTATCGTTAGCCAAACTATTTGATGCCATACGTGACTAATTGCCATATAGGTCCTCTCTTTTGTTGAAGCAGCAGGCTTCAATTTTTCAATGACAAGAATTCTGCTCTGTACAAAATGCTTTGTAATGCATAGATCATATTCCAGCAAGAAGGCACCCAGATAGTTTTCCCTTTACTTCTCCAATCAATTCATAATATTAGCATTCTTCTTTAATTGAACTTTTCTGAGAATGTCCATTTGAACATTGTGGAATCAACCAATTAATCACTGCGCTAGCAAGCGTGTCTTTCAATCAACATGTCTAATGTTCTGAAATGGGTGAGGATTAAATGCCTGAGTAGATAGAAATTTTTTACTAATTTCTACCTCTGGACTACTATGTATAATTAAATTTGAAAAGACATAGGAAAACAGATTTTTCTCAAAGACCGTGCATCAATTCACAGCAGGAATCAGCATTTTTTGATGTATAAAAACCACACCACAAACTATTGGTTAAATTGGATCTAATAGCCATTATCACGTTTTTATTGTACATACTATATTTTTTCCGTGGCCCTAAAAAACTTAATATCCTGAATGCATGTCAACAGAAACTTGGTGTAACCTCAGGAAAAAATATCAGTTTCTGATACCCAGAGTTATTAGATCGCAGTGACCTTTCATGTAATCATCCACCTAAATAGTACAATGACCAAATATATCTTACATAGAATGATTACAAACACATATATTGTCAATATACTGATCTAGGGTATCAATATAATCCAAGGTGAAGAGTTCGGGAAAGTAATTCCTGACAGGAGGTACAGTAAAATCTAGCCCCATGCAATAACTAAATGGTAATACCCTCCCATTTAGAAACTATAGCACCACTGAATGTATTAATTTAATACGTTTACATCTGTTACATAAATGCCCACCTCTGACTAAGTGACAAGTCCAGTGTACAAAAAAAAAATCATTTAATTGTGGAGGGGTGCAAGCTTTTTTCTGACCGCACATTGAAAAGCACAAGTGTTTGAAGGCTAGCTATCTAGCTGACAGCCGGGGCCCATGCATACAAGAAGAGTGTCTGTCAGGCTGAACA
Organism: Lissotriton vulgaris; assembly: GCF_964263255.1. Classification (NCBI taxonomy): domain Eukaryota; kingdom Metazoa; phylum Chordata; class Amphibia; order Caudata; family Salamandridae; genus Lissotriton; species Lissotriton vulgaris. The sequence continues at coordinate 688,839,537 of NC_141696.1, forward strand.
AATTCCAGCCCGACAGATACTCTTCTTGTTCAGTCAGGCAGCCAGGAGCTATACATGCACTAAATGTGCTGGTGCTTGGCTGCCTGAACTGAAATTTACCAGGCTAAAGATTTCACAGCCCTCTAGGCATTGCCTCCTCAGTTTGTCAAAAGTGCCTCGAGGCCCCCCCTTTGTGATGAAGGGGAGTGTCACTGATAGCCTTGCACCTGAGTGTCAATCAGTTCTAATCCCTGAAGTGCCCGGGCTGAGTGTCAATCAGTGACACTTCGTCACTGAGTGGGGTGGAGTCAGCAGTTTCACTGACTCCATCCCATACTGTGATGAGTGAGGGACTGCTGCCTTCCCTCACTGGGGAAAGCAGCAGTCCCATCCCTCCTGGGACCTCCGAAGCTTCCCTCCCAGAGTGCTGCAGTGAAGGTAAGTTTCCTTTTTTTGATGTTTGGTGCGTGTGTTTGTGTGTGCATGTATGTAAGATGTATTTATGTAGATGTATTTGTCAGTGAGTGTTGTGAATGGGTGTGTGTGTGTTTGCTCATGTGTGAGTACAAGGCTGAGAGTGAGTGTGTGTGTGTGTGGCCCCCTGCTCCCCTCCCTTCTAAAATTACCATCCATCACTGCCAGCTGTAATCTCCACCAGTCAATTCTTGAGATAATAAATCCTTCTTATGAAGCCGTGAGCTCAATGCTTTAAAGTAGTCCTAGCAGCAATAATTAGAGCAGGATGAGTCGCACAACCATACTGTTCACCACAACCACACAATTAATATTGCCCCTACTTAAAACGTAGCTGTCTGTCTAAAGGTGAAAGCACACAGACCTCTTTCTCTAATAGTGTTCTTGGGTGCCCATTAGACCTGACTTCCTTGGCATGGGATTCCTACAGACATTTTTGCCTCCTCCCCATTTTTGCTGAACTGGTTTTTGTGGGCATAAGGGCTCTGTGCACTTTTCCCCTGCCGACCAGTGGTAAAGTGCTTATACTCTCTCCTTTAAACATGGCAAACTTGGCATACACTCACTTGGCACAGTAATGTACTTATAAGGCCCCAGTAAATGGTACTACATGTAACCAGGGCCTGTAAATGTAATGCTAGTAGAGTTTTAAAGCACACATTATGCCGCCCTCTGAACCTCGCACTGGAAAAAATGCCTCAGGCTTGCCGCTGCAGCCTGAAGGCAGCGCACATTAGGCCTCTATTTCGACATGGCAAAGTAAACCTTTTGCCAAGCCTAAACCTTTCTTTTTAATACTTTTAAATCGCCCCTAGGGTAGGCCCTAAAGGCTCATAAGGCAGGGTGCGTGGTATTTGAAAAGCACACCATTTGTACTCCGGTTTTATTTGCCCCAACAGCGAAAACAACTACTGTCTCAAAGAGAACTATGGAAAGGGGCGACCATTCGGTCGCCCCGAACGTATGGTGGAGTACCACGATCCCCCCGGGAAGCCATCTTGGGCGGGAGGCCAGTCTCGGCTGGTATGCCCGAAGCGGCGTAGCCGGGGCGCGCCTTTTCCCGCCCTGGAGTGGGTTGTCCTAGACACTGACGCGGCCGGCCACGCCCTCGGAGGCAGGCGGGGGCGGGTTTACGCCCACCCGAAGACGGATAAAAGGAGCAACAAGCCAAGAAAGCATCCTCTTGTTCTTGTGCTCTGAAGCTGCACCTCCCCGCTGCACGTGAGCTCGAGACGGAACGAAGAGCCAATTTTGAGCGTTGTAATCTTTCTTTTGTTTTACAGATATCTTCGTTTGAGAATGCCAGGCAAGAAGGTCGGAAAGCGGGTCGGTACCGATCAGATGCTCCGCATGCTCATAAAGGAGGTAGCCGATTTGAAAAAGCAGATGGCGGCTAAGAACGGGGAGGGAGGACCGAAGCGAGTCATCGGACCAGCTTTACCAGGAGTAATCCCTGGTGGAAGAGGCAAGAGGTCCAATAGGGGGGCACTTGGGGGGGAAACCCCGGTTCCCGATACCCCACTCGAGGAGCCAACCCCGGTTCCGAAGGAGGGGCATCCGATCCCCGTAGTGGTCACCCCCGTGACCGGGGAAGATATGCCTCCCGAATTAGCGGCACAATTGGCAGCGTGGTTGGGAAAGGATAGTGAGGGCGCCACGGCTGACGACACCCGGGCAGTAATGAGACAACTGCGGGAATCTAGAGAGGCTGCGAAGGCACCATCTTCTGTTACCCCACCAGTTCCGGCGGCGGAAAATGCAACAGGCCCAAGTCCGGCGGCAAATGCAGCATCTGGTTCAGGTAAGCGGCCATTGCCAATCGCGGGGGAGGGGTCTGTACCTTCACGAAGGGAGAAGGTGGCTCAGCATGTTCCACTGGAAATTAAGGAAAAGATTTGGGCGAATAAGTATGTGAACATTTTTTCTTTGCTTACCGACCATTATGAGATGGAGCATGTTAGGAGTCAAAAGGAGCTCATGCATCCGAGTGTTTGGCGCGCAAAAATGGCCGCCTTTAAGGTTGATGAAAACATTGGTACTTGGGGCAGAGCGTGGGGCATTTTTACCTCCATCATGGGCGAGCGCAGGCCCGAGTTACTGACCGAGTTGCCTATTTATCAGTCACGTATCATGGAGTATTCCGTATCGTACGGGGGCAATCAGTGGTTCTGTTATGACAATATTTTTAGAAAAGCTAAGGAACACGACCCAGTTCTGACTTGGGATTGTTTCGACTCCGTTTCATGGCAAAAAATGGAGAGTTCAGGAATGTTAAAAGTGCCATTGTCAGGGAGTAACGGGGGTGAATCTTCCCGCCAATTCTCTGGGACACCCTTTCGGACGGGTGCAGGTAACGAGCACCACTCGAAGGCGAGTGGCAACGCAGGTAAAAGGGGGATTTGTTGGAATTTTAACAGAGGGAAATGTACGAGGCCCCAGGGGTCATGCAAGTTCAGACATGAATGTGGGGGGTGTGGGCAGCCATCTCATCCTGAGTCCTTGTGCAGAGCCAAAACGGGTGATAACGGTGGTAGGGGAAGCGCCAAACAGGTCTGAAATAGTCCGAGGGGCGCCTTTACCTACTCCGATTGATACCATGGCAATGATTCATTGGCTCAACGAATACCCGGATCATGCTTCCGCTGGGGTGTTGCGAAACGGGTTTTCATATGGTTTCCGCATCCCAGTGGGGGATTTTCAGGGTGTAGCAAACTGTAAGAATCAACTGTCGGTCTTGCAGCATACGTCGGTGGTACAGGTAAAGATTGGGAAGGAGGTGACTCGAGGTCGTGTCGCCGGTCCATTTGATTTGCCACCGGTTGCTAACTTTGTTTGTTCCCCTCTAGGGGTGGTCCCCAAGAAGGACCCGGGTGAGTTTCGGCTGATACATAACTTGTCAGCCCCACGTGGTCTTTCCGTGAATGAAGCGATAGACCCGGAAGTGTGTTCGGTGCGGTACGCATCTTTCGATGGGGCCGTTGCCATGTTGAATAGCCTGGGGCCCGGGGCGCTGATGGCAAAATCAGACATCGAGTCAGCGTTCCGGTTGCTCCCGGTGCACCCAGACGATCAGCGTCTCCTTGGTTTTATGTTTCAGGGTCGCTATTACATGGATAGATGTATGCCAATGGGGTGCTCGATATCCTGTGCCTATTTCGAAAAGTTCAGTTGTTTTCTGCAATGGGTATTCACAAGGAGGACAGGTTTTCAGCATGTTATGCATTATCTCGATGACTTTCTGTTTTTGGGGGCAGCCGGGGATCCTGAGTGTGGACAGGCTTTACATGAATTTTGTGTCTTAATGAATCAATTCGGTGTGCCATTGGCGCCAGGTAAGACTGTGGGTCCCTCGACTTTGCTCGAGTTTCTGGGTATCGAGCTCGACTCAGAAGAAGGTTGTTTTAGATTACCCAAGGAAAAAGTGTTAAAATTCAGGTTATCCCTTGAAACATGTATTCGTGCAACGAAAGTAAACCTGCATCAATTGCAACAAGTGGTGGGTCAGTTGAATTTTGCCCTGAGAGTGATGCCAATGGCGCGCCCCTTTTCCCGCTCGATTGCACAAGCCATGGTCGGCCTGAAGGAGGGTCATCATCGCACGAGGCTCTCGGCAGAGGTTCGCCAGGACATGCGCATTTGGTTGGCATTTTTGGCGGATTTCAATGGTCGAATTGTCTGGAACAAACCGGCGGTGTCCTCCGACGAGCTGGGGCTTTGGACAGATTCGGCGGGGAGTATAGGTTTTGGTGCCATATTTGGTACACAGTGGTCGGCTCAAAAATGGCCGTCATGGTGGCACGAGTGCGGGCTGACGAGTAACATTGCTTTTCTCGAACTTTACCCTATTTTGGTGGCCCTGAAAACTTGGCCTGGGGGGTTCCGGGATCACTCTGTGGTGTTCTGGTCTGATAACATGACCGTGGTTGAGTGTATCAATAGTCAGGCAGCACGATGCAAATGGATTCTGAGATTGCTCAAAGAAATTGTGTTATTGTGTATGCAATTGAATGTGCTATTTAGGGCGAGACATGTGCCGGGGGTACTGAACCAAGCGGCTGATGCGCTTTCTCGTTTCCGTATGCAGGCCTTCTGGGGTTTTCTGCCCACAGCGGACCCGGTGGCGGCACCCTTTCCCGAAGCTCTCTGGTCTCTCGGTGCCCCGAACTACAAAACCTCGTGGGAGAGAGTTTAGCACCCAGGACGAGGAAGGCATATGAAGGGGCGTTCCGTTCCTATTGGTCCTTTTTGGGTGCTGCTAGGGGGGAGCGTTGGGGCCAGGAAGAGTTTGTAGTAAAATTTTTGCTGTCTTTACATCAGGCAGGCAAATCAGTAGCTACGGCCCAGAGGCATCGGGCCGCCATTTCCTTTATGGCAAGGGCTCATGGGATCCAGGACCCGACAGCGTCTTTCGTTGTGCAGAAAGCGCTACGTGGGTGGCAACGCCTTGAGGGTCGCAGAGTAGATGAGAGGCACCCGATAGGTCTGGATAGGTTGACCCTGTTATTGTCCGTGCTCCCGGCAACGTGTTCATCCCAGTACGAAGCAGTGTTATTCCGAGCTGCATTTGCGCTAGCATTCCATGGGGCTATGCGGGTAAGCGAATTAGTGGCAAAGAACAAGCAGGATACGATGGGGGGACTGTGCCGGGAGCACATTCAGGTCAGGGAGGAGACGATGACGGTCTCGTTTGTTAGGTCCAAAACCGATCAGGGTGCAATAGGGGACTGCATAATCATTCAGAGGATCCCCGGGTCTTCCATGTGCCCTGTGGTGTGCGTAGAGGAATATTTAGCGCAGAGGGTGGCATCATGGGGGGGGACCTTGTTGAGACACGCTGACGCCACCCCACTGACGAGGTTTCAGTTCCAGCGGGTGCTTGCGATGTCGATTTCGGCCGCGGGCTTAAACCCCGGTGTGTTCGGGACCCATTCCTTTCGGATAGGGGCTGCTACTGAGGCTACAGCCAGGGGTCTGAGTGTAGAAAAAGTAAAACGTTTGGGGCGTTGGTCCTCGAACTGTTATAAAAGGTATGTGCGGTTGCACATGTTGTGAAGCTGTAATAATGTACTCACGCTTCTTGTGTTTGTTTGGTTTTCAGTTGCGCAAGCTTACGAGGCGGGGCGGACTGTGCAGTCGACCCAACACCTGGGGAACAGCGGTCAGACATCACCGGCTGCGAGAAAGGAGGTGTGGGTCGTGGGCCACTCATACGTGAGGCGTGCCGCGGACGTATTCAAAGCAGGTGACATGATTCACGTGGCTGGGGAATACGGGTACAGGGTGTCCTTCTACGGAAGGGGCGGGCTCTGTATTGACCAGTTTCAATCCTTTTTCGAGGGTCTGTTAGGGCGGACAAGGTCACCGCCGTCTATAATCATAGTCCATCTTGGGGGCAACGATTTGGTGGCCACTGGTAGACGACTTCTTCTTGAGGCAATGCTTTCCACAGTAAGTTGGTTGGCAAGAAGAGTTCCAGGGTGCACAATTGCATGGTCCCATATGATCCCACGGAAAGTGTGGCGGGGGGCTATTTCGGTTTCTGCTTTGAATCATTCAGTAAAGAAAATAAATAACAAGTTGAGGAGATTGTTTCGTTCAAATACACTGCATTCTGTTTCGCATGGTTGTATCAAAGGGGACAGTATGTATTTGGGAGATGGGGTTCATTTGTCCCGGGTGGGGAATGAGTTACTCATAGGAGACCTCATAGCTTGGCTAAAGAGTTTAAAACATGACCTTTAGGCAGGAGTTGTTGTGGGGGGTCCGGATAGCCGGTCAACTATCCGGCCTGTGGCGGTAAGGTCATGATCGGTGAGCAGTAATTGGAAGATCCCTATGGGGGGGCGTCACCCATTACGGATGGGAGCGCTCGGGGGAGGTGGCCATTGGCCCCTCAACGGGGAGGCGGTCCCTTCTAAGGATAGGCCGCCGGAAGGAAAGGAAAGGTAAGGTGGTCAAGGCCCCTTCCTGGATAGGAGGGGCTACGGGCCCTCCTGGGGAATTTCCCGGGGCCAGGACATCTGCGACGGCAGATGGGGTAAGTTGTGTGGGGTTCGGGAGGGGGTTTACACTACCTTTTAGACACCTCACACGAGTCCTCGGACGACCGTTAAATGGCGTCGAGTTCATTGGGGCCCCCGTCAAGTCCAAGGGAAATTGGTAGATGCACTTGAGGTACGCCTCTGTGCGGTCGCTCCCCTCACAAGTGAGGGGGGTATTTCCGGTTTAGGGATCTGACACCGGTTACGACCTTGCCGTTGGCCCTTAACGTTAGGATGTACAATTTCAAGTCAAATGTTTTGTAGGATGTTAGTTCGGCTAGGAGAACCTTTGTATTAGAGATCTGTTAAGGTTAGCCAAACATCGTAATGTGGAAATGAAATTGTACATAATATGAAACTGTTATTTTAATGTTTTGATTTTGTTTCATATTTTAATAAATACGGCCGGGAGGGTCACTCCCTCCCGCCTTCCAAAAGTTCAGAACCGTTTCCGGTTTCCCATCCTTGGGGATTGTGTTGAGAGGGGGTGGCGGGTATCTCAGCCATATGGAAAGGGGCGACCATTCGGTCCCCCCGAACGTATGGTGGAGTACCACGATCCCCCCGGGAAGCCATCTTGGGCGGGAGGCGAGTCTCGGCTGATATGCCCGAAGCGGCGTAGCCGGGGCGCGCCTTTTCCCGCCCTGGAGTGGGTTGTCCTAGACACTGACGCGGCCGGCAACGCCCTCGGAGGCAGGCGGGGGCGGGTTTACGCCCGCCCGAAGACGGATAAAAGGAGCAACAAGCCAAGAAAGCATCCTCTTGTTCCTGTGCTCTGAAGCTGCACCTCCCCGCTGCACGTGAGCTCGAGACGGAACGAAGAGCCAATTTTGACCCACCCACCAGCCCCTGAGGACAGCTAGTTGTTTGGAATAAAGTTTTGATCTGGTAACTCTATTTCTTGCAGGTTGTGATGATTGTCGTGATATTTTGAGTATGCAATAAAGAATGGTCATTTTCAGTATGTTTTTCTTTTGCAAATAAAGTAATTCTGCACTAGTGTTGATCAGTAATCATGCTTGTAATAGTTATGGTTGTTTTGTAATTCAGTAATTTAGGTAAATTGTCGTATTTATTTTGGTCGGGCGGTAAGGTCATGATCGGTGAGCAGTAATTGGAAGATCCCTATGGGGGGGCGTCACCCATTACGGATGGGAGCGCTCGGGGGAGGTGGCCATTGGCCCCTCAACGGGGAGGCGGTCCCTTCTAAGGATAGGCCGCCGGAAGGAAAGGAAAGGTGGTCAAGGCCCCTTCCTGGATAGGAGGGGCTACGGGCCCTCCTGGGGAATTTCCCGGGGCCAGGACATCTGCGACGGCAGATGGGGTAAGTTGTGTGGGGTTCGGGAGGGGGTTTACGCTACCTTTTAGACACCTCACACGAGTCCTCGGACGACCGTTAAATGGCGTCGAGTTCATTGGGGCCCCCGTCAAGTCCAAGGGAAATTGGTAGATGCACTTGAGGTACGCCTCTGTGCGGTCGCTCCCCTCACAAGTGAGGGGGGTATTTCTGGTTTAGGGATCTGACACCGGTTACGACCTTGCCGTTGGCCCTTAACGTTAGGATGTACAATTTCAAGTCAAATGTTTTGTAGGATGTTAGTTCGGCTAGGAGAACCTTTGTATTAGAGATCTGTTAAGGTTAGCCAAACATCGTAATGTGGAAATGAAATTGTACATAATATGAAACTGTTATTTTAATGTTTTGATTTTGTTTCATATTTTAATATATACGGCCGGGAGGGTCACTCCCTCCCGCCTTCCAAAAGTTCAGAACCGTTTCCGGTTTCCCATCCTTGGGGATTGTGTTGAGAGGGGGTGGCGGGTATCTCAGCCATATGAGAAACTCTGACTGCTGTAGCCAAAGTCGGCCCACCATACACGTGGACTGAGGAAGAACCCCAAGAAGACATCCGTCAACTACACGGCACCCAGAGCATCTCGCGTGGAGAACATGGAAATTGCGCATGACTGTTTGGCCAGGCCGAGAAGGCCGGCCAAAAATTAATGCGCTCTTACAGTGTGCTCACCATTCCCCCTGCTCCTGTAGTGAGAGCAGCCCCACCCCGCTAAGCTGCTGGACATCAGGACAAAATGAAATGATATTAACGCATATTATTATAATTTTATTTTTCCTTCACTTCGCTGCTAAAAAGCAGTGGGGTGACGCTCCTCCGCCTTACCGGAGGAGCTGCCACTGACAGACTCCCAAGCACAGTGAGGTCTCTGATCTGCTTTGATCGATATCTTGATGAGTTTGGGGCCTGCCTTTTGATTGTGGAAGTGCCTGGATGTTAAAAAAAAACCCTACACGAGGGAGCCTATAATCCACCTACAAGAATTACTGTTGACTGATTAAATGGTCGATAGAAAGGAAATTGTGATAAATTGTTGTAAAGCTTGTGGAAACAACAAAAATGCGTTTTTAAGTGCACTGAATTATTTGCAAACAGGCCTGGAAAACAATAAAAACAGTAGGCAATACTGCTACTAACCCTGTAAAACTAGCACAGTGATACAATGTGCATAAGCCAGAGTAACGGACAGCATCGACTACGTCGGTCTCTGTGAAGATTCCTGGCACATTAAGCCGCCTAAGGCATGGCTGACCCTGCAGCAAATACGTATTAATAAAAAAACACTTGTGTTCATGTTTCACGCCTTATTCTTGTCATTCAAGTGCTAAATGATTGTTTAGGGACTTTATAGCCATAAACGATTTTTATTACTGTTTTTTATCATTTTCTTTTACGTTTAGCCCATTTGCCGCCAGATGAGTAAGGGGATTACCATTCATTCATGGACTGTTTTTCAATTTTCCCTTTATCGAATGTTGTTTATTTTTATGGAATTTCTCTTAATATGTCTTTATCTTCTTACTATTGCTTGGTTCAGACCGTTAATATTTTTTTATTTCCTTGACTATATTGTATGGGTGGAGCGTTTCACCTCATTACTCACACACCTTTCTCTGGAGGTTTACCCAGCTGCTCAGACCAGTGGGCAGCTCATTCACAGCTGATATCCCGGATGTGGCCTCTTTCCCTTATAGGCTGCATGGCGCTAACTTTGTGCTGGTGGGTGCTGGAGTGGAATTTGGCATACATTTTTGGGGACAGGGACTTATTTTTCATCTTCAGATTTTGATCCAGAGCAACTGAGACAAAAGCTGAAAAGAGGCAATGAAACATAGGAAAACGCGGACAAACGAAGAAAGCAGTGATGCAAATGAACCTGCAACAGGGAGATAAAGGGACTGAGGGTCAGAAAGTCTAGAGTTGTGGATGGTATGAAATCAAGACCAGGCAGCCTTGGTATTCAGCTGCCATTACTTTCAGCAGTCTTAGTTGGGTTCTCCAAAGGACAACTTTGAGCCCCTGGACCTTTTTAAACAAATTAAGCACTAAGGGGCATATGTAGGAAGGCGCTTGCGATTCGCAAACGCCAGAATTCGCAGAATTCCGGCGTTTGCGAACCGCAACGGCCATTTGGAATGTAGGTGCCACATAGCAAAATAAGGAATCGCAAAAATTGCGATTCCTTATTTTGCTCAAGCATTTAAGGAATCACAATTTTGCGATTCCTTAAATGCTATGTAGGGGTGACTTTTAAAATGCGATTTTGGCTTAAGGAATCACAAAATACCACCTACTCCAAGTAGATGGTATTTTGCGATGTCTTGTCAAAATGCACCTTTATTAAAAATTCAAAGTGCTATATGGCGCACAGACATGCCCTTAGGGCATGTATGTGTGCCACATGTACTTACAGGCACATTCCTGAGGTGCAACAGGTGTCCTTTGGACACCCTGGCACCCTTGGAATTGCAATTCTCAAATTGCGATATTCTCATAGAAAATTGCGATTTGGGAATTTATCCCTATTCATTCATATGGGCCTCTTAGCCCATAGGAATGAAAGGGACACTCATTCCTTAATTGCTATTCGCAATTAAGGAATTTTAGCAATTCGCGAAAAAATTGCAATTTCTTTTTTTTTACCTACATTCCATTTTGCAATTCTCAAATAGCGATTCATTAAAAATCGCTATTTGAGAATTGCAAAATGGAAATTACCTACATATGCCCCTAAGTCTGGCAATCTAGTTCCCTACGGTGGTATTAATTTTATATTAATTCCAGTACACTCCTTATAATAACAGGTACAAGATTTCTGCCTGATAAACTTGAGCTTGCCTAGAAACAATGTACTCTACTATGTTTTCAAAATTGCACTACAATCTGTTGAAAAACCTGTACACAAAAATACAATTTAAATCCAAGGACCATTATTTGAAAAAAATATTTGAGAATATGCATTTTTATGAAACTCAGTTATTTTTAACCTCAGTTTTGAACTTATCAATCTCTACTCCTTCTGTTGTGCTTCATAAAACTTCTGCACTCTGTGTACGCAAAAGAAGACGTCTTGTAACTGTGCAGTTTTCATATAATTCAACAACTTTGGGGCGCAGTGGAGCATTTTCTGGAAATAACCACTGCAATTTCCCAGTTGTCATTTCTGGACAAGTCATGAAGTTGTGCTCATTAGCTCTATAAACAAAATTTCATTAGAGAACTCCATGGTAAAGCTGCGTACACACTACTTGATCGCAGCATTGTATTACAAGATTAATACAGTGCTTTAAATCCCTGAGGAGGCTACCAATCACTTCAATTAGCATCAGATTATTGGTGCACCTCCAGAATTCAAGGAAACCCTTACAAAAATGTAATAATAAATCATGACTTGGGTAAGGAGCCCAGAAGCTCCAGTAAAAACAGAAAGAAACATAGGGTCTTATTCATAAAGAAATCTGGAAAATAAAGGCTGGTGAGCTCTATCTGCATGTAGTTTTCTGACTTTCTTGAATTCATAAAAATTCACGGAAGTAATTCGGTAAAGTTGCACCAGGTTTCCAGGAATAATTCTGGAAAGGTCATGTGGCATTCACAGTTGGATCCTATTCCTGCTTGTGTGAGGTTCTATACAGCAGAGAATTTCGCACAGGGAGATTTATTTTCTCTGCAGGTAAAATACATTTCCCACAGAGAAACCTATTTCTCTATAGCCCCAACATGCCTGTGGGGAGGGCTATTACCCAACTCACCCTGGTATTTTTAGCAGCACTTGGCTGAAGTAAAAATCCTATAGTTTTGAGGGTGAAAAGAGGAATGTGTGCTGTTTGCAAATGTCCACTTACATACTTTTTATTTTTGTTGGTGTTCACAAAGTCCGAATACTAACCACACATAGAAATCCCTATTTTCCAACCTTTTAGTGGGTGCAAAAAACTTCACACTACTGTGTAGAGCACCACATATGTAAATGGGTTTACCCCTGCCTAGAATCCAGTGGCAGCTGGTGACATTTAAAAGTGGTGAGGCGTAACAGTTTGGTATGACTTTTATGTAGTGAGTGATGCTGGCAAGCTTAATGGACAAATGTGGGGTCCAGGCTGGATCTTCCTCCAAAGAATTGTTTTTAAAAAATGATCTGCAAATCTTCAACCATGCCTCTTTCAGCACTTTCTTTTCACTCTTCCCTGAATGTTCTTCCTTGCATCTTCCTCACTTCACCACGTCCAAACATACACTGAACTCACTCAAATTTAAGCCATTTCTTTACTTTTACCCTGTAAATATTTTGCCATCGATGCCCCCACTTAACACATATTTTCACAAAATTGCAATTACAACTGGAATCCATGATCATTATTCTGTTTGCTTTGCAGGAGGCCCACACACTGAAAGACACTTTGCTTTGGCTTCAGCGTCAGCATCCGAGCTCTCAATCAAAGCCCCGCATAAACAACTGCACAGCTCAAAGTATGCATAGAAAAAAATACGGAAAGAAACACAACAGGATAAAATAGCTAACTCTCAAGGGGGGCAAGAATAAGTAAAACTTGAAATAAGAGAGGAAATAAATCGCGGACAAGCATTGCCTTAACATTTTTAACACTCATTGTTCATAAATCAATCCATGACTTTGGTATTAATGTTGTTAAGGGAATGAAGATTGGGCCAGTTTTAATGTCATACAGACAGTGGGCGAAGGGGGCTTGCCACTTGGTTCACTTACTCTGGAGGGCTGCACTAGCCTTCCCCTGGAGTGCAGTGAGAGTTGAGGCAACCAAAGAAGCGGCCTGCCGAGGTAACGTTTGCGGGTGTCCAGCACTCCTGCGACCATGTTGCGACACAAATAAATCCGCTCGAACAACTTAATAACTCACCCAAACCTGCCATAAAGCCTGCCAAGAACTCTCACAAGGACACTGACTTATGTAGAGGTTAGAATGCAAATGGGACCCTAGCGCCAAAAGAGAAATCTGTGGTAATCTATGGAAAACGGCGTGGAGGAGGAATGATTGGGGCTAATCCTAATCCACTCAGCTCATATATCTACTTTGCCCTTCACTCAGATATTTGTATCAACTTCACAAGGGAACAAGAACCCTGGCCTGCTCTTCTTTTGCATCCATTTCACAGGGGAACAAATGCTGCAGCTCCATTTCTAACAGAGCCAGCAAGGTGCAGCCAGGGCCTGTGGTGTCACAATGGGGGATGGTATGGTGGTGAGGGGTCTCAACACAATATATAAAACAGACAATTACAATTCTAACACTTACCATTACCGAGAACAAGGCACCAAAACTCATGTACTTGCATCCACTCCTATGTGTTGGAATGGGATAGGGTGGGATCAATGCCTGTGAATGATGGATGTGGCTCTCACGCAGGGAGGGAGACTCCATCACCCCAAACAATGACGCTGATAGTGTCACTGACCTATAGAGAATACTGCCATAGACCACAATGGCAGTGATTTATTATGAAGGGCTTTAGAACAGTAAGCCCTATGTCGTATGTCCCAGCTCAGAAAGTTGATTTACTGCCTGACTTCTATCACCTGATTCAGAGACAGGCGGGACAGGCAGCCTGGGACAGACAGCCCAGTCTTAAATACATCGATTTGTACAGAGATACAATCATATTTCCAAACAAGTCACTCTATTTGATATTTGGACAGGTATGTGAAGGAAATAATTTCAAGGAGGCACAGCACCAGAGCCCCAGTGGAGAATCCGGCCTTGCTAGAGCCCCTCTCTGAATTCATGGCAGGTATAAACTACAAAATCTGTTTGCGTTGACCCGTATCAGGAACAGCGTCCCCCTGGGGCACTACTGATTCGTTACAGCGGGATTGATGCTTAGTTAAACCAATTTTCATATAATTTATTAATGACTTCAGTAGCTCTAAGGTGTCTTTAACCAATTTTGAAGTGAATGTGAATGAAGCTCATAGACTGTGTCTCACTTGGGGACAAATCAGTAGTGCACCAAGAGGACAATGTTCCAGATACGGTACAACACAATCAGATTTTGGTTCATATACACCCACGATCAGGAGTTGATACACGTTCGCACACAACGAAATTGACAAGCAGAGGATTATCTATTGGATTATATAGCAGTGCATTGTCAATCTTTTTTTTAAGCTATAAAATAGATATATTTGTTCATGATTTAGATTTATCACCGTATTTACCTAAGTGAAGAGGGCAAATAAATGATGAGTCTGGAGGTCTTCTCTTTACATTACTTTGTGCATATGCATGTAAGTCAACAATTAGAATCCCAAAGGGCCATATGTTTCATTGAAATTTGCAACCGCAATGGCCGAAATTTGCAGAATTTCAGCCTTTACGAATGCGAATTAGCAAAAAGGGATGTATGAAGGAAAATCCCTTCTAAAATAAGGAATAGCAAAAAATGCGATTCCTTATAGTGTGAAAATGAAAAATCTGCGATTTACCTGCGAATACCTAGATTTGCGATTCCTTGCTTAGCGAAAATCGCAATGAAAAAAATCGCTAAACTAGAAATCGCAAGGGTATGTATGAAAAAAATCGCAATTTGCGATTTGATGAAATTCGCAATTTAAAGAATCGCAATTACCACCAAGTAGGAGCAGGTGGTAACCAGGTGCAACCTATTTAAGCAGCAACAGAATGCAACAAACCTCTTACCACAATGGTGGGGCTTTACGTGATAGCCAGGAGGATGCGACTGAGAGCTGCTGCCCAGAGGAGGAGACGCCAGGAGAGGACATTCCGTTTGCGCATCACCATGGACCAGCGCACTGATGAGGATATCTTTACCCATTACTGACTGGATGAAGACAGCATTGATGACTTAATAGAGGAACTCTGACCCTACCTAGAACACCCCACACGCAGGACACAAGCCATCCCCACTCACATCCAGGTCCTTTGTTCACTACACCTATTGGCCTCAGGTAGTTTTCAGGGGGTGATAGCCACAGCAGGAGGGGTGTCACAAAGTGCCCTTTCACGTTTTTTCCATGCGTTCCTTGACGCCATGGTACAGAGGATGCCACACCACATTTACCTTCCCAGAACCCCACAGGAACTGCATCAGACCAAACAGAATTTTTACCAAATGGCCGAATTTCCCCATGTCATCGGGTGCATAGATGGTACGCACGTTGCAATATCCCCCCTTCCCACAATGAGTACGTGTTTAGGAATCGTAAATCCTACCATTCCCTGAACATACAGGTGGTGTGTGATGCAAAACACATCATAACGGACATTGTTGCAAAATACCCTGACAGCACGCACGACTCCTACATCTTCCGCCACAGTGGGATACACTGTAAGCTCCTCAATGGGGACTTTGGCAATGGCTATTTGCTAGGTGAATGCATTTGCCCTGTATACACACTTGTCAAGGATTGCATGAGCTGGACAGTGGCTAACCATATACTTTCCCCCCCTCAGGTGACAGTGCATATGCAGTACGTGACTTCATTCTGACGCCCTACCTCAATCCAGGAAATGCAGCAGAGCAGCGGTACAACAGGGCACACATTGGAACAAGAGGCACCATAGAGAGGACCTTTGGTATTCTCAAAAGCAGATTCAGGTGCATCCACAAAAGTGGAGGGGCATTGCAATAAAGCCCAGAAACGTGCTACAAAATAGTCGTTGCATGTGCCATCCTGCACAACATTGCAACCAGGAAAGGCATACCGGTGGAGGTCAGTGAATATGACACATCTGATGTGGAGGGTCCAGCTCAAGGACGCATGCCTGCCAGAGTAGCAGGTGCAGCTGCTGGCCGTCAGAGGCGGGATGAGATTACGCGCAACTATTTCTAGGAAAGACACAATGCAAATTTCCAATTGACATACTGTGTTTATTCCTTAACATTAGGAATGTAAAAGACACACAGGCTGACTGGGAAAAATGTCCTTTATAATGTCCAGCACATGTTGAAGCACAGTGCATGTATCCATTCATGGTCAAATGTCCCTGCACAGTAGTTAGTTGCACCAATGCAGTGTCTACATTGAAGTGTCCTTATTAGCGGCGGAAGGAAGCTCCTGTCCGGGGATGCACATTGCCTCCTTCACTCATATCAGTTGCCCTACAGTTGCGTCCACTACGGCGCCTATCCATGGTTGGTGGTGGGGTTGCCCTGCTCCTTACTGATGGGGCATCATCATCATTTGGAGTTAGGACTCCTGGCCCTGTGGTGCGGATTGTGCGCAGTTTATCTACAGCCGTAGATATTGTTAGCAGGGCCCTTCCAACGTCCTGATTATTGTGCGCAAACTCGCGCTGCATACTGATGCAGCGTCTAGCTAGTATGTTGTTTGAGGAGGCCAGGCGGTTCACAGCACGTGTGTAGAGGTCCAGACGCTGCATCTCCCTACGCCTGGCTGCACGGTCAGACTTGAGTTCACCACAGAGTTCCTCCATGGCACATGTTAAGCTCCTGAAGCCTGCCCTGACTTCACTTTGGTGTAACTTGATGTTGTTGGCTTGCAGGCGCTGGACCTGCAACATATTGAGCTCAAGCCCGGAAAACACTGACCCATCACCAGGATCTACAGCACTTGTTGCAGCACGGGACGTGCGCCTGTTCCTGACTCCCTGCATTGGCTCTTCATTGGGGTGCTGTTGTGTTTCAGGCTGTGTGTCATTGATTTGGCCATCCCCATCAGTGTCCTGGCCCTCGTCCTCCAAAGGGGTTAAAGGTCTCACTGTAATCCTCCTACGGCGCTTGGGGGGGTTGACTGGACTAGCCCCATTCTCACTTTCTTGTTCCTGCGCTGCTGCAGTTGTGGTAGGGGACTTGCCCTGTCTCCCACTGCCTGTTGCCTGATTAGTATTAGATGCTGTGGACATAAAGGAATACATTTAATTTCTGTTATGATTTGCCCTTGTAAATAAATAAATTCAACTTTTGAGAATTACACTATTGTTGAGTCTCACTTTCATGATGCACATATGCTTTGGGGTGTGGCTGGGTGTCAGACTACCAATGTAATGTGCATGTGACTACATCTCACATAATTCTTTGCAGTGTGTTTGTGTATACCTGCACTGGATTACTACTTTCTCACTGCCGAAGGGTCGCTGTTGGGTGTGTGGGGCTATTTGGGGATGGGTCAGGGGTGTGAAGGCATGCCTCTTACCTTGTCCTGCTCCTGGGGGGTCTGAGCTGTCCAGGTCTGACACTCCTATGACGCTCTCTGGCAGTAGTGTTGCCTCCACAAGTTCCTCCAATGGTGTTGAATCTGTGGCAGTCGAAGTCCCTGCACCGGTCCTCCTTGCTTCCTCCAACCTTGTAGCCACCTTTTCTTTGGTTCAGAAAAGGTGGTGGTGATGAACAGAGTGTCTGAATTAAGCAGACCACTCTTACCCAGTCCAAAGATCAGGGCTTGATCCATCACCGTTATTTATCTCACTGCACCATCCCAGCTCAGAACCTGGCTATATGCAAATCAGTCTGTCCCTGGCCCAGTGCATCATGGGAACAGGGCAGACTAAACTACCAAGCCAATTCTTCACCAGAAAGGAGACAAGCTACCGGGGACCGGTTTCTGGCATTTCAGCCGTCTTCGGCCCGGCTTGCTTGAATCCTGATGGTGCAGTGAGAAAGGGACTCATGTCTGAGTATACCCTGCCACACCTATAGTGGCCAAAAACGATTCTGAAAAGGTGGTGGTGATGAACAGAGTGTCTGAATTAAGCAGACCACTCTTACCCAGTCCAAAGATCAGGGCTTGATCCATCACCGTTATTTATCTCACTGCACCATCCCAGCTCAGAACCTGGCTATATGCAAATCAGTCTGTCCCTGGCCCAGTGCATCATGGGAACAGGGCAGACTAAACTACCAAGCCAATTCTTCACCAGAAAGGAGACAAGCTACCGGGGACCGGTTTCTGGCATTTCAGCCGTCTTCGGCCCGGCTTGCTTGAATCCTGATGGTGCAGTGAGAAAGGGACTCATGTCTGAGTATACCCTGCCACACCTATAGTGGCCAAAAACGATTCAGAAAAGGTGGTGGTGATGAACAGAGTGTCTGAATTAAGCAGACCACTCTTACCCAGTCCAAAGATCAGGGCTTGATCCATCACCGTTATTTATCTCACTGCACCATCCCAGCTCAGAACCTGGCTATATGCAAATCAGTCTGTCCCTGGCCCAGTGCATCATGGGAACAGGGCAGACTAAACTACCAAGCCAATTCTTCACCAGAAAGGAGACAAGCTACCGGGGACCGGTTTCTGGCATTTCAGCCGTCTTCGGCCCGGCTTGCTTGAATCCTGATGGTGCAGTGAGAAAGGGACTCATGTCTGAGTATACCCTGCCACACCTATAGTGGCCAAAAACGATTCAGAAAAGGTGGTGGTGATGAACAGAGTGTCTGAATTAAGCAGACCACTCTTACCCAGTCCAAAGATCAGGGCTTGATCCATCACCGTTATTTATCTCACTGCACCATCCCAGCACAGAACCTGGCTATATGCAAATCAGTCTGTCCCTGGCCCAGTGCATCATGGGAACAGGGCAGACTAAACTACCAAGCCAATTCTTCACCAGAAAGGAGACAAGCTACCGGGGACCGGTTTCTGGCATTTCAGCCGTCTTCGGCCCGGCTTGCTTGAATCCTGATGGTGCAGTGAGAAAGGGACTCATGTCTGAGTATACCCTGCCACACCTATAGTGGCCAAAAACGATTCAGAAAAGGTGGTGGTGATGAACAGAGTGTCTGAATTAAGTAGACCACTCTTACCCAGTCCAAAGATCAGGGCTTGATCCATCACCGTTATTTATCTCACTGCACCATCCCAGCTCAGAACCTGGCTATATGCAAATCAGTCTGTCCCTGGCCCAGTGCATCATGGGAACAGGGCAGACTAAACTACCAAGCCAATTCTTCACCAGAAAGGAGACAAGCTACCGGGGACCGGTTTCTGGCATTTCAGCCGTCTTCGGCCCGGCTTGCTTGAATCCTGATGGTGCAGTGAGAAAGGGACTCATGTCTGAGTATACCCTGCCACACCTATAGTGGCCAAAAATGATTCAGAAAAGGTGGTGGTGATGAACAGAGTGTCTGAATTAAGCAGACCACTCTTACCCAGTCCAAAGATCAGGGCTTGATCCATCACCGTTATTTATCTCACTGCACCATCCCAGCTCAGAACCTAGCTATATGCAAATCAGTCTGTCCCTGGCCCAGTGCATCATGGGAACAGGGCAGACTAAACTACCAAGCCAATTCTTCACCAGAAAGGAGACAAGCTACCGGGGACCGGTTTCTGGCATTTCAGCCGTCTTCGGCCCGGCTTGCTTGAATCCTGATGGTGCAGTGAGAAAGGGACTCATGTCTGAGTAAACCCTGCCACACCTATAGTGGCCAAAAACGATTCAGAAAAGGTGGTGGTGATGAACAGAGTGTCTGAATTAAGCAGACCACTCTTACCCAGTCCAAAGATCAGGGCTTGATCCATCACCGTTATTTATCTCACTGCACCATCCCAGCTCAGAACCTGGCTATATGCAAATCAGTCTGTCCCTGGCCCAGTGCATCATGGGAACAGGGCAGACTAAACTACCAAGCCAATTCTTCACCAGAAAGGAGACAAGCTACCGGGGACCGGTTTCTGGCATTTCAGCCGTCTTCGGCCCGGCTTGCTTGAATCCTGATGGTGCAGTGAGAAAGGGACTCATGTCTGAGTGAAAGAATTGGCTTGGTAGTTTGGTTTGCCCTGTTCCCATGATGCACTGGGCCAGGGACAGACTAATTTGCATATAGCCAGGTTCTGTAGCTGGGATGGTGCAGTGAGCTAAAAAACAGTGTTGGATTAAACCCTGATCTCTTGACTGGGTGAGAGTATTCTGCTTAATTCAGAAACTCTGTCCATCACCACCCCCTGTTGTTTAATTATTTTGTCCACCATAAGCGTGGAAGGGTATACTCAGATGTGAGTCCCTTGCTCATTGCACCATCAGGATTCAAGCAAGCTGGGCCGAAGACGGCTGAAATGCCAGAAACCGGTCCCCGGTAGCTTCTTTCCTTCCCAGTGAAAGAATTGGCTTGGTAGTTTGGTTTGCCCTGTTCCCATGATGCACTGGGCCAGGGACAGACTAATTTGCATATAGCCAGGTTCTGTAGCTGGGATGGTGCAGTGAGCTAAAAAACGGTGTTGGATTAAACCCTGATCTCTTGACTGGGTGAGAATATTCTGCTTAATTCAGAAACTATGTCCATCACCACCCCCTGTTGTTTAATTACCTTTTCTTTGGAGCACTGCCGCATGTCATACCATCTTTTGCGGATGTCTTCCACACTCCGATGTGTGACCCCTACTGCATTCACCTTATCCTGAATGTCTGCCCATAGGCGCCGTTTTCTTGTTTCAGGGACCCTCAGTGACTTCTTCCCAAAAAGAAGTTCATGGCTTGTTGCCATTTGCTCTTTGAGGACTTCAAGCTCTACTTCAGAGAATTTTTGTTTTCTCCTCCTCTGCTGTTTCTGCTGCTGCTGCTGGGGGGTGTCCTGGCTGGGCAGGTCTCCTGTGTCCTGCATGTTTACAGTGCACTACAGTGTTGTGTCTCCAACACTCCTTCACTCTGGCAAACAGTAACACAGGTGCAGCATACGTAGACTCACTTCCTGGTTGTGATGTCATCAAACTGCACCTGTGTTTCTGACTCGCCGATTCAAAAATTTGCAATTTTGCAAATTTTTCCGGTAAAAAATCGCAATATTGCGTTTTTTTCCGTTAAGGAATCGCAACATTGCGATAATTATGGGAAAAAAATCGCAATTTTAGAAATCGCACATATTTTTGCGATTTTTAAGTAATCGCTATTTTTGCGATTGCTTTCATACATACCATTTAGCGATTCTGAAATAGCGATTTCTTAAAAATCACTATTACAGAATCGCTAAGTGGTATCTTGATACATATGGCCCAAAATCTCACACATATTAGAACATTGGAATGTTGGGAGCGCCACTGAAAGCAAAGGAGTGTATTGGGCTTCTAATGGCCAGTAGAAGCCCGTAGCCCCAAGATTCCAATGTTTTCTTCACAGATGTTGCTGTGAACAAAGGCCTCACGGAGCCCAAGGGCATTTCAATACCTTCGGGCTCTGTGAGGCCTTTGTTTTATTTGTTAGAACATTCTGTCCTCTAGTGGCGAAATGTTCTGATAGCCTTATGGCCCACTGTAGCTTGGATATACAGGTTTTAAAGTTCCACTTCCTTGTTAAAGGAGAAGACCTTTAATGGCCGGTATAGCCCGCTGTGGTGTGCTAGAAGTCTATATTAGACTAATCTATGTGCCAGGGTCTCACGTAATAACTCTGGTGAGAAAAAAATGTAGGCAAACATTTATTTAAGGCTTTGCTTCATTGCACTAACTTTACACAATCAAAAACATTAAATGGTCATATTTTTAGGCACCCTTCTCAAGTAAAACGTGCATGCCAAAATGATTTGCACAATTAATGGTCAAACTTTTAGACATTACATTAGTTTTATGGTTGTCCTTTTCTAAATTGGGGTACTGAGCAACCAGCATCAGTCATGAAAGACACTTCTGATTCAACCGTTTTGTTGTCAGGTGCACATTCTTTTCGAAGCTCAAGAGATGTAAAGTGGCCTCTACTGTTTTTAGCTTTCAAATAATGATTAAAGACTAGCAGGGCCGAACTAGTCTTATATTCCACTGGCCATTTTCTTGGTGGTCTGGAGCCCTTGGAGGATGATTTTAAAGCCCAGAGCCACACTTGGACCCTGTGTCACCTTCCTCGTGCTCCAAAAGGTTAGCAGGGAGGGGCTTCAAGAGAGATAGAGAGGGAAGGAGAAGGAGAAGGAGGGTAGAGAGAAAGTTATCAGAGGTGTAGAATTGAGAGAAGAGAGAAGGAGAGAGGCAGAATGGATGGATGGCTGGAAAGAACAAGAACATTGGCAGGGGGATAGTTAGAGCATTTTTTCCAGGGCTGTTTTAGTTTCCCAGCCCAGCCCAGCCCTGAAGGCTAGTCATTAAATCGTGTTGACTTTTTCAGAACAGCAAATATGTTACAAGAGCAACCAAAATGGCCGCCAGCCTAGTTCAGAATTAAGGTCTGGCTGCTGCTTGTAACTGAATTGCAAAACATTTTCTTCAGCTCATTACAGTGCTTAATGACTGAAACTAATGACACCACATCAAATATGCTCTGCCCACTACACCAGGAGTTTGACAATAAATCTTTGTGATGGAAAATTCTTGAATAATAGCATGTTATTTATTAACCCAGGCAACATTTGAAATTGTCTAGAGAACCCTGTATCAAAACCAAATCGTCTTGCTGTCAGGTTCTGAAAATGTCTGTACATTATGTTTTCTGAAAACGGCAGTAAATTATGTTTTCTTATATTACTGCAAGTGATTAAAATGCCACTGTATTCTTAATCTGTTTAGACTACCAACAGTAAGTTTGGGAACACACTACTTTCACAAGTATGTTTATGGGCTGTGCATACGCTCCCTTTTATAACTTCAGGAGCAACACAAAATGTTTCAATACAATTCCTCCAACATACACCTGACAGCCATGTGCTGTAGATTTGTAGTAAAGATTGTTGAAAAAAGCAAATCTTTTAAGTGAAATAAGTTTGCAAGCAGAGAACAAAATGTACCCTAATGTTACATAAGAGATTCCATCTGGGGAATTTACGAGAGGAGACAATTGTGGTAGTCTGTGTATGACACCCCACAATCTATCTTACAATGGCCTATTGTCATACCATAAAATTGAAATACATATTCTTCCTCTCCTGTTCTCAGCTATTTTTTTTAGATGTGGCACATACAAACATTTTGTGAACAATACGCAGAGAGCAGACTTTGGGATAGCCCCTTAGCTATTAGATGCTGGTGCATCACAGATTTGCACTTCATGCACTTATGCCTCATGTTTACTTATTATACAAAAACAATGTTTATGTATGAGCACCATATTAAGAAAATAACAGTAGTTGACAGTATTTACCTGTAGTGAGGGCCACATGTATAACCAGATTATAACATTGTATTTTCTCATGTTAACTACATTTATTCAGTAGCCATCTTTTCTCCTAAAACCAGACACAATTTATGCTTAGGACTTCGCCTTTTGAATTATCTCTTTAATAAATGCATTGCGTGTTTCATGTTCTTCTCTTCACTGCAGGTGGTGACACAAGAATAGCTTATTCGTTATAATTGGGCTTTGTTTAAGGTTGGGTACTACTGTTACATTACCTAGCCTAATTGAATTTTGACAGCGGATATACGGTTCATGGGGATGGAAAGAGCCTCTTCTCTGAGTGCGATTGAACTGTTGCTAGCTTCAAGGCTATGCAGCTGTGTGCCTCTTTGTCCAACCCTGAAAATCCTGAATGTCTACTTGCGCCCAGAGAATATCGTCTCCTGATTGGGCCATCCAGAGGGAGTTGATGGGAAGAAGCTTCTTGAACTTTCCATTGCTTATTAATTGTGTGTATCCTAAAATTGTTCGAACAACTTACTCAAACTCTGTTGATTTTCCCTCCTAAGATGTTGAGATTCATGCTTGAATCCCAGTTTCTTTCCCCGGAACCTTAATTTGGTTCTTCTGATGCTGACTTTCTTCCTCATTGTACTTTTACTTTCCACTTTTGATGCTTTGTCTAGAATAGCAAAATCATTTTATGAAAACAATCATATTCTGTGCTTTCTATATAGTAATGGTTGCACAATATTATAAATATTCATGTTTTTGGAGATTTAATAATTAATTGATTTGAAACTTTACTAAATTTGTTAATACAACCTTCATGGCTTTGATACCATCCTCTATTTCGTTATCATGGAGCAGAATTGACTTCACTGTCATTCAAATGTGATGCTAATGCTAGCACTCTCAGTCAAGACCCAAAGGTCTACACCACCAGTGAAGACATCTTTATAACGAATACACTAGAACTTTCAGATACAAGATGTGCTACGCCAATGCTATATACATTTGAAAAACTGAGAAGCCTTGCTTAGTAGGATACTGGAGTGAGGCTCGGTTGATCTCTAATAAAATTGGAGCCCTCAGAAGCAAGTGCATGGAAGAGCATCACAGGAAGAGAGAGGAGGGGGGGGGGCCTCATGGTTAGTGCCCAGGAAACATGAGAGTAGCTGATCCCAAAGTGAGGCTATAGGACGTCGACAAAGACCCTTGGCTTCCTCCCTATGAAGCGCTGTCATCTCAGCCTATGGCAGCGCTGCTAGGTGGGGCATGCTTTTCCAGCACATCGTCACGGCTCGCTTTATCAAGGCCATGACTAAATCAGTTAAGTAGGCCACTGTTTTTGGCTTCTTCTGGTGCTTGTGTGTACCAAGGGCACCTGCCTCCCAGGCGTCCAGAAGTGGGCAGCCTGCAGTGAAGGAGATAGTTGAGAAGACATCCTGCCAATATGGAGTGAGTCTCCAAGAGTCCAATAGAACATGCCTGAGATCTGCCACTGGAGGCAGACACTGGGCACACTTGTCTGGGTGTTGGAAAAATTCAATGGAGCCATTATGGTGAGAGGTACGCCCTGTGTAGGCTATAAAACTGAATCAATTGTAGTCTGGTGTTGTTGGAGACCTTCTGTGGGGATGCCAGTGCCCGTCCAATGTCCTGCCCTGATGGGGGACACCGTACTAGGTAAATTGCCTTCCATTACATCTGGCTCAGTATAGAAAACGTGGATTCCAAGGTACTTGGAGAATTGACCCTCCCAAAGCATTTCGCCATAAGCACAGGGGTGCAGGGCATCAAGGATGCCAAAAGATAAACATCTTAACTTTGTCTAGCTCACTCACAGTCCCGGGAGCTCTCCGAAGGTTAACAGAAAGTCGGTGAGGCCAGAAAGGTCTATAGTGAGGTCCTTGACATTAAAAAGGCCATCCTCCTGGTTCCTGATGAGTCGATCAAGAGCTGCTAGCGGCTCCACCTCAAGAGAAAAATAGCAGGAGGGACAGTGGACAACCGCGTTTGATGCCCCTACCACCGTTATGGCGCTGAGAATAGGTCCTTCCATCCAGACCCGTACTGTAGGCACCTCAAAAGAGTAGCCATATAAATTTATTGGTCCAGTCCCAAAACCCAAACAATGGAAGAACTGCAAACATGTAGTCCCATTGAGTGAAACAAAGGCCTTTTACAGGTCCAACACCGGAGCAGCAAGCCAGGACCAATAATTATCTGCCCTTCCAGGACATGGAAGAATCACCTAATATTAAGTGCAGTGTTCTGGCCTGAGACAAAGCCACACTTTTCAGCGGGGACCAGCCGGAGAAGAATCCGCTGTGTTCGGGAGGCATTGATCTAAGCAAGGATCTTCTAACCTGTGTTTAGAATAGTGATGAGTTGATAAGAGAAAGGGCTCAGGGGGTCTGTACCCAGCTTCAATAGGCAAACCAGAATTGCCTCATATAAGGTCTCCAGGAGGCCACCCAACTACAGTGCAGATTCATCAAGTTTCACCAGGTGGGGGTCATAGTGGCCGCATCTTTTTTGTAATAATCCGCTGGGAGCCCATCGGTTACTGGTGCTTTACCGGTCACCCTCTCTTTTATCACCTCTCTGACATCATGTGCCATGATCTGGGCTTTGATTTCAACTTCTCAATTACAGATAGGACTGGGAGGGGATTTAAAGCCAGAAATCTTTGTATGTGCACCTCAGGATGGCTTGGAAGTGGGGAGTAAACTGAGGTGTAAAAGGAAACAAAGTCCTCATGAATGTCCCCCTGGGAATAGAGATCTAAGCCGTCCACCAATCAAAGTTGTGGTATTAAGGAATGATGTGATTCATTTTTAATCAACCAGGCCTATAGTCAGCCTGACATATGCTTAGTAGTCCAGGCATTGTAGACACTAAAGTAGCTGTGCCTGACATTTCTGAAATGGAAACAGGAAGTGTTGTCTCCCGGGATCATTCATTATCTGCCTACTCTGCCTGATGCAGGGTGTCAAAGAGACATTGGCGTTCACCATAGACAGATACAAAAGCAGCTGAAGACTACATTGAAAGCCTCCAACTCAGTAGCCTGGGAAGAAGTGGACCCGTTATTATGCTCAAAGTATTCCCCGATTTGGCCCAAAGCTATAGCCTAAGACTGGGTCCTCTAAAGCAGTGGGTTGAAGTTCCCATATGGGGATTGGGGATGGGGTTAGTCCCCACTACAGGCACATCAGTAGGGATTATAGTCTGAAATTTTTCTACCCAGATAGTTGGGGGAGGAAACCAAAGGACAAATGAAGGATAATCACACTCTTTTATCGAGGGGAACAGAAAGGTCATGGATGGGTGAATAATACAAGTACAATCTAGAGTGTGGGTTAAGATGATGCCATGCACCACAGAGTGATCACTGATGGAGCCATTAAGCCAAACTATGAGCAAAAGGCCGTTGTTGAAGCCGCTGGTAGTGGGGAGTGAGAACGGTCTAGGGAGGGGTCCAGGATGCAATTAAAATCACCTCTTATGGCCCATGGTAAATGGCCCCATCATGCCATATGGGTTGACAGGCGGTGTAGAAAAGTTGGTTGATCAACATTAGGAGAATAAATACTACCTAAATGCAGGGGCATTCCATCAACTCTAGCCTCTAGGAGGACAAAGCAGCCTTTTGGATCGAATTCCTAGGCTAAAACCTGGGAGAAATACCTGCCTGTACCTAGATAAGAGAACCTCTGGCAGAGGGCGAGTAGCTAGTAGAGTAGATTGCAGCAAAAGCGATAGATCGATCGATCTGCGTTTGAGAAGAGAGCGAATATTATAGCAGCCTGTGGGTGTGTGCATTGCTCAGATGCTCTACAAAATAATCTGGAATGTCCTGGGTTGGTGCATAATAGTAGAGTGGCCCTCGCAAATTCCCATGGGGGTGAGAGAACAATATGTGCGTCTGAACTAAGGGGTCAACAGGGAAGGGAGACTGAAAGGGAAAGTCCAGGGGTGAGTGCTGCAACAATAGCTAGAACTAGTAAACAAGATACCAACCGGGTAGTGACAACCAAGAATAGAATAGGCAACTGGCCCTGGGGCCATTGTCCAAACCATATGTGAACAACCCTAACATGTGGACGCGCTAGGCAGCAGTGTAAGTTATAGCCAGACTGGGCTTCTGGACAGTAGGATATGGTGAGCGCTGGGCAAGGAGCCACCGTGGGAGAGGGTGGTTGGTGTGGGGTGTTTCCTAATGCAGGGGGTTCATGTTGGGTCTGCCACCAGGCACAGCAGGGAAAGAGAAAAGGAACAGACCCTCGCACAACCAGGGTGGGCAAGGGCTGGGGGCCGTCAGACATTGATGGATCAGGAGAGGGGGAGGGCCAAGCCTGCGGGTGATCAGATAATACCATCGAAAGTCTGTGGGGTCACCCAAGTCAGGGGACTCTGACTTCGCAGGGTAAAAGGGGGAAGTGTCATCTCCAGACTCCTCATCAGAAAGGACAGAGGACACCTGGCAAGAGCATTAAAATGAAGCGGCAATGTCCAGAGCTGAGAGTTGACTTTCTTGAAACTGGGTTGGGGATGGTGTGGACTATGATCGTGGTCTCTACCCAGAAATCCGGTGGGGCCTGTGACGCTGCTGTCTGAAAAACTGAGGGGGAAGGCCCTGGCCCCCCGTAGCCCCTGAGGGGGTATCATGAACCTCCACCCACCTCAAGGTGTCCTCTGGATCCATGAAAATGTTAGATTTTTTGTTCTGCTATAATTTTAAGCTCTGCTGAAAAAAACAGCAGGGCATAAGTCAGATTCAGGTCATGGATTAAACGCTAAATACCCAAGAAGGATGCTCGCCTCCTCTGGTAAGATAAGGTGTAGTTTGGGAAAATAAGGTTTTGCTGCTTATCTCTCAAAATGTCTAGATTTGAGAAAAACAGCTCTCTGGTTTTATAATGAAGGATCTTGGCCACATTAGGTCGGCATCCTGCTCCAATTCGGGCTGCTGTGAGGGCACCCTATGAACACTCTACACTGAAAAATATGAGGTAGTCATCTCACTCAGGACCATCTTGCGGAGCAAGGTCTTATGAAAATCTTCCACTTATTTACCCTAAATACCTTCTGCAAGACACACCACCATGATCTTACTGAGGTGGGAGAGACCCTCTGCATCCTCCACCTGGTGCTCCAGTGATCAATCGCGTCCCCATCGTTTGGGCTGTGTGGTTGTCAGAGTCTCGGGCCCCCTTGCCCCGGGCACCAACCAAAGCCGGCTCAACAAGAGGACTGGGCCAGCTGCAAGCCCAAAAGTACCATCCAGTCTTTTCATTCCATCAAGAAGGGGACATTCAGTGACAGGGGCCTGCACTGAGGCCTCGATTCCTCTGAGCGCTTGCTTTCTCCTGTAGTGGGAAGCCTCTGTTGCCCGTGATGGCTGCCGATCCACGGTCCAAGATCCTTGGCACCACCATCTCAAGGGGTGCCAGGGAGTCCATAGCAGGCCAGTAGTGCATGGCAGGAGGCAGGGCATCCCGGAGGCGGAAGAGTACTGCACAACTTCCCACAGAGTCCCACTAAAGATGTCTGGGCAGGCCACTCAAGAGTACACGCCGCTCGTTGCGACCTTGGGACCCACTAGTATCTGGTCCTCGTGTCGGGCCAAGTTCTCATTGGCTGTGGCAGCGGCCATGGTAGGGGGAGCAGAGTGGCCCTATACCTCCCCCTGTTCTCCTTATCAGGGGGTTAAATTCCCCGCTGCCAACTGGGCCATTAAAGGGCCTCTGCGGTGCTGAACGGTCACCAGTCATGTCAGCGGCGTAACATCCTGTGGAAGGTTTTTGGCAACTGCTGCAGGGAGTGCCGGTGTCGCTCGTTCCTCTGAGTGTCCCCATGACAAGAGGACCATTGGGGGATTAATTACTCATCCAGCACCATGGATGATGACAGATGAAGGAGCCCAGGGTATGGAACTCAGGAATTAGGCAACTACTTTTGTACTATTGCTGCCAATGGAAGACACATTGCTGCCTCAAATTGTACTCAATTTACACTTTTATTAACCTTTCTCTCAATCTGCCACTGACTGGCTACACAATGTTCAGGATGGCTAGTAGGAATCTCTTGAAATAGCAATATGTATGTGGCATTGACAAAAGGTGGGGCTCTGAATGTCATAAAAAAAGTTTCCCTATCGGAAGATGAGTAGTTCATGCGGCACTTTTGCTCTAGAGTCTTACCAGCAGATGTCTTCACAGCTAAGTCTGGTTTTAGACAAGCAAATTAATTCTAGTGTTCACAGCTTTGCTGGCACACACTTAATGCAGTTCTTACTAATGAAATATACAATTTATAGGGTATTACAGGTTTCAGAGAACAGAAATTGGGATGAACCCAAGAGAAAGCACAAAAAGCACAACCAGTGTATAATTCCTGTCTAGAATAGAGTGGGTACGTTCACAGGACTCTGAGGGGATAATATGTTCAGTTCTCTAACATGAAATGGAGGAGGGAATTTCAAAATGAATGAACATATTCAATTCCAGAGTATTGTGTGTGCCTACCACTGTGCCACTTCATAGGTATCAAAAACAAGATCAAGTGTATAGCAGCTCTGTGAAAGGTCCACAATCTTCTTGATCAACTTTGCCAGTTGCCAGTCAAACTTATGGGTAGTGCAAACCAAGATGAAAGATCTGCCTTCCATCAGTTAAAATCACTAAGTAAAAGGACTTAACTAAAAGACAAGCTTAAAAATTAAATAGGAACAGACCAATTCAAATTTAAATTTCTGCCACAGCCAGGCAATAGTACAATAACTTACTAATATTGGAAAATTCATTTGTGGTTCTATATTTGGTAGCAAGGATATCAGCTTTCAGACTAAGAGTTGTTGTGAGAGCCATAGAATCACCATGTGCTTTCATTGCAAATGCCATACCTCGACAAGTGGTATCAGCAAGTCAAACAGGCAGTAAAAGGCATTAGGAATATCTAAGTGAGCATTGCCTATTAGCTATAAAAATCTTAACTGCTTTCTAAAAGTAGGTCCCAAATGCCTAGCGAATGGAGTTTGTGAATTTGTTGTTATTGATTATAGCCTTATTGTGTTAGAATAAACAGAAAAGTTAATTCACAAAGAAACAAGTGTACATTTAACAAGATGCAATGGCCATGACAAAAGATGAGAAGTTGAAACCTAAATACCAATCAGTGAATACAAGACCAGAAGCAGAATCCTGAATGGCAAGCAGAGGCTTCCTGTCATACCTCATGCAAGGCCCAGGATCAGGACCAATGCTTCAATTATCAATACCCAGTGCATGCCTGAATTGTGAGTAAGTAGGAATACATGTGTATACTTTTCTCAAGCTCAATCTCTAAGACATTTCCTAAAACACATCCTAATCAGCATGAGCATGTGGCCATCAGTAAAGAGTCAATGACCCTGGCAACACTCCAATATGCCATTGATAAGGATCTGCACAGGTGTTAAACATATTTAATTTGTACTCTTTTGAAAAGACTACAAGTTGATTTGATAGCACTCCAAGAAATAGGCTGTGCAATGACCAGTTTCTCAAATGTTAACTTATCACCCATTTGGTTGGGGACCAGGAGGTTATTTGCACAATGGGGGCCTGGCTAGTCAGCTCTTGTGTTGCTTGCTTTGACATCCTACTACTGGCGGAATTCAGTTGAGAACACGTGGCCTGGAGGTTGTCTCCAGATGGTGATACGTGTTTGAAAAACTTGCTGTGCATAACAGATTTGAGCTATAATAGCTATAAGGACTATTTACTCTAATAAGGTTGCCAGCTATCACTACAAATTAGAAAAGTCTGACAATGCAGGTTTCACCAGAAATCCAGACGTTTAAAATGTGTGGTCCTAATTTCTGTGTAATATACCAACAATTAAAACAACCTGGTCAACTGTTGGCATATCATGCAAATTCCAGGTTTCAATTTGACCAAAAAAGACTAGGTTCTAGTGTCTGACTTAGATTACCTCAGCATAATCACAGACTTAGTGCTGCACTTATTCTCATGACTCCTGACTCCATCTGGCCCGCCTGTCTGGGGGTGCTTCCTGCCCCTAAAAACGAAATTAAAAGTTTAGGGGTATGGCTTGAACAGGACCTCTCATTCAGGACCCAAGCAAAAAAAATGGCAGCATATGCTTTGGCCTACTTCGCTCAGCCGTAAAATTCTTCCCCTACTACCGCCCCATTCGAGAAAGCTACTCATCCAAGGGTTAATTCTCTCAAGGTTGGATTATAGTAATGCCCTTTTCCTGGGTGCTCCAGAAGCTACCATTAACATCCTCCAACGAGTCCAAAATTCTGCAGCAAGGTTGCTCACTGGCGCACCAGCAAGATCTTCAGCCAGACCAGCATTGAGATCCCTTCACTGGCTGCCAATGCGGGAGAGGATCAAGTTCAAATCCCTGTGCATTTTACACAAGTCCCTACAGGGTAAGGGAACCCCTATCTTAAGGAGCTTGGTTTGCCCCAACAAGCCCAATAGGGCCCTCCGCTCCGACCACGGGCATTTTGCCAATGTTCCTAGAGTGAAGAGGGCTCGAACAGGAGGACGCCGATTCTCTGTAAATGCGGCGACCTTGTGGAACTACTCCCTTTCAGGATTCGAACCGAACCTAGTTACTTGAGGTTTCGAAAGCTCCTTAAAACCCTCCTCTTTCCCCAGGACTCTTAAATCATGGTTTCCTTTTCAGTTGTCCTCTGTTCTACAGCGCTGGGACGCTCTCGGGCAGCCATGCGCTTTATACATTTATTTTCATTTCATTTCATTTCATTCCTTTGGTCTACTCTGAACAATCCAACAACATCAATATTACTTTTCTGATTGCAGGCACTGTGTTAGAGATGAGATACCACTAGCCTATTGTCTGTCTTGTTTGCCAGACTGCGTCCAGATGTTCTCTTCGACATCTTCTTTTTTTTATCGAGCTCTCTAGTAGGAACTCTGAGTGTTGCCAATCATGCTCAAGCTTAGGAATACCCTTTGCTACCCTCGTTTACTCATTTAGAATCCGGTTTTACTCTATTACCAATGGCACCCAGATACCCCTAATAATGGGGCTCCATTACCATTTATACAGTGTTCAATATGCATGCTCCCATTACTAATCAATAAAGTTTCCCTTGAGCTTCTGTTGCTGCCGTACTGTGTAGGGCTGAGGGAAAAATTGATTGGGGATACTTTAACTTTGTCATCAAATTTCTAAAGGATATATCCACCCTACAGTCAGCTCAGGCAGGCTTGATAATTGAGGAGGGATGGGAATGGCTTCATTGCATGGTGTTGGTGGATTTTTGGGGTGTCCAACACCCTGATTCTACAGATTGCTATTTTTCTCAGCTGCTCATAAAACATTTGCCAGGCTTGCTCGCCTTTTAGAGAATTCTTCAATGCTCTCAGAATAAACCATACAGCTATTGACAATATAACACTGTGTCCCTGTTCCCATATTCTGAGCATTTCTGTACCTGTTGACAACCCAACCAATAGACAATGGATGTTAAATGTTGGCTTACTCAGTGATCCATAAGAGAGGAAATCAAATGAACCAAACAAAAAATGCCTGCTTGAAAATTGCATGTATATTGTAACCATTAGCACTATCAAGGGTGCACTAAAAGCTGTTCTCAAAGAATTTTAATTGTGGCTTCTATCACACTTGATAGGATCTCTACCAGGGGCGGTTCCTACGTCAAGGTAAAGGAGCGTCACGCCTCTGCCTTTCAGCACTGTAAAAAAAGGAAACATAGAATAATAATAATCCGAACTTATTATCAATTTATTGTTCCGTGCTGAGGCAATTTTGTGGGGCTTGGCAGCGCAGGGGAGAGGATTGGTGGCACTCTCTAAATGCTAATGTCTGTCTGGCTGGCCGTCTTGGGCTGGCCAAATAGTCGTGTGCACTTTGTATGTTCATTGTGAATTAGCTGAATTCTGCTGCAAGATCAAATTGAAAGCTTTTTTTAAAGACAAGGAGACCCTACCATCAGAGGGTGATACAAACCTTAAAAGGAAGTCTACTTTTTGTCCACCCGCCTCCCCCGTACCAGTTGAGATCCTTGCCTTTGAACAGGCTATTATTAAAGAAGTAGAGTTTATCAACAAGACACAGATGAAACTATTCTATAACATTACCAAAAAGGAACAAACTGCGCCTGCAGAACTGAAAACAACAACAATCTAGTTATTAAACCAGCTGATAAGGGTGGAGGAATTGTCCTGTTGAAACTATCTGACTACCAAACACAATGTACCACTTTACTTTCAGACCATAGATACAACAGACCACTGACTGAAGATCTTATGCCATGACTACGAAGGACCATCGCCATCATGCTAGAAGAGGCAGTGGTTAACTATTCGATCTCTAAGAATGAAGCAGACTATCTCTCGAGATAGACACCCAAAATACCATACTTTTACTCCTTGCCAAAGATGCATAAAAACAAATTGCCACCACCAGGTCGTCCAATTGTGTCGGGCATAAATTCCATTCTGGAACCTCTGTTGCAGTTTATGGACGGTTTCTTGAGACCCATTGGTAAGAATAACCAACAGGTATCTAAAAGACACCAGGGATTTCCTTAATCAACTGAAAGATATCACATATGATCAAAATACACCTTCTCGTAGGTTTAGACATAGAGAGCATATAAACAAGCCTTCTGCAAGATACCATGCTGCAGACAAATGAAGATATTCTCTTAAAAAATTAATAGCACTTCATTACATCACTATATTTTGTCTTACAATATTGATGCCTAGCTCTGACAGAGAACCTTTTTTGAGTGTGACTGGACACTATATCTGCAGACCTACTAAACATTTATGGAGAGCTCATTGCCCCAAGCTTGGCAGGACTCTATGCAAGTACTTTTGAAGACAAACACATCCTCAATGATTCGAATCCCCACAAAACCAGGATCCTTTTTGAAAGAAATACATTGACAAATGTTTTATAGTCTGGAAGGTCTTATCTAACACCATTCCAGACTTTTTAGGATGGCTCCACACCGGTGATGAATTTCTCAAATTCATTTGCACAAAGCACAAAAACACGCTTGATTTTCTAGACGTTACCATGATTACTGACAACAGTGAGCTTAAAACGAAGACATTTTATAAACCAACTGCCGAGAATAGCCTTCTTTCCTTCAAAAGATTTCACCCACGCTCACTAAGGGAGAACCTCCTCTACAGTCAGTTCTTACGAATACAACACAGCTGTAACAATATGGCGGATTATGAAAAAGCAAGCCTCAGTAGTTCAGGAAAAACTGAGGGTGAAGGATTACCCAAACCAGATTATTAACAAATGCCTAAAAAGAGAGCCAGGAATCAGAACTAGGATAACCTCCTGGAACAAACAGAGAACATAAAGGATAATGACATCCTCACGTGTAAACACTTACTGCACAGTGTCAAGCAGCAGTAAGAAAACCATCAACAAATATTGGCACATCATAATTTCTGCATCTTTAAAATGTCTGAAACCTTGATTTGCCCACAAAAGGAGGAGAAACATCTGAGATCTCTTGGTACATACACAAACCCCTGATTAGAAAGAGAATACAAATTTGAAGCTCACAACTTGGGGCCTACCACCTGTAGCAGGACATCACCCCTGTGGGTCATGTGCAGTGTGTCATTTGACAAAAGTAACAAAAACCCTAACATTGAGCAAGAACCTGGAGTGGACTCTAAAAGACAATGCAAATTGCAACATCACACACACCATATACATGGTCACATGCCGATGTAGACAAAGATATATAGGCATGACTTTCTGCAAAGTAAAAACACGGATTGGAGAACGCCGTAGCAATATCAGATGGAAGAAAGCCACCATAAGAATGCGTAACCACTTTCTTACTTCTCAACATACAGCCAAACAGCCAACAAACTTGAATTGGTGATTTTGGAAACATTGGATGAGACAGACGGAGATGCCGAACGCATTCTCTTCCAAAAAGAACAATGATGGGTGCACCGTCTTAGAACTTTTGATATAGGACTAAGAGACAATATCTCTTGGTTAGCGTTTGGTCAGTAATAATATGTAATATTATGATATTTATAGATGTATGAGCCATCAAGACTAGTGACAATAACCTGTGAGTTTGGAAACATCATGCGTACAGCCAGTAAAGGAAGACCATATCTTGACAACAGCGACTTTCGCTCATGGGTCCACAAGCAAATACTTGCATGCCTAACACTTTTTTTAAATGTGCTCATGGATCTCTTTGTTTGAGTACAAAAAAATCCCTATATTTGAACTGATTTACCCCATGAGGTTTGAGACATTGGGCGTCTGATATGGTTTTGAAAGTCCACTTGTACATGTTGCACTCCTATTTAAGATTTATGAGCGATGAATACTTTAACTAATCGGTGTAAAGCTCCTCCACTAAACACTTTGAGTGGGCCAACCAGCTGCTCATGCTGTACATTTGTTTTTCCTACTCCTCTGTTCCTTCCGCCCCCTTCCACTATACATCCCCAGCGACAGCTGAAAATCCTGCAGCTCAATGTGAGGTCATTAGTCAAACACCATTTAGAAATGTATGACCTTATTACTCCGGAAACCCCGGATACATTTTTTCTGATGGAGACTTGGCTTAATAGGGACACGGTGGCTGAATCAAACCTAGCTCTGCCCTCGGATTACTCTATCTGTATGATAAGCAGGGAAACTATTGGGGGCGGTATTGCAGTGATTTTTAAATCCTGCTATTCCTGTCTTTTTATTAAGGAAGTAGTAGAGGGTTGTGAATGTGCAGGTTTTAGTATTACCGTCGACACCCATTTGACTCTTTCGGGGATCCTGGTGTACCGGCCCCCAGGGCCGGCCATTAGTTTTAAAAATGCACTTTTGGAGGATGTGGGCACGCTTGCTGTGGGTACTGCTAATTTTAGTATTTTTGGTGATTTGAATCTGCATTTTGAGCTTACGCAAGACAATACCATCTGTAGCTTGCTTGCAGACTTTGCTGCATTTCAACTAAACCAATTGGTTTCTAGTCCCACGCATGTAGGTGGCCATCTATTAGACCCTATCTTTTCCAATGTTGAGTCTGCAACTGTGACGGTGCCTATTCCCGTGGGTTGGTCTGACCATCTGTTGGTAGGAATGTCCTTCCCTATCTCAGAGCCATTCGGTAATGCCACCCAGCGACCTGTCATTAAACGTCCTTGGCGGAAACTGAGAATGGAGGACTTTCATGCACTTCTTAGTGCTGATCCTTTGGGTCCTCTTAATAATGTTGAGTCAGGTTATGATGAGTTCTGCGCCTGGATCACACAGGGGTTGGACTCCCTCATTCAGGCGGGCTGGTTTAAGGGACGCATCCACGATTCCAGTCCATGGTACAACAACGCTTTGATTACAATGAGGAAGGCCTGTAAAAGAACACGAATGGAGAAAAGTCTATGACTCCTCTGGGGAAAAAAGCACTTTATCTGGCCAAGCTTAAATCTTATCATAGAGCTGTTTGTAAGGTGCAGGGGGCCTATCATGCCAATGAGATCAAGCTCAGTTCCAACCCTGCTAAATGCATTTAGCTCAGAGCCAGGAAAAAATTGGCGCCTGTAATCTCATTTTAAGATGAAGAACTGGCCTCCTTCTTTGTGGAGAAAGTGTGCGCTATCTATAGGTCCTTTCCTTCTACGACCTCTTCCCCTAGGTTTCTCTCTTTAAGACCTGGGCCGAGCTCCAGTCTCATGGTCATCCCCGAGATTTCTCAAGATGAGCATATTCGGCTGAGTGTGAAAATTAAATCTGGCTCCCCAGCTTTCCCCCTTTAAAGCCAGCTCAGTTTAAGGAGTCTTTTCCGCTCTTTCTGGCTCCTCTTTGTCAGATAATCAATTCTTCCTACTCTTCGGCCATGGTGCTGGTGCGGTAGAAACAGGCATGGGTTTCCCTCATTCTTAAGAAACCAGAGCTGGACTCAGCTAAACCTTAGAACTTTAGGCCTATATCTCTTATTCCCTGGGTGGCGGAGGCACATGTTAACAGCACATTAAACAGCTTTTTGCACTCCAATAACATTCTGGATGTGTCGCAAAATGGCTTCCGTTCCGGCCATAGTACAGGGACTGCTCTCCTGGCCATGACTGAACACCTGCGGACCATCCTTGACTCTGGTCAGACGGCGGCACTGATCCTGTTGGATCTTAGTGCCGCCTTTGACATGGTCTTGCGCGGTGTTCTGTTACAACGTCTGGAGGAGGCAGTTGTAATAGGGTTGGCTCTCGAATGGTTCAGATCTTTTCTGACCAGAAGATCTTTCTGAGTCTCTGCTCCCCCATTTATATCTCATGGTCCATTCTATTGATCAGGGGGTGCCCCGGGGCTCTACTCTGAGTCCCACATTATTTAACCTGTATGTCCAACCAATTGCAGCAGTTGCCAGGCAGTGGGACCTCTTGATGGTCTCATATGTGGATGACACCCAGCTAGTGGTTACTTTGGCTGAAGGTTCCACCTTGAACACCTCCAGGTTCAGAGATGGCCTGACGGCCAAAGCTGAATGGATGACCACCAACTATTTGCAGTTAAGTGCAAATAAAACTGAGGTTCTGCTAGTCGGAAAGAATACAAGCCTGTGGGGTGAGCACTGGTGGCCGAACGCTCTAGGCAAGACTCCTGAACCTAAGGAGGAGGTTAAGAACTTGGGGGTGTGGATGGATTCTTCCCTCAGTTTACAAATCCACACTAAAATAAGTTGCTAGTACGTGTTTTGGCCTCTTGCGAGGTCTTAAACCCCTCTTGAAGTTTTTTGAACCCTCTACGTGCCAGCTTATTGTCCAGTCGACTATTCTAGATAGATACGTCTGTTATCAGGAAAAACAACACAATTGAAGCTTCATGAAAAAATTAGGATATCATTTATTGTAAGTTCCTAATTACATTATAACCGAAATTTGCGGTTTATTTCTTAAGGAAGACAATGTTCAACTAAAACTGTTTTACTTAGCGTATTTATTCTATCCCCTTTTAGCTAATTGCTGGTGAATTAAAGATTACTGGCTCCGTATCCCGTTGAGCTGATAACATTTAAAGATTTTGTAAGTATGGACTCTTTTTACTAGGGTCAATTTAAAAAGTCATACTGTTTGATATAAATGTACAACCAGCTAGGAATTTCTTGAATGAATGGTTACCATCCGTACTATAACAATCTATTTACTACTCTCTTCTTCCTTAACAATGGTTTTCAATGAAATAAAATTACTATTACCATGAGTGGTTATCACAAAATTTGTATAGGCTTGTCATATAATGAGAGGTTAAATGTATTATTTTAAATGCTGATAAATTGTTAAACTAATATTGGAAGATAAATTTGTCTGATTTTTAACTGATTGTTTTTGAATGGTTATATAGAATCTATTATATTATTATTTTTCTTTGTAGGAAATACGTGGGCACTCCTGAAGAAGGCGCTGGTCGCCGAAACGCGCGTCGTGAATTGTGCCACTTTTAACCCTTTTTCTAATTAATTTATTTGTGTGTAATTCTGTGATGACAATCCATTGTTAAATTGTAATGATATGTTGTTGCTAAGAAATATACCTTCATACATTTAAAAATGTATGTTTTAAATGATTATATATTAATAAATAATAGAATGAGAAATATAACTTGGTTCTTTCCTATCTGTTTTATTTATATGACAAGCCAGTTGTAATTTCCTAGGTTGTTGCTTTCATATGCTGTTTTTCCCTGACCTAGGAATTAATAGAATTGATTACTCAGGGGGTCCTTGTTACATATGTTAATCTTTACCCACAGCTTGTCTGTGCAGGGCTAATCTTTTTTTAGATTGTTTGAATGTTATTGTTCCTTTGAATATTTTGTCCTTTATTTCATTGCTCATTAATCTAATTTGTGTTATTAATAACTAATTCCTTTCCTTGTTCCTCCTTCCTCTTTTCTTTTCATCTCTCTAGTATGGCCCAACTCAAGACATTTGGGTACACCAATGAGGAATTTGCCTTACTAGTAGGTACATCCACTTCCTTTGGTAATGCATCAAATGACGTTAGCCGTAATCAAGACGATGTAAGGAAATTAATAGATCTGAAAAAGAAATTAAAACGTATGGAGGCACACAGTGAGTTCATGCTGGCATATTTAAAGTCAGGTATAATCCCAATTGGACTACGTGTGTGCAATATTCCTGGCTTATTTATACACCATAGAGCCTTTTTGGAGAGATTGAGCATGATTGCCAGTAGGTGTTCACGCGATTTAAGGATTTTAATTGTCGAGACTGCAAAAGAACTGGCAGTAGACATAAGAACAGAAGTGAAGGAACTTGATGAAAAAATTAAGAAAATAGGAAGCATAGAGGAAGCGATGAAAAGGATTGAAGAATGCAACAAAGAACTACAATCGTTTTCCAATTATTTAGATAAACAAAAAATGATAAATTAGCTAAGGATAAGAGATTCTGTACAATAGAAAATACTTATCCGTACCTAAGAATTGATTTTTATAAGCAAAAGCATTACACTGACGAGAACAGGACCCAACAACAGAGGGTTAATACTTTCTCTGAAACATCGGATTCAGATGCAGATGGTAATGATGCATACTATGAACCTGAAACAAACTATAATTCAGTATCAGTAAAGCGTAACCAGGGACAGCCTTTTTTAGGGAATCGTGGGATGAACCGAGGACGTCCAAGGGTGCGCTTTCAAGCCCAGAACAGGGGAGGTTACAAACCTCAACATCATTATTAATCAGAGGAACCTCAGTTTATCAGGGAAACCACAACTCGTCAATATTGGAAACCAGGGATGTAATCCCAATTTTCAATTTATCTAAAATAGAGCTAGATGATCACAGTGTCAGTATGTTGTCAAAGGGTTTGTCATACGTTCCCCATTTGACTGCAAACCTTTTTGAGTTATACTGTGACATTATTTCCTTTTTTAGAAAAATACATCTTAAAAGATTCTTTGGTTTAAATGATTCAGTGCAAAATTGTATTGATAATAGTATTAAAACCCTCTGTCTTCCATCCACCTTCAGTCCATCCTTGGACCAATTAGGACCTGAGGTGGCAGCATTTGAACTCGTGGTTCTGAAAAAACTTGATCAAGCCTTGTGTTTTATTCCAAAACCAATATATAACTTGAGTAAAGATGAACATTTGGCCTTAAAATCCCTTAGTTTAAATAAAACCTTGACCATAAAGAGTTGTGACAAGGGAGGTGGAATAGTCGTTATTGACTCTTCACAATATGAAACAAATATGTATAAATTGTTAGATGCCCCCCTGTTCTACACTAAAGTAAAGTCCTATTCGACTACAGCACTTTCAAAAGAGATTCTACGCTTGACTACTCAAGCCCTTGAAAAAGGAGAAATCTCGAGGAAGGAATATGATTTTTTGAACCATAATCAGGGGAAATTGGCATGTGTATACGGATTGCCAAAGATACACAAAGATCAAATGATCCACCATATAGACCGATAGTATCTACTATTGGTACTATTACAGAACCACTATCTAAATATGTCGATAATTACCTTCATCCTTACATCTCTAAAATTACATCTTACATAAGAGATACTGGCCACATGATTGCCAAAGTTGAAAATCTTCTACTTGACTCGACAAATGATTTACTTGTCACATTAGATGTGGAGTCTTTGTATAGTAATATTCCTCTGATAGAAGCAATGGAAACTACCAAATGGTTCATTGAGGAACAGAAGATACCTTGTCCTGCCACCTTTGTACTTGCTTGTTTGAAGTTAGTTCTCACAGAGAATATTTTTGAATTTGGCACTCATGTTTACCGCCAAATTAAAGGCGTAAGCATGGGCGCATCCGTAGCTCCTTCAGTAGCTAATGTATTTAGCTTTTGAGAAAATTTTTATTTACAATGAGATTGCCCCTTTTTATGAGTCCGTCTCCTATTGGTCCAGATATATTGATGATATATTTTTCGTCTGGACCAATGGGAGAGAGACCTTGGATGAATTTTTAAGTTGGATCAACGCTGCAGACTCCAACTTGAGATTTAAATCAGATATCAGTGCAGTAAAAGTAGATTTCTTGGATATTGTCATTATGAATGATGATGGTAAACTTAAGATCGACTTATTTGTGAAGCAACTGCAAGAAATACGTTGCTGCATTGCAGAAGCTTCCACCCCCGTAACCAAAAGGATAGTATTCCGTTTTCTCAATTCTTATGGGTAAGGCGTAATTGCACTGATCTTGGAGACTTTGACAAAGAAGCAGCAATTATGCGATCTAAATTTATTGAAAGAGGTTATGCCCACCGGTTGGTGAGGAACTCTTACAAGAGGGCACGATATTATGACTGAGACTGTCTTCTAAGGGTTAAACCTATTAAAGGAAATAAACAGATAGTTTGTATTACGAAACATTCTACCCTCAATGCGAAAGTAAAACAGATCATTACTTCAAGCTGGCATATATTGGACAGCAATTGTACGAATGATCAGAAATTAGTCAAACCACTCTTTGCGCATAGACGGAATAAAAATATCAAAGATTGCATTGTACATTCTCGGTTTGATAATACACTCAATCAACAAAAGTTCATGCAGAGGTCGATTGTTACTAGTCAACCTATTAAGGGCACTATACCCTGCTCCTCATGCAAATCTTGTAGTACCATCATTGCTTGGGAACAATTCACTCACAATGGCCACACCACTAATGCAAACTGTATGTGGAACTGCAAAACCTCTTACGTTATATATTTTATGTCTACTCGGATATGTAGGGGAAACCTCCAGGACTATTCAAGTCAGACTATCTGAGCATCGTTCTGCCATAAAAACCAAGAAGTCTCTGGCTCCCATGGTGAAACACTTCACAGAGCAAAACCATGGTCCAGAAGAATTTAAGTGGCGTATTTTGGAGAAAATACACACACCTGAATCTAGAGGAGGCATGCAAATTAGGAAAAAACGAGAGGTTTATTGGATATTTGTTTTTGATACCTTCAAACACAGATTAAATAGCGAAATTCCTTGGGAAAACGCAATATGTTAATCCCTTGATTGTTTCGCTTATAATAATATTCCTACATGTAACCCAATAGTGATCATTATAATGAGTACAAAGCTGGTCAATGGTTAACATGGAATAATGTTTTATGGTGAATCCCTATTAACGAAGAGGAAACTTTTATAGATCGTTTCCTTTAAATAACTGGTACTAAATTATATTATAGATATGGAGACTGAATAAATAATCTTGGGCTACCTCTTTGCGAGTAGATATCCAATTTGCATTACATGCGAAACAGTATGTCTTCCCTTTCTATTTTTAGATTGTATCATCTATATGCATAATCACTAAATAGATGCAAAGGTTATCTATACACTGACCTGAAACATATCGATAATAAGATTCGGATATTAGGTCATAAATATTGTAAATAGATTCGTATTTGCAGATATTTAGTGTGTTTTTTATCAGAATCATTCATATAAAAGCGTTAATTGTTTTTGAAGTATTAAGTCCTTTGTTTACTGTTAGGAATAGTGAATAGTTTCTTTGACTGTTTCACTGAGAATCTTGTGATAAAGTAATAGATTTGTGCCTTCAGATAATCAGTCTGTCCTCTACTAGATATATTCACAAAAAAGCGCTATACGTTTTTGAGGTATTAAGTCCTTTGTGTATTGCTAGGAATAGTAAATGAGTCCTTCGACTGTTTCATTGAGGATTTTCGTGACCAAGTAGGCGGGTCATTTTAATTAGTCGATAGTTAAAAGGCCCTGCTTTTTTAAACATGGCGGTCATCACTCCTCAAACGAAGACGTAAGCAGTTTCCCGCCTTCGGTCCGTTTGAACCGTATAACAAAACAGGTAAGCGCTGCCCGACTTTCTACCATGCGCATGCTGATTTGCATGCTTAATAGCTTCCGATATAGTTTTCAGTCTTGCGAACCTAAAAATATTCTTTTTATCTTTTTTCGTAGAGGTTGAATATTGGAAATTTACCTCACATCAAGAGGAATTTCTCTTTTATTATTACTGCGCAGGTACGCTTTGGTAGATATCATTTTCTCTCATTTATAAACTCTACGTGCAAACCAAGGGACTGTGTAGTACATTTTCATATATTCTCCTCTTCATGTTTTTAGAGCGCATTTTATCAACGAA
The DNA here is from genome assembly GCF_964263255.1 of Lissotriton vulgaris. Lineage (NCBI taxonomy): Eukaryota > Metazoa > Chordata > Amphibia > Caudata > Salamandridae > Lissotriton > Lissotriton vulgaris. Next base: position 688,882,558 of record NC_141696.1, read on the forward strand.
TTATTCCGGAGGTATATCGTAACATTAAAAATTGTCAGGTAATTTCTTTAAACGATGTACATGATTTTTCCGTATCGCTAGGTGTTGACATAGTCAGGTTGAACTTATATCCACCTATGCAAATGCATGTTTCGTTCAATATAGTCTATATATTTGTCTCCATTCTAGTTGCCATTGAGCAATAAGTATTATAAGAGATCCCGGTTTCTTTAAATTCAGGATTTATTTCTACATTATATGTCTCTAGGTTCAGACATAGTTAGATTGAATTTGCATTCACTTTTGGAAATGCATGTTTCGCTAAGTTCAGCCTGTATGTTTGTTTTCATCCTACTTGCCATATCTAGTTTTTATTCGTACATTTATATAAGCCACAATAAAGCCGATAATAAATCGAGAAATAAAGCAGCAAAGAAATTGCGAAATTGAGAAATATTATTTTATATATGTTTTTTAAAATAATCTAGGTAATTCGGGTGGTTGAAAAAGTCCCGCAGGTTGAAATACGATCGTGTTCATGGTTAAAGCATCTCCACAAAAGGTAAACTTGCGAGTTAGAGAGTGAGGCTCATGTCTTCCAAATTTCTTTGTCAGTATTGACATTCATGAAGTCCCATGACTTGTTTCTCTATTAGATACTGTAACATCGCTCCTATAAGAAATCAAGCCACTGGGCAACAAATCGATACGTCTGTTATCAGGAAAAACAACACAATTGAAGCTTCATGAAAAAATTAGGATATCATTTATTGTAAGTTCCAAATTACATTATAACCAAAATTTGCGGTTTATTTCTTAAGGAAGACAATGTTCAACTAAAACGGTTTTACTTAGCGTATTTATTCTATCCCCTTTTAGCTAATTGCTGGTGAATTAAAGATTACTGGCTCCGTATCCCGTTGAGCTGATAACATTTAAAGATTTTGTAAGTATGGACTCTTTTTACTAGGGTCAATTTAAAAAGTCATACTGTTTGATATAAATGTACAACCAGCTAGGAATTTCTTGAATGAATGGTTATCATCCGTACTATAACACTCTATTTACTACTCTCTTCTTCCTTAACAGTGGTTTTCAATGAAAATGAGCAATGAAATAAAATTACTATTACCATGAGTGGTTATCACAAAATTTGTATAGGCTTGTCATATAATGAGGGGTTAAATGTATTATTTTAAATGCTGATAAATTGTTAAACTGATATTGGAAGATACATTTGTCTGATTTTTAACTGATTGTTTTTGAATGATTATATAGAATCCATTATATTATTATTTTTCTTTGTAGGAAATACGTGTCTACTCCTGAAGAATGCGCTGGTCGCCGAAACTCGCGTTGTGAATTGTGCCACTTTTAACCCTTTTTCTAATTAATTTATTTGTGTGTAATTCTATGATGACAATCCATTGTTAAATTGTAATGATATGTTGTTGCTAAGAAATATACCTTCATACATTTAAAAATGTATGTTTTAAATGAATATATTAATAAATAATAGAATGTGAAATATAACTTGGTTCTTTCCTCTCTGTTTTATTTATATGACAAGCCAGTTGTAATTGCCTAGGTTGTTGTCTTTCATGTGCTGTTTTTCCCTGACCTAGGAATTAATAGAATTGATTACTCAGGGGGTCCTTGTTACATATGTTAATCAGTCGACTATTCTATCCTGACTGGACTATGCTAGTTCCCTGCTATTGGGGGGTAATCAGGCTGAGATTATCGGGATGCAGCGTGTCCAATCGCTGCGGCCAGAGCCTTGCTGGGGCTCCCTCGGTTCTGTCCTATTGCTGACACCATCCGGAAACTCCACTGGCTTCCTATGGCAGAATGGATCCAATTTAAGACTTTGTCTTTCTTTTAAGATACTGAAGCTCGCTACGCCTAGCCTGCTTTGTAAATTGCTGACCCCGTATACTCAACCTCGCGCGCTGCATTCCTTAGGGCAGCATTTGGGCACTGTTCCCCGTGTAAAGCGCTGTCTAGCGAGCGGACGTTCCTTCAGTTGCTTGGCAGTCAAACTATGGAACTCCCTGCCGGTTCATATACGTGGTTTGGAGGGCCTGACGGATTTTAGGAAAGCTATCAAAACCTATCTCTTTCCATTAAAATAGCTCTCTGGTCTTTGTTTTTTATGGTAGAGCTTTCCCTCTGTAGTGATCAGGTCTGTTTTCTGTTGCAGGAAGCGCCGGGACTCCCCTTGGCTGGGGGAGCTGTGCGCTATATGAGCTCCCATAACATAACGTAACATAACATAACATAACTTAACATAACATAACATAACATAACATAACATAACATTTTGTTTATAACATGCAAGTAAATATTCTGCATTTATCTTCTCATTATACCTACACCATAAGCACAGCACAGAATTGCCAGGACACTACCAGCATGTGTGCCTTTGATACAGCTCACTCATAAAAAGTATCTTTCTTTCCTTCCTTTTTTTAAACTCCCAGAAATTAATTAAACACACAAAAGCAACTTCAGCAATAGTTTATTCTTAAAAATAACATCTCTGACAGTTTATTGTGCAATTGACACAGCCCACTGGCCGCACAAGTCTTTCTTTCCTTTTTTGAAACTTCCTTTTTTTGAAAGTCCCAAAAATTAATTAATCACATTAAGGCAACTTTAGCAACAGTCTCTTCTTCACAAAAGCATCTCTGATAGTTCATTTTTGTAAACAAAAACATTCCTCACTTGAAACTTTCACTTCAAACAATGATTGACTGTCTTTTTCAGTAGTTCATCACAAAACACTGTTTTTTTCCATCCACACAAACCTGCAGCAACCTAATCTCAACCACCTGCTCTCAATTATTCAATTAAGGTCACTGAGCAAACTATAAAAACTGTGTCTCTTCAGACCACCTTCCTCATTCCCTTGTAGAGAGTTACATGTAGGAGCACTACAGGACTGTTAAGTGCAATTGATGGAGAGTACATAATTAACCCCCCTATGGTTTAGTTTTCAATTTAAAAGTACATATAGATGTGATGGCTTACTTATTTCATTTTCTCTTCAGGCTCAAACCCCTGACGTACATTTCTCCACACCATGACACAAATTAAATGCATTTTAAGATAACAGTACATTTGTTTTTTTGATAAAAACAAATACCCCCCCCCCCATTCTGGGTTCTTCAAACAGCCTCGTATTATCATTTCACTTGTTTAAATTACCAGGAGAATGTTTTGTCCCCTAGTTGTACCAGCATGTTTGCCAATATTTAACACAGTGTTGATTTATCTATACTCTATCATTATTATTTACCATAGAGAGCACTATGCTCTACCTCACAGTTCTCTATACACATTTGCTAAGAGTGAGAGCAAGGCAGTGTTCCTGTTCCCCCTGGTTGTATCTTTCTTTCGCTAAATGCAAATCTATAGGAAGATAACCACGCCGTCACCACCATGGTTTAGCAGAGTCACACTTGGTGAAATGGGAAATTGGCAAAGTTAGTTTCATCATGCATTTAATTTTCCTTTGTTTCCCTCACACTTGTAGGTCTACGGACCATATCTATAACCACGTTCTGTCTGGAGCAAAGTGTGCTCACCGATGAAGATGAGTGAGTGCTTTAACAGGGAAGCTCTGAAGTATAAGGCCTCTGCATACATTGTTTGGTATTGACGAGGGCCATAGACCCGTAGAGGTTAGAATCTAGGCCAAAACATGTTGACCCGACTACTAGGTGTTGTGGACCAGTGACTCATCCACTAAATACTGCTTTTGTTTTTAGACTAACCCCTATCCTACTCTTTTCCCGGAATGAAGATTCACCTAAAGGATCGGAGATAATTGTAATCCACTCACCACTGTCAACATCCAGACAGTCTCCTCCTTGTGGAGGTTTTGATGTTACTTGTAGATGGTACAGTGAAGTGACAAGACCAGATGACAACGCTATTCACCGAATAACACTAAGTAGGAATTACCTACACCACTGTCTGTGTGGTTGAGGGTCTTCGAGGCAAAAAGTTCTGAGACTCTGGTATTGAGACTAATGTGGTTCATTCCCCTCCATTCCGATAGATAATCTCCGCCCACGCTGCATTACAGACTGGGTGCAGAACATGCCCAGGCTCACACCCTTTTTTTGTCTGAGCGCTGAACCAGATCACTCGGACCAATCACAATGTTGATTTGCAGCATTGTGGCTTGAGTGGGCCTGGGTGCTTCCTGCTCACACAGAAGCTTGGAAGAGGAGGGAGGAGAGGTGGCGGCCACCAAGCCAGCTGCCGGTAAGTGATCTTTTTTTTGTTTGTTATTTAAATCCCTTTATCCCCCTTACCAACCCCACGCCCCACTACTACTTCCCGGGAGCAGCCGCCACTGATCCCTACCTAAAACCTAGATTCTCAGGTCAAGAGGCTTGAGGGAAAACACAAGAGAACAAACTCCATGAAGATGGAGAAAAAATATTGCGTTAGAGCACACATGAGATTCCACTTCTTAGAATTAAACAAAAATATTACAGTGCGGGTTACAAAAGAGAGCGCCTGTTCGCTAATAAACTACATAGACAAAAATCATGAGAGCCAGAGGCGAGAGGGGTACCTTGAACACAGATGACACAAACATAGCCACAGGCTTTAGTGATTTTCATGAAACTTTACATAAGCTGAGTATTACTTGCCTTCTTGTGTGGCTTTCTTTTTGATGTTGGTGTGGCTGCAAACTCTAACAGGAGACCAGATAGTTCATCTATCATGCGAGAAGAAATGTTTAGTATTATATCTAAAATGAAAACCAGTAAATCTCCTGGCACCAATGGGTTCATATCTCGATTCTTCAAACCCTCAGCTTTCCAGACTAATTAACTTCTTTGCTGATACTGTCAAGGTAGCTCCATCCATGAGATTAGTCATGGCACAGTCATATCCAAACCAGTTAAAGATTGCACCCTCTATAGTTACTGTAAACTGACATCCTTAATAAATGTAGATGCAAAAGTATGCATAGTTATATTGGCTGCAGGGGTGAGCCTGCTCTTGCCGGTCTGAAAGGCATGGATCAATCCGAATAGATACCAGGGAGAAAATGTGGGATATCACTAAAAAGATCCTGTACATTACTGATAAGGCGCACAGATAAAGAAAGCAGACCCTTCTTGCTTTGCTCCATGATGACATGACACTTGACTAAATGAGTTGTAAATTTCTCGGTTGCACCGTGGAGATGTTTGATATTGGCCCTCGATTTTGAGTCTGGAACCTTGTGGGATACATTGACCTGAAGGCCTTCTCCAGAGTAAATGGGTGCCTTTTTCCTTCATTTCCCATAAGAAGGAGTACCAGAGAGGGCTGTCTCCTTTTACACCCATTTTTCGTCATCTCACTGGAATCCCTTCCAGAACGGATCTGTAATAACGACTATTTTTTCATTGGTGCACACGAGCAGAGACCTATTCAAAATGACCATGTATGCTAAAAAGGTCTTATTTCGGTCACTGGTTAAGTCCTCTCTCTCCCAATGTTGCAGGAACTAAGCATATATTGAAAAGTTTCAGTGTTCAAAGTTAACCTACAATACATTGAAATTATAAACAACTTGGTCTTGCAAGACCAGGCTTCTCTGCTCTAGTTCCAATTTCCTTATCAATGGGCCGAGAAACCGTTAGCATAGTGAGGAGTTCTAATTCCACCCACAGTCCTGCAGACGGTCCAGACTAAGCAGGTGCCATTAATGCAAGAACTACAAAAAGAGCTAAGGGTTTGGCACATGGAAGGCCTTCCCTGGATGGGACATTTAGGCACAGTTAAAATGCCCACGCTATTTAAGTTATCATCCATATTCAATTAATTACCCTTACCAGTCCCCCCCGACGAGGCTTTTACATTTCAAGACAAAATACACATTTTTGTTTGCGTGGGGAATAGTTGAGGATTGCCAGGTGTCCTATGAGTCAGAACTCCAGAAACAGAGGTTTGGGTTTTCGAGTGTAACCAAATATTATCAAGCACTCCACTTCTGATTGAATGCGGAGTAAGACAGATCAGAGTCTAAAAGCAATGGTGCCTCATAGATCAAGTTAGTGTAGGGACAACCATATGAACGATTCTCTCTTTGGACAAAAAATATAACCATTGATGTCTTTATTCCTCCCCTATTACTAGAGCCTTTTGGGGAGTGGGTCAAACAGACACAGGAGTTAGACTATCTGCATTCCCATCACTATTCTAACCAATTTTGTGCAATCCAGATTTTACACCGGGATACGATAAAGATGCCTTTTGTTAATGGAGACACAAAGGTTATATCAGAATAGGAAATGTGTTTGTTGAATTACATATTAGCCTTTTGATATCATAAAGAGTTATAGTCTCGGTTAAGCAGAATGACACAGATACTGCCAAACCTGCAGCTAGGTTTTGCATACTTCTATGAATTAAGCCTTTTGCAACAAGGCATGTACTGAAAGTTCAGAAATGGTTGATCACAATAGAGCATGACAAAAACTTGTTTCCGAAATGCAAAACTTACTGCTGCATACATCTTAGATTGGGAAATCCACAGGACAAACCATATGGAAGGCTGTGCTGGGATGTGTGCGTACAGTGGGAAGTCATTCCCCAAGAACACTGTCTACATCCAGGCTCTTGGTGCTGAGGTATACAATGATGAAACTGGAGCTGTATTGGTTCTATTTGTCATCTAGGCTACAGATGTTGGATGCACAACACTCACAGGTGCTGTACAGGGTCTGAGTGGTGGGGCACACTGAAACACCTGTTATGGGAGTGTCTAAAACATCAGAAGTAGTGGACAGAGGCATGCATTGCCATCAACAAGATGTTCAATAATATAATGTCATCCGACCCCACAGTTCTCTCGAACTATCGACCTATATCTCTGCTTCTCGCCTTTCTCATGGAAAGGCACATACACTCCGCCCTCACCACTTTTTCAGAGGACAACAATCTCCTCCACCCCTCACAGTCAGGCTTAGGATACTCCACGGAGACTGCCCTACTGGGTGTGACGGAAAAAATTTGACAACTGATGGACAAGGGTCAAATGGTGGCACTCATTCTTTTAGATTTGAGTGCGGCGTTTGACACCATATCACACAAAATTCTTCTGGCCACCCTAGAGAAAAACGGCATTCGCAATGACGCCTTACAGTGGATCAAGTCCTTTCTTTCCGAAAGAACCTTTCAGATTAAATACAGTATCGCAAGCTCTGACATCTTCCCTGCTCCACATGGAGTACCACAAGGTTCCATCCTGAGCCCACTGTTTTTTAACCTGTACCTTAGACCACTGGCCGATCTGGCAGTTGGCGCAGGCCTGACGTTAATGACCTACACTGACGATTCCCTCTCTAAAGCAAACCCGTTAGCCCCTTCCCTACTCAAAACCGGACTCCAGAAAATTTTCAACTGGATGACTACCAACCAGTTGAAATTAAATGGGAAAAAAACTGAGGTACTCCTACTAGGACGAAACAAGGAACTCTGGAACCCCTCCCACTGGCCGCCTGAGCTGGGTAACATTCCCCCGCCAGCTACTCAGGTTAGAAACCTAGGGGTCATTATAGACGATACTCTGTGTATGAAACAGCAGGCAAATAAAGTCGCAGGACTATGCTTCACCATAATAAAATGGTGAAAGAAAATCATTTGGATGCTGCCCCCTGACACGCAAAAAACCGTAGTCAACGCACTAGTAACATCGCGTATCGACTACGGTAATACCCTCTATCTTAGCTCTAACTTAGCAGTAATCAAGCGACGTCAAATGATTCAAAACTCTGCTGCAAGACTCTTGCGAAGGATTCCAAAGGCTGAAAGAGTCTCAAAACACCTGAACGAATTACACTGGCTCAGGGTTGAACATCGGATCAGCTTCAAAACCCTGAGCTACATGTTCAAAATTAAAAATAAAACAGCTCCCTCCTATCTACAAGCCTTAGCCTCCCCCTACCTGCCAACAAGAAACCTCCGCTCCCAAACGGCCTCGAACTTCGCCGTTCCCAGATTTAAAATTCAAAGAACTGGCGGGAGATCCTTCTCTGTTAGAGGCCCAATTTTGTGGAACTCACTCCCCCTGCATATCCGGAAAGAGGATAGCTACACTTAATTCCGAAAATACGTAAAAACCTGGCTGTTTCAGAAACAACTGTGCTAATCAACCAACTCAGCATTTTCCTTTGACCAACTCAATGTCAAAGGCGCCGGGAAACCCTTGTTGGGTAGCTGAGCGCCATACAAATGCAAAAAATAAATAAATAAAATAAATAAATGTCCCTCTCCTGTACTTCTCAGATAGGTAAACTTTCCGCCTGCACTGTTTTAGAGGGAAACGTGCCCCTGGCTCTGTGAACTGCCAGATAGGCCTTGGTTTTTCTCATGTGCACGGTCGCGTTCACTGACTTGAGTAACTGGTACCGCCATCTCTGGGAACTCATCGGGATGGAAACATTTGGCACAGCACTCAACTAATAGGGAGAAGTCCTTAAGACTAGTTCCTCTGCTGTTATTTTCATCTTCTGGATCCAGTTAGCTTACATGCCCACAACATCTACGTGTACGGAGCTTTTTACTAGGAGATTTACCTTTGTTACCATAAATAAGCGCAGAGGCTCAATAGAGAAAGCTGGAGCCTCAGAAATAGTTTATTCTTAAGTAATGCAGTGAACTACTTGTGTAAAATACAATGCAGCTTTTTCAATACTACTTGATTCTAGTGGATACAGGGTTTTGGGGGGATTTGTGTATTGTTGATTTCAAATTCTTTGTTACTTTGTTTTCCAGTTGGCCAGTGGCTGTAGGTGAGTAGTATGAACATGTACAAAACCAATAAGAAGATTTGATCTGTAAATGTAACATTGTCACAGAGATGATGGTGTTTATATGTTTAGTGTCAGAGGGAAAATCCATTCTGTCTGTAAGTGTTGGTTGCTGCTGATTTTTCTGTAAAGAATGTGGGGTTTAAACTAAATCTTTTTTTAATACCCTGTGAGGCTTATTTACAAGCCCATTGCGCCACTTTTGCGTCACTTTCCCCATGTTTTAAAACTGACGCAAAAGTGGCGCAGGGGGCTTGTAAATCTGCCCCTGTGTGCATTGGGAAGTTTCAGCCTGTTTAATTAAGTTGAAGCTAATTAGACGATCCTCATCTTCATCCCACCAATTTAGTACACCCTCCTTACCAACACTTTAGTCTCTACCTGGCTTAAGCAAGGCAATGACATAGATTTGGAATTACCCGTACCTCATATAAAAAATCTGCAGCTTCTGGTAAATGAAGTACTCTACTTTGTAGGCGACCTCAGAAAATTTGGTCACAAGTTTCAGGCAAGCTTTGGGTTTGATTTGTGGCCTGTGCATTGGCAAATTTGCTTTGACATGCTGTTCGTACTGTGCTGGTCTTGTTTGATAAAACCTAGACTGTCCCACGCTGGACAGTCCATGCACTTTTGTGCTGGCTTTCAGCTTTTGGTTCCTCACTATAGATGATTCCAGGTTCAGTGTTTAGGCATGCAGCCCTTTCTCTTTGAGTCCATTCTCTTTGGAATATGTTAGGATTGTCTCTCGGTTCTCACTCCAGTCAGTTAGTTATAGTGTATTAGTTGATGATCGCTTTTAAACTATGTCCCAACAACAAGAAGTTTTGTGGTGCATGTGTGTATGACAAGGTTTTGGTACAATACAACTGTATTCAAACTTCTCTTTTGTAGGGTAAATAACTTACCCACTAACATTTGCGTTAAATTGGTCTTGTTTTAGCAGGAATTTGACAGAGCAGGGATCTTCTGCCACCATGCTTTTGCAGTATGTGCAATTCATCACTCTTTCTGGAATGAATGCCCAAAGCGGGTATTACTTTGGTGGTTCATTTTGATCACTTCTCTCATAATTTACTAGTGAAATCCTCTCAATAGTCAGTCTCAAAATCTCTCCTGGAATAACCTGAAATGATCTTGCACTTATGACTCCTTGTCACAATGTCAAAAAATGTCTGGAAATTTCAACTACATAAATATCTTCTCATTCCTTTTTAGGGATCTTATGGGCAGCATATGGATTTTTCTCCAGCATAGCCGCACATAGAATATAATTTATTTATTTATTTAATGGTTTTGTAAAGCGCGTAGTAACTCAATGAGCATCCCAGCGCTGACCTGCTTCTCCAGGGGTTTCAGCCGACTAACGAGATTATGTTTGAGGGAAAAGGGTAGTCTTTAAAGTTTTCCTGAACTGGAGGTAATTCGGTTCTGTCCTCAGTCTTCGTGGTAGGTGATTCCAATGTTTGGCCGTGTGGACCGAGAAGCGACGGCCACCGGTCTTGGCTTTTTTGACTCTGGGGACTGAGATAAGATTTTCTCCGCTGGACCGGAGATCTCTTTCCGCCTTGTAGGGGATTAGGAGTTCCTTGAGAAGGGGGGGGCCGTTATTGTTGAGGGTTTTGTGGGCCAAGCATAGGGCCTTGAAGACGACCCTTTCTCTGAATGGGAGCTAGTGCAGAGACTTGAGGGCTGGCTTGGCAGAGGATCTTGCAGGTGTGCCCGTAAGTAGGCGGGCGGCAGCGTTTTGGACTTTCTGCAGCGTGTTAAGGGTGGCTTCGGGAGCTCCCAGGTAGATGGCGTTACAGTAGTCCAATCTCGCCAGAATTAGACCATGAATGAGGAGCCTCCTTGCGTTTTCGGGGAGCAAGGGGAAGATCTTCCTACAGGCTCTGAGTAGACCAAAGCATGTCCCTGCCGTCTTTTTTGCCTGAGTTTTAAAGCTCATGTCCTTCTCGATCCACACGCCTAGGCTTTTGACCTCGTCCTTGGGAGCGGGAGGGTCACCCAAGCAACTGGGCCAGAGGTGAAGTGGCAGGGAGGGCCCCTTGTGACCCATCAAGAGTATCTCGGTCTTAGACCCGTTCAGCTTTAACGATGAAAGATTCATCCATCGGTGGACTTCGGAGAGACAACTGTGAAGATCAGAGGGGGCGTGATGGGGGTGTGAAAGGGTTACAACCAACTGGGTGTCGTCGGCGTAGTTGATAATTGACACGCCGACGAACTGACTCTCTTTTCCAGTGGGGCCATGTACACGTTGAATAGCGTAGGGCTCAGGGATGAGCCCTGCGGTACTCCACATCGGAGGGGGATGATAGGTGAGTGGCTGTCGTTCTCCCAAACCTGGAAGGAATGTCCTGATAAGAAGGATTTTAGCCACTTCAAGGCCATGCCCTTTAATCCGATTTCTCCCAGTCGTTGGATTAGGGTGGGATGGTCTACAGTGTCGAAGGCCGCACTGAGGTCCAGGAGGATCACTGCCACTGATCCTCCCGTGTCCAGAATGCTTCTGGCCTTCTCCACTGCTGCCAGGAGGGCGATGTCAGTGCCCTGGCCTGGACGGAACCCTGTCTGGGAGACCCCTAATAGGTTATTGCTCTCTAGGAAGAGTGACAGTTGTTTGTTCACCAACTTCTCCGCGATCTTGCTGTTTCCTGGGAGAAGGGAGATGGGCCTGTAGTTGGAGAGGTCCTGCGGGTCTAGGGAGGGTTTTTTTGGAAGGCCTTTAACTGTTGCCGCTTTCCAGCTGGGGGGGACTGTGCCCTCCGAAAAGGAGGAGTTAATTAGAGCCGTGAGGGGGGGATGATGATGCTCGACACTTTTTTCAGGAAGCGGAGGGGTGCGGGGTCGAGGGGGGAGCCACTTTTAATTGAGGCCAAAGTTGCCCCTACCTCTTCCGTTGTTACTGGGCCAAAGACGTCCAGGGAGGGTTGGGGGCTGTCAGACAGAAGGGGGGGATTAGTGGTGGTGATGGTGAGATCCCGATCCGTGTGGGCCGATTCGGGGGGGGGTATAGCTAGGAGAATTTTTTGGATCTTCTCGTCAAAGAAGGCGGCTAGGTTGGTGCATTTGCTTTCAGCTTCTTTGGGATCGAGAGGTTTGAGTGGGGGGTCGGGGGCGTGGAGGAGTTCATTAAGAACGGAGTAGGTTTCGTGAGCCGAGCAGGCAGCGTTTTTAATTCTGCTCTCGTAGAAACAGATTTTGGTGTTGCGTAGCTCTTTTTTGTAGGATTTTACGGAGGTACGGAATGTTTCTTTTTTCCCTCAGTTTTTTTCCTTCCTCCAGAGGCGTTCATTCCTTTTACAAACCTTACGCAGAAGGTTGAGTTCGGGGGTATACCAGGGTGAGGGGTTAACTCTCTTGGTGTGTTTCAGAGAGTGGGTTTTAGGCAGGATGGCGTCGAGCGATTGGGTGACCCAGGTGTTAAATTCCTTGTCCCCTGCTATGGTGTCTTGCGAGGGGTAGGGAACGTTTTCCCTTAGTTTGGCTGCCCATACGTCTGGTTCCAGTTTCTGCCATCGTCTGGTATAAGTTCTAATTTTGGGAGGTTGAGGGGGCGGAGTGTTGATGTCCCATACGAGGGGGACCAGGAAGTGGTCGGTCCAGGGAAGGGGGATATGGTCAAGGGTTTTCAGGTCGGGGATGTTAGAAAAGATGGGATCAAGCAGTTGCCCTCTTTCATGAGTGGCCTGTGGGTTTTTTAGGTCAAGGCCAATGGAGGTGATGTCCTGTAGTAGTTCACTGGCCTGCTTGTCGACCGGGTTCAAGAAGTGTACATTGAGGTCTCCCAATAGTATGTAGTTAGTGGAAGACGTACATTTAATGGAGGTCTGATCAATAATTTTGTTCGGAAAGTCTGCTAGATTGCCTGGCGGGCGATATACCAGCGTTCCTGACAGCAAGGTAACTGGGGAAATTTGTATAGTGAAGTGGCAGCTTTCGTATCCCTTGGTGTTGCCATCAGATGTTCTACAGGTGAGGCCGTCCTTAAGGATTATAGCTAGTCCACCTCCCCTGCCCTCTGGTCTATTCAACGAGCACAAAGAGTATCCGGGGGGGAGTGCAAGGACGATGTCTGGGCCTCTGCTGGGTGTGAGCCATGTTTCTGTGAGAAACAAGATATCTAAGGCGTGGTTTGTGATTAAAAGGTTCACTTTGTGCGAGTGCTTCACGAGCGACCTGCAGTTGAGTAGGCCTAGGTGCAAGCCCTTGGGTACCGGGTTCTGTTCTGCGGGGTTGCAGATGTTACATCCGGTGAATTAAGTATCACCCTTCAGGATGCGCGCGCAGGAGGGATGTTTTGGGGTATTCAAGGCTAGTAGGTCCTCACGAGAGTAGGTCTGGTCGTTTCTGGCTAAAAAGGGCAGAGTGGCAGGGCCTGGGGCCGGCTGGGCCCGGACGGGCCCAGACGGGCTTGCCTTTGGCGCGCCTTCAGCGCGCTGACGGCGCGCCCGCTGCGCCCGTCTGCTGCGCGTCCGGTGGTTGCACATCTTTTTAAGGGTGGAAAAGGGGCGGTTGGGCGTGGCCTAAGGGTAGGCGTGGCCTCGTTCCTCGCCGTCAATGGCGGCAGAATTGTTTAGATTTTTGGGCGTTTGGTGCAGCAAAGAGTTCGCTGTTTAGGCGGTTCTGGAGCACGCTCCGGTGGTGCCAGAAGGGTGAGTGCAGTTTAAAATACAAAGAATCTGCAATTAGTGACACAGGAAATACAATTTTTAAAATCAAGTGATCTCCCGGCTTCCGCCTCAGGAGTGTGCTAGGTTCTGATTAGTTGCGCTGTCGGCAGCGTTTTATACTGCGGTGGGCGAGTGGGCGTGGCCTAAGGGTAGGCGTGGCCTCGTTCCTCGCCGTCAATGGCGGCAGAATTGTTTAGATTTTTGGGCGTTTGGTGCAGAGAAGAGTTCGCTGTTTAGGCGGTTCTGGAGCACGCTCCGGTGGTGCCAGAAGGGTGAGTGCAGTTTAAAATACAAAGAATCTGCAATTAGTGACACAGGAAATACAATTTTTAAAATCAAGTGATCTCCCGGCTTCCGCCTCAGGAGTGTGCTAGGTTCTGATTAGTTGCGCTGTCGGCAGCGTTTTATACTGCGGTGGGCGAGTGGGCGTGGCCTAAGGGTAGGCGTGGCCTCGTTCCTCGCCGTCAATGGCGGCAGAATTGTTTAGATTTTTGGGCGTTTGGTGCAGCGAAGAGTTCGCTGTTTAGGCGGTTCTGGAGCACGCTCCGGTGGTGCCAGAAGGGTGAGTGCAGTTTAAAATACAAAGAATCTGCAATTAGTGACACAGGAAATACAATTTTTAAAATCAAGTGATCTCCCGGCTTCCGCCTCAGGAGTGTGCTAGGTTCTAACCACGATTGGCTATTCTCCTGATTGACAGAATCCTGGCTATTCTCCTGATTGACAGAATCCTACCTCCGACTGGTCTAGTCAACAAGAGGTGCACACTGCATAACACTTGGTAGTGCCTCTTTCGGTGCCTCGAGGTAAGCTGACACAGGCTCATATGAGAATCTACAAGTAGTGCTAAAATGTCACTCTTTTCCCTTCACAAATTGGCCAGGTACATCCAAGCTGAACCTGTGCAGGGAAAACATGTCAGGGCCTATTCACAAAGGCATTGTGGAGAATTCAAAGTACCACTCTTGTAATACGTTTTCACGTATTCTTTCACATCTTTGCGAATTGGCTCCAAAACATCTGAAACTAGAATGTTATGGGGATAATTGAGGAATATTCATGGACAATTAGTACAAATAGAAAGAACTGTGATGTTTTTGCACTTCTAATAAAAAGGAGTTTGACAATTCAGGGCTGATTCACAAAAGCATGGAAAAGTAAATAGAATGTAATACACAAATACTACTTTACGCACTCCAAAATGCCATATGAACCAGCTCTAATATTCAAACGTTTACAGCTTGGAACCAAAGAAAACATGTGATATTACAATACTATTTCAACATCAGTGTAAATACCACACACTGATATTCTTATTTTTACATGAAGGGATATTGCCTCGCCCCCCTAACCACTCAGAATGAGGCGTTGAGAATCTGTAAGGGTTGGAAATCGGGTTTGGTTGGCCAGGGTATGCACCCAAGCCAGGCAGAACTCACCACTCCATGTCCAGGCAAGTAAGATACACCCCAAAGATAACCTGTGTCACCCCCGGGCAGCTTGGCACAGAGCAGTCATGCTTATTCCCAGAGGCAATGTATAAAGTGTTAGAGCGATGCACTCTCACCAGCAACACAATAGATACACCACCTTAAAGACATAAACCATACATAGTGTGCATACTATGCAAAGTCTGTGATAATACTCACTATCTTGACAATGAAAGGCAAAACGACATATCGGAAAATAAGGGCACAAATGCATTATGTAGGTTAGAGGCAAAACACATAAATCACCACGATTAACATTGACACATAAATCATAAAATATAATAAATGTGTCAGTAACTATGCACCCACATAGCACAGGATCCCCAGCCATCCTAGTAGCAGGGTTGCGATATTCCTTGTGAGCCACGTTGAATCTGGTGCTTTTATAAACACAATAGGGTGCAGAAGTATCTGTGGCCTATTAAATGTAATCCCCAGTGAAGTGTTTCAATCTACCAAGTGGGGGCCTCCATCGAGGTTTTGCCTTGTACTGCCATATCACAGAGCACGTGTCCCACCGGGTAAGTCAAAACGGGGGGCCGAACACACTTTAGATGATGGCGGGAGACCTCACTTAGTCCCCCGCATGCGAGAACTGAGAAAGGGAAGCTGCCTGTGAACATGAGATGCAGCTGCTGCAGGCAAAGGAAATACAGTGGAATTCAGGTGGGAGAGAGTCCGCTTGCGGTCCCTCCCAATGTGGAAGGATAAGCAAAGCCACCCGCTAGTTAGTGCGGTCAGCTGTGCTAGAACAGTACTTTCTTGGGGTCGCCTCAATTCAAAGTGACTCGCAGGTCCGGCTGACGGGGTTACTGTCTCACGTCACGCTGCTCAGGTTGGTGGAGCCGTATCCTCAAGCCCATCGCGGCTTCCCTGACTGGAGGACGCTGCGTTGAATACAAAGAGAGGCTTTGCTGTCATATGCTGGGGAGAACAAGTGGAAAGAGCTCACCACGTGCTGGGTCAGTAAGGCTCAACACACAGTTTGTTCAAGTCAGCCCCAGCGCGAGATTAGTGCGCTCACCACTTGCTAGTTTTTAAAAGCACAGGGCAGGCCACCAAGCTCAGGGAGAATGCTAATAGCGGGTACAAGGGGACAGGCAGACCAGCACCAGTGTCCCTCTGGCAGGGTGGCAGTCTCTCCAGAAGCCTAACAGGTGGACAAGCCAGCGAACAACAAAGCAAGTGGTTCATATGGTGGTTCTTCCTGACAGCCCAGTGATGCCTAGTGAGAACACAGTTGGAGTAACTGTCAGCACGGCAACAAGCAGAAAATCAATCCAGCAAGTACTTTAGGCCACCCAAATAGCAGCAGGTAGCAGGGCAGCAGCAGAAGAGCAGTCTAGATTAGTCCTTTGTGCAGCACAGCAATCCTTCTGACAGAGATTTAGTCCCAGTTCCAAAAGTGTTCTGAAATCCTGGTGTCAGAGCTCCTGTACTTATATTCAAATGTATTTGATCTAGGGGGTACTTCAAAAGACACCTTACAATTGCACTACACTCCCTTTCAATCCAAGCCCTTTCTCCAGATGTACAGTCGGGGGTAAACGAGCCCTTTGTGTTTTTGCATTTGTGTGAGGGCAGGGCACAGCCTATACAAATGTAAGTGTGATCTGCCTCCCTCTCTCCCAGCCCAGGAAGACCTTCTGTATGCAGATGTACCCAGCTCCACCTGTATGATGGCTGTTTCGCGGGCCGGCTTTAGAGCGGTGCGACCGATGCGCCACACTTGGCGCTGACCTGGAAGGAGGGGGGGCACTGACCTCAGGGGATAGTGCTGTCTTTAGCAATGACAAAGGATTTAAAAGCACCTAAACCTGCTGCAAAGAACAGATCTGCATTTTATGTGGATAGCTGAGTGGAATAGTAAAACCAATCTTTACCAGCACTTTAACCCCTTCTGTGCGGCCGCGATTCCACCCCGGTGCTGAGCCCAAATGAAAACGGGCGTGGTCATGACGGAACGGTTCCGTCATAAGCACAGCTCGACCGATGCTCATGACGGAACCATTCCGTCATGAGCATGGAAGGGGTTAAAACCAATTAAATGTTTTTAAGAGAGGGGCTATGTGGAGATAAAGGGCACTTTTGCCAGGGTGGTAGTAAGGAAATGCGAGGAAGAGGTTATATGGGGAGGAGCACCAAAAAAGATTGTTGCATCAGCCGCCAGTAGTGCTTAAGCCAGCCATGACTGTTTGGAAAGTATGCAGAAAGTGTAGCTGTCAAATAGGCCCAAGCGTGAATTGGCTGCAAAGCACAGAGAGTTATAAGCAGAGAAAAAAGCCCACTTTCTAAAAGTGGCATTTCTAAAATAGTAATAAAAAAATACACCTACACCAGTTAGCATGATTTATCACTCCCATTCTAAACATACCAAGCATAGCAGCACTAATGATTTCTGATCATGATTTACCACTTAAACATATACAAGGGAATTCCCAAAGCTAACCTGTCAGAAGAGTAGGGCTCACAGTAGTGAGAAACAAACTAGGCTGTTTGTCACTACCAGGATATGCCACACAATAAAGGGACATGTCCTACCTTTTACCTTCACAGAACCCTGCCCATCGGCTGCCTAGGGTCTTCCTTAGGGATGATCCATTTGTAGTAAAAGGTGAGTTTAAGCTGGGCGCACAGGCCCTGCAGTGGCAGGCTTGAGACAGGTTTAAAAGGCTACTTCTGTGGTGGCGCAATTTGTGCTGCAGGCCCACTACTAGCATTTAATTTAGAGGACCCAGGTATATGGGATACCACTTTACAAGAGATTTACAAGTAAATTACACATGCCAAACAAGTGTAAGACAATCATACCAAGTTTTAAAGGTGAGAGCTCATGCACTTTAGCACTGATTGGCAGTGGTAAAGTGCCCAGAATCCTAAAGCAGACAAAAAGAGGGTCAGAAAAATAGGAATAAGGCAAATAAGTTTGGGGATAACCCTGCAACAAGGTCCTGGTCCAACAGTAGGCATGGAGCGCAGTGTTTGTTAGGGGAAGAGAAGCAATTGCTCCATTGAGGTGGTGGGTTTATGGATTCTGGGTACATTTCAAAGAAATGTTTTTGTACATAAAAGAGAAAGAACTGAAAAACTCACAAGAAAGTCAAAAATTGCGCTGATGAAGGGAAGTTTGAGTGCATATGGGTAAGGCGTGCTAAGCTTATAAGACTGCATCCTTGGAAATCTTTCCTGTGAGTGGCTTAAAATGAATAAAGCATGATATACGAAGAAGAAGCATCACTTTACTGACTCCCTTCTCCTATGTGATTTACTCGGATAAGTAGAGGCATCAGTAGTCATTAATAGACAAGTGACTTGGGGGATGAATTTCCACTTAGCTGTTGTTTACTGGAATGAATAATGCATTAACGTACAGTTGCCTCCCGGGTACTGTTCCTGGTGACTGAACATGTTATGCATATTCCTTTCTGCTGAGACAATTTTTACTCTCATATTCTTCGAGCTATATCAACATATTTACTTTAATGCAAACTCATAATTTACAGTATATGAGCGCTCTGGTTTTGCAATTATCCCTTTACATTAAATGTAAATACAATGTCAACCAATGAATAGTGAACCTTTCAAAATGTATTAATTATTCATACCTATTATTATTATTATGCAGTCTGCAATGTCTATTGCTCTTACTTCATTCAGCACGCTAAGCTGTAAAGAGTGGACACGAGAGATGTGCAGGCGTCCAGTGTTCACACAATTTGTTAGAAGAGTTTCCTATCTGCAAGTCATACACTGCCCAGGTTCAGTCCTCCAGGCGCGTGGGCGTCTGAACAGGTTTGTTTCATTTTTTGAGGATCTTGAAATGTATGCAGCTTGATTTTACCCATAGCTGCAGTTTCCGGGCGTTCAGGAGAATTTCAGACACTGTAATCTCAGTGAATGGCTGCCATCTTTTAACTGTTTGTAAGGACACTGGTGAATTTGGTGAGCAGTGGCTGGGTTGAGATTCCTGACCAGCCTGTAGCGTCAAGCCAGACTTTGCAAGTAGCTTAGACTTCTGTTCCATTACGCCTGTGGACAATGCAAAGTTTTAGGGTCTTATCTACAAGAAAATGATGCAGCGTTGCGCTGCAAGCCATTTAGTTCTGCTGTGCGGCGTCATTTGTAAAGCACAGGGATGCGTCGGATTAACAACAATACGACGCATCCCCATGCTTTTCCCTGCACTGGCGCACAATTGGCTGCCATGTGCCGGTGCGAGCACCCTTGCGTTCATTTTGCAAGGGTGCCTGCGCTGCGAGGGTGATTGTTTTTGCGCAGAAAGAGACACCTTCCTGCACAAGAACAATAGCTAATGGCATTTTTCTATTTCTTTTCGTGCTGCAGAATGTAGCAAACATAGAAAGAGGAAAAAATTAGGAGAAATAAAAGTATTTCTACTTGCTTTGCCATTCGATTCTGGCACATTCCCAGTTTTACAAAATGTTGTAAATCTGGTAATGCGTCAAGTTCCATGAATGTTGCATGGGAACACCCACAGCAACACCCATGGAACATCCCTTTCACACAGAGTAATGCATGAGAGGAGCCCAAATTTACAAGGCCATGAAAAGTCATGCATGATTACTTTACGTGACCTTGTAAATATGGGCAAGCCTATTGCGCCACCAGTGCGTCAAAAAAGTGATGCACCAGTGGCGCAATGGGTTTGTAAATAAACCCCTTAAATTTAGTATTGACTCAAGTTTAGTATTGACTCAAGTGTTGCGTGTTGGGATGTCTGTCAAACAGGGTATAGAATCACTTTGTGGATTGTTCCTGAGCGTTTCTAGAAGGCCTTTGTAGATAATGCTGCTGTACTGCATTAACCCAAAAGCCAGACTTCTTGTAAGCTTTAGTCAGTTACAAGCTAGAAGAAGGGGTAAGTGGAACATTTTGAAGCATAGAGAGTTATATATTAATGTCTCAAACCACAGGGTTGATTTGAGGAATGAATGATGTCTATTTTGAGGATTATTTCCAACTTCCTGATTGGATTCAGGTATCACCCCCTTGCTTGGAGACCAGCTGAATGAAAGTATTTTGGTGGTCTGGCCTTGAACCACGAATATTTTTGAATCAGCTCACAGTTAAATGAAGTTTCCTCTCATCCAGTAATCTATGCGGTCAAGGCTTCTGAAAATATTCAGCTGACACAAGCGCATATAAATTTGTGGTTTGCAACACCGAAAGGGTGGCAGGTACTATTGCTGCACTAACCGACAGTTATTACAACCGTTTTTTGGTTTACGCTAATATTTCCACTTCTGCCCACCTCCTAAGACCAGCCACCAGAAATGGTCTTAACATATAAACTTGTTTAGCACAACAGTGGAGAGGCAAAGCGTATCAGTATTACTTTATGGCTTCAGATGCCATGCATTTGAGTCAACATAGATGACAGGAGTAATGGTTGTCCAGACGGTGACATGATTTTTAAGTGCCTTTATTGTGTTCATAAAATCTACAGCCAAAATCCACAGCCTACGCGTTTCGCCCAAACACGGGCTTCTTCAGGGCTTAGTATCATATCCTGGTACTACACTGGTTTCAAGACTGGCTTGGTCCAAATGTGGCTCGCATAAATGGCAGTTGTATCCCACTGGTATTTATTAAAGGTATATGCTTGTGATCCCTTGTATGCTGCTAAACTCCTTAATTCAGAGGATGGGAGAAGAACTTCAAGCTTGGCCGTATCGCTATCACGTGCCAATTAAGGCATAGTATAGTGTCTCCTATGTCGGAGCCCGTCCCTTTCGAAATTCGTTCCGGAAGCGTGCCATTTATGGGAGCCACATTTGGACCAAGCCAGTCTTGAAACCAGTGTAGTACCAGGATATGATACTAAGCCCTGAAGAAGCCCGTGTTTGGGCGAAATGCGTAGGCTGTGGATTTTGGCTGTGGAGCATATAAATTTGTGTATCTTGCTTCCATTATGTACATGTAGGGGTGTAAAAAATGTGGTTATGAGTTGATTCGGGTGCAAGCCCCCATCAAGCATCAATCCTATCCCTGTCAGGGTGAACCACAAAAGTCACTAAATTAACCTTGGTTTGACCTTCTAGTAGCTTGGTACAAAAGCAGTCAGCTTAACTTGCAAACAATGTGTAAAATATTTATTAAGCACACAAACAGTAATTTAGAGAAATCACACAACATACGAAAATCCCAAACCAAATTAGAAACATGGAGTAACTTTTAATAAATAAAATGATACAACAACAACAAAACTCCAGTCAGTACAGCCAGAGTTAATGCAGTTTTAGAGCTTTAGATAAATATAGCACCAAAAAACACAAAGCACCACTTGTGGTCATCTTGTCGTGCTACACTGTGAAACAGTCACAAATTCAGGCCAACAGCGATAGAGTACGGTCCGGATGCAGGAACTAGGTTAGTCCCGCTGAAAAAGATACCTTCTTAAAGTCCAGTGCGAAAAGTCCAATTTGCAGTGAAGGGCCCTGCGAGGAGCAGGGAGATTGTTGCAGCTGATTGTCACTGTTGCGGAAGAGCAGGCCTGGTGTTGTGGACGGTCATCAATGTAGCACGAAGATACAGTCGGGCATTGTAGACGGTGGTTGTTGGAACACCTCAGTGGTGGTCACTGCAGGTTGTTATTGATGTAGCTCGAAGTGCAGATATTGCATTTCTGGCCTGCACTGGCGATCCATGTAGCAGGAAGAGTAAGGTTCACAGGAGCTTCTCATTGGCAGTTGCTAATGAGGCAGAGTCTTGGTGCGAATTGGCCCGTTTGTGGTCATGAAGAGCCCAAAACTTCAGGACTTCATCATTCTTCACAGATGAGTGCATACTGATGCCAGCCAAGGGTCCAGGCCCTGGGGAGGCACCTTTTGGGGTTTAGGGTTGTACTCTAGCATCTTCTTGCATGATGCAAGGACAAGCAAAGACTTAATAAATCCGGGCCTTAAAATCTAAATTGTTATCCACACAGATCATAAGCTAGTGAACAGAGAGAACTTCTGTGGTGCACCCTAAGCTACCTTGTGGATGGATGATTCAGTTGATCTAATATGAAGAAGCTGGTTGCGTTCAAAGAGCAAAGAGGTGATAGCCCTACCCAGTTCTCCTATCTAGTTCTCAGGATATCGTGATGTACCATGCCATAAGCTTCAGAGAGATGGAAGAGACTCAGGGTTGTTTGAATCCAGGGAAATAAGGAGATCCTCTCCGATGTTAGTCATTGTTGAAACTGTTCTGTCATTTGCCTAAACCCTGTGTGGCAATCCTGGAACAGAAAGTGAGATTCATAAACAAGCCATAAAAGTACAGAGAGATTTACATCTCTGTTTCAAAGCGCTTTAATGGTTTTTCTTTCAATTTCACAAAAATTCCCTGTAGTGTGCCTGGAAAAAGCAGCACCGGGTGCAATTTTCCAAGTGTGTTACTTGGAATATATTGTAATTTACATCTCCTGCAGCTCCTGTTCCCTATGTTTGGAAATCTGCATAGCATACATTTAAGAACAGGGGCTGAACCCTGCTGTATAAGTACATATTTTATTTCTCTATGGGGAAATACATTTCCCCTGAATCCGGGGATGATATTTTCCCCTTCTCATTCTGCAAAAGGGAAAAAACTGCTTCCCTTGGCTGAAGTACATTTCTGACCATGTCCAAGGTGGGAAGGGTTGGATCAATGTTTGTGAAGTTCACAAACCTACAAGCCAAACCATACCTTGCAGTACAAACTTCCCACCCCTTGCGTGGGATTTACTACTGGGGATTTGTTCACACTCATGGTGGAGATGTAGACAATGATGAATCCATTTATGTCTGCCATGAATCCTTCTGTGAATTTCTGGCATGTGCATATGGAGGTATTGTTCTATCATTTTGTTTGGACAGTTATGTCTTGGTCCTCTGTATTGTTCTAGGCAGCAAACAACCACACTAATATGCTTCTTGCTTTAGCATTTACTCTAAAAGGGTCTACTAATCTTCATACACACATTTAATTTCTATTGCTGAACTGCCTTTGTAGGCTGCTCCAGTAGTGATAACGAGATATATATCTATTTTATTCACTTGTAGTCAGGTTCTGACAGTTGTTGCTTAGTGTTCTGTATTAAGTTGTTCTCCTCCATGTACGTGCTTGCTATGCTACATGAAACACATTGCACTTGTGCTACCTTAGTGCCCTATGCAGACAGAAGTATATTCATTTGTGATATTTCTATGAATCAGATTAATATCATTACCACACCTGCATTATTATCAATTTATGCATATATCACTGCAGCTAACACTAAATACCATCCTTAAAATAATCAGATATCTTACTGCAGCCATTAGATGGAGACCAAGTATATTTCTATTTGTCCTTCTAGGAAGTCGTGTAATCACTTCATTGGACTCCTATGTATTTGAAAGAGAAAGGTGCCCATCTGCATTTGTCAAGGTTCCATGCATTCACTGAGGTATTATCCCAACAGAGGTAAAAGACGAAGGAGACCCTCTTCCAATTAAAATGAGTACCAATTATGCTAAAGAGAATCTTAGGTGCCATTCAAGCTATAGACTGGACTACTTAATCGGAGTTCTAATAGAAGAGAGAATTCACTGAGGTACTATCCCAACAGAGGTAAAAGACAAAGGAGACCCTCTTCCAATCAAAATGAGTACCAATCATGCTAAAGAGAATCTTAGGTGCCATTCAAGCTATAGACTGGACTACTTAATCGGAGTTCTAATAGAAGAGAGAATATCTAGGGCTATACATGCCTATCATCTAAAAAATGCTGATGGATGTCATAATAATTTAGACATCAAGCATCTACCATGTCTGTTATACAGGTATAAACTGATAGTGCTTTGAAATAGTTAACAGAAGGCTAAATACATGACTTTACCATGCTTGTTATTGCTACTCAAGAGAGATATTTCCCATGCTTTAGAGGCATTGTGACATTTTCCAACCGATTCTTACTGTAATGCTGTGGAGTTTATCAATACATTTGTTTTTTAACAGGTCTAAATATTAGTATCACTAGTCTCTCCTAGCATAATAAGTTATTCAACCCACATAATTATGCAGGTGGGAACATTCATCTTTGCAATTACCACTTAACTTTGAAAGTTGATTTAATGATCAGAGAATCAATTCAAACTTAAGTGAACATGTAAGAGGTGTGTGCCTAGCAATCAATCGAAATTCCATATAATGAAGAAATGAAGAACTTAAATATCCACACCGAACTTCACACAAAATATTAGAAAAATTAAGAAGGTGTTTACAAGGGGTGAGGAGAAAAGTTGATCAGATATCCAAAGGAAATCAATAGAAATAGAGAATGCATTAAACTCACTGGAAATCAAGAAAAATGGTCAGAAGGGTTTCTAAGTGACTTCAGAAAATTGACCTTGTGGCCAACCATTAAATTAATTTTCTATTTAGTGAGTTGAGGGCCTACCTTCTCAGTGATAAAAGCTGTAGTAAAAAATGCCCACCTAACACAAAAAGGATGGGAAAGGGTCCAAGGGAAATGGTTTAAAGACCAACAAGGAAAGTATCCCCTACTAATATGCAATTACAACACAAGAAATCCTCGGGTCTGTACTTGCACCCAAGAATCCATCAAAACCAATGTGCACCTAGTCCCACTGAGACCTATAACTCCTTCTTACGGTGAGGTAGGAGCTCTGGGATGTTTTCAAGATGGTAAAGACCTATTATATATTATATATATATAATAGGTCTTTACCATCTTGAAAACATCCCAGAGCTCCTACCTCACCGTAAGAAGGAGTTGTAGGTCTCAGTGGGACTAGGTCTCCCACTGGGAGGAGACACCCATATGATGAAGCATGCCACCTATATATAACCACAGGTTTCAGGGACGTTATAGTTAGGTTGACATTTCACTCGTACGTAACCAGAGAAATTTGTCTGTTCTAGTTAGTTGAGCAAACTATAACTCGCGCTCCCGCAATGCACTGCTGACGACATCACATATTCGATGCTCATGACATGGTCAGTGATATCACTGATGACATCCCTGATGATAATTCAAATGACATCTCAAATGATATCACTGATGACATCATCCACTTAATATCTGATGCACCTCCTCACACCCTAATATAACCTTTCATACACCCACTCTAAAATATAGACTATCATACATGAAACCATAGACACACCAATACCAGTTAGTACATACCAACTAATTGATTCATAGGTCTATATACATCCACTCATACACGCAATTACTCATCAATACAGCCACTGAAATATGCACTTATACAACCATACAGACACTCACATACTGCCACTCACCCACAGATATTCACACATCTAGTCAGTCACCCAAAGACTGAATCACACTGCCTTTACTCACCTAATCAGTTATACACACACCACCTCACTTATTCATACAGATACTAACACATACTCTCTTATACAATCACTGACACAAGCACACACTCATCCTTACAGAAGTGGAGAAGTGTGGCTCACTGGTTAGAGCAGGCAGACCCTGAAGCAGAGGTCAGACCCGGGACCAGGGTTCGATTCCCGATGCAGCAGGGTGTTGAGCTCAAATGTCCACGGACTCGATAATTCTCGCTTCGGTGCCTGACCTAATCATGGGTTCACACTCTGCAACTCTGGGCATTAAGCTTGCTTAATCTCCACAACGGCCCCCCGCGGCGGGATGCCTGGCTTTCACCTTGGGGATGCCCTGTAGGGGCTATCTCACAGGGAAAAACCAGGACGGGTTCCCAAGGCAAGCGCAGAGATACCCCTTCGGGGGTCGATTCTGGCGCTATATAAGAAATGTAATAATAATAATAATAATGTCATGAGTGATGTAATCAGTGATGTCACTGACCATGTCATGAGTGGTGTAATATGTGACGCCGTCAGCAGTGAATTGTGGGGGCGTGCGTTATAGTTAGCTCAGCTAACTATAACGGCCACATTTCTCTAGTTTTGTGTGAGTGAAATGTCAGCCTAACTATAACGTCCCTGAAACCTGTGGGTTTTTCAGTGAATTTCGAAGAGTTTTTAAATGCTAATTCCGAACTATAATGTCCCTAAAACCTCTGTTTTTTTCAATGAATGTCTAAGGTTTTTTAAATGCAAATATCTAACTGTGCCTACATAGGTAGAACATGTACAGAAAGAGGAAGAAAAGCTCAGAAAGAAACAAGAGAAATGCAGGAAGAGGGAAGAGAGGTGCAGAAAGAGGAAAAAAAGGTGCAGGAAGAGGCAAGAAAAATGTAGAAAGAGGCAACAGAAGTCCTGAAAGAGGAACAAGGTGGAGAAAAAATCAAGATAAGTCCAGAAAGAAGCAATAGAGGTACAGAAAAGGCCTACTTTGACTGTACTTTTCCACAGACTCATACAAAGTAGCCTAATCACTAATCCTTCTCCCAAGATATCTTAAAGCTCACTTTTTTCTTTAAGGTTCACTATTTATTGACTGCTCAGAATGTTAGGCCCACCAAATGTAAAACAGTAATCCTAACCATATCACTGTTGTAAGTCTCACCAAGTTTGTGAAGTTATACATGCTTGTGTGTCTGCCTTTACCTAGTGACATGCTACATAAAAATAAACATACAAATACTTGAATTCCGGTGTTTGAAACAGCATACTGTGTAAATCTGTGTATAAAAAGGTGTATGCATTTTGTTCGGCTCACAATACAAGGTACATGGGTATTCAATTGTATATTTGAGGGGCTCTATAACACCTATATACATAAGACATGTCTGTCTGTGCAACCGAATGACACAGCAGAACTGAGAAGATTTGAAAACCTATACAAGAAGCTACACGCTTTTTAAGCTACCATCTTTAGATGCATAACACATGTAAGAATACATGTACAAGTAGACATATACCTCGGTCCTGGAGGCACACAGACATTTAAACTTGAGACCTTGCACATCCCATTTGATTATAGAAAGAGGCAAGAGAAGTGCAGAAAAATCAGACCGGTGTAGAAAGAGTACGAAATGTGCAGAAAGGGGCAAGAGAAGTGCAGAAAGAAGCAAGAAATGTGCAGAAAGACACAGGAGAAGTACACAAAGAGGCAACAGAAGTGCACAAAGAACCGAGAGAAGTGCAGAAAGAAACTTGAGAGGTGCAGAAATTGGAATAAAGGTGCAGAAAGAAGCAAGAGAAGCACAGAAAGAGGCAATAGTAGTGCATAAAGAGGAAGAAAGATGCAGAAACAAGCAAGAGAAAAGCAGAAAGAAACAACACAGTTGCAGAAAAAGGCAAGGGAGGTGCAGAAAGAAGCAAGAGCAGTGTGGAAAGAACCAACAGAGGTGCAGAAGGAGACAAGAGGGATGCAGAAAGAGGCAGAAGGAGTGCTGGAATTTGCAAAAGAGGTACAGAAAGAAGCAAGAGCAGTGCAGAAAGAACCAACAGAGGTGCACAAACAGACAAAAGGGGTGCAGAACAAGGCGAGAGAAGTGCAGAAAGAAGCAACAGAGGTGCAGAAGGAGGCAAGAGAACTGACGAAATAGGCAAGAGAGTTGTAGAGGGAGGCAAGAGAGGTGCAGAAAGAGGGAAGAAGGGTGAAGTCAAATACAAGAGAGAGAACAGAAAAAAGCAAGAGAGGTGCAGAAAGAAGCAAATGAAGGGCAGAAAGAAACAACAGAGGTGCAGAACGAGGCAAGAGGGGTGCAGAAAGAGGTAAAAGAAGTGCAGAAAGAAGCAAAAGATGTGCAGAAAGAGGCAACAGTGGGACGCAAAGACGGAAGACTGATGCAAAAAGAGGCAAGAGGGGTGCAGAAAGAAGTAAGAGAAGTCCAGAAACAAGCAATAGAGGTGTAGAGAGAGGCAAGAGGGGTGCAGAAAGAGGGAAGAAGGACGCAGAAAGAGGGAAGAAGGATGCAGAAAGAGGCAAGAGGGTTTGCAGAAAGAAGCAAGAGAGGTGCAAAAACAAGCAAGAGAGGTACAGAAACAAGCAAGAGAGGTACAAAAAGAGGCAAGAGGGGTACAGAAAGAGGCAAGAGAAGTACAGAAAGAAGCAACAGTGGTGCAGAAAGAGGCAAGAGAAGTACAGAAAGAGGCACGAGGGTTGCAGAAACAGGCAAAAGAGGTGCAGAAAGAGGCAACGGAATACAGAAAGAGGCAAGAGGGGTACAGAAAGAGCAAAGAGGGGTGCAGAAAGAGGAAAGAGTGGTGGAGAAAGAAGCAAATGAGGTACAGAAACAAGTAAGAGAAGTGCCGAAAGAGGAACGAGAATTGCTGAAAGAAGCAACCAGTATAGTAAGTAGCAAGAGAAATGTAGAAAGATGCAAGTGATGTGCAGAAAGAAGCAACTGAGCTGCAGAAAGAGGCAACAGGAGTGCAGAATGAGACAAGACAGGTACAGAAAATGACAAGAGAGATGCACAAAGAGACAAGGGAACTGCACAAAGAGGGAAGATGAGTGCAGAAACGGGCAACAGGGGTGTAGAAACAAGCAAGAGAGGTGCAGAAAGAAGCAAGAGAAATGCAAAAAGAAGCAACAGTGGTGCAGAAAGAAGCAACAGTGGTGTAGAAAGAGGTAAGAGGGTTGTAGAAAAAAGCAAAAGAAGTGCAAAAGAATCAACAGAAATGTAGAAAGAGGCCAGAGCAGTACAGAAGGAAGCAACAGAGGTACAGAAACAGGCAGGAGATGTGCAGAAAGATGCAAGAGAGGTGCAGAAAAAGGCAAAAGAGATACACAAAGAGACGAGCTGTGCAGAAAGAATGAAGATGAGTGCAGAAAGAGGCAACAGGGGTGCAGAAAGAGGCAACAGGGGTGCAGAAAGAGGCAACAGGGGTACAGAAAGAGGCAACAGGGGTACGGAGAGAAGCAAGATAGGTGCGGAAAGAAGCAAGAGAAGAGCAGAAAGAGGCACGAGAGGTGCAGAAACAGGCATAGGAGGTGCAAAAAGAGGCAACAGGGGTCTAGAAAGATGTTAGAGAGGAGCAACAAGAGGAAAGAAGGGTGCAGAAAGAGGCAAGAGAAGTGCAGAAAAAGAAAGAAAGGTGCAGAAAGAAGCAAGAGTGGTTTGTACATAATTAGTAACAATTTAACACCCACATTTAGCAATAAGTAACATGACTATTCCACCTTTGCAAAGTGCCTTCTACCATGCTATAACACTTGCCACTCAATTTGTGGTAACGTTTGAGCTAGAAACAAGGTATTTTCTGTTCAAATCTGCATATTATGCAGCAGATGATGGATTATGTGGTAAATGCAGAAGATGTATAACTGTGCAAAAGATGCTGCAGCCAGACAGTCACATCATTCAAGTGGCCCTGCTCATACCCCTGACTAGGTCCAGAAGTGCTCCTCATTTGTTCCTTTTTTCTGTCTCATTGAGTTTATAGTTTAGGTTCTATGGTACCGAGGAAAACTAAAGCTGAGGTTACTACTCCACAACACAGACTACCATACCACATAATTACTCTCCATAACACATGATCCCACTCTACATAATTTCTATACACTAAATACAACATACTTTCTATCCCCATAATTTCACTGCACAACATACCACATAATTCTACTACACACAACCTACATCCACTCCACTCCCAAAAACATTAGTAAAAAACTTTTACATTTACAACACCAATAGCTCTAACTCTTGAAAATACGAGACCAATGACATTACAAATGCTTCTTTAACTGGTAGTCGCGTTTGCAGAGTGGTGGAGAAAGGCGGCTGGGCCTCCAACTAGCGTTCAGGAATTCCGCTGCGTAGGACTTACATGCGGTACCAGGAGGGCTTCTTGGCCTCCAAAGTCCCTAAGGAGTAAAGTAGACTTCATCCCCCAACCCGAAGTGTGCCAGGAGGTGCTTTTGCAGAGTGGTGGAGAAAGGGGGGTGTGGCCTCCGAAGACCTCCTGGCAACCCCACTGTGTGGGACTTACTGGAGGTAATAGGAGGAGAAGTTGGCCCCCAAGGACAACCTTGGTGGCCAACTACCTCTCCAATTACCTCCAGTAAGCCCCACACAGCAGCATTGGTAAGTTCTCATTTCAGGCCATGCCCTCTTTAACCACCAATCTGCAAATGCGCTCCATGGTGCACTCTTCGATGGGGATTAAAGTCCCCTTCGCTGCTGGGGGTCTTTAGGGGCCAATAAGCCCCAATAAGCCAATAAGCCCCAGATAGTGGGATTGTTGAGAGGTGGACACAGGCCATGCCCTCTTTCTCTACTACTCTGCAAACATACTACTTTAATGTCCCTGAGACCTATTCAAAGGTTATTTCAATACTAATTTCTAATTATAAAGTTAAAAAAACCTATATTTTTCTCAATAATTTAAAAAAAATAAATGTTATATTTTGGAACTTTAATATCCTTTTTTTTTATTTTTATTGACAGCACAAGCAGTCGTTCATTACAAAAATAAAGCATTTTTCAAAGAATAAAAAATTATAGTACATACAATTCCTTAAAGACTTAGCCAAATAGCAAGTAGGCAAAAGGATTTACAGTATATCAAATAAAAATACGTCAGTTTCATCTGCATCAAATAGGCTCTCGACCAGCTTTTAAACCAAAGAAATTTAGTCAATTAAAACATGATTCCCTAATGTTTATAGCCGGGTTTACTAAACATCATGCTCAGATTAGTGCTATGCAGTTAAAATCCTGCACAGAAAGTCAGTAGGTCCAGGTCCTTAAAAAATAAAGTGAAGGAAATAGGAGCTATTCACAAATCCAATACAGCAAAGATAAAGTCGTTTATTCATGAGTGGGGAACAAGATACCCCATATTTTATCCACTTTCTTCAAGAAGCCTATCCCTCGAATTTTTGCGGATGAAAATTCCATATCGTATATCTCGTTTGCCAAAAGCCACCATTCGGTTACCAGTGGTGGTTTGTCTGAGATCCAAGCCCTAGCGATTATCAATCTTGCACAAGAAGTTAGAATAAACATTAGGTCCTTATAAATAGCAGTATTTGGTTGTATTCCCAAAAGTATCATCTCTGCAGAAAGTTTACCAAAGATCATTTTATTCAGTTTCAGCACTTTTCCTATTTCATCCCAGAATGTTTGCAGAGCCGGACATGAGAAAATTATATGTACTATATCCGCTGCTAGTAGGTCGCATTTTGGGCATTTTGTACATTCGGGTAATGCAATGTTCCCTGACCACCTAAAGAAGTGAAGCGGCGTGTAGTATAGCTGGCATACAGTCTTGTAAGATTGAAGTTTTAAGCTGGAAGAGTGAGTTAAAAAGTTGCTATTATGGAGAAAAGTGGAGATGTTATGCGGGGAGATGGGCATTCCTAAATTAGTGGTCCATTTCTGTGCCATTTTAATGCAGTCATCAGGTTTAGATTGACAAAGACATTTGTACCCCAAGCTAATTATATCATTGTTTGTTTCCCCATAAATGCAAGTCCATATTTCTGAGTCTAAAATTTCCCTTAGTTTCATTTTATTCACGAAGAAATCACGTATCTGTGTGTACTTGAATAGCGCATTTACCGGTAGTTTATAAAGTGTTCTTAAGGTATCAAATGTTAGAAAGCCTGATGGTCCGTATAAATCGGAAAGTTGGTTTGTACCGAGATTAGCCCATGTTCTAACTATTGGATCGCTAAAAATCTCGGGTAAGCCCGGATTATTCCACATGCTTAGCTTTGGGTGAAAGAGCGTAGTTTTATTGATAGCCATGATAGTATTCCATATATGAACCGCATCTTTAGCGGTCTTAAACTTCACTCGTTTGAAGTAGTTCGGGTTGTTACTTCTAGCTAAAAATTGTACAGAGTTTGCTCCAAGCATAAATTGGTGAAAAAAAATAAGGGTAGCCAGAAAAAAAAGGCTGCGTATCCGACCCAGGAAAGAAGCGTAAAAGTACAATTTAAAATTGGGGAATTCGAGGCCGCCCTTATTAGCTGTTAGATTGAGAAGAGAAAGAGCTCTACGATTTTTTTTGTAGCCCCAGATATAACTGCCTAGAATACCATCCAGTTTTTTAAAGAATAAGTTGTTAACAAAGAGAGGGACCTAAACAAATAAAAACATTTAGGCAGGATGTTCATTTTTATAAGGTTGATTCGTCCAATTAAGTTTAAGGGAACCTTATGCCATTTTTTGAGGGTCCCTGTTGTCTCCTTCAATAAAGTATCATAGTTTAGAGTCATAATTTCTTTTAAGTTAGATGTTATTTTAATACCCAGGTAATTCGCAGTGTGACAGACCCCCAAAACTGGGGCCGGCAGCTTATAGTTAATAACGATTTGAGTTTTGTTTAGATTTAGTTTGTATCCCGAAACATAGCCGAATTCATCAGCTTCCTTAATGATCCCAGCTATGGCTTTCGGTACATCAGTTGTATAAATTGCCAAATCGTCTGCATAAGCAGTAATTTTGAGGGAGTTATTACCATGAATAAATGGAATAGTATATTCTTGAGTCAGTATCGAATTAATAAAAGGCTCCATTGAAAGACCAATAAATAAGCAAATATCCTAAGAATAGTTTTTATAACTTTTGTTTTATTTATTATTTAAACTATATACTGTCTTCTTGTTTTTAAAATATTAAACATCTACATACAGTATGAAAGGGAGCCCAGCCCACAGCCACATTTCAAAACCAACACATTATAGACCTACTAGTACTGATCAAGCAGCTCCAACACCCAAAAACGCCACAACACCCACCACCACCCCCAGGACCCCCCCTCCCTCTACCACCGAGGCAGCACA
The DNA here is from genome assembly GCF_964263255.1 of Lissotriton vulgaris. Taxonomy (NCBI): domain Eukaryota; kingdom Metazoa; phylum Chordata; class Amphibia; order Caudata; family Salamandridae; genus Lissotriton; species Lissotriton vulgaris. Next base: position 688,915,211 of record NC_141696.1, read on the forward strand.
GAACAAGACAGCGAACTTTCCGAAAACAGCATGGCCCTTCAGCCACACAATAGCTCAACATTGGGACAGGTGTGAACAAAGTTTATGTGAAGGAAGCAATTCACCCATGAATAACATTGCACACAATGCAAAATGTAGCGTGATGTGCTAGACACATCTCAGTATGCACAACACACACCTCTCCATGTGCACAAATACTACTTGTGCTTGTAGTGTTGTGGACAGTGGACCCAACCATGTTAAGTCAAACACTAGCGAAGATCTCAGTTATGTAGCTGTGTCGTCCCCCTCTGTAAGCATAAGCGTAACCGGAGTTGGCTGGTCTGACGTATGCCACTTCAGGGTAAGTGTGTTAATAAATAGGCCGGAGTTCCGGGCGTGGTTCACTTGTGGGAAAGCCAAAGCGTCTGCCAGGGCGGCGCCCCTCACCTTGCCACAGGCCGCCGTCATGACTGCCAGCTTCCTCAGCTGATCGCTGGCTTCTGCCACACAGGCCCCCAGCAGCACAGCACCACGGACTTATATCTGTACAAACGACTGCCTTCGATATACACTGCGGACAGCAAGGCTCACAATTCAGATCGAGTCGCGATTGCAGATGACGCAGTCCAGTAAACAACAGACATTGCTCAAGACAACGCCACGTGCCTGTGGGCCCTTCCTCACCGCTGCCTCCTGCCTCCAATGCAGTGAGTAGGGCTCACAATTCAGATCAAGTCACGATTGCAGGTGACGCAGGCCAGTAGGCAACAGACATTGTTACCAGTACGGCCTGCCCAGACGACGCATCATTGGCACTGTAGATCTCACACGTGTAACTGTGTCTTGAGTCCTGAATGGCAGTTCCCCCGGTCCGTGGCACCGACCACAGCACCAGACTCCCTTTGACCTGTGAGGTATATTATCACTCGAAAATCAAAGTGAGGCAGAATTCAATAGACAAAAGACATTGCTCCGAGTGCGCCCCCGGGACCACGCGTCCTCGCAGGATACATACACATTGAGCACCAAAGGTACTACTAACTCACTGCACCATAAGTCATCGCCACGTGACCGTATTGAAGCAGAATTTACTAGACAAAACATAGCTCCGAGTGCGGCCCCCCAGGACAACGCATCATCGCAGGATAAGTACACGCTCAGTGCCAAAGGTACTACTAACTCAGTGCACTATAAGTCATCACAAGGAACAGTGAACAGTTTTATGTCAGTAGTGAGGCATACTATCACTCGAAAATCACCCCAAAATACTATTAATACAAAAAGAACAGAACAATTGTAGTATATTAATGATTACAATGCGGTGATTTAGAAGATGTGGAATGCAAATATGGACATACAATATGTTGCAGATAACTGAATTGATGTTTCTCCCTACGTAACGTCATAAATTACCAGAATTGAAAGAAATGTGGATAAAAATTTCACAGGAGAAGACACTTGGGCCACATGCATCATTGTAGGAATTTGCGATTATCGCAAATCCCTATGCATCAAAAAATCGCAAAAGTTTTTCCGATTTCTTAATTTTCCTTATTTGCGATTCCTTAATTGCGAATCGCAAATAAGGAATCGCTTTACATTGATTCCTATGGGCCTAGATGCCCATAGGAATCAATGGGAAGGCATTCTCATTTTGCGAATTCGCAATTAAGGCATTTGCAAAATGAGAATGCAATTTCAAGGGTGCAGGGGGGTCCAAAGAACCTCCCCTGCACCCCTGGAATGTCACATAAGTCCATTTTACTCACACACATGTCCCAAGGGCATGTGTGTGTGTAAAATGTAAGTTTCAAAAATGCATTTTTTTGCATTTTTTAAATTTTTTGCAAATTACCATGAAGGTTCACTTCATGGTAATTTTCCCCTTCCTAATTGCGAATTCACAAATAAAAAAAATCATGCATAGCATTTAAGAAATCGCAAAATTTGCGATTTCTTAAATGCTATCACAATTTGAGAAATCGCAAAAAATTGCGATTTCTTAAATTGCGAAAAATGAAAATAAAATGATGCATCCCAAATAAGGTTTTTGCATTCGCAAACGGCCGATTTTTGCGATTCGCTCCGTTTGCGAATGCAAAAACGCTTGATGCATGTGGGCCCAACCAAAAAATTGTACAGCTTCAGCTTAAAGATGCCTTCACATCGAGAAATTAGATCCTACGAATGTTCGTACGCAATATTCTTTTAGTATGCTTACTTCAAGAACTTGTTTTATATCACGTAGTGTCACTGAACCTGAACTACGCAAGCCAGTGGGGCCACCAACCTATGCATGTCGCTGTGGGCCCTTGCTCACCGCTACCTCTGTGTGTTTCCAGAAATACGGCACACTGTGTTATATCTATTAAGAGCCGTATTAATGTCATCTGTCTGGAATAACATTCTGATCTATGCAACAGACTTACCATCTTTGTGTTGCATACGCCAGGTTGATATGAATGCTTGTGAGAATGAAAGTTGAATGACAGAATATTAGATAGATCAATTCAGGGATTTGTGAGCATGAGAGTATGACTGAAGCATGAATTGTTACTGGGTAGGTTCCAATATAGGATGAATTTCTCCCTTTTTTATCCCTTTTTGCACTAATGTATTTTGTTTGATGTCTTCACAAATATGCTGTTGATTTAATATGATCTCTATTTTTGTATGATCTTTTTTATCTCTAATCAAAGAGTATATGCAAAAAAATAATAAAAATATATATATATTTGCTAAGCACATGTTTTTGAGTATAATTGGATTGACCAATTGGTATGTGCACATCTGCAAGCCGACGGACTGGTACTGTTTTATGCTTTAGGGTAGTACAGTAGTGTTTCTGTACTGTAGAGGGTTCGTGCTGGAAGTTGCATATTAGTGTTTTAGGTACTGCAGTGGTGTTTGGGTAGTGTAAGAATCATGCTAGAGGTAGTGTTTTAGAGTTTACAAACAATGCACTAATGTTTGGATAGTGTAAGAGGTCATGCTGGGAGTACTGTTTTAGGGTTCAGGGTAGTGCAGTGGTGTTTGTGTAGTGTAGGGGGTCATGCTGGGAGTAGTGTTTTAGGGTTTACGGCAGTGCAGTGGTGTTTGTGTAGTGTAGGGGATCGTGCTGAGAGTAGTGTTTTAAGATTTAGGGTACTGCAGAGGTGTTTGGGTAGTGTAGGGGGTACTTCTAGGGGTACTCTTTTAGGATAACGACAATGCAATGGTGTTTGGGTAGTGTAGGGGATCGCACCGACAGACTGACTCACAGAGCTACGAGCCAACGGATGCGCTACTAAAGGCATACCTGCGACCTGGTGATATGAGAAGAGGCAGCGTGAAAGGCATATCTCACACAGACACAGATGCCAGTGTTGCCCCGCACAGGCCAAACTGTGGACTCAATGGCTTCTACACAGAGAGATGCAAGATGATGGAGTAAATCACAAAATGACTTCCAACACTTCCTAGTTTCAACCATTCACAGCCAATAAGCTGCAAGCTGGTACTCATAACCCCTCAGCCAATCACACATCAGAATTCTCAAATATCGATATCTGTAAAATGTATTTCATATTTCTCAAAAACTACTTAACGGCTTTACACCATTTAAACAAAAGTGTGCTTTCTGGACCATCACCTTTCTCCCTCCCAAATTTGGCGTAATTCTGTTCAACAGTTTCACCTGTAGTCTTCTGAAAAGTTTTGTATGGAAATTGCATGGAGAAAACACGTTTTAGGACCCTCTTTTTTCTCAGTCCCTCCTACACCATTCACCCCCAAACTTTTAATATAGGAGCTAATCAAAAAAAGAGAAACTTTTTGTTTTTGGATAATTTCATAAAGATTCATCAAACAACGCCAAAGTTACAAGTACATAGAAGACTCCAGGAGGGGGCCAGCGCAACCCCCCTCCTAACATGAGTGAAGCCCTGGTGCTGCGCGGACCCCCGCAACCCCTGCGAGCCCCTGCTATTATTTTTTGGAGAAATACCCCCGTAACCTAGCCAAACAGGAAGAGACAATATTAACAATACCCAAGACAGAAGGTTCAGTAATACTAATATTGGACACACACCGATAACACCAAAATCAACTTTTAACCCAATCTCCCCAAGGGATGCAATCGATATTTTTAGTGAACAAGTAACATCCCAAATCAAAAAGCTTAATCACAGAGTACGTAATACTAAACAGAGGTACAACAGGAGAAATCATCAATACTTTTTATTAATGCAAAAACTGCAGACAAATAAAAAGTTTATGATACAGAACTTTGACAAAAGGACAAAATCGTATATGGTCTATGGAAGAATATATGAAAGAGGCATATTTACAACTCTATGATAAAGAGTGCTATATCAAAAGCAACACACTGAATTTTAAAATCATGTACAATGACTTTTACAGGACACTTTTGGCCTGGAAAAGCTTAGGTTTTCTTAATGAGCAGGAACATGCATTTTTGAAAATGAGACTCCAACTCTACCCACAATATATTTAATTCCTACAGTACATAAGAATCCCCTGAAAGCACCGGGAAGACCCATCATATCTGCCAGAGATGGCTCTCTAGAACACGCGTCACAATATGTGGACTATTTCCTGCAGGAGCATGTTCCGGCATTGCCTTCTCATGTAAGAGATACAGGAGACTTTCTGAGAAAACTGAGCAAGTTTGAATGGAAGGACACATATATTCTCATGGTGCTTCATGTTAGCTCTCTGTTTACGAGCATCAATCACAGAGATGGGGTAAAAGTACTGGAACATTATCTGAATAGAAAACCAGCGCAGTATGTACAACACAGAAAAATGTTGATTGAGATGGTCATTTTTTGTTTAAACAACAATGTGTTTATGTTCAATAATACCCTATTCCAGCAAACACAAGGAGTAGCCATGGGAGCCAGCTTCCCCCCCCCCATTTATGCCTGTCTTCACATGGGCTGGTGGGAGGAGCTGGTTCTGGGTACTATACATAGGGAATATGTAAAGACAAATGTCAAGTTATGGCTCTGATTCATTGACGATTTATTTGTAGTCTGTCATGGCACAAGGGAAACAGTGGTCGAATTTGTCAATGCAATCAACACCAATGATATCAACCTGCATTTTACAGTCACTATAAGTCATGAATCTGTAAATGTCCTTGATACCTAGAATTATGTATCCAACGGTAAACTGGAAACCAAACTGTTTCGCAAAGAGAATGCTGGCAACTCGATTCTCCTTGCCAGCAGTGCTCATCCAAGGAACCTGGTAGAAAGCTTACCATATGGGGAAATGTTGAGGCTAAAAAGGATTAACAGTAAGGAGGACAATCTTAAGATGGCACAGATGGCTAGCAAGCAGAGATTCTTAGAACGTAGGTATACACTTAAAATCATTAATAAAGCTATCTTGAAATACACGAAGATGGACAGGGCAGAGTTGCTCAGAGATAAACAAATCTGTTCTTCAACAGCATTTAATCAGGCAAATAAAGATGCTAGCCCAGTAACTGAAACCTTTAGACCTAGTGAGTTTAGAGTCATCATCGGATACAGTAAATAAGAACAAAGCATCAGGTCGATATTCAAACAAAATTGGGCATTAGTACTTAATGATCCAGTTATAGGACATCTTTTACCACATAAAGTTTTGTTTACTCATTTTAGGGGATCTTTTATGATAGTCAGTTTGGTGAAAACAAGCCCTGAGATAATGGAAGGTACTAACTGGCTAACTACCCACAAATGATTCCATAAATGCAAAACTTGCAAGACCTGCCAACATGGGGTCAATAAGAGTACATATCGAACCCCATTTGGAGATAAAGAGCACAAGATTAGTAAGACCATGACATGCAAAATAGACCATGCCATTTATGGTCTACGGTGTCCCTGCAATTTGCAATATATTGGAAGTACGAAACTCCAGGCACATAAACGAATGCTCCAACACATGAGACTGTTGAGAACCTACGCAGTTGCTCGGCACTTGAAAGATAAACATGAGTCTAGGATAGAGTGGTTAAAATACTTTCTCATAGATGCTGTGCCACCAACCAGGAGAGGGGGCAATAGAGAATATAAACTAAGGAAATTAGAGACTCGCTATATCTTGGAATTGGACTCCAAATACCCAGGAGGCCTTAATACAGCTGCCTGCATTGAATTTATTAAGTGGGCGGTAGTACAACATATGATATATCAAACCATTCATTTAAACAAAATTCATTATTCAAACCTGCTATCAGGATTTTGAAAAGATTTATCTAGCTATGCCCAATTCAGAAGCCATCAATAATGATAATATGCATTATGGTATTCATACCATGCAATTAAAATACAGCCGCCAAAACTGGGTTATCAACACTAATAGTGGATATGGTGATGATAAAAATTTGATACACAAATTTAAACCGTGATTTTATTGGTTTTACTATTATTAGCGCTTTGCACTTTATTCGTTATGAGGGACAACACAGGAGGTTGTAGCAACCTGGGAGAAACCAAAAATGGAAATTAAAAATATAAATATAAATAAAAATAAAAAAAAGCAGCTATAAAAAAGGGTTGTTTTCAAAGTAAAATGTATCACCTGCACTGTATTAAGACGCATCAAAATATGATCACCCCAGCAGCCAGGGTTTTAGAGACTAAGGATTTTTTTTCGCGGAACAAAAATGTATTTACATTCATTTTAAATTGTATTTATACATATATTTATATTAATTTTATACACACTACCTAAATGGATGATGTATATTTATATAAAAGGTTCTGCTATTTATATTATAGTTATCATCCTATCATCATTTCCAATAGCATGTATTAGTCTGTCATTCACTGTGAGGCGTATTAATTTGATGAAGATATAAATGAAATGTAAATGATAGACTAACTGGATTTTGCCAATACCCACAAGGGAATCCTCTTATAAATGAAAATTGTATGGAGAAATGTCTTATAAATATGTGATGAGAGATATTGACATATGAAGACAGACTCAACAGGGCGCTATGCAACAGTGGTTATCTATGTCTATATTTGCGTGATTTGCACATGTGTGTTTTGCACCAGTCACTTTAAAAGTACCAGTTAACGCCGTAGCGTATGTCATGTAAATAAGGCTCGATTGAGGCGAAAGGCGTAATGGCTGTATAAAATAAACGAAAATATATGCACTGATACCGTGGTCCGTGCGAGTATGATGGAATTCAAGATATATATATATATATATATATATATATATATATATATATAATATATATATATATGCATATATATATTACCTACTGGCGGTCGCCAGTAGGTAGTTATAGTTAGTATTTTTTTCTAATGCAAAATCTCAAAATTCTATGTGGAATAACTTAGGCGCCGGATGACGAATCTACCTGAAAATTTCCTCAAATTTGCCTCGTCGAGCTCCGGTCCTTCCCCGAAAGTCTGGGGGGGATTCATCAAGCGGTGGCCGAGATTAAAGGGGGGTCCCAAAACGTGTTTTCCCCATGTTAATTTTCATAGGGCGGTCGAACTCACTTTTAGCCCGAACGGCTGAATGGATTACCACCAAACTTGGCAAAATTGTAGGGTCTGGTAGCCCGATGTGCCTTTGCTATGTCTCAAGATATGTGCTCCAGTGGATTTTGAGTAATTTAGGTTAAAAAATATATATATATCTATAAGCGCTCCCCGGTACGCGCACCGGGGCGCTAACCAGCGCACCACGCGACTTGCGCACGGAAAGCTGATTGGCTCTCGGGTGTCTGTAAACATTCGAAACAGTCCGGAGCGGCCGCCATCTTGTGTCTCGGTAGGATCGAGACACAAGAGGTGGCCAAAACAAAGGGGGAAATGACCAGAAGGGAGCAGGGTAGACCCCCTGAGCCCCTAGGTTTGATGTGGGGGCTATAAAAGGGCCCGCGGGGCAAAAACATTTTTTTTCTTTCAATTTTTGCAGAGGGAGCGCCCGGTACCCGCACCGGGAAGCGCACAAAAGAGAAAAAAGAATGGCAGAGTTTAAAATTTTTAGCAATATTTTATAAATGGGAGGTAGTTCTGAAAAGAACTTTTTTTATTCTTTTTGTTGTTTTATATTTTTTTTATTATTTTTCTGAACAGTTTTTTTTGGTATTTGTGAACAATTTTATATTTTTTTTGTGTTTTTTAAGGGAACAAACAAAAAACAGGGAATTGGAAATGGCTCAACAGGAGCAAAAGAAAAGAATTACTGCTTCCTTTTCTTGCTGCATTGGTGGTTGTCCACAGCAATATTTATTAAGGTGACACTAAGTTCACCATAGCATAACGTTTTACCACAGAAAATGCAAACTATTTTTATGGTGCCAAATTTTTGTTGAATATTCGGCACCATTTGGCATCCTTCAGGACCAGAAAGTGAGTGTTCAGTAGAGGAGGTGCTGGCCACAGGGGGTGGGTTGTTCTGAAGTTCCTGTACTTCAGCCTGGGCTAAGTTATTGGGATGCCACCTCTCCATGTGGCGGATCATGGTAAAATTACCAAAAGAATATTTCATTTTGGGATTGCCCCTGGAGAGGACTTTGCCACAAATTAGACAGGTGACTTTGGGGGAGTTCACCTTTTTCTGGTCTGCAGGGAATGAAAATAATTGCCAAATAAAGTGCACTTTAACGTGCCTTTGCCTTGGTTCTTCAGGCAGGAAGCGCCTTGGTTGTTCCTCCTCCTCCTCTTCTTCCTCCTCTTCTTCTACTCCTCCAAGGAACTGTGGTGGTGGACCTTCTTTTCTTGGTGGTGTTGGTGGTGGTGGGGGTGCACCAGCTGCAGCTACAAGTGATGCCATTGCACAGATTAAAAATAGCTCTTGCTCTCTCAATGAAGAAAGTTAGAATGAGGAAAAAAGGAGGGGGCTTTCATCATTTGGAGAAAAAAAAATGATGAGAACCAATGAAAAGTGTTATTTTCAAGTCACATGACCCGATGAGCTTACGTTACGCGCTCCGGCGCGCTAATGTTACGCACACCGGGCCGCGCTGCGGAGCGCTTCCAGGTGCGTTTACGCAGCGCGTCATAAGACGCATCACGCGGCTACGTGATACGTCACGCTTACGCGACGCGTCACGATGTTGTTTTCGATCACGTGAGCGTGCACCGGGACGCTCCACGAAGTTGTGCTTACCGGTGCAGTCCCCGGTGCGCGCTCCGGGAGTGCACCGGGGCAAAAAAAAAAAAAGCGTATTAAACATAAAATAAAATGTATTACATACATACATAGAAAATATAGTATACATTATAAAGAAGAATATATATTACAGCTCTAGATATTTGCTATTAAAAAAACATTGAAATTCACTGAAAAAACCATAGGTTTGAGACCATATATAGTTAGAAATTAGCATTTACAAAACCTTGAAATTTTACTGAAAAAACCATAGGTTTGAGACCATATATAGTTAAGAATTAGCTTTTACAAAACCTTATTTTACTCATACAAAACCATTGAAATTCGCATATATAGTTAGTTGGACTAACTATTTTCCACGCACCCGCAATCCACTGCTGATGATGTCACATATTACATAATTCATGACATGGTCAGTGACATCACTGACGACATCACTGATGACATCTCAAATGACATCACTGATGACATCACTGATGACATCATTCATGTGATAATACGATGAACCTCTTCACACTCTAATATAAACTTTGATACACAAAGTGTATACAGACACTTACACACTTTCACTCATCCATGGAGTTACTCACACACCTAGTCAGTTATGCAAAGAATCAATCTCACTTCCCTTTTCTCAACTATACAGTTATACATACAACACCTTATTTGTTCAAACATATACTAACACATACTTACTCTCTAATACAATCACTGATACAAGTACACAATGATCCATACAGGAACTTGCACAATCACTGGCTCTCATGTATAGTCATTTATATATGTCAACTGTCACATGCATTGTGTTTTACATATGTACTTGCTTGGACATGTAGCACTGAGATAACAATTCACTCACCAATACACCCATGCAGACAGTCAACCGCCCATACAGGTGTTTCCACATGCACTCTTGAACCCATACATCTTGTGGATCATCTGCTCACACATCTATGAGCAGAATCACACACCTCCCAGCCACCCACACACACACTCATTCTCTCATACAAATACTTGGGCAACCAATCAATAACACATATAGCCACTCATATAGCTACTGATCAACAAATGCAACAGGTTATACAACAACAAACATAATGATACACACATTCAGACAGTTTAGTCACTAACCCATGCATTCAGAAAGACACATTTAATCACTCACTCCTACAGTCAGTCATGCACCTACTTAATCTTTCATCCAGACACTTATACATCCACTCATTCTTCAATATGTAAAACATATTTAAACTTCACAGAAACATACGGTCACACCTGAAGTCATCTTGATTGGAATAAAGTGTTAACACTTAAAATATTTAATTTGCAAAGGAACAAAATGAGGGGGTTAATGTTGCCATAGAAATTATGATTAGTGCTGAAGAAAGAAAAAATAGGGCACATTTTAAGTGACTTCTTAAATCCTCTTATATTTCATTAAAATAATTCTGATATGCAGTCTCCCAAGATGGCCACCAGAGACAAAAGAGCCCAAATGTAGCCCAAATATCAACCAGATGTAGCCCAACTATAGTCTAAAGAACAGCTAGAACGCTAACAGTCTTACTTATGACAAAAGTATGGCACACCTGAAGTCATCTTGATTGGAATAAAGTGGTAACGCTTAATACATTTAATTTGAAAAGAAACAACATGAGGGGTTTAATTTTGCCATAGAAATTTTATATATATATATATATATATTCACTGAAAAAACTATAGGTTTCACACCAGTTATAGTTAGGAATTAGCATTTAAAAATCCTAGTAAATTCACTGAAAAAAACATACGTTTCACACCAGTTATAGTTAGCTGGAAATTTTACTGACATAAAAAAATTGAAATTCCACGTTATAGTTAGTTGGACTCACTATAACTTGCGCGCCTGCAATGCTTTGCTGATGACGTCACATATTACATCACTCATGACATGGTCAGTGACATCACTCATGACATCACTGATGACACCAGCCAGTGAATGTGTGTCTTTCTGAAAAATAAATGTTTTATATATGTATTTGTAAAGGTTGAAGGAAGAATAAATGGTAAAATATGTGTCTAAGTGGATGTTTATGTTTATTATGTTTTTTATAAATAAATTGTTTGGTTCACTGCCTTATTAAGTGTATTTTAGTGAATACGTATATTAACAAGTTTTTTAGGCATGATCTCCTTCAAGACTAAATCGGTCATAATGATGGGCCATTCGCGTCTGACTATTTGGCTGATTTGTTTAGCCTGCCTGCTGAAACCAGTGATAAGTCTGACTTGATTAGAGACCATGTCATCTGGTTCGATACCTGAGTTTTTCCTGTCAGGATCAAGAAGGTCTAGACGGTTCAGAGTGTTGGCTTTTCTCATGGCAGTATCTAACATAGGTGGTGAATAACCCCTGGCTGTAAGTCTAATCTTGGCATCCTTTTGCTGTTGATCTCTAAGTATAGGTGAGCTGTATGTTCGATGTATTCGCAAAAATTCACCGTAAGGTGTGCTGGAAATTGTGTGTTTGGGGTGGAAGCTCCCAGCATGGAGGATCGTGTTCCCAGATGTGCTCTTTCTGAAACTACTAGTTGTTATCTTATTTTCAATTGCCACATGCACATCAAGAAAATCTGCCTCTGTCCTGCTCATGCTGGCTGTGAACTTAAGATTGAGTTGGTTGTCATTGATATTATTGACAAAATTCACTGCTTCTTGTGTCGATCCCTGCTTATGATAAATACATCATCAATGTACCTCCAATATTTTAAGATGTGTTTTGAGCAGATTGAAGCAAAACGGACCCTAAGGACATGTTCCTCCCACCAGCCTACGTGGAGCCCCGGGTAGCTGGGGGAAAAACATGCCCCCATTGCCACCCCTCTGAGCTGTTTAAACAAGGAGTTGTTAAACAAGAAAATGTTGTTATTCAAACACTTGTCAATCATATTGAGTATCATGCAATTGTGTTTGTACATTTCAATGGGCCTTTTGCTGAGATAAAATGTCACTGCTCTAAGTCCATCAGCATGGTCAATGCTTGTGTAGAGCGTTGCAATGTCCATAGTTATAAACAACAGTTCCTCAGACCATTCACATTGGTTCAGCAAAAAAAGGAATTCTGTAGTATCCTTAATATAGGCAGGTAACGCTGTCACAAAGTCCTGAAGGTAGTGGTCAATGTACTTGGAATTATTTTCAAACATACTGTTAATGGAAGATACTATAGGTCGCCCAGGTGTAGGGAACACCTTTTTGTGGACTTTGGGGATGAAGTAGATATTTGGTATGGTTGGATGTTCTTTCCACAAAAACCTATGTTCATCCTTGGTGATAAGGCCATCACGTTTCCATTGATTAAGCTCATTTTTGTATTGTCCATAGATTTTATTCACAGTCTTCATATCCATTCTGGTGTAGCACTCTTTGTCATCGAGATGTCTGTATGCTTCCTCCATGTATTCCACCTTGCCCCATAGAACGATATTTCCTCCTTTGTCGGATTGATTCACGACAACAGTGCTGTTATGTTTCAATTTTTGTATAAGGTTTATATAATCTTTTGTTTTCGCACTGGGTGGTTGACGCCTTTTAGCGGTTTTGATTTGGAGAAGTTTTATTTCCTCTATTACACGATCAGCATTGATATCAATGGCATCCCGCGGCATACTGGGAATGAAGGTTGATGGTGCTCTAAATGGGCTGTTGGAAGCTTGGCCAATTTCAATGTCTTCCTTGTTTGCCACTTCCTGAGTGCTTGTAGTTTCGTTCTAATCTCCTTGCAACGCTTGCATGGTGCGCATAAGTAGAATGTCTCTGACTAGTAATCCACTGCGTTCTGTAGCTTTGGTTGTGTGCAACTTTTTCTTTGCTTCCAAGTTAATTTTTATAGAATAATATTTTTTTAGTTTGATTTTTCTAATGAACTTGAAAATATCCACGCGCGTGTTGCAGTAATTTAAGTTACTCTCCGGGCAGTATGAGAGACCTAGGGAAAGCAATTGTTTTTCTGCCAGATTTAAATCAATTTTGGTAAGGTTCACAATAGTGTTCTCATCTAGTGCTTTTTGTTGTTCCTCCAAAATCGTTTTTTCTGTTGCTGACCTCCTTTTTGCTTTTGCACATTTTCTGCGTTGCTTTCTCCTGGCGTTCCTGCTTTTCCTTGTTGTTGGTTCTGGTTTCTTGGACCTAGGGAGGATTTGCGTTGGGCCCGAATATATTCTATTTCTTCGGCCAGAGTGAGTTGCCCCATATCCCCTTGTTTTGCACCTGGGTCACTGTCATCGGAGTCTTCGCTAGTCGGAGCCAGGCTACCATAGGTATTTATAGCATCTGAGGCATTTGTTGGTACTTTGCCTCTTTGTCTGCGCATGTGGTCAAACTTGCGGGCAAAAGTGTATATTTGGCCCAATTCATAGTCCTGCTGGTCCCTGGCAAATTTATAGGCTTTTCTCGCTTTTATGACATCCTCATGTTTTTGAGGCGATCTTTCATTTCCTTCATGGATTTGTTAATGAAGGCTTTGTCTTTGCTAAACTCCTCTTTTAGTAGCTCAACCTTGATACGGGCTACTTCCTCCAGAATCTTTTGTCTGTCCACTCGTGCGTACTTGACCAGGAGATCGACTAGCCTCATAGATTGCTCAAGGTTACTCTCAGCCGAGTCTTCAAGTAGGAGGGGGTTGGGGTTCTCAAAACTAGGGACCAACATAATCCGGAGTCCCCGAGGCACCCTCCCCACATCGTGATATTTTTCAAGAGAACGAATCTCCCACCATTTGGTGAGCTCGCTGCAACTGTTTTTCTCAAGGGCTTTTAATAATGATTTTACATCCGCGTTTTCGTTTGTCTCAGCGTTTTTATTTTTATTTTGAGTAGTTCCCGGACTGACTTTGGGCAGGTTGAGAAACAACTCCTCAAACGCTTCCTCCCTTTCGCGCTCCTCCGACATTGCACCCTGCGTGGATATACGGTTTGTGAAATGTTCCAAGGGTATATTCTATGTTTGTGACAAAACAAACGCCCTTATGCTGGCATGCGTAGCACCTCCCCAAACTGCGATATTACACTCTGCAGCTTGCTCACCGTGCGTGCTGTTCCCCGGTCCGGTCCTCCGACGTACACCTCGGCAATAGCTCCAACTCGACGAGCAGTCGGCAGTTTTCGTGATCTGCAGGGGGCCAATTCCATTTGCTCCTCAATCGAACCAAAAATCCAAATGGTCCTAGGCCAACTTGGGGGTGGAGGGGTCCTCGTTGGATCGGTGAAAAGACCAATCCCGATATAGATAAACTCCAGCCTGTCCCTCAATGCACTTTCCGTGCGGACAAGAACGAGACACCAAATGACGCCACAGCCAGACTTCAGATGCTTTTATTTGTGATAAATTTTATTCGTGCAGGCAGGGTGCAAAGCCTCGTCAAACGCGTTTCGGGCACCGGCTGTGCCCTTGATACTGACAATTCGCCATGGTTACTCCACCAAAATAAATACAACAATGTAACAAAAGCGCGCCAATCTCACAGTTTAACAATCAACAGAGATAAAGGACTTGTACCATTGAATGTTTCACTGAATACACGGAATGGTCCCGCCATATTGGAACGGTGTATATAACGTAGCCCAATATAAACATAACACATTGACATCAACATGGATATACCTAAACAAACGTAAAACGATCATCGATCATAAAAACGTTTAAAATTGCATAATATACATAGCATTAGTTAGGTTGTTGATGTCATGTAAAAAATTCAAAATGTCTATCAGATGATAGGAATAAACCCATAATGCACTAAAAGCAAGGTTACATGATCCCGTTCACTGGCATAAATTAGAATGCATATGTTTAAAAGTTAGTCCTTTTAAAAATATATATAAAAATCCAATAACACTGTACAAATACAATGTGTTGACATAGCGCTATGCGTGTGGATTGCGATGTCTACAATGTTGATTTTTGGATTTAATTAGTGCAACATTACAACAATAAAGTGCTAATGTGCTGAAATATGTAAATTTAATTGTAAACATGAGACCTGTGCAAACTAAACCATGCAATGTAGGAAAAGTGGATAGTGCAAAATGTAAACAGAATATATCTAACTATAGGACTTTCCAGAACGGTGCAAAAATGCAATAGTAATAAAAAACCATGCTAATGTGCTGACGCTCATATGATCATCTGATATAGGGCTACATGTATTTAACATAAAGATATCCTAATGCACAAATGCGTTTTAGTACCAGTGAGGTCTGAACATCTGACGCGAGTGTTAACATAATAGACATGTTGTATTCATATGTGTATTTGATCATGGTGGAGAACGCAAATGTTAAGAAGCTTGCAGAGAAGAAGACACTTCTTATCAGATAGCATGATAAGAAGTGAAAAGTGCATAGTGTGATATATAAACTATAGTATTGTAATTAAAAACATCAAATGTATAACAGTACATCTTAATTCATAGGATTATCAACCTGCCCTCAGATGGTGGGGACTTATGACTGATGGTATATATATATATATATAAATGTATAGTCAGATACTTTCCTTAGTATGAACTTGAAGCCTGGAGTCCAAATGCCCAAATTACCGATTAAAGAAAGTTGTTGAGATCCTCCCCCATGTTGAGGCCCCCAGGAGTCTTACTATTGAGTTGGATGATGTATCTAGACTCTAACTGGCGTAGTTTCTTGTCTATGTCACATCCCCTTTTCGACTGCTCTACTGCATCAATAACAAAGTATTGCAAATTGGTTAAATCTTTGTTATGAGTAGTGGCAAAGTGTCGGGCTTCAGGATATGTTAAATCTGTGTTAACAATAGCCCTTATGTGCTGCAGAATGCGAACGTGGGCTGGGTGTTTCGTACTGCCCACGTCCTTTAGATTGCAAGTACACTGCAGCACATATACTGCGTTCTTTGTACGACACGTGAAATGGGCCCTGAGGGGAACCAGAGTTTTTTCAAATGGGGTGGTGTAGGTGGTAGTGTTAACCCCAAATGTGCAGGCCCGACAGGAACTACACTTAAAAAATAACATTTTTGGGGGACAGCCAGTTCTTTCCTTTAGTAGTTTCAGGGCTGCTTGTGACCAATTCATTGCACATTGAGAATGCGCGTCTGAAAGTGATTGTGGGGGCTTTAGGCATTATCTCCTTCAAGACTAAATTGGTCATAATGATGGGCCATTCGCGTCTGACTATTTGGCTGATTTGTTTAGCCTGCCTGCTGAAACCAGTGATAAGTCTGATTTGATTAGAGACCATGTCATCTGGTTCGATACCTGAGTTTTTCCTGTCAGGATCAAAAAGGTCTAGACGGTTCAGAGTGTTGGCTTTTCTCATGGCAGTATCTAACATAGGTTGTGAATAACCCCTGGCTGTAAGTCTAATCTTGGCATCCTTTTGCTGTTGATCTCTAAGTACAGGTGAGCTGCATGTTCGATGTATTCGCAAAAATTCACCGTAAGGTATGCTAGCAATTGTGTGTTTGGGGTGGGAGCTCCTAGCATGGAGGATCGTGTTGCCAGATGTGCTCTTTCTGAAAATACTAGTTGTTATCTTATTATTTTCAATTGCCACATGCACATCAAGAAAATCTGCCTCTGTCCTGCTCATGCTGGCTGTGAACTTAAGATTGAGTTGGTTGTTATTGATATTATTGACAAAATTCACGGCTTCTAGTGTCGATCCCTGCCATATGATAAATACATCGTCAATGTACCTCCAGTATTTTAAGATGTGTTTTGAGCAGATTGAAGCAAAATGGACCCTAAGGACATGTTCCTCCCACCGGCCTACGTGGAGCCCCGCGTAGCTGGGGGGGAAACATGCCCCCATTGCCACCCCTCTGAGCTGTTTAAACAAGGAGTTGTTAAACAAGAAAATGTTGTTATTCAAACACTTGTCAATCATATTGAGTATCATGCAATTGTGTTTGTACATTTCAATGGGCCTTTTGCTGAGATAAAATTTCACTGCTCTAAGTCCATCAGCATGGTCAATGCTTGTGTAGAGCGTTGCAATGTCCATAGTTATGAACAACAGTTCCTCAGACCATTCACATTGGTTCAGCAAAAAAAGGAATTCTGTAGTATCCTTAATATAGGCAGGTAACGCTGTCACAAAGTCCTGAAGGTAGTGGTCAATGTACTTGGAATTTTTTTCAAACATACTGTTAATGGAAGATACTATAGGTCACCCAGGTGTAGGGAACACCTTTTTGTGGACTTTGGGGATGAAGTAGATATTTGGTATGGTTGGATGTTCTTTCCACAAAACCTATGTTCATCCTTGGTGATAAGGCCATCACGTTTCCATTGATTAACCTCATTTTTGTATTGTCCATAGATTTTATTCACAGTCTTCATATCCATTCTGGTGTAGCACTCTTTGTCATCGAGATGTCTGTATGCTTCCTCCATGTATTCCACCTTGCCCCATCGAACAATATTTCCTCCTTTGTCGGATTGATTCACGACAATGGTGCCGTTATGTTTCAATTTTTGTATAAGGTTTATATAATCTTTTGTTTTTGCACTGGCTGGTTGACGCGTTTTAGCGGTTTTGATTTGGAGAAATTTATTTACTCTATTACACGATCAGCATAGATATCAATGGCATCCCGCGGCATACTGGGAATGAAGGTTGATGGTGCTCTTAATGGGCTGTTGGAAGCTTGGCCAATTTCAATGTCTTTCTTATTTGCCACTTCCTGAGTGCTTGTAGTTTCGTTCTAATCTCCTTGCAACGCTTGCATGGTGCGCATAAGTGGAATGTCTCTGACTAGTAATCCACTGCGTTCTGTAGCTTTGGTTGTGTGCAACTTTTTCTTTGCTTCCAAGTTAATTTTTATAGAATAATATTTTTTTAGTTTGATTTTTCTAATGAACTTGAAAATATCCACGCGCGTGTTGCAGTAATTGAAGTTACTCTCCGGGCAGTATGAGAGACCTAGGGAAAGCAATTGTTTTTCTGCCAGATTTAAATCAATTTTGGTAAGGTTCACAATAGTGTTCTCATCTACTGCTTTTTGTTGTTCCTCCAAAATCGTTTTTTCTATTGCTGACCTCCTTTTTGCTTTTGCGCATTTTCTGCGTTGCTTTCTCCTGGTGTTCCTGCTTTTCCTTGTTGTTGGTTCTGGTTTCTTGGACGTAGGGAGGATTTGCGTTGGGCGCGAATATATTCTATTTCTTCGGCCAGAGTGAATTGCCCCATATCCCCTTGTTTTGCACCTGGGTCACTGTCATCGGAGTCTTCGCTAGTCAGAACCAGGCTACCATAGGTATTTATAGCATCTGAGGCATTTGTTGGTACTTTGCCTCTTTGTCTGCGCATGTGGTCAAACTTGCGGGCAAAAGTGTATATTTGGCCCAATTCATAGCCCTGCTGGTCCCTGGCAAATTTGTAGGCTTTTCTCGCTTTTATGACATCCTCATGGTTTTGAGGCGATCTTTCATTTCCTTCATGTATTTGTTAATTAAGGCTTTGTCTTTGCTAAACTCCTCTTTTAGTAGCTTCACCTTGATACGGGCTACTTCCTCCAGAATCTTTTGTCTGTCCACTCGTGCGTACTTGACCAGGAGATCGACTAGCCTCATAGATTGCTCAAGGTTACTCTCAGCCCAGTCTTCAAGTAGGAGGGGGTTGGGGTTCTCAAAACTAGGGACCAACATAATCCGGAGTCCCCGAGGCACCCTCCCCACATCGTGATATTTTTCAAGAGAACGAATCTCCCACCATTTGGTGAGCTCACTGCAACTGTTTTTCTCAAGGGCTTTTAATAATGATTTTACATCCGCGTTTTCGTTTGTCTCAGCGTTTTTATTTTCATTTTGAGTAGTTCCTGGACTGACTTTGGGCAGGTTGAGAAACAACTCCTCAAACGCTTCCTCCCTTTCGCGCTCCTCCGACATTGCACCCTGCGTGGATATACGGTTTGTGAAATGTTCCAAGGGTATATTCTATGTTTGTGACAAAACAAACGCCCTTATGCTGGCATACGTAGCACCTCCCCAACCTGCGATATTACACTCTGCAGCTTGCTCACCGTGCGTGCTGTTCCTCGGTCCTAGAACATATCTAACTATAGGACTTTCCAGAACGGTGCAAAAATGCAATAGTATTAAAAAGCCATGCTAATGTGCTGACTCTCATATGATCATCTGATATAGGGCTACATGTATTTAACATGAAGATATCCTAATGCACTAATGCGTTTTAGTACCAGTGAGGTCTGAACATCTGACGCGAGTGTTAACATAATAGACATGTTTTATTCATATGTGTATTTGATCATGGTGGAGAACGCAAATGTTAAGAAGCTTGCAGAGAAGAAGACACTTCTTATCAGATAGCATGATAAGAAGTGAAAAGTGCATAGTGTGATATATAAACTATAGTATTGTAATTAAAAACATCAAATGTATAACAGTACATCTTAATTCATAGGATTATCAACCTGCCCTCAGAGGGTGGGGACTAATGACTGATGGTATATATATATATAAATGTATAGTCAGATACTTTCCTTAGTATGAACTTGAAGCCTGGAGTCCAAATGCCCAAATTACCGATTAAAGAAAGTTGTTGAGATCCTCCCCCATGTTGAGGCCCCCAGGAGTCTTACTATTGAGTTTGATGATGTATCTAGACTCTAACTGGCATAGTTTCTTGTCTATGTCTCCTCCCCTTTTCGACTGCTCTACTGCATCAATAACAAAGTATTGCAAATTGGTTAAATCTTTGTTATGAGTAGTGGCAAAGTGCCGGGACACAGGATATGTTAAATCTGTGTTAACAATAGCCCTTATGTGCTGCAGAATGCGAACGTGGGCTGGGTGTTTCGTACTGCCCACGTCCTTTAGATTGCAAGTACACTGCAGCACATATACTGCGTTCTCTGTACGACACGTGAAATGGGCCCTGAGGGGAGCCAGAATTTTTTCAAATGGGGTGGTGTAGGTGGTAGTGTTAACCACAAATGTGCAGGCCCGGCAGGAACTACACTTAAAAAAACATTTTTGGGGGACAGCCAGTTCTTTCCTTTAGTAGTTTCAGGGCTGCTTGCGACCAATTCATTGCGCATTGAGAATGCGTGTCTGAAAGTGATAGTGGGGGCTTTAGGCATGATCTCCTTCAAGACTAAATCGGTCATAATGATGGGCCATTCGCGTCTGACTATTTGGCTGATTTGTTTAGCGTGCCTGCTGAAATCAGTGATAAGTCTGATTTGATTAGAGACCATTTAATCTGGTTCAATACCTGAGTTTTTCCTGTCAGGATCAAGAAGGTGTAGACGGTTCAGAGTGTTGGCTTTTCTCATGGCAGTATCTAACATAGGTGGTGAATTACCCCTGGCTGTAAGTCTAATCTTGGCATCCTTTTGCTGTTGATCTCTAAGTATAGGTGAGCTGCATGTTCGATGTATTCGCAAAAATTCACCGTAAGGTATGCTGGCAATTGTGTGTTTGGGGTGGGAGCTCCTAGCATGGAGGATCGTGTTGCCAGATGTGCTCTTTCTGAAAATACTAGTTGTTATCTTATTATTTTCAATTGCCACATGCACATCAAGAAAATCTGCCTCTGTCCTGCTCATGCTGGCTGTGAACTTAAGATTGAGTTGGTTGTCATTGATATTATTGACAAAATTCACGGCTTCTAGTGTCGATCCCTGCCATATGATAAATACATCGTCAATGTACCTCCAGTATTTTAAGATGTGTTTTGAGCAGATTGAAGCAAAACGGACCCTAAGGACATGTTCCTCCCACCAGCCTACGTGGAGCCCCGCGTAGCTGGGGGAGAAACATGCCCCCATTGCCACCCCTCTGAGCTGTTTAAACAAGGAGTTGTTAAACAAGAAAATGTTGTTATTCAAACACTTGTCAATCATATTGAGTATCATGCAATTGTGTTTGTACATGTCAATGGGCCTTTTGCTGAGATAAAATTTCACTGCTCTAAGTCCATCAGCATGGTCAATGCTTGTGTAGAGCGTTGCAATGTCCATAGTTATAAACAACAGTTCCTCAGACCATTCACATTGGTTCAGCAAAAAAAGGAATACTGTAGGATCCTTAATATAGGCAGGTAACGCTGTCACAAAGTCCTGAAGGTAGTGGTCAATGTACTTGGAATTATTTTCAAACATACTGTTAATGGAAGATACTATAGGTCGCCCAGGTGTAGGGAACACCTTTTTGTGGACTTTGGGGATGAAGTAGATATTTGGTATGGTTGGATGTTCTTTCCACAAAAACCTATGTTCATCCTTGGTGATAAGGCCATCACGTTTCCATTGATTAAGCTCATTTTTTATTGTCCATAGATTTTATTCACAGTCTTCATATCCATTCTGGTGTAGCACTCTTTGTCATCGAGATGTCTGTTTGCTTCCTCCATGTATTCCACCTTGCCCCATAGAACGATATCTCCTCCTTTGTCGGATTGAATCACGACAACGGTGCTGTAGCTTTGGTGCGCATAAGTGGAATGTCTCTGACTAGTAATCCACTGCGTTCTGTAGCTTTGGTTGTGTGCAACTTTTTCTTTACTTCCAAGTTAATTTTTATAGAACATTATTTTTTTAGTTGATTTTTCTAATGAACTTGAAAATATCCACGCGCGTGTTGCAGTAATTGAAGTTACTCTCCGGGCAGTATGAGAGACCTAGGGAAAGCAATTGTTTTTCTGCCAGATTTAAATCAATTTTGGTAAGGTTCACAATAGTGTTCTCATCTACTGCTTTTTGTTGTTCCTCCAAAATCGTTTTTTCTGTTGCTGACCTGCTTTTTGCTTTTGCGCATTTTCTGCGTTGCTTTCTCCTGGCGTTGCTGCTTTTCCTTGTTGTTGGTTCTGGTTTCTTGGACGTCGGGAGGATTTGCGTTGGGCCCGAATATATTCTATTTCTTCGGCCAGAGTGAGTTGCCCAATATCCCCTTGTTTTGCACCTGGGTCACTGTCATCGGAGTCTTCGCTAGTCAGAACCAGGCTACCATCGGTACTTATAGCATCTGAGGCATTTCCTTTTCATTCTGTGCCCTCTGTGCTGATTTTGTTGGTACTTTGCCTCTTTGTCTTCGCATGTGGTCAAACTTGCGGGCAAAAGTGTATATTTGGCCCCATTCATAGTCCTGCTGGTCCCAGGCAAATTTGTAGGCTTTTCTCGCTTTTATGACATCCTCATGTTTTTGAGGCGATCTTTCATTTCCTTCATGGATTTGTCAATGAAGGCTTTGTCTTTGCTAAACTCCTCTTTTAGTAGCTCCACCTTGATACGGGCTACTTCCTCCAGATTCTTTTGTCTGTCCACTCGTGCGTACTTGACCAGGAGATCGACTAGCCTCATAGATTGCTCAAGGTTACTCTCAGCCCAGTCTTTAAGTAGGAGGGGGTTGGGATTCTCAAAACTAGGGATCAACATAATCCGGAGTCCCCGAGGCACCCTCCCCACATCGTGATATTTTTCAAGAGAACGGATCTCCCATTTGGTGAGCTCATAAAAATGTTTAAAATTGCATAATATACATAGCATTAGTTAGGTTGTTGATGTCATGTAAAAAATTTTAAATGTCTATCGGATGGTAGGAATAAACCCATAATGCACTAAAAGCAAGGTTACATGATCCGTTCACTGGCATAAATTAGACTGCATATGTTTAAAAGTTAGTCCTATTAAAAATATATATAAAAATCCAAAAACACTGTACAAATACGATGTGTTGACATAGCGCATTACAACAATAAAGTGCTAATGTGCTGAAATATGTAAATTTAATTGTAAACATGAGACCTGTGCAAACTTAACCATGCAATGTAGGAAAAGTGCATGGTGCAAAATGTAAACAGAATATATCTAACTATAGGACTTTCCAGAACGGTGCAAAAATGCAATAGTATTAAAAAACCATGCTAACGTGCTGACTCTCATATGATCATCTGATATAGGGCTACATGTATTTAACATAAAGATATCCTAATGCACAAATGCGTTTTAGTACCAGTGAGGTCTGAACATCTGACGCGAGTGTTAACCCGTTAAGCGCGCCGCAAACATCCCGCCCCAGTGCGGACGTTCGATTGCGCTAACGGGATCCGGACGTCCAACGGTCGTGCGCAGCGAGGTAGTGCACGTGACGACCGTTGGACGTTCGCAGCACTGAACGGGTTAACATAATAGACATGTTGTATTCATATGTGTATTTGATCATGGTGGAGAACGCAAATGTTAAGAAGCTTGCAGAGAAGAAGACACTTCTTATCAGATAGCATGATAAGAAGTGAAAAGTGCATAGTGTGATATATAAACAATAGTATTGTAATTAAAAACATCAAGGGCCAGATGTAGGTAGGCCAATACCGGTCGGTAAAGGCCGATTTTACTGAATTTCGGCCGTTACCGACCAGTATTGGCCTTTTGGGATGTAGGGGACAGGAAAACATCCGAAACGGTAAAGTTACCGAATCGTAAAATATACCGAATCGGTATATTTACCGATTTCGGAAAATTTACCGATTCTGTAAAGTTACCGAATCGGAAAATATACTGATTCGTTAATTTTACCGATTCGGTAAAATTACCGAATCTGTAAAGTTACCGATTCGGAAAATAACAAGTGGTAAAAATGAGTATTTGAGATGTAGGGAACCTCTGAAATACCGATTTTGACTGAAAATCGGTATTTAAGAGTCTGTAATTACCATGGATCCAAATCAGATGGTAAACAGGTGCAAGGTTTAAAAAAGGCCCAAAATGCAACATTTTCTCAACAATGGCGGCATTCTATGTCATTGCGAGGCGGCTACGCCTACAGGCTGAAGGTAAGAGGGTCTGGAGGAGGGAGGAGCAGGTGTACAGACAGAGGATCACTCTATTCCAGCTAACTGACCCAGAGATCCTGCAGAGGTACAGGCTGGATCCCCAAACCATCCTGGACCTAATCAGGGACCTCCACCCACTATTGGAACATCCAACCACAAGGGCCCACGCCATCCCCCCCATGTCCAGGTGCTGTGCAGCCTACACCTGCTCGCATCTGGAAGTTACCAGAGTGTGGCTGCTGCGGTAAGTGGGGTGTCCCAGAGCTGTCTGTCACGTTTTTTTCAAAAATTCCTTGATGCCATGTTGCAGAGAATGCATTTATACATCCGCTTTCCTGCAACGCATGCAGAACTGCTAAGGACAAAGACAGACTTTTACCAGGTGGCGCATTTCCCACACATCATAGGCTGTATTGATGGTACCCACGTACCAATATGCCCACCAGCTGCCAGAGAGTACATCTATCGGAACCGCAAGTCCACCCACACCATCAACGTTCAGGTGATCTGTGATGCAAAATACGTGATCACTGACATAGTAGCCAAATTTCCAGGGAGTACCCACGACTCCTACATATTCCAAAATGGTGGGATCTATGCACGCCTGACTGCGGGGGAGTTTGGCGAAGGATACTTGCTAGGTGAGACACTGTGTGGAAATCACTTGAATCGTATTACAGGTGGATGTGTGTGAGCATGTGAATAATGTCAATTTCTCATTACTAATAGGGGACAGTGCATATGCCCTCCGGTCCTTCATCCTCACACCCTACCTCAACCCAACAACACCAAGTCAGAGGCGATACAACCGGGCACACAAAACAACTAGAAACATCTTGGAGCGCACCTTTGGCATGTGGAAAAGCAGGTTTTGCAGCCTCCATAAAAGTGGAGGGGCCCGCCAGTACACACCACTCACCTGCTGCAAAATGATTGCAGCCTGTGCAATGCTGCACAACCTGGCGGTCAAGAAGGGGACAGAAGTGGAACTCTCAGATTTTGAGGACCATGGCGACGAGGATGCTGTCCCTGAACCACACACATATGGTGGAGCAACATCAACTGATGGCAGACACAGACGGGAAGAGGTCACACACAACTATTTTTAAGTAAGTAAGGAGACAAAGACAGGCATAGTATGCTACAACACTGGTTTAATTTTAAAATCACTTTTGTTATTAAATCAC
This sequence comes from Lissotriton vulgaris, assembly GCF_964263255.1. Classification (NCBI taxonomy): domain Eukaryota; kingdom Metazoa; phylum Chordata; class Amphibia; order Caudata; family Salamandridae; genus Lissotriton; species Lissotriton vulgaris. The sequence continues at coordinate 688,940,325 of NC_141696.1, forward strand.
AAAAGTGTAACAAAAAGACATTTAACGGCAATGCTCTGAGTTATGTAGAATTACACCTTGAACTGTGTAAGTCATTTCCTTGCTCGCTTCCCAGTAACACTAGTAGGTTGTTCAACCTGCTCACTGTCTTGTTGGCCTGCGGCCTCAGCATGGCGCCTGCTCCTCCTAGTTTCTGTTACAGGGGTGCTTCCAACGCTGCTCCTGCTCGTGCTCTCCTCACTGATAGGCACATCCATTGCAGCTGTGTGCGCAGTTTGTGCATTCAAGAGCACTTGTCACCCTGCCCATGCCCCTAGTGACCTCATTAGTGTTTTGCATCATGGCCTCCTGCATGTTGGAGCTTGTCCTGCATAATAGGGATGCAGCAGTGGCCAGGCGGTTGATGGCAGTACTTCAGACATGTGCACGACGCCCATCCCTGTCCCTTGCAGCAAAGTCATTGTCAAGTTTTGTGCATAGTAGCTGCACCGAGTTGTTTATTCCTCGCATCCCTGCAGTCATCTCCTTGTTTACCTGCACCATCTCCTTGTTGACCTGCACCATCTCCTTGTTGTCCTGTACCATCTCACTGATGCCCTTTCCTATCTCTCCAATGTTACTATTCAGGGACCTCAGCTGTCGTTGGCATGCCTGGATGGCTCTTCCCTGCATCCTCTGTATCCGGACCATGCTCCCCTCCAGACCAAGGAACACACTTAGACCGTCAACTGGTGCATCTCCTGGCCTTTCCTGCACTCTGCAGCGTCTTGCACTACTATGGCCCATCCCTGCACTGGAGTGTATTGTGCCAGGGCTCGCTGGTACAGGCAAGTTCTGTTGTCCATCACCCTCCATGTCAGCTGCCACGGACTCAAAATCGGGGAGTGGACCCACGACATGCCTCCTGCCTGGTTGTGTTGGGGGTATCACATCACATCATGCTGTGATGCAGGCATCTCTGGTGATGAGAGCAGGAGTTGGGACTGAGATCTGCTAGGGGTTGCCAGCAATTCTTGGGCCATTTCTGTGTCTTGGCCAGGTGGATGGCTACTTGATGCAGCTTTCTCCTGGGGGTACTTTCTCCTGCATCCTGACTCTCCTCCCTCTCAGGTGGTGTCCCTTCAGTCCCCTGCGAGCGCCTACGAGATGTTTCACCTGTGGACATATGAGCATACATTAGCTAAGCGCTACTGTCTCACAGTCACTACAATAAAATAATTTTCACTTTGGCCATGTTCTGTATGCAGTCATTACATGTACCAGTTGGTTGGTGTGCTGTATGACATGGCCTAACATTTCCTGTCTACATATCGCATCATGCATTGGCCCAGTGTATTGCTAGCAGTACTGGAATTGGGTTTACTTGCCCACTAAGGGTACTGGTAAGGGGAATGGTATGGGGGGGGAATGCTGTGCATTTGTCTTACCTTTTTTGCTTGCAGCTCTGGCCGAGCTGTCTACGTCTCCCAGTCCGCAGACACTCTCCGTTTCAAGGGTTGAGGCCACCATCTCCTCCAGGTCAGTCAGGGGGGGTGCTGGGTTCTTGCCTCCGCCTGTTTTCTTAGCCTGCTTGTGTAGTTCTGCCATTTTTTGGGGGTTTGGCTCCTCATGTCATTAAACCGTTCTTTGAGGTCCTCTGTATCCCTGCTGGTGACCTCCACGGCATTCACTTTCTCCATGATGTCCAGCCAGATTTTTCTTTTGGCTGATTCAGACACAGTCAGGGACTGCCTGCCAAACAATTTGTGGTGCACCCTGACCACCTCCTCCACAAGGACCTGCAGCTTCATGCTGCTGAATTTTAATTTCCTCCTCCCCTCAGGCTGCTCTTTCTCTTGGCTGCTTGTCATTTTAAAAGTGCTCCAAACCCTTTCTGCTGCTACTGCACTCTGCTCTGCTCCAACTGCCTTTCCAGAAGGTTCTGATTAGTTGCAGCTGCCTGTGTAGCCACTTCCTGGTAGGGAGGGGGAGGGTGGTGGCACATGATTGGCTGCCTACTTGAGTTTCACTTTGGTTAGGTTTCCGATTCTGTATTTACCGAATCGGTATTTACCGATTCGGTAAATACCGAATCGGTATTCCCCATTCATTCCTATGGGCCTTTTGGCCCATGGGAATGAGTTTTAATGAAAGGTGGCGTTTTAAAAACTGTAATTGTCACAGGTTCTCCCAGGATGTCGTCCGGGCGAGACATGTATTGAGGCCCAAAGTAGTCCAACCAGCTACTCTGGGAAACATAGTTTGAGGGTGGTTCGGGGATGCCACCTTTCCCCCACTTTACTATATTCCAGAATAGTCTGGAGTCTTTGGCCGAACTGGCGGCCTTAAGATCTAGCCAATGCTGCTCATACCAGTCCTTCTTGGCCTTGAGAACACTGACCTTATACACCTGTCTCGCCTCCCTCACAACAGCTGGAACTTTACTCTTAATAGCCATCCCCAGTGAACTTCCTGCTGCCCTACACTCGGCGTTATACCACCCTGTTTGATGTGGGGAGGTTTTCTTACCAGGTTGCACACGTACTGCTCTATAGAAGGGACCTTTTATTAGGCTAAAGAATGCACAATGGAGTTTGGTGATCTCATCCATTTCTATACCTCCCTCCATTCCAATCTTCAACATAGCTTCCACGGCAACAGTAGTAGTCTCCAGTTCTTTGTTAATACTATCCAAGGCCTCTTGGTTCGCTGCTACTTTGGGACACTTTACTCTTCTCATGTCGTTTGTTGGGACGATCTCTGCTATCCCCTCTACTATATAGTTTGAGCCCTCCACCTCCCCACCCCACAGTTTGTGAGTGATACATAGGGGATTATGGCCACTCTCCTGCCTACTGACCACCCTCATGTCAGTCATTAGGTGCCAGATCGCCAAATTACAGATGACATAATCAATTCTGCTTTGCCATCGTCCATTATCAAAAGTATTAGCCCCTTGTCCATCACTTTCTGACCTTCCATTCAGAGCTCTTACCCCCCTTTCAATACATAGGGCATTCATCTGGATTACTTCAGCTGACCATCTGCTCACAGGATTTAGACCCAGCCTGGGGACCCCCCACTCTATATCTGCCTTCTCTCCAGGTCTCCAGGGTGCCAATTTTCAATAGATAGGGGCTCAAAGGTCATATTCATGTCCCCTGCAATTAACATGTTGTTGTCACTTGGCTGGACTTCGATCAGCTGATCAAGTACTACTAGAACTGGAGATTTCCCCCCATTTGAACCTATTCTATACAGATTATAGATGTCTAGCGGTTCCCCTTTGGCCACGTTTAATCTTATGTGCTGGATGTCATTATTGCCTGTGGGGAGTTCTACTATTTTTTCAAAGAGTGCCTGTCGAGCCCAAATCGTCAGCCCCCCTTTTGGTCTGCCCTTTGGGCCCTTCACGGCAGGGACGAAAAAATTAAGGAAACCTAAGAGCATCAGGGGCTCACCGGCCCATGTCTCTTGGAAAATGCATACATCATAGCCATTTATGAATGATACCCATTCTGGTGAATGCAATCTGGGGCCCAATCCCACGATGTTCCATGAGACTATACTACCCACCATACCACTGGGTTTATACCCTGATGTAAGAATGGTTAATGGAGGGTTCACCGAGCCGCATACGCTCAGGGAAACACTATCTCCTGCTGTCTCCTTATTAGTTATTCCGGGTTCCCTCCCACCCACTGGGCTATCCAAATCGATCACTGTCATGGGGGATGAGCCTACCAGACCCAAGTGTTCACTTCCTTTAGCCCCACTGCGTGTTTTGAGGAGATACCATTCGTTGGGCAGAAGATACCTCTACAACCCCCCCTGAGGCAGTCAATCGTTGGAATTAAACCTTGACCTAGGTGCCCATTTCCCCGTCTTTCCTACATCCCTGGCTAAAGCCATTGAAAAAGGTAGAGGGGGCATTTTCCTCAGCTGAAAACTGGAATGGGCTGGGGGACTAGATCTATACTCCATCTTGAATAGATCCTCTCCTAAAGTGTCAGAGACAAGGGTTAGTTCAATGACATCATGTGGGGACCCGGGGTGACTCATCCTCCTAGCTCTAATGATGTCTTCCCTAATTATCGATCGACACCCTCAACTTGCCTTAACCAATGTATGGCCTTGTTTGTCAGAGAGTCTGCCCCCTCCCTTATTCCATTGGGTCGCATATGGTGCTTTGGAACATTTGTCATGTATATAGTATTTGTTGCAAAGCTACCCATACCCTGCATGTGGTTCTTAGGGTGGTCAATCTCATGAGAGAGAGACCCAAGTGGCATTCCTAAACCGTTCCTAGGCTGCAACTCTGGTCTAACACTCCCCCCTATGGATCCCAACTGAGGTTTCTGGGTACTGGTACTAGGCTTATTAGCCACTCTAGAGACATTCCCCGATGAATTGGCGGTCTTTATACTCAGATTGGCGACAGTCCCTGAGACCATTGAGTCCCTATCAACTTGAACGGAGCCTGGCAACTTAGATTTTACAGCAGGCTTTCCCCCAACTACCTGCCTAGTACCTTGGGATCGAATTTGGTAAGCAGTAGAAGATATAGCAGAAATATATACAGAACACCTACACTTGTAGAAGTGATTATATAGTGTATGTACTACTATGTTCCTGCCCAAAACTATATGTGGGAAGTACCATACATATGGTTCATGTAAGAATATTAGTACATCTGAGGGCAATAAAAAATGATGACAAAAGCTATCCAGTTGACCATCACGTACATGAACATCATCAAGACAGATGTGAAAGTGTGCAATACTTTGTCATAGGTTGAGTACCGAAGAATAGGAGAGAAGGAAATAGGGTGCTTAAATTAAGGCAGTTAGAAACTAGGTACATTGTTCTCCTAAACACCAAAAGCACCTCAGGTCTGAATGCAGACGAAGAAACTTACATACATATTTAATGTAGATACAGGACAAGATCTTTTCTTTCTCATATATGAGTAACCAATTTTAGAATAGGACATGAAAGTATATATTATATAGATTTTGCACATTCAGTATGCACTAATTTAGAGCACTAGAGCACTTTATCATTTTTATGGAGTGGCTGTGGTAATAAGAGTAACAAAATTCATAAATTTGCAAGTCCTTCAATTGAGAAATTATCTTTTTAAAACTATTTTTTTAGAATATTGAAATTGAAGGTTGTGAGAAAAGTGAGACTATGGCAGTAGCACTTTGTGATCGAGTCAAAAGAAAGAGTGTAACAAATGCTAACATGATAATACTATTAGTCAGTTCAAGGCAATAGAAGAAAACGTAACAAAAAAATGCTTTTGATACTGCCCTTTTTTATGACGAATATGGATTGAAGGAAGTTCATTGTAATTTTGTATTAATGTTGTATTCATTTTTGTAAGTCAAATTAATTCATGTATGTATGGAAATTTATGAAAACTTGAATATTTAAGCACTTGCACTATATCACAGTAAAAAAGGCTTTTGAAAAACATCAACAAATAACATTGCGGATAATTTTATTTCTTTACTTTATTGAGATAACTGTATGAATCTGAAAGAAAGCAGCTGGTAGCATGTTTACCATTTCCATGATGAAGGCGTGAAAACACTCAGTGATGGGTATTTAAATACTAATCATGTGATCCTCTGAGTATTGTGAACAAGGCAGCTTAGACTACCGAAACGCATCATGCTGTATACACCGTATCGTTAAAAGTGATCCCCTGTGGTGTCTGTGCCTGTCTTTGCAGTGAAGCAGGAGTTGTAAAACACACACACATATATATATATATATATATCACGTAATCCTGTCAGGATAGCTGCCACGTCTTGAATCACGCGCTGCCGCCAGCAAACAGGACACAGACCCAGTATCAGTGCTTCAGTTGTTTATTTCCCCAAAAGTCAAAGACGCATTTCGCAGCTTAACGCCGCTTGTTCACTCGACAAATATTCTGGACTTGGGAAGCATTTTTAAAGTGGCAGTGCATGAATTTCAGTGAGTCACGTGGTTTACAATCTCTATGGAAATGGAAAACATACTCTTTCGCGCTTATTTACAATGTTGAATGCACATTATATTCCAACCTTGAGATATTGGTTTGTGTGCAAAAGACACAATACAAATATAAATATATACATTAATGAGTAGATACACATATACCAGTAAAATACTGAAGCATCATTAAAACTCTAATGGGCTGCCTCGCACCGAAAAGACACTTTAAAATACTCGTACTTTAACTTTTCTGATGCTATTTGTAAAACGTAAATAGTTTAGACATTTGTCAAATGTTAATTTGGCACGCCACTTGCAAGTTAACTTTTATATATTGCTTTGTTGTTAATTGCGTCTATAAATATTTTTGTAAAATACATACACCTATATCTTGTTGAAAATTTATATCACCTTTCTTCGAGATAACTTATAAAAAGTGCCTAATGTGCTAGTGAAAATAGAATTAAAACCAGTGTGTAACATTTGTTAATTTTCATGAACCTAATGTGCAATTGCAGCTGTTCTTAACACTATTGCCATCTTGGGTTTTTACTATTCATTTCTTACATCACTTTATCATCATCTTTTTACATTTATATTTTTGTGCTAGATACTTAAAGTTTACATCCTGGCTGACCAATCAAAGATAATTTCAGGGTTTCTAATCTGAGAGGGTTTATAGTGCTGCCTTGTCTTGACACTAGAAACATGTTTGCCATAAACATCCTCGAGATCGATACATCCTATCTCATTTGATGACATCAATGTCTAACATGTGTAAAATACAAAACTTGAAATATTTTAAAATATTCAAAAATATTTAAAATATTCAAAAATATTTAAAATATTTGTTAAAACATCTGAAAATATTTAAAAATATTTATGTATAAAATAAATCCTTAATATCCTGACATTAAAATTAATTTATTTACAAGATATCTATTTTTCAGGAAATATTGATGTTGTAGACAAATATTTATTTCTCCCCTCAGTGCAACTTCTTGGGCCATGCAAATGAAATATCTATTAGCGCATTCTAGTTGAATATTACTCTAAACAGGTGTACAGGTCCTCCGTTAAGTTCAATCCCTGTAGGTGTTTGGAATCAAGTAATAAGATATATCTGGTCTCCAACTTGCGTAGTTTGCTTTCTCTATCTCCTCTGCGTCTGTTTGGGGAGACTGCATCAATTAAATAATAGGACAACCCTTTGTTGTTTGATCCGTGGCGTTCCTTGAAATGTCTCGCCAGCGGATAGGTGTTGTCCATATTGAGTATTGCACTGAGGTGTTGGAGTATTCTAACGTGAGCTTGTAACTTAGTACTGCCCACATAAATAAGTCCACATGGGCATGTTAAGACGTACACTGTATATTCCGTCTTACAGGTTAACATTTTAGTTATTTTGTAAGGTTTAGAGTTGAATGGGCTAAAAAAGATTTTAGTGTTAATCCCATGAGTGCATGCCTTACAGGTTTTGCATTTTCTGAACCCTTTTAAATTCTGGTATCAGATAGGATTGGGTATTATTTCAGGGTCAGATACCACAAGGCAATCCCTCATTGAGGGAGCTCTGCTGTAAGTAATGGACTCCCTCTGTGGTAGAAGGGGTCCTAATACAGGGTCGTTGAGGAGTATGGGCCAACTTCCTTGGATGATCTTTTGGAGTGCCTTATACTGTTTGCTATACTCTATTATAAGGCGAAAACTCTTTTCTTCCTCAATCTCACCCCCTTCATTGTAGTTGACTTCCTCATCCTTTCTATTACTTTTTGCCAACAAGTCATTTCTACCTAGTGTCTCTGTTTTGGCAATGGCCTGATCTACTGTTTGTCTAGAATAGCCTCTTTCTAAAAATCTTTCCTTGCTGAGTTGTTGGGCCTTTTTTTAGTTCTTCTGGTGTACTACATACCCTTTTGACTCTAAGCATTTCGCCATAAGGTATGCTATTCACCAGGTGGCGTGGGTGAGCACTTGATGCGTGTAGCACAGAATTTCCTGCTGTTTTCTTACGGTACAAAGTAGTTTCCAATTTGTTGTTGCATATGTACACTTTAGTGTCTGGGACATTCACACTGGTATCACTTATTTCTGCAGTGAACCTCAAATTTAAATCATTTTTGTTGATTTGTGCCACAAATCTATCTGCTTCCTCCCTTGTCCCCTGCCATATAACAAAGAGGTCATCAATAAACCTAAGCCACAGCTTTACCTTAGTTGACATAATATCGCCGTAACAAAATTCATAAATTTGCAAGCCCTTCAATTGAGAAATTATCTTTTTAAAACTAATTTTTTAGAATATTGAAATTGAAGGTTGTGAGAAAAGTGAGACTATGGCAGTAGCACTTTGTGATCGAGCCAAAAGAAAGAGTGTAACAAATGCTAACATGATAATACTATTTGTCAGTTCAAGGCAATAGAAGAACATTTAACAAAAAAATGCTTTTGATACTGCCCTTTTTTTATGACGAATATGGATTGAAGGAAGTTCATTGTAATTTTGTATTAATGTTGTATTCATTTTTGTAAGTCAAATTAATTCATGTATGTATGGAAATTTATGAACACTTGAATATTTAAGCACTTGCACTATATCACAATAAAAAAGGCTTTTGAAAAACATCAACAAATAACATTGGGATAATTTTATTTCTTTACTTTATTGAGATAACTGTATGAATCTGAAAGAAATCAGGTAGTAGTATGTTTACCATTTCCATGATGAAGGCGTGAAAACACTCAGTGATGGGTATTTAAATACTAATCATGTGATCCTCTGAGTATTGTGAACAAGGCAGCTTAGACTACCGAAACGCATCATGCTGTATACGCCATATCGTTAAAAGTGATCCCCTGTGGTGTCTGTGCCTGTCTTTGTAGTGGAGCAGGAGTTGTAAAACACACACACACACACACACACACACATACACGTGTTACCATCCTTGTGGGGACTATGTGTGAATACCAGCCTTGTGGGGACTAACCTTTCCCAATGTTTTTAAAACACACTAATAACACAAAAATGTTAAGAAAAAATTCATGATAGAGGATCCTGCTTCAAATCTGCAAATATATTGTTATTTAATCGCGCGCACAGCACCATCCTTGTGGGGACTTGAACACGTGCTACCATCCTTGTGGGGACCTAGTCGGTAACACTATTTCTGATTGAATACAGACGATGGAACATGGCTAAATGTTTATTTTATCAACAATATACACAAACATAATAATCTATTCATATATGAATTGCTGCAGATATACTAGGGGTATGCATTAAATACAGATTATGTTAATGTGCCGGAACATATCATATCATGCTTAGAGAAAGAGACTTAAAGCTGTATTTAACCTTTTTATTAGTGCTTAAACTCTTAGGAGATAAGGGAACTAACACATAAGGAAATTAACATATGGAACCATGGAATATGATCAAGTGGAACCCAGAGCTTGATTAGCTGCTTACATTTTTGTCAACATAGAATGTCGAGTCCCCACAGAGATAGTAGGTGAAGATCATTGTGTTTAAGTCTCCATAGAAATAGTGTGTACATTCAAAGCTTAAATCCCATTATAAAGAGTGTGAAGCTAATGATGTTCAAGTCCCCACAAAGATAGTGTGTTATCATAGTGATGTTCAAGTCCCCACAAAGATAGTGTGTTATTACAGTGTGGTTCAAGTCCCCACAAAGATAGTGTGTTATTATAGCGATGTTTAAGTCCCCACAGAGATGGTATAATATTAAAGCTATGTTCAAGTCCCCACAGAGATGGTGTGTTATTATAGTGTTGTTCAAGTCCCCACAGAGATAGTGTGTTATTATAGCGATGTTTAAGTCCCCACAGAGATGGTATATTATTATAGCTATGTTTAAGTCCCCACAGAGATGGTGTGTTATTATAGTGATGTTCAAGTCCCCACAAAGATAGTGTGTTATTATAGCGATGTTTAAGTCCCTACAGAGATAGTGCATGAAGATGATTGTGTTTAAATCCTCAATAAAATAGGGCCCGATTCACAAAGGTAAACTTAGACCAAAAGTCTAACTTTACTACTTTTCAATATTCACAAAGCCCCATATAGAGAATGTGATGATGTTCAAGTCGAAGCAAACACAAGGAGATGACGGACGGAGTGTTGAAACCTTTCAGTCACTCACCCCAGTCACCGATCTGGGTTGAATCCATCATCATTCTTTAGCTCACTTCGCCACCAACTATATGCAAATCAGTCTTGACCCTGTGCCTCAGGGAAACAGTGCAGCCCAAACTGCCAAGCTAGGTCTTGCCTGCACCAGAAACAGGAATCCTGGGACAGGTTTCAGGTAACACCCCCTAATCAGCCAGGCTAGCTTGAATAAAGTGGCAAAGTGAGCAAGGGACCCAGGTCTGGGCATACCATGCCAACTTAGGGTGAACAAAGCACTCACAAGGAGATTATGGATGGAGTGTTGAAACTTTTCAGCCACTCACCCCTAGTCACAGATCTGGGTTGAATACATCATTGTTCTTTAGCTCACTTTGCCACCCCAGTTCAGACCCAGCTACATGCAAATCAGTGTTAACGCTGTGCCTCGTGGCACCTCTGATGTTTCAAGTGTAAACAGAGCTTGCGTTTATTACAGGAATGCCTAAGTCCCCACAGATGTGATATGTTTTTATAGTGATGTTCAAGTCCTCACAAAGATAGTAATTTATTATAGTTTTTTTCAGCCCCCACAAATATAGTGTCTTATTATAGCGATGTTTAAGTCCCATAGATATAGTGCATGAAGATGATTTTGCTTAAGTCCTCATTAAAATAGGGTCCAATTCATAATGGTAAACTTAGACCAAAAAAATGAACTTTCCTACTTTTCTGTCTCAATAATGTAAACTGAGACCAAATGTTTAACTTTACTACTTATCAGTATTCACAACGCCCCATAAAGAGAATGCGAATCTGATGATGCTCAAGCCAAAACAGAGCTTGAGTGTAATTACAGGAAGGTTTAAGTCACCATAGAGATAGTGTGTGACTATAATATTACCAAGGTTGCCAAAGAGAATGTGTGCGATTATAGACATTCCCAGGTCCCCACAGAGATAGTGTGTGAATATAGAGATGTCCAGGTCCCCACAGAGATAGTGTGTGATTATAGACATGCCGAGGTCCCCACAGAGTTGGTGTGTGATTATAGAGATGTCCAGGTCCCCAGAGAGATAGTGTCTGATTATAAACATGTCCAGTTCCCCACTGTACAGTATAACTAAATAAAACGTGTTTTTATATGGGTATTTTAGTATCTAAATTAGGTAAATGCCCCTCCGTTATCCCAAAATGTCCCTACTGTTGCACTCACTGGAGTGGGAACAGTCATTTTAACCCCTCCGCTATCCAACACTTTCCCTACTGTTGCACTCAGTGGAGTCGGAATCAGAATTTTTACCTCTCCGCTATCCAACACTTTCCCTACTGTTGCATTGACTGGAGTGGGAATAGTAATTTTAACCCTCCGCTATCCAACACTTTTCCTAGTGTTGCGCTCATTGGAGTGGGAATAGTAATTTTCACCCCTCCGCTATCGAACACTTTACCTACTGTTGCACTCATTGAAGTGGTAATTGTAATTTGTACCCGTCCGCTATTCAACACTTTCCCTCTTGTTGCATTGACTGGAGTGGGAATAGTACATTTTACCCCTCTGCTATACAACACTTTCCCTAATGTTGCACTGACTGGAGTGGGAAATTTTAGTTTAAAGTTTTAAATAGTTTAATATTTTAATTTATAATTGAATGTTTTTTAATAGATTTTATATAATTGGTATTTATATATAAATCTATAATAGTTTAATTGTTTTAAAGTAAATATATATATATAAATTATGTATATATGTTTTAATTTTTTAAGCATGTTTCTGTTATATTTGTTAAAATGTATATTACATCTATTTTTTTTAAATATAATTATTTTATATATATTTTATATTTAATATTTTATTTTATGTACAAATAAAAAGCGATATTTTGTACAACTATATACACACCATTATATTAAACAAAAATCTGGGTATTTCGGGCAGACTTATGAGCCTCCACTGATCTCTTCACTTATCTGATGCAGTTCCTTATTGTATTCAGGGACTACATTACCCAGTTCATTTCAATAAGCTTTATTCGGTTTGCGACAGCAACCATATAAGCACAGATAAAACAAATCAGTAACAGCCACAGTAACATTCTCAAGATAATCGATACTTAACAAGAACAACTATTTGGTCAAGGTAAATATTATACATTTGTGCAAAATACAAATATATGTCCAATATTGTGCAAATGCATACATTTCATAAAAGTCCAATGGATATTATACAGCATGTACAAATTACACAATAAAGTGGTAAGTGCTTAATATACCCTAGATTTCCTAGTGTAGAAATTCCACATTAAGGTATCTACTATACTTATCTTCCTAATGTACAAACTTTGCAAAAAGTGGCAAGTGCAAGCATTGTACAATATGTGCAAATTACGCTATAAAGTGTCACATGCCAACAGTATTCCTTCTTGTGCAATTTATGCAAAAGTGCAGAGTGCCCTAGTTTCCAACAATACTATACACATTTTTAAAATATGATGGATTTTCTAATAGCAATGCATTTTAGAATATAGGATGCCACATAATAGCAAACGTCCGAGCTTTCCAAGGCGGATACCATCCTCATAGCATTCTTAGTGGATTGAACATTATATTTTAAAAACAGAGGTTTCAGATAAAATTTCCTAGTAAAAAGGTAAAATTTACAAAAACAGTAAGAAATGGCAGCAACTTTGTTTAGACATATTGTCGCATGGGCAAATAGAATTGGCACTTTTTTTCATAATCGGGAAAGCCACGAGATGAACAATCCCTAACTTCAGGCGTGTCAGGACAAACAGATGGGAAATTTCTGTCACATTGGTCAAATATGCCTGAAAACCAACTTTGAGATTTAGTTGTTGGTAGTATACAAGGGTACGTTGTTCACCAGTACGTCTCCCTCGTGTCTCCCTTTTGTGGGCCAAAAAAGGTATCTTTGAGTTCTTTTTTAGGAATTAGAGCTGCATGATCCGGATCTGTATGGATATTACATTTAGACAGAAAATTAAACCAGTAGTGGATCAAATTTAACCAGGGGATACGCATACACTAATCAAGCTTTAGACAATCTTTAATAATGTGTTGAGTGAGTAGAGTTTCCTCTTTAGACCAAATAGAGCACCATAATAACAAAGGTCGTAGGGCGGCTAAATCAGAAATGTAATTAAGACCCACTTCCTGGTGGATCAATTCTATAGAGGCCGATGGTGGGACACTCAATAAACGTTTAAGAAAACTATATTCATCTGTCTGTAGTGTCTTTTCAAAGTGGTGGCCCCAGATACCTGCGCCATAAAGTGCAGATGGTACGCACCTGGTCTTATAAATGGCCACCATATCTTTAATTCTTCGGACTCCCACTTTTGATGAAAATCTAAATATACTATTTGCACTCATTTCGTGTCGAATGTTATCATATTCGCCTGTCCATTTCCCATTTCCTGCAAATGTTATTCCAAGGTAACAAAATGTTTTAACCGGATGCATTTTTGTTTTCTCAGGAAAAAAAGCCTTATTAGTTTTAGATGTTATTTTTCCACGTCATTACAACGGTCTTAGATTGGTTTATAAAAAGCTTTCTGCCATTGATAAATAATATAAAATTATTAATAAGATGCTGAAGGCCATATGGGGTACTTGACAATAAAACCGCATCATCTGCGTACAATAAAATTGGAACAGGCTGTCCGTCTATCATGGGGCATCCGCGTGTATCTGTCTCAGTACTGCGTAAACTTGGTTAATAAATAAAGAAAACAAAAGTGGAGCCAGGACGCAACCCTGCCGGATGCCCCGTTTTACATAAAAAAGGGGAGTACATTCCCCTGCAGGTCCATAGCGCACACTACTATAAAGTCTCTCATAGACTCTTGCCAAAAAATAAACTATTTCTTTTGGGGCACCTGTGTCTTATAGTGTATTCCACAGTATAGAATGGTCCACGAGGTCAAAGGCGCTACTTTAGTCTGCAACGCATAAAAACAAGTTACCCCCTTTCACCAGTGTATATTTACTTATAAGAAGATCAAGATTGACGCACTGTTCTAAAGTGCCCATGCCCTTCCTAGACCCATATTGTGCCGGTGAGAGGACTTTGTTGTCTAAGGCCCATAATTTGAGTTTCTTCAACAGGATCCTACTCATTACCTTGATGGACGAATCCAGCAACGATATGGGTCGGTATTACAGGCATCAGATTTTGAGCCTTTCTTAAAAAGGGGTATAAGCAAACTGTGCCCAGGATGGTGGAAAATGGCCTTCTGCAGCGACAATAAAAATCCTAACTAGGATCGGGGCCCACAAATGCATTTCATTCTTGTATAAATCAATAGGCACCACATCTGGCCCTGGTGTTTTGCCCCCTTTGCTATCCACTAGACCTTCGTACACTTCTTCAATATTAATCGATTCCGGTAAGGTGGGCCTGGTGGAGACAATGGGCAAATTAATATCAATTTTTCCAGGGTTCAAAATGTTAGTAAAATGTCCGATCCATGCATGACAACTAACATATGAAGTAAGTTCTGGGCGGCAATCATCCTTTAAAAACGGGCCATTTATTGTCTCCCAGGACAGTTTGCTATTGTTGGTTGCTGCTGCTAAATTGAGTTTGTCCCAGGCTTCGCCTTGCAGTGCTTTCTTTCTTGCCTCAATCTTTTGCTTGTAGATAAAACGTAATTCCTGTATATGTATGTTGTTCCGTGGTTTTATTCCCAGTGCTCGCTTCAAGCTATGAAGGGCCCGGGTACAATTCTTATCAAACCATCCTACATGTGCTTTTTTCTTTACATTGTATTTCCTCGTGAATATCCCTTCTATAGACTTATTTATCCTAAGAAAGCTAGAAATCAGTGGCGCTGGATTTACCTCATCACTAAGGCAATAGTCTATTTCTTCTCTACTTTTGGCAATCACGTCCCCTTGGATTTTTTGTGGTTCAATTCCTGCCCACTTTATCCTCATCCCGTTAGTCTTATGGGAGTAATGTCAGTGACACAATTCATTTTAGTTAGGTGTCTATCCCCCCAACACAACAGCGATAGTGAAATGCTGTTGTGGCCACTGAATACCTGTTCTGTTATCCATAGATTGGTATAATTATTGTTACTGGAAATTAAAACATGATCATTAGTAGTAGAAGCATTTCTGCCAGTAAAGGTTGGGCATATAATATTTTCCCTAGTCATGTTACAACTCAAAAGTTCAAGGTCAAACTTGGCTATTAAAAAATATAGGGCTGTACCATACTCTCCGTGGGGAAAGTGCAAGTAATCGACATTATCCTCTATGCTATGACCCTTCATAAAACCACATGTGTTAGTGGATGCCAACGAACATACTTGAATATTAAAATCACCAACCCACACTATGATGGCTTGTCTGTGTGATACTAGCAATGCCCTGTCAATTTCTTTTTCCAGATTGTAAATTATACTACCCCTGTTATTACTAAAGATGTTATTATAGTAATTAACTAGAAGCAGGTCCTTCCCTTTATGATATCGGAGCCTTATTAACTGGCAATAGGGGCCTATTGATATACACCCTACAATTTTGCATTCTGCTAGTTTATTTGAAACAAGGATCAGGAGACCACCCTTTGCCCTACCTGATGTAGAATCAATAGCGCTTACCCAGTTTGAAGTATATCCCTCTATAAAAACCGAATCTCTATACCAGGTCTATTGTAAGCAAATAATATCATAATTGGAAGTAATGAAATCTGTCCAGAATGGTGTACCCAGTTTCCTTTTGAGCCCATCTATATTCCACGTCATGATAATATATCCTTCAGGAACGTTGACTATATCGGGCTTATATGTTGGGGACGCAATGTTCGGGCTCTTTTCAGATGTAAATTGTGCCCGTACATCGCTAACTAGTATCTGTGTATCTGGTTGACCTCCTACATTTATATCTTGTATTTCACTAGCCAAGTAAGTAGTAAACAACCGACTAGTATCTTGAACTATTCTTTGTTCTTTAGTCTCCCTGCTCCTTGTTGGTGTAGGGTTCTATGTTTTTCCTACTTTTAATGTAAGTCAATCATTATCTTCCATTGTGTGAGACTTGGCCCTTTCCCCAGAAATTTTTCGCTTTTTATCCCCTGTTAATTTAGAATGCCCCTATTGAAACAACAGTGTGTAGGCCTTGTGTGGTGTAGAAGAGCCTGTGTAGTGTAAAACTAGGGTTAAAGTACAGGTACTTCCTACACCTAACATGGCCGCCACAGACCTCTGCTGCAGCAGCGTGGTTTAGAGGGCGCATTCTAGTAGCCAGGGGCAGGCTGGAACCCTCAGGCAATGTATCCATCTTAGCCTGCCAGCCTGTCCACAGGTAGAATGGTGGAACCTCCTGGAAGCCTCTGGAACCTTCTGGGAGAGGTGAGGTGACACCAACTGACACCAACTGTCAACTGGCACTATAAAAGGAAAGGGGAGGGAACTTTCCTGAGGAGAAGAAGGGGAGAAGCTGAGGGGAGGACCTGGGGGAGGAACCTACGCAGGAGTTTAGGCAGAGGGGCCTAGTCAGGGACTATGATTCTGGAAGTGACAGTACTTTGAGTGCTGCCTTTCAAGTATTGAGCACACCTGTAAATCCCCCCTGACCTAGCCCGGCGGAAGGGAACCCCCAGGGACCACTTGAGGGGATTGGCTGAGGAGATCCAACACCAGCCACCAACTTAACCCCCTTCAAGGAAACAAGAACCCAACTGCTATTTACAAGGGCGCCAGAAACAGCTGCGCCAAGAAGAAATCAAGGAACCAGAAACCAAGTAACTGAACTAAGGGCGCAAGAAACATCTCGCCAAGAAGAAAACCAAATCACCACAGGACTTTTGAGGAACCCAACAGGTATTGGCGCTGTGTCGCTCCCTGTGCCCCCCTGACGCCACCTGGGGTTCCTGCGCTAACCTGCCACTGCTGGGTGGCTTGACCTGTGAACTGCCCTTGTTTGAAGACAGCTACTGCTGAAGCGCTAGCCTCCTAGAAACTGCCTAAGCGCTACATTGCCCTCCAAGCGCTTATCTACTGTGTCCTTGTGAGAAGCACTGAGCCTGCTGGTATTACCAGAGTGCGCTGTGATTCCTGAAGCGCTAGAATCCTAAAGCGCTAGAATCCTGAAGCGCTATATCTGCCTGGATTGTTGTCCTGTGAGCTGCTTTTATTTTAAACCCACTATGGATGAAGCGCTGTATCAGAGACTGCCTGCCCTGTCAAGCTGCTTGTAAAGCGCTGTGAACTGTTGCCCCTGAGAAGCGCTCACCTGTTGTGAGGTACTGCCCCGGAGGAGCGCTATAAATGTCTCCCAAGCGCTATTGTAGAGACTGCCCAGCGCTGCAATCTGACAGAGCTGCTGTAAAGGCCTCTCTGAGGAGTGTTGGACCCCGGCATCCTGCTATCTGAGGAGCGCTATATATGTCTCCCAAGCGCTATTCTGTTATCAAACTGCGGGGCCCACCAAGTGCTGCATGCCCCTTGAAGCGCTGTCACTTCCAGGCGCTATTGCTGAATTGCCCAAAGCACTGAGCCCAAGACGCGCTACCGGCGCCACTCACCGCTACAAGCCCGGAGCTGCTCATGATCCCTGAGGCGCTGTTGGTCGTCCGGCGTCGTTGCCGCCACCGCACTGAGCCCTGAGCCCTAGCAGAGCCAGCGTCATCATCGTGACCCCCCTCGGCGGCCCCCATGTGCCAGGAGAGGGCCGCCGCATTGTAAATCACTGAGGAGGCCTCCGCGCATTC
Source organism: Lissotriton vulgaris (assembly GCF_964263255.1). Taxonomy (NCBI): domain Eukaryota; kingdom Metazoa; phylum Chordata; class Amphibia; order Caudata; family Salamandridae; genus Lissotriton; species Lissotriton vulgaris. The sequence goes on from NC_141696.1 coordinate 688,958,141, forward strand.
CAGTTGGGCCGCGTTTAGGCCTGAAGCAAGCCTACCCCTCTCACGTGATGGGGGCGCCGCGTCATAGGCCGCGCCCCCGCCGGAAGCCGCTCCACCATTTGGTCTCTGCCGGCCGCGCTGTGATCGGCGGCCGGCACTGCATTGAGGAAACCTACTCATCGGGAGGGGGCCATGAAGCCTGAGAGCCCCCTCCGATTTGCCCCACAACGTCTTGGAACTGCCTCGCGACCGGCGCTGGTGCTCTGTAGCTGCTCCCTGCACCGCGCCCGGTCGTGTGAGGCTCCAGAACCTGCGCAAGGGCCCCGGAGGGCCGAAGAAAAAGGTAATCCCCCAGGGGAGGAGGGCGGAAGGCCGGGTAAGGCCCCGTGTTCGCCCCTCCCCGGGGGAAGATGTCACTGGGCCCCGTTGGCCCTCATTAATTGCTGGAAAACTGGTGACTGGGTCCTGTTGGCCCTAATTAATTACAGAAGCCCTTCAGGCATGGGGACTGGGCCCACGAAGGTCACTGTGGGTCCTCTGCAGTAGGAACCTTGTACTCCTGCAGTGAGATAATTATTAAATTGGGCTGCATTGTTGATGAATGTTTTTCCCTTGCCTTATGGGAATGTTCCCTGATTAATAGGAGCAATTTACTGCTCATTTATGCACCAGCCGATGTGTAGTTTGCCTAATGCCAGGTTGGAAGTGAGGTAATGCCTAGTTGAAGCCTGATGCAGGGCTTATAGGGTGCTAAGGAAATACTTGGGGCCTATTGAAATACTGGGTACTGGCTAATTAAATGTTCACTCCTGCCTAGGGCAATGCCTTTAGATATGTCCTAACTTCTGCCTAGAGAACTGTTTATTTCTAGCTAAATGCCTTAGTGAATGCCCAATGTAAGGTTCATTCAAATACGCTTTGCGTAAAGCTCTAGATATGGAATGGTTATTCCTCCCAAGTGCAACTGGTAATTAACTGTCTGGTTAGTTTATGACTAATGAAATGTTCTGCCTTTACTCTCATGACATGTATATTCCTGCCTAAGGCACTGTTATATGAATGCTGTTGCTACCTCAGGAAATGTTTATACTACATAATTACATAGTTCCTGGGTCATATGTCATGCATACTCCTGCCTAATGCAATGGTTCCCAAAGACCTCTAGGTATATAAGGAGATGGTTACTCCCATTTGAGGAGAGGTTTATTCCTGATTAATAGGGATAGCGCACTGCTATACCAGCCTCAGGTGTTGTGATAATTTACCCTAGTTAAAAGAAAGGTTTATTCTTACCTGATGACATGGGTAATGCTGGCTAAATGAAATGTTTTACATTGAAGTCTTTTCCCTGCGTGAGGAGAGTGATAACTTTGACCTCTAGTCAGTTATGATACATTATTTATCTATTTATGAGATGTTTTACTCCTAATAGGGGAGAAGAGTTATGCACAGCTAAGGTTCCCCCTGATGTGATGTTTCATATTTAAGGAAAGTGGAAATCTACTGTTATCTATTGAAATGCTTTCTGTTATCACTTCTTAATGCATTTGATGCAGGTGCTGACCAGGAGCAAGGCATAGGTCAGGCCTGTGTTATACTAAAAATGTATTTATTCAATATTTAATATTTATGGAACATCTAATATTTATTATTTATTCATCCAGTATTTATTGCCAAGTGTTCTCACACATGTATTTTAGTGGAAAGTTAATAAGCTAATTTTATGATGAATTCCTAATACCCTGACCCAGCTCTATCTTAATAAAGTTAACTTGAGTTTTTATACAAACTCACTGGAGTGGCGTCCCTAATTGCGTGCTCATGTTTCTGACTCAGTGGTTGCGTGTGCTGTATGGTCGCTTTACACATATGCTTTCGGATGCCTACCCGCTCGTGCCATGCTACCCTAGGGGACTGGTGACCCCAGTTCCAACATATTGGTGTCGAGCGGTGGGATCCAGGACTTGTGACCATGCAGCACCCTCCATTGGGACGGGGTGCACAGCAATTGGGCTACACAATTATTGTGTGTGTAAGCCAAAGTAATTGACCCCTCCACTGTCTAGCCTGTGAGTGTATCAAGATCTGTTTGACCTAAACCTGTCACCCACGTCCTGGTATCTTTTCCCAGATTTATCTGAGTCCCCACCTGGCATAATGGAGTGTTGTCAGGGGATGGGGGTGCCTGTTGGGCGGAGGGAAGAAGGAACTCCGTACCACTTTGGGGGCACGGGTAGGAGCCCACCCAGAGGGGAGAGGGGATGGGGAACAGGAGGGGCAGGTCACACCCAGGGAGGCGGGCACACCAGAAGACCCAGGCCTACTCAAAATTGTTGTGTCTGACAAGGTGCTACCGGGAGGATGTTCTGGGGCAGGGAGTAGAGTAACTGGGGGTGTGCGTCGTCTAAGATGATAGAGCATGAGAGGGAGTGTGAGAGCCTTGCAATGGATGAGAGGAAGCTGGTGCACAGGCTTCAGCTAGAAGAGTTAGAGCTGAAGGCCTTGGAATCATGTGTGCCAGGTACTTCCATGGTGGCAGCGTACCCGAGGTTCGGAGTTTAGACCAGTCACAGAGTGTAGGACCTGGACTGGGGTTTCAGGATCAGGGGTTGCCTGACCTGGCGGGAGGAATCTCTGTATTCAGAGTTCCTCCGGTTGTGACTCTCAGGGGTACCTCTCCGGGTAGGAGGGTGTGCGGAACTCTGGGAGGGGGTGCAGAGGGAGGAAGGACTCTCCTCTGGCACCGGTCCAGCCACAGGGCGCAGATCCTGGGTTGGGTGGCCAGGTTTAGGGGTTGCCTGACCTGGCGGGAGGAATCTCTGTATTCAGAGTTCCTCCGGTTGTGACTCTCAGGGGTACTACTCCAGGTGGGAGGGTGCGGAACTCTGGGAGGGGGTGCAGAGGGAGGTAGGACTCTCCTCTGGCACCGGTCCAGCCACGGGGTTAAGATCCTGGGTTGGGTGGCTAGGTTCAGGGGTTGCCTGACCTGGCGGGAGGAATCTCTGTATTCAGAGTTCCTCCGGTTGTGACTCTCAGGGGTACTACTCCAGGTGGGAGGGTGCGGAACCCTGGGAGGGGGGTGCAGGGAGAGGGAGGTCTCGCCCCTGTCACCAATTCAACTTAAGGGTTTAGACCCTAGGTTGAGGAGGAGAGTGGAAAAAGGTACCACGGGCCTGGGGCGACTGCCCCCCACTCTGAAGAGAGAGTAAGGGCCAGAGACATCTGGATTGGAGGTCTGTCCTGGCCGCATCCCACTAGGAACACCAGTGGGGTGGTTGGATTAGCGAGGATGTCATGGTGGTATTGGGCCTGCGTCCACCTTTTTCCGCCCCAAGCAGGGAAGCCCGTCAAGGTAATGACCAGTCTACCCTGGCTTTTGGCTGGGGGGGAGATGTGTGAGACTTGGCCCTTTCCCCAGAAATTTTTCGCTTTTTATCCCCTGTTAATTTAGAATGCCCCTATTGAAACAACAGTGTGTAGGCCTTGTGTGGTGTAGAAGAGCCTGTGTAGTGTAAAACTAGGGTTAAAGTACAGGTACTTCCTACACCTAACATGGCCGCCACAGACCTCTGCTGCAGCAGCGTGGTTTAGAGGGCGCATTCTAGTAGCCAGGGGCAGGCTGGAACCCTCAGGCAATGTATCCATCTTAGCCTGCCAGCCTGTCCACAGGTAGAATGGTGGAACCTCCTGGAAGCCTCTGGAACCTTCTGGGAGAGGTGAGGTGACACCAACTGACACCAACTGTCAACTGGCACTATAAAAGGAAAGGGGAGGGAACTTTCCTGAGGAGAAGAAGGGGAGAAGCTGAGGGGAGGACCTGGGGGAGGAACCTACGCAGGAGTTTAGGCAGAGGGGCCTAGTCAGGGACTATGATTCTGGAAGTGACAGTACTTTGAGTGCTGCCTTTCAAGTATTGAGCACACCTGTAAATCCCCCCTGACCTAGCCCGGCGGAAGGGAACCCCCAGGGACCACTTGAGGGGATTGGCTGAGGAGATCCAACACCAGCCACCAACTTAACCCCCTTCAAGGAAACAAGAACCCAACTGCTATTTACAAGGGCGCCAGAAACAGCTGCGCCAAGAAGAAATCAAGGAACCAGAAACCAAGTAACTGAACTAAGGGCGCAAGAAACATCTCGCCAAGAAGAAAACCAAATCACCACAGGACTTTTGAGGAACCCAACAGGTATTGGCGCTGTGTCGCTCCCTGTGCCCCCCTGACGCCACCTGGGGTTCCTGCGCTAACCTGCCACTGCTGGGTGGCTTGACCTGTGAACTGCCCTTGTTTGAAGACAGCTACTGCTGAAGCGCTAGCCTCCTAGAAACTGCCTAAGCGCTACATTGCCCTCCAAGCGCTTATCTACTGTGTCCTTGTGAGAAGCACTGAGCCTGCTGGTATTACCAGAGTGCGCTGTGATTCCTGAAGCGCTAGAATCCTAAAGCGCTAGAATCCTGAAGCGCTATATCTGCCTGGATTGTTGTCCTGTGAGCTGCTTTTATTTTAAACCCACTATGGATGAAGCGCTGTATCAGAGACTGCCTGCCCTGTCAAGCTGCTTGTAAAGCGCTGTGAACTGTTGCCCCTGAGAAGCGCTCACCTGTTGTGAGGTACTGCCCCGGAGGAGCGCTATAAATGTCTCCCAAGCGCTATTGTAGAGACTGCCCAGCGCTGCAATCTGACAGAGCTGCTGTAAAGGCCTCTCTGAGGAGTGTTGGACCCCGGCATCCTGCTATCTGAGGAGCGCTATATATGTCTCCCAAGCGCTATTCTGTTATCAAACTGCGGGGCCCACCAAGTGCTGCATGCCCCTTGAAGCGCTGTCACTTCCAGGCGCTATTGCTGAATTGCCCAAAGCGCTGAGCCCAAGACGCGCTACCGGCGCCACTCACCGCTACAAGCCCGGAGCTGCTCATGATCCCTGAGGCGCTGTTGGTCGTCCGGCGTCGTTGCCGCCACCGCACTGAGCCCTGAGCCCTAGCAGAGCCAGCGTCATCATCGTGACCCCCCTCGGCGGCCCCCATGTGCCAGGAGAGGGCCGCCGCATTGTAAATCACTGAGGAGGCCTCCGCGCATTCCAGTTGGGCCGCGTTTAGGCCTGAAGCAAGCCTACCCCTCTCACGTGATGGGGGCGCCGCGTCATAGGCCGCGCCCCCGCCGGAAGCCGCTCCACCATTTGGTCTCTGCCGGCCGCGCTGTGATCGGCGGCCGGCACTGCATTGAGGAAACCTACTCATCGGGAGGGGGCCATGAAGCCTGAGAGCCTCCTCCGATTTGCCCCACAACGTCTTGGAACTGCCTCGCGACCGGCGCTGGTGCTCTGTAGCTGCTCCCTGCACCGCGCCCGGTCGTGTGAGGCTCCAGAACCTGCGCAAGGGCCCCGGAGGGCCGAAGAAAAAGGTAATCCCCCAGGGGAGGAGGGCGGAAGGCCGGGTAAGGCCCAGTGTTCGCCCCTCCCCGGGGGAAGATGTCACTGGGCCCCGTTGGCCCTCATTAATTGCTGGAAAACTGGTGACTGGGTCCTGTTGGCCCTAATTAATTACAGAAGCCCTTCAGGCATGGGGACTGGGCCCACGAAGGTCACTGTGGGTCCTCTGCAGTAGGAACCTTGTACTCCTGCAGTGAGATAATTATTAAATTGGGCTGCATTGTTGATGAATGTTTTTCCCTTGCCTTATGGGAATGTTCCCTGATTAATAGGAGCAATTTACTGCTCATTTATGCACCAGCCGATGTGTAGTTTGCCTAATGCCAGGTTGGAAGTGAGGTAATGCCTAGTTGAAGCCTGATGCAGGGCTTATAGGGTGCTAAGGAAATACTTGGGGCCTATTGAAATACTGGGTACTGGCTAATTAAATGTTCACTCCTGCCTAGGGCAATGCCTTTAGATATGTCCTAACTTCTGCCTAGAGAACTGTTTATTTCTAGCTAAATGCCTTAGTGAATGCCCAATGTAAGGTTCATTCAAATACGCTTTGCGTAAAGCTCTAGGTAATGGAATGGTTATTCCTCCCAAGTGCAACTGGTAATTAACTGTCTGGTTAGTTTATGACTAATGAAATGTTCTGCCTTTACTCTCATGACATGTATATTCCTGCCTAAGGCACTGTTATATGAATGCTGTTGCTACCTCAGGAAATGTTTATACTACATAATTACATAGTTCCTGGGTCATATGTCATGCATACTCCTGCCTAATGCAATGGTTCCCAAAGACCTCTAGGTATATAAGGAGATGGTTACTCCCATTTGAGGAGAGGTTTATTCCTGATTAATAGGGATAGCGCACTGCTATACCAGCCTCAGGTGTTGTGATAATTTACCCTAGTTAAAAGAAAGGTTTATTCTAACCTGATGACATGGGTAATGCTGGCTAAATGAAATGTTTTACATTGAAGTCTTTTCCCTGCGTGAGGAGAGTGATAACTTTGACCTCTAGTCAGTTATGATACATTATTTATCTATTTATGAGATGTTTTACTCCTAATAGGGGAGAAGAGTTATGCACAGCTAAGGTTCCCCCTGATGTGATGTTTCATATTTAAGGAAAGTGGAAATCTACTGTTATCTATTGAAATGCTTTCTGTTATCACTTCTTAATGCATTTGATGCAGGTGCTGACCAGGAGCAAGGCATAGGTCAGGCCTGTGTTATACTAAAAATGTATTTATTCAATATTTAATATTTATGGAACATCTAATATTTATTATTTATTCATCTAGTATTTATTGCCAAGTGTTCTCACACATGTATTTTAGTGGAAAGTTAATAAGCTAATTTTATGATGAATTCCTAATACCCTGACCCAGCTCTATCTTAATAAAGTTAACTTGAGTTTTTATACAAACTCACTGGAGTGGCGTCCCTAATTGCGTGCTCATGTTTCTGACTCAGTGGTTGCGTGTGCTGTATGGTCGCTTTACACATATGCTTTCGGATGCCTACCCGCTCGTGCCATGCTACCCTAGGGGACTGGTGACCCCAGTTCCAACATATTGAACTTAATGCCTGGTATCTGTTGTAAAAGGGGATATTCATACTCGGGGGCGGTGGCGCTTGTTTGGTCGGATGAAAATTGTGAACCGGTCTACCTTGGTTACTACACATCATTAGGTGTCTGTAAAAGTATCCTAATGGCAGGAGGGTCGTATTATTCTCCAGCTGGGACGGTGGAGGAGCATTTGCAAGGGTATTCTGTGCCGAACCTGGGGTTTTAAAGTTAATGATGATACAGTCTCCCGCAAACTTTTTCTTAAGCAGGCCAATCCATCCCACCCGTTGTGTCAACAAAATCCGATTTGTCCCCATCATCGGGAAGCCACAATTGTTTGACAACCAGTGTAGAGTTTTATTTTTAAGTGCAGCATGGTTTTCACCCTGGTCTTTTCCAAGTTTAGGTACATTTACTAGGACTGCCACATAGGCCCCACATTCTGGCGGCAGGTCAATAGATAAAGGTACTTTGTTTACTTTAGAGGGCATAAGGACTGGAGTATCTACTCTAGTAGTCTCTAAGTTGGGGGCATTACTGAGTCTTGCGGTTGGTTTCTCGCTATGGTCCATGCTCTCGTTAGGTATAATAATGTGTTCAACTCTATTCTGTGTATAAATTCCCTTCAGTACTTCACCAAAATTTGAATTACCTATGGGTATGCCCTCCATATTGGGTTTAGTTGGATCGGGGGCTGGTAAATTATTACCACTATTGGTTACCACTATAGGGATCTCTTTGCTAGCAGTCCCGCTTGGGTTGCCCTTCTCAACCCTAGCATAGATTTTTTCAATACTTCCGGTTAATTTGTGAACTTCCCTAGCTATGTTATTGATCCTATCACGGAGTTGCCTAGGTAGTACAGTTAATTTGTCAAAGATGGCTTCTAAGGATGTTAAATTGGTGCAGGATCTTGAACTTGTTTTAATTGTGCGTTTACCGTTGCTGTACCCCTGTGTTGGATATTTCTTGTCTTTTTTGGCCTTGTTGGTGCCCTGTCTAGTTGTTTTCTTTTTGTTTCCATTACCTTTAGGTGACGGGTAGAGGAAACGTTAAGTGAGGCAGCCAGTATAGATATGGTAGGTGTATTGGAAATACGAGAAGGCTCATCAGCAATATCATTCACTCCCGCACTGTAACCATTTACATCCTGCCCAATTATAGGTGATTCTGAGATGGTTAATCTTCCTTTGTTAGTCAAAATGGAGCCTTCATTAGACTTATCTCCATGTATAATACTGGACCCCATAGACAAGCGTCTCTCCGTGCGGTTAATTTCCTCTGATAAAGCACTAACTGCTTTTACTAAAAAAGTATCTATGGTAGTGCGTGTTTTGTCCAACATTGGTTTGTTTGCCCGCCTCCTTGCCATTATAAAAGGAACAATAGTATCTCCACCGCTAGGGAAAGTACTTCTTGTAAAGACTTCTGTGCCTCCCGATACAAGTTTGCGTGCAAAAACAGGGACAGTACCTTTCTGCAGTTCTCTTGATGCCAAAGCCGGTAATGCTGGAAACGTTAGAGGGATGGCCCGGCCCGGCCACTTCTGGCCCCTGACAGCCCGCCCTCTGCCCGGGCTTAGCCCGGCGCCACCCGTGCGCCTTCCGCGGTGTGTGAGGGCTACGCGCCTTTCAGGGCCGCTGTGTCCCGCCTCCCTGCGCCCGCTACCAGGGGCTGCTGGGGGATGTAGTTCTTTCCACGCCGTTCCCCTCATGGCTCGGGAAAGAGAATGTGAAGTGATGCCGCTGTTTCCCTCACGGCACGGAAGGCGAAAGAGCTGCCGCAGTGTCAGCCGTTCCCCTCAGGCTGTTTTGAGAGAGTGTCCCGCAGAGCATCCTGCCTGCGCACCTTTCAGGGCCACTGTGACGCCGCCTCCCTGCGCCCGCTCCCAGGGGCTGCTGGGGGATGTAGTTCTTTCCACGCCATTTCCCTCATGGCTCGGGAAAGAGGATGTGAAGCAATGCCGCCGTTCCCCTCACGGCACGGAAGGCGAAAGAGCTGCCGCAGTATCAGCCGTTCCACTCAGGCTGTTTTGAGAGACTACATTACCCATGTATACCCTTGTCGCATCAAACCAATTCTCCCTAGCCATATACTAACTATCGCAGCTCTACTAGGAATTTACCCGAGTGGCTGTGTGTGCTCCATCCATCTTCAGATTAATCAACAGGGCATGACACATGTAATGCTATGAGTCTGTAAAGTACCCCTCGCTCATCAATCAATGGTATAGCCTAACTCAGCGGTCCTTCTTGTCACTTATCCTTATGGTAAGGATTAGTTGCACTCATTGAAGTGTCAACTTAAATGATAACCATTATCACAAAATTTCGACTTGTCTACTGACTAAAAAGGAAGAGGTTCCACAGTGGTGTCACTCCTTCGTGCCGGCTAACTCCCTGTCAGCCAATCCACATGGGTGTAGGTCCCTAGGGATGATAGATAGATAGACAGATAGATAGATATAAATTCTTGTCACACAAAAGCTGGTTACTTGTGGCAGAGAAAGTATCACGTTTTGTCTTGACACTCTTGTTTGAACCAATGAACCTGTGAAAACACCCAAGTGGACATAATGATGGCAGCCGTTCATATAATAAGGAACAATTCTTTGAGAGCAAAAAGGGCAATCTCATGCAGCATTTAATTCTATGCAATACCTAAATAGAAAATTATTTTTCTTTAGACTATTGTCATTTATTTTCTGTGTCTTTCCCGTAAATTAAACATTGTGCATTCTTCATTCCATTTAATGTGTAGTCTAAAAGATATTAGTGACTGTACTACACAGTGAGGTCACATAACCACCCCATTTAATCACTCTCCTGACAGGACCCTTTCACCAAAATCCACAAGACCACTCCTCAGAACAGGGATGCATGCAAGTCATTGAAAAATCTACAGGTAGCTAAAATATCCATTAGAAAGATTGTTAACGAAGGTAAAACATGTGTTCTTCTGGTGGGTTCTTTTCACACATTCATCGTCTTCTGAGAAGCACCAAAGCATTACCTCCAAGAATGTGGGTCTAAAGAAGTGATAACTCCATAAGGTCTCCCTGTAAAGACGCAGCAAAATGACAATCATTGCAGACTTCAGAATCAAGGCAGCCAGCTGTTGAACATGTGTAGTGAAGTTTACATCACATCCTGACACATGTTCAGATACTCCTGTACAATGCTAAAGTAGAGAAGTTCACCCTTTTGAAATGTACCTTGATGACCACAAGGGATCTTTCTTGTCCTGAGAATGTCACACCTTACTGTACTTAACAATCAAGCACAAAATAGTCCTGTTCTGGAACGTCTGAAGACATCAATAGAGGTCTGTCGAAGGGGTTAATCCATTAACCTGTATTGCAGTACAGGACACAAATAGCATTAATGCAGCAGGTGCAGTGGCACTCAGACTCATCATTGCGAGTCTTCTTTTTCATCCCAATCCCAGCTGCATTTGTCCACTAAGCGAGAGGGGCCCACTTTCCTTGATTGCATTAAGTACCTTGTTGCCTCTGCTACACCACTGATCCATATAATGAGACATCCCCAGAACTTTGGCAATACAGAGTTGTACTTCAGTGCTATGTTCAGTGCAATCCCAGAATGAGATATCTATAGAGCTCTTACAAAACACCTCAAACAAGACTTTCAGTATGATCTGCCCTTCGACTGAGAGAGAACTTTTAAATAAGTCTCCATACTGTATTTACTGCAAACTCAAATTTAGACATTTGGAGACTTTTTAAAATGCAAAGCAAATTAGCTCTTCTAATTTGGTATGGGAAGTTCTACGTAAATATTTACTGATTACAACATTCCATATCCTAGTGCAAGCCAGCATCTCATTCTGACACGGGAGAGAGACCCGGATATTAACATCAATAATGTTTTGGCAAAGCGGAAACCTTCACAAAATCTGTGGCGTTGTAGGGCTGTTCATAGACTTTTGCTAACATTGTAAAAATACTCCTGCACACTCTTAATTGTGATCAATCATTCTGGTGAATTACATAATTCAGTTTACATTTTTTGAAACGAGTACAAATAAAATGCAACAGATTAAAAGTAAACCCTGTTGAAAGTAAGGGCTTCAGTATAAGTGACTGGAGATAATTATAAGTGAAATTGCATTTTTCTCAAATTTTGTTAACTCTCGATCTGGCAAACATTTTGTATCAATTTAGTGGCCTCCTTCAACAACATGCATATGACAGTGGAAGGACAATTGGAGTTGGGTAAAATTCACCAGTTAAACCCTCCTGACATGTTTGCCAAAATCCTGATATGGCTGAAACAAGAGTTTCAGTTTAACTTGTGACTACAATTTTAAGCAACTGTCATATACCTTAGTTGTTTTCACCAGGCATATTTTGGCAGGAAAACAGGACAAACTGCATATGGGAAAAAAACAAAAAAGTGGCAAAACATGCAAAATACCAAAGTGCCACATTAGCTTCATTCTGAGTTTATAAACTTGGATTCAAGTGGGGAAAATGCTCAGAACAATTACTAAAACCTGTGGTGTCACTTATTTTCCTGAGATGAAATTCATTACTTCCTATTGGTCTTCTGACATGTAGTATTTAATATACAATGTTTTCCATTGGTTGTGATTTATATTTTCTTGTTGGTTGCATACATTTTTGATACATTTAGGCTTCCATTGTGAGCAGTGCGCTATCTAAAATAATAGTCATCATGCTTAGGGTGGCCTGACCAGCATTGTGCAGTGCAGGTTTGTCATGTAGTCTGTGCAGAGGCACTTCACAATGACATTTGTCCCCCAGTTTTGGTTCCCAGCTGATCCACATTTTAATCTTCATTGACAACGAACAACTTTCAGTCATACATTGCAGCATATGATTTCACCCAGTCGAGATTTTATCCTTGAAAGGATACGGAAGACTGGAATAAAATGCTGTGGAGAAAGCTTTGGGGAAGGAGTCTAGGAATGAAAATAAATACAGAGTGGAAGCTTGGGAGATTACTTAATTGCTAGAGATTTAAGTGTTACAGACTTAAAAAAGAAGTCTGTCTAGCCTCTTATTTCTCCTCCACATAATTCTTTAGATGATTGCCAAAAGACAGACTCCATTTCACCCATAGGCTCCATGCTCTCCGCATGCTTTCATTATCTTTAGATCAGAGCTTTAATTGGGCAGTTACTGTCTTTCCGGTATTGATTACTTCCACGTATTCAATTTGTAAGGCAGAATACCTGCACTTGCAGCTCCTCTGGAATGCATTTAATTGGAGGGTGCCAACATGTATCAGGAGCAAACAGGCACTCTAAATAGTGAGTACCTGCACATCTGCATTTCCATTAAAGCACTGCTTTGGATCACAAGGATTAAAACTCAGTGCCACAAATCTGACCCGTAAAGTAACTGAGAATGTGGAGGGTGTGCAGACACACCAGAACACTTTGAATGCAAGGGTATGTCAATTGGAGATTTAAAGGAAGATAGGGAGAAGGAATTAAGAGATGTCAGCAGTGGCCCTAGCTCAAGCTAGTATAGTAAGTTGAGCTGAGACCCGCAGCCCATACCTATCAGCCTGACCCGCTACCAATCTGTAGGAAAGTGGGTTTCTGTTGCAGTAAAACCCTTACTTTTTGCCAGACTACTGATGCACTTTGACTTGATGTACCTTGGGTCCCTGCCAATCAGGTTCCCAGGGCCTGTGTACTTTCTCCAAAAGTAACCTAATTGGCATTTCTAGCCACAGGTCAGCTCCTGGTAAATGGTATCACAGGTACCCAGGGCACTGTGACCAGGGAATACCTCTAAGGGCTGCAGCACTTATTGTGCCAGCCTTAGAGGTACTGTACCTTTACACATACACACTGCCTTTGCAGGCTGCGTCTTTTGGTGCAGAACTAGAAGAGTCGACATGGTGCACATCCCTGTGTGCCATGCCTACAACCCTCTACCAGTGGTGAGGTACAGATGCAGGAGCCCTGTACCTCTACAGTGTCTAAGTCCATTTCTAGGCATTGTCAGTGCAGTGCTGCCATTAAGAGTACATGGTGCTCGGAGCTTGTCATTACGAACTCCCCAGCACCATAATAGCTACACTGAAAACGGAGAAGTTTGATATCAAACTTCTCAGCTTCAGCACATTAAACCCACACTGATGCCATTGTGGGATTAATGAAAAATGCACACAGAGGGCATCTTAGAGATGCCCCCTGAAAAACGACTAGCCTCTGGTGGGTTCCCTGACTGGTACACACCAGCCTCCCACCAGGAGACATGTTTCTGGACCCCTAGGGTGGGAGCCTTTGCTCCCTGAGCCCAGAAACAAAGCCTTTCCTGGGCAGAGGTGTTCACACCTCCCCATGCCAGGAAGAGCCATCTGTGATAGGGGAGCTTCAAAGGCCTGGCAGCCTTTGTAATGTGACCCCAGCCTCTCCTGCTATCAGGACCAGGCCCCCTTCCTGTCTCCCCTCCTTTTCGGTGGGAAGACAGGCGGGAAAAACTAACCAGCCCAGAAGGTGTGCCCACCTTTGCCAACTCCACCCCTCAGGTTGGGGGAGGTGAGGTGAAGCCCACTCTTCAATACCAGCCATCTTGCAGATGGCAGGCACTCCCCAATCAGGATTAGGGATTGTGCTCACTCCCCCACGTAGGGTGAGCACACCAAGGGTGTATTCACCCTAAGGTTAGTAGCCCATTGGCTACTAACCCAGAGACCCCTAAACACCCCCTAAATATAGTATTTAGGGAACAGTCCTGAACCAAGAAAACAAATTCCTGCAACCTAAGAAAAAAAGGGACAAAAGAAGACGCCCAGCAGAGGAGACTGCAGAGAACAACTGACATGGCCTCAGCCCTACCTGCCTATCTGCAGTTACTGGAGATCCTGGACCAAAAATCATCTTGTCCTGCAGCCAGCGACCTCCAGAAACCCTGGGAGGACTGACTGCCGTCAACAAAGACCAGATCTCCTGTGAACAGCAGCCCTGTTCAAAAGAAACTCAGAAAACAGACTGTGAGCCTGATGAGGACAAAAAACACACACCTGGAACCACCACTGCACCCGACCGCTACGGCCCCAGTCGGAGTAGTGTGAGGTTATATTGATGCTCAAGTCTATGATGATGTCCAGGTCCCCACAGAGATAGTGTGGGATTATAGTAATAATTATAAGGAAATTTATAAATAATAATAATAATAATAAGGAAATGTATAAAGCGCCTGGTTACACCATCTCAGCGTGTCCCCGCGCTGGGTGAGAGGACAAACAGAAAGCACGATTCCAACCAGACGGGAGAAACTAAACCGTGAACAGATACGTTTTTAGTAGTTTCCTGAAGTTAGCTTCCGACCTTTCTAACCTAAGAGATGGAGGAAGTTTGTTCCAGTTTTGTGCTGCTAGGAGGCGGAACGAGCGACTACCCATTCTTGCCTTCTTTATCTTAGGAATTACTAATTGCCCTGTCCCGCAGGATCTAAGGGATCTTCCGGCTACATACCTGTTTATAGTACATACTATTTATATACATACCATATTATAGTAATGTTTAAGTCACCTCAGAGATAGGGTGTGATTATAACCATGTTGAAATCCCTACAGAGATAATGTTTTATGCCAGTAATGACTAAGTCCCCACACAGAGTGTAATCAGTGTTTCCAAGGTCCCCCACAGAGATAAAGTGTGAAAGGCGCACACAGAGATAGTGTATGATAATAGTTGTTCTCAAGTCTCCTCAGAGGTAGTTTTTGAAGATAATTATGTTGAAATCCTACAAAGATAGTGTGTATTTATGTACAAAGATCCATGACACTACAGAGATTACGTGTGATTACAGTGTTGTCCAAATTCCAACAGAGATAGTGTGTGGTTATAGTCATCTTCATGTCCCTTCAGTGATAGTGTGTGATGATAATCATGTTGAAATCACATCTGAGATAGTAGGTGTTTCCAATCATGCCCAGGTCTCCACAAAAATAGTGTGTGATTATGCTGATGTTCATGTCCCACAGAGATAGTGTGTGATTATAGTAACATTTAAGTCCCCTCAGTGTGTGATGGTAACCATGTTGAAATCCCCACAGAGATAACGTTTAATCCCAGTAATAGTCAGGTTCCCACAGAGATAGAGTGTGGAGAGAGGGTTCGAAATCACAGTGATTACAGAGATAAAGTGTGATTATAGTAATGCCAGGTCCCCACAGAGATAGTGTGTGATTACACTGATGTTCAGGTCCCCATAGAGATAGTGTATGATCATAGTAATTTTCAAGTCCCCACAGATATAGCGTGTGATTATAGAGAGGCTCAGATCCCCACCGAGACACTGTGGGGCAGATTTACAAGCCCCTTGCTTCAAATTTGCGCCACGGTTGCATCACTTTTGTGATGCAGAAGCGGCGTAAGAGTTGTGGCCTATTTACATTGTGACGCATCTAGGGAAATGCGTCACATTGTAAAGCCCTGTGTCATATTATACCTGCACCAGGTATAATGTATGCAGGGTAGGCGTTCCCATGCAAAACGCCACGTAGAACTGGCGCAGTAAAATTTACAAGATTTCACTGTGTCACTCTATGCCTTCACTGCATCTACGCCTGCTCAGACCAGGCATAAGAATTGACACTGGGCATTTTAAATGGGATCTACCTATTTTTTCTGGCGAATTGCTGGAGTTGCGTCACTTTGGTGACAAACTCCAACAATGCGTCACTTTTCCTCCAACAGATGCGTCAGAATTTCTGACGCATCTGTAATTCCTTGCGCCATGGTGCACTGTATTGTAAATACAGCGCCTCCATGGTGGCGCAAGTACACTTGGAGGTGACACAAGGAAACTGACACATCTATGCAGATGCGTCAGTTCCTTGTAAATATGCCCCTATGTGATTACCAAGGGGCATATTATCAAGGGCCTTATCTCCGCTTTTATGACTTTAACAGCCAAAAAAGCGGAGATAATGTTTTCGCCCTATTAACAAGGCAGTGCTAACATGCATTAGCAAATGTTAGCAGCCTTGTTACCAACGCCTCAATTTGTATCTCTAATGAGATGCAAAGTGGGCGTCCCTGGGCAGAACAACCTTGCAAATATCGCTGATGTGCACATCACAATATTTACAAGGCTGCCCCAGCATTTTAGCACACGTTAGTTTTTGGAGAAAACCGCTGTTTTCTCCAAAAACTAACGTCTGCTAAAAGATAGACTTACCTATCCCTAACATTGGGGTGAATTATGCTGATACCACCCTGGGGGTCGTATCAGCAAGGTTATCACTGTTTTGCAGGGAACATCACTGAAAAACCAGCGATGTTCCCTGCAAAATGGCGAAAACCTCGCTATCGCTGGAATTTTTATCGCTCTGGGGAAATGCGTTGTTAATAACGCGCTACCAGGGTGATAAATTCCAGAGATAGCCTGCGATAAAACAAATTAATTATCGCTGGCCGTTGTTAATATGCCCCCAAGCCCCCACAGAGATAGTGTTTAATTATAGTGATTCCAGGTTTTTACAAAAAAAAGTGTACGGATGGTGATGTCCAGGTTCCCTCAAAGATAGTGTGTGATGATACTCATGTTGAAATCACATCAGACATATTGGGTGATTTCAATCATGCCCAGGTCCCACTAGAAATAGTGTGTGGTTATACTGTTGCCCAGGTCCCCACAGAGATAGGGTATGCTTATAGTGATGCCCAGATCTCCATAGAGAAAGTGTGTAAATATAGTGATTCCCAGGTCCCTACATAAATAGTGTGTGATCATAGTGATACCCCGATCCCTGCAGAGATAATGTGTTATTATTGTCTTGTTCAAGTCCGCTCAGCAATAGTGTGTGGTGATGATAATAATGCTGAAATCCTTGCATAGTGTGTAAATATATTAATGCATATGGCCCCACAAATGTAGTTTGTCATTATAGTGATGCTGAAGTCTCCACAGAGATAACATGTCATTTAAGTGATGAGCAGGTCCCCACAGAGTTAGTGTGTGATTATATTCATGTTCAAGTCCCCTTAGAGATAGAGTGTGATGACGACCTTTTAGAAATCCCTGCAGAGATAGTGTGTGATCTCCGTGATGCCCAGGCCCCCACAGAGATAGTGTTTGATTATAATGATGCCCAGGTCTCCACAGAGATAGTGTACAATTACAGTGATTGCCAGGTCCTACAGGAATAGTGTGATTAAAGTGATGTGCATGGTCCTACAGAGGTAGTGTGTGATCATAGTGCTGCTCCTGTCCCCTAAGAGATAATGTGTGATGATAAACAATGTATCATCCTTACAGAGATAGTGTGTACTTATAGTGGTGCCCATAGCCCCACAGATGTAGTGTGTGATTACAGTGATTCACACGTCCCCACAGACATAAGATATCATTTTAGTGATGTTCAGGCCCCCACAGAGATAGTGTGTGATTAAAGTCATTTTCAAGTCCAATAGGTGATAAAGTGTGATGATAATCATTTTGAAGTCCCTGCAGAGATATCATGTTATGATGGTCCTGCTTAAGTCCCTGTAGAGAGTGTATGGTTATAGTCATGTTTTTGTTCACTCAGAGAGAATGTGTGATTATTAAAAATTTTGACATCCCTGCAGAGATAGTGTATATTTATAAGAATACCCATGTCTCCACAGAGATACTGTGTGATTATAGTGATGTCCAGGTTTCCTCCCCAATAGTGTGTGATGATGCTTGTGTTCAAGTTTCCACATAGATAGTGTGTTATGATAGCTGTGTTCAAGCCCCCACAGGGATAGTCTGTTATGATAGTTGTGTTCATGTACCCACAGAGGTAGTCTGCGAGTATAGTTATGTAATATTCAAGTGGGGAAATGAGAGGATTTGGCTGCCCAAAATGTTACTTTTCCACATAGCATTATCAAGCTCATCAAAAACAGTTTCATACTACTTGGTCCCAAAGGTGAAAGGTACCTCAAATGAGAGACTATCAGAATTAACCAAGTATGTTTATTAAAAAAAAAGTATGCAAACTTTCACCCACCAACCGAGCTGGCATGCTTTATTATCGGTTTGCTCCTCAGCAGGACCCCAATATTGGTGGTGTGGATGGGCTTGGCAGTCATTTGAGCTATTTGATGTAGCTCTTTTTACACACTAAGGCCCACATGCATCAACAATGCCATTTGCGATTCCTTATTAGCGAAAAATAAGGATTCGCTAATAAGCAATAGCAAAAGGCTATGCATGAAGCAATAGCAAAAAAAATTGAGATTTCTTAATATTCCTTAATTGCGACTCACAAATTGCGAGTCGCAATTAAGGAATACCTCCCCATTCATTCCTATGGGCCTAGATGCCCATAGGAATGAATGGGAAGACATTCTCAATTTGCGAATCGCAATAAGCGAATTACAAATTGAGAATGCAATTTCAAGGGTGCAGGGGTGTCCAAAGAACACCCTGTTGCACCCCTGAAATTGATCTGTGCACATATGTTGCGCACACACATGCCCTTAGGGCATGGGTGTGTGCAACATGAAACTTTGAAAAATGCACAAAAGTGCATTTTTCAAAACTTTTACAAATTACCATGAAGTTTAATTTCATGATAATGTGCTACTCCATTTAGCTAAATCGCTAATTTCTTTACTGTGATGCATTGTATTTAAGGAATTTCAATTTGGGATTCCTTAAATGCAATCGCAATTTAAGGAATCTCAATTTAGAGATTCCTTAAATTGCGATTTTTGCATTTGGGATGATGCATCCCGAATGCAAAAATACTGGTGGCAAAGGGGCAAATTCTGAGAATCTGCCCGTTTGCGACCGGTTTTTAGCTTGATGCATGTGGCTGCAGGTAACAAAGGGATCCACAAGAAAATGCACATAAAATTACCTATAAATCACCAGATGGAAACCTATTGTGGTAAGCTATGGTGATGTAAAACTCTTAGTAGGATATTGAAGGATCATCAGTGACCTCCATTCCTCTAGAGGGGGCGTTATCATTCCTGCTTCTAGTGGGTGGTTAGACGCTTAGGTTTCAGGGGTTGATGGAAATGGAGAGATTGAGCTGTACTTGTGGCTGCACTGTTATGTTAGTGGTGTCTATATTTTGTGTGAAAATTAGATCTAACATGTTCCCTGCACATTGCGTTGGCAATGTGCCACCTGTTTGAACCCATGGATCAGCATGTTATAAATTTGGGCTGATGAGGGTTTGGGATCTGATCTGTGGACCAGAGACTAATGTCTGCATGATCACAATTTTGTTACCATTAGTATGTAGGTAGAGCATGGGTTCAACTCATTCAGATTCAGAAGGACTGGCTGTATCCCTATTGGTGACATACTAAAGTTCAAATAAAGGTACTGATGGGATTGATGGTGTATAAAACCACTAGGTATTTAAAAATTGGTTGATGGTGTTGCGATTATCAAGGAGGCTAGCTGTACTAGGTCCCCATTTTTTGTTTTATTTATTTATTTAGGAGCTTGTATAGCGCACAGCTACCCCCAACGGGGGTGTTCCGGCACTTGGACAGGCATAGGAAGGAGTAGACTCAGTGGTTTTAGTCGCTGGAGAAGAGACAAGTCTTAAAGTCTCGGTGGAAGGTAGATTCTGACCTCGTGTCCCATTACCCACCCTAAGTTTCAAACACATGCAAAACTTAGAAGGATGTTGAAAAACAACAGGATTCCAATGTATAGTGCAGCAAAGTAAAATAGCTTGGCCATAACTTGCATGATCTTTAATTAAACGTTTTGCTGCACAACAAAAAAACGAAAAAGTTCTGAAAATTGAAATCCATCCTGCTCCATGTTTCTTGAAGACAAATTATTTTAGGATTGTGTTCTGATAAGGAGTTTAACTTAAGGTTAGAGTTTCCAACACCCGCTATGTTCCAAGACAAACATTTTCCAGTGGGTTACCTCCGCGGCATGGGGAGTATTGTGTTTTCTTTTGAGCCATACAGCGAGCAAGCCCCCCAACTCCACTGGGCCATTTCTTCATCTCCTATGTGTTTCCTGGCTCTTTGAACCTCAGGTCCTATAATATTAATCTTGCTTTTTCCTGAGGAACTACCCACCGAAATTGTAATATCTTTCAGATTCATAACACCCCTTATATTGGAAAGTGTACTACCTAGTTCCTGGTAACCTTTCCAGTGGGATTCGAGAGGGGCCATGAAAGAGTCCACATATGGAAACACATCTATCCCTCTTTTCCTAAAATAATCGACATTAGCCACCACTAGCATTGCAACTATCCCTGAACTAAATGTGACGCCAGTATTTGGGGGACTACTACTAAAATCAGCTCAATATTTTTACTGAGCTGATTCTGTATCAATCAGGGATGCAAAGATCAGAATTTTAGTTGCTTGCCCAGAATTATTTTCTGCACATATATTATTGCTTAACCTTAGATCAGACTCCAACACTGACATCTGCCTTGTACGGGAAGCAAGGCCGGGACCCCCTTCCAAGAACCTCCCTTGGCTGGGATCAATCCGTACTGAGAGAGTACCCTGGCCAGAAAGGATGGAGGGGACATTATCCACATCCTGTCCAAAATCTTGCACAGTGGCATACGTTTGTGCTGTTAAGCTCACTAAATCTTGGTCTTTCCTGATTCCTCGGGGCGCTACATCCGGGTTGATTTGTTCTGTAAAACTCTCCCATGTATTTCTTTTTTATCTCCGAACACCTCCAATTTTGGCTGTCATCAGAGACTGGAGGTCTAGAATCATTGCTACTTTGAGGCAGATTTTAAATATCTGACTCCTCAATTACCATAGGAAACCTCAATTATTAGAGCTTATGCCTTGGAATGCCCCGGATCCTGTTCTTCTCCCACCAACCTTTTAATCCATTACTTACTTTTGGAGCGGCACCATCCCCAAGAGGAACCGCATCTAAACTATCCATGGGGCGTTTAACATGGAGGGGGTCCGTTAATAATTTGGTCGGACAGGACAAGTTAGGGTTCCCTGTTTTAAAAATAAGGTACTCCTGTAATGGATTCGTAGATACGGTTACATTTGTGTTGCTTTTGGGACTGATGTACGAAATATCCCCAGTCCATTGTTTTTTAGATGCAGAGCTTACCGTAGAACTACTTGTAAAAGGTGAGGTGGAGGAAACCCCCTTATCTTCCGGAACCTCAATCTGGATTTGAAGCCCAGACACCCCATACGTGTCTGGCATGCCTGGAATTTAATTTCCATGCCTTTTTCTTCCTTATACTAGGATTGACAGAATTAAGCTTCTGAACCCCCATCAAAATTGGTGAAAGGACATCCAGTATAGGATCAGAATTAGTGGTGGATTCCTCCAACACGGATAAAATAGAAGAGAGAATCCTCTCTAAAACATAAAATATCACAAGAACTCCCCTCCCCCAATCAATTATCTACTACATTTAATATTTGAAGAAATTCATGTACACCTTTATCTGGCGATGCCTATGACGCCTCCAGATTTTTCAAATCTGATAAATGCACATGGGATACACTGGAGGAGGTGCTACTGTACAGAGTTTGCATATGGGAGCAACAAGCGTGAGTATCCGATGACAGTCTGTACCAGCTCCCTAGCGACTGGCATTTTCAAGTTGGCCTCCAATACTTTTTTTCCCATCAGAATGGCAATGTCCGGCATTGTATAATCCTCCAAGTCCAAGGCTGCAGTCTAGAGTTTGTGGCATGTGGGGGGACATTTTAAGGGAAAAATTCCCTGCCGCGGGATTGGATTAGACGGCAGGAGGCTTTCACGCCAAACATTTCAAGACCCCCGACGAAGGGTCCATTTGTACCCGAAATGCATTGGGTGAATGAGAAATGTTGAAGTAATGGAAACTGCTAACACGCATTTAATGAGAAAATACCATTAAAAACTACAATAAAAAAAGAATGAGATAAAGAATAATGTATTCGAAGACTCTGTATTGAAATATGAGAATGCAACTAGAGGACTAATATTGGTCCATAACAAAGAGTGTGCACACCTTGAACCTGAGGGCAGCACTCCTGCTCTCACCTATCGCAATTTAATTGACAGTGTTCCTAGACAAAACACTCAACAAGGGAGTCGCACAGAGTTAAGCATCTATGGAAGATTGATGAAAAGTTAACAAATATCAAGAGTGCAACTGCTGGCCAAAATAAAGATTGAAAACAAAAATGCCATGGCCCCAACCAGCCCTCAGCACCCTCCAATGACTCCAGTGACTTTTTTGCAGTGGCACCAGGTTCAGCAGTAAATCCAAGTGTGTGGAAAATGCTGTGGTACTGCGGGGAATGCAAGGCACTGCTGAGGGGGTGGCAAGTAGCTACGATGTTATGATCCGAAGGTGGAGTTTAGTGGCTGCTGGCATGCCCTTGTAGAGCTCCTCGGGGCTCCGTAAATGTCTCTGTAAAGGTCAACAACTGACGCGGCAGCACAAACAAAAAAATACAAGGCTAAGAAACAGAGACTGACCAGCTGAGGAGGTGAACAGAAAAACAGTGGAGAACAAGTGGACCAACACGCGAGCATAATGGGTGAACTGAGACTTAGCGGAGCTCACCTGGGCATCCCACAACCCGCACCCACTCCTAGCTGGGTCATCTCCGTGGGAGAGGCTGGGCTTTGCTCTACACAGAGGGACACTACACCCTCCACACTCAGCCTCCTCAGCTCTTCTACTTACAGGCTGATCCTATGATACTTTGATCCTTTGGTCCCTTGGCCAGGAAGCTTAGAGGTGATAAGTGCTCTGCATTTAAATATTTTATTTCTGGCACTACTGAAAGTGTGGCATAGTCTACCTCCCATGAACAAATGTGTTCTCGGCCTAAAAAGAATGATCTGGTTTTCCATTGCGCTTCATACCAAGCTTGAGCTTGTGTACAGATATGGATTATTGTCAAGCTTTTCCGCACTGGGAGGCCATGTCCAAGGCAGCAATGCACACTATAAACTCTATTAACATTACAAACCTCAGTTCTGTCATATCTATGCAACATACATAACCAGTTTTATTACATCACATTTAATTGTACTCATTTCACCATTCATATACATCATAGTACTAAGCCGTCTGCACTGAAGTCTACTCGCCACCGGTTTTGTTTTAACTGCATTTCCAATGCCCACGTCACTGAATTTTCAGGAACGTTTGAGCTAGAAACCGTATTGTTTTATCTGCAGATTATGTATCTGACCATGGATTATATGATAAATGTGGCAAATCCATGATTGTGTGGAAAAGGCTGTTACCGATCATACTACCTTTCTCAATAAACAAGTCATAACTTTTACGAAGTTTCAGTAATTTATATGGCACAGCTGCTCACCAAGCAAAAATATACGTCCAAAAAAAACCTATTAGTAATCACATAGGCAAAATCTAATGCATTTACCAAAGCTTGTTTAAAATAGAGAGGCTTAAAATAGTAGAGGATGTTGATTAATTTCAGAAATGCATCCCTCCTCAAAAATACCGAAAAAGGAGAAGGTTGTTATGATTTCGAAATGTTCAAAGAAAAATAATACATAGAAGCTACAATATGAATTTAAAGTGATTTTTCTTGTGAAAACGAAAGAAGCATTGGTGTTTAACTTTGTGCGTGCTTGCAGGTGAAGTCCTGTATAGCTCTTATTATACCGTGAGGGTGCCTTTGATACTGACAATTTTGTTAATGTAGCATGACCTTGATTAATCCAAGGACATTACAGCGCTTGTCTGATTTTTTTCTAAGGCACAGACAGATGAAGTAATTTGTCCATAATCACAGGAGGTTGAGCAAACGCCAGGACTTGAACCATTTCAAATTCGAATGTCGGCTGCTTCAGTCTTTATAAGTATAATGCTGCTCAGCATTTACTTTATTTGAAAACGATACTTATAAAGTTTTTGCTGTGAGCACAGACACAAAAGCGCCTTGTCCAGATTTCAGCCTTTCAAGCGATTGCACCTACTTCTCCTTGCTCCCGGCCTCGTGCACTGTCTGCTCAGGTGTGTATTATGTTGCAGGAGGCCCCATCCCCCAATGTCTGACAGGCACGGCCTGGAGGTGCTTTCAGCAACGTTGGCTACTTGGCCCTTTGTTATGCAGATGTATGCATTTGCACATCTTTGGCTGACCATGGAAACGCCGTGACGCCCTTTCTTTCTCTTTGCACAGGAACACTGGCCAGAGCCTCTAGGATCTTTTTCACAAGAATCGAGGGAACCAAGTAACTTGAATGTCGGCACATATCAGAAAAGACTTGGCGATTGACAGCAGGAATAGTTGTAGTTTTAGAAATACCCATTAGCTGGAAATAGGTATGCGTATACTATGGTGCATCCTGCTTCAGCTATTAACCTTTCATTAACCTTCTTCTTAGAACATCTACTGACATTTCTAAAATATTATTTTAAGAAATGTGAAGCTGCATTGAATATGACCGAAATTCTAACTTAAGCCTCTCATCAGTACATACACTGAAAGAAAGTATTTATTGATGTGTAAACTGCCCACAGTTTTTAGGTGCAGTGTGCTGCGAGATGTTGCTGTGTTATAGCGCTGCATGGCTGCTTATCTCAATGCAGCTTATTTATGCCACCTCGAAAAGGAAGAAAGCCCGCACTGTCCTGCCAAGTAAGTTCCAATAGGGTGGCAGGAGTGAATACTTAACCCGCTGACCTGTCTCTCTCGCAAGCTTTCAGTGTGTATTCAATACACTGTTTTCTTCTGTAACAAAGTACAAGCCCATATGTATACTGGTTACCTATGCTTATTCTAAACTAAAAACACATTTAAAAAAACCAACAGTTATGGCTTTTGTAGGGTGAAAATAATTGTTCTCTCTTTATAAACTGAAAGATACGAGTGGGTGGAGGGGAAACAAGAAGAGCGGAGGCATATAGAGGGTCTTGGAAGAGTGGCATAATGGCACTGGAGCAGGGGCCTCCAACCCTCATTCTAATAAGAGCTACTTATGTCCAATTAAACTCATCGAGAGGTTTTATTATTATTTGTGTTGTAAAAGTGACCACATCTGACAAAATTACATTAAGAGCAGCCATATGCAAAATAAAGACCAGTCGTAATCACTTCAGGTCATCATGCATGGTTGCCAAGTGTAATATAAAAGGCTTTGCTAGTATGCTTGCCTCTATTTGGCTTATACATAATAGTTATAGCACTAACAACTCTGGTACCAAGGTGATAACATTTGTAGAAAGTCTACCCAATGCCACATGATTTATCACTGGAATATCAGATTTAAAAAATATTTTTCTAGAAAAACCAGCCTATGAGTTCTGATAAAAAACATATTTTTGTCTACAACATATACTCTCAATTTTGAAACAAGTATGCAGCATGCCTCTTATCGAAGTGGCATGTTAGTGCACTAAGTAAACGAAACAAATCAAAGTATTTTCTCTCAGTTTTGCATTCACATTAAAATAAGAGCAATAGGCAGGACTTTAAGGGGGCCGGGTCTCAACGGTGCTCAGTTTTTTAAAGGAGGCCTCGAAATGGGTCTCTCTCGGGCTCTGTCTTGTGCCCTGGCACAGGCGGTTCTTTTTTTCCAACCACAGTGACAGCAGGCACATCGATGTGCGCGTGCTCACACTGCTCACTTCTCACTAGTGAATAAGTTACGGCATAACGTGCCAAGTGTGCGTTGTAGGGGAAGGGAAATCCTTTAAAGAGTAATTTTCTCTCTGGATTTCTCTTCTCTTTTTGAAACTCAGGAGCAGCAACATTGTTGTGGTGTCCCCAGGGCTTTAAGTGGAAACTTTTTCAATATTATATACAAGCTATAGTTGCTGCTTATTTATCTTATGCAACTAACAACCATTGACAAAGCCAATAGTCTTGACTTGTTGTAGGTATGATGTTACTTGTTGTATCGTATATCTGGATGCAATAACAGAAACAGCAAAATACAAGTCGAGCGGCACACACAGATTGTTAGTTTACGTGTTTTAAGCCAAGCCCTTAATTATATTGACCACGCCCTTTTGAGAGAACCCCCATTTTTTTCATCTCACTTAAAGCCCTGGCAATAGGTTAAACCATGAGTTAACTTGATATGATTTTAAAATTAGTGTGTTTCTGATTGTCCAAAGGGTGAAGGGTGTATGTAAGTAATATGCAGGGATGAGGGGACAAGGGGCCACAAAGTTTGCAACAGCTTTCCAGCCTGACATCCAGCACCGCAGCTCCATGGTGTCTGCTGTGTCTTACCATGCACCACCAAGTATCCATGTGGCAATGCAGAGTGCAACCCTAGAGCAATTGAGCTTTCAACAAGGGTGATGATCCTTGATCACTTACCCTGAATCAGGAGGTTTGTGGATGGTGCATCCCATCATGTGTAGAAGTGGTGTTCTCTGAAGAGATGTCAGGGGTGTGTGCTCCACAGAAGGGCACCAGTAACACCCTTAAATACCCAGTGATTACTGTGTTTCTCCAGTCAAAGCAGGCAATAGGAACAGTACTCTTAGGTGATTTTCCATTGTTGATGCCTTCAACACTAATGGATGCAGTGAGACACCTGGCTAGAAAATACAGATCGGTGTTCTTTGAGCGCTCCTGAAATTTTAAGAGTGGCTTGAAATGCAGAAAAAGAATGGTCTGAAGTGATGTAAGTCAGAGGATTTGTTTGAGACACAGCACAGTTGGCCATGTACTTACAGTCTAGTGAACCCTAGGCTATTACGGAGACTGGATAATACCACTTGAACATGAAAGAAGCCCCATGCTGGGATGAAAAGCCTGAGGGTGGGATGCTATCTACAGGACGGCTTTAGAGCGGTGCAGCTGGTGAAGCCGCACTTGGCACTGAGCTCAGGGGTGGGCTGTGTTTAGAAGTAATGTATGAGCTTAAAAGTACCTGCTGCAGAGTTCTTTGTGTGTACATCAGTTTTCAGACAACAATAAAAATGTCAAGACAACTCTGGTGATTAATCTTCCTGCTGGAGAGAGTTCAGAGTTTTTGCTAGTGGTAGTTTTGATCCAACTGAAAGTAGAGCAGAGGGTTAATAATGGGATGGGCGTAACTCGCTTAATTACTGTAGGGTAATCAAGTGGAATTATGCATAATTACGCAAAAAGAGTAATTCTAAGTTTAGTGCTATTTCATAATGCAAAAAATACACCCTTGCGTCCAAAGATGAGCATAAGAAATCTTTTTATGTTAAGAAATAGTGCTAAATGCAACAGAACACGAATAGCAGGGCAAGGAGCCGATCATGATTGCGAAATGTGCTCCTGGGGTAGGTTTTTCAAAAAATTTACCTCCCCCGTATTTAGCACTATTTTCTTATTGCCAAATGCCCCCCAAACAGCCATAATGGGCTTGAGAAGGCATTTTGTGCTAAGCAGTAGCCCTAAATGTGCTGTTGCAGTTGATTTTTTCCTCCAACTTACTCCCAGCCTCTAGCGCTAAATTTCATTTTGGACGCAAGGATGCATTTTACATTGAGAAATAACACTAAATGCAGCAGAACACAAATATCAAGCTCAATTAGCCACATACACTCACTAAGTTTGTCTCCTGATAAGGTTGTTTTTCCCCAAATTACTCTTAGTTACGCGAGCAGGTGTAATTGCGTTATTATCAGTATTTCTACGTCAAAGAGTACCTACCGAAAAGGAATAAAAAAAATTACTCTGATTAGCGTGGTCAAAATTATCCCCAAGTTGTTAATATGCCTACTGCAAATAAAGTGCACCATGCAGACAAAAGGACTGTATTTTATGTGAGTTGCTCAGGGGATAACTGCTCTTGTTGCAGAGATCTTTCCCTTACTTGCAGTTCATAAATTGCAATCTTAAATAGAACAGTGACCAAAGAACTTTCATCAGAGCTGCATGCAAACTGTATGGTATAGGTTAGAATGTTATGTTTCCCCCCCAGAATTTCATTATCCTAATATTGTTAAAAACTGTTTGTTTGGATAGTAGTACATTTGGATTAGAAAATCGTATCCCAACCACTGTGGTATGTTTTAAATCCTGAGTTTGTGCGTCTCCAGAAAAAACATTCAATGGATGACATGCGATTACTACACCTCGTAATCCTTAGTGTCTTTTGCAGCATTACCTACAGACTAATTTAGCATTGTATGATTCATTGTCTCTGTAGGATGTATGATGTTAGCACGCATACATTTACCACGCATACCATTACCACGCATTTTTTACAAAGCAGGACCCATTACAACGAATGGCTTTACAACACATTACACTACAACGCAGATACTATTACAACGCATACCATTACAACAAAAGTATAGGTAAGTATATAATATTTTAAAATAATGTAACTATTATTTAAATATTTTAATGAATTATATTAATTTTTATTTAAGAATTTGTAAATATATATGTTAAAAATACCCCTATACCCCAAATAACAAACCTAGCCCTGAACCCTAAAAATACCCCTGTACCCCATAACCCAAACCTAGCCCTAGCCCTGAACCCTAAAATACCCCTGTACCCCATAACCCAAACCTAGCCCTGAACCCTAAAATACCCCTGTACCCCATAACCCAAACCCAGCCCTGAACCCTAAAATACCCCTGTACCTCATAACCCAAACCTATCCCTGAACCCTAAAATACCCTGTACCCCATAACCCAAACCTAGCCCTGAACCCTAAAATACCCCTGTACCCCATAACCCAAACCCAGCCCTGAACCCTAAAATACCCCTGTACCACATAACCCAAACCCAGCCCTGAACCCTAAAAATACCCCTGTACCCCATAACCCAAACCCAGCCCTGAACCCTAAAATGCCCCTGTACCCCATAACCCAAACCCAGCCCTGAACCCTAAAAATACCCCTGTACCCCATAACCCAAACCAAGCCCTGAACCCTAAAATACCCATGTACCCCATAACCCAAACCCAGCCCTGAACCCTAAAATACCCCTCTACCCCATAACCCAAACCCAGCCCTGAACCCTAAAATACCCCTGTACCCCATAACCCAAACCTAGCCCTGAACCCTAATATACCCCTGTACGCCATAACCCAAACCTAGCCCTGAACCCTAAAATACCCCTCTACCCCATAACCCAAACCTAGCCCTGAACCCTAAAATACCCTTGTACCCCTTAACCCAAACCTAGCCCTGAACCCTAAAATACCCCTGTACCCCATAACCCAATACTCCTAATAAATGTTTTTAAAAAAAGATAAACTTAGATATACTTACGTTGTAAAGGTATGCGTTGTAATAGTATCTGCGTTGTAGTGTAATGCGTAGCAAATACATGCGTTGTAAATACACTTGCGTTGTAATAGTTTCGTTGTAACAGTATTTTGTGGTAAAAGATGCATGGTAACGGTTGTACACCTCTCTGTATAATGTGTGTGATGTATACTGCTCTGACAACCTACACTGGTGTGAGTAGCGCAACAAAAAAATGCATGTGAGAGAGGGGCTATGAAGAGATGAGGGGCACATTTAAAGGGTTGTAGTGAGGTCATCCATGCAGAAGGAGGTCATGGGGTGCACCAAAAAATACTGTTGCACCAGGCACCACCAGCACTTAAGTCGACTCTGGCTGGCTAGTCCACCAAAGGATGGTCAGAGTCTTGGAGTGAATTGACTTTGCAATAGCGAAAAAAGACAAGGGCTCTGAAAACTGGGCCTGAATAGTCCTCTAAGTTATTTACAAAACATGATCAGAATCATTTACTTTATATCACAGTGCAGTGCACCATCATTCTTTAATTGAAGATAAAGATCACATGGCAATACTGAAGTGTTCCAACTCCATTAGATTTTAAAAATGCTCATAAAACCACACTTTTCAGACACAAAAAGACTAAATTCAATAGCAGCATCATCTAAATAAGTTTTTATCTAGAGAAAAGGTTAATTTACATTCAAAATATGTGGATAAATAAAGGGATATGGAGCATTCCCTTCGAAATGTGCATCCTTTCTGCTGCTAGTATTTGTTTCTGTGAGCAATGTGTGTTTAAAATGCAAAGTGTGTTTAGGACTGCAGTACCACCTCCTGCCTACGGGGACAGAGCGAGCAAAAATATAAACACACTTTATGAAACACAGGTCCCCACAAGGCAATTTTTTCAAAAGTTGTAAAAATTGACACAGATGTTCCTGAAGTCATTTTTAATCATTTAGAAGACATTACCTTGTGGGGACCTGGGTTCAGGTCCCCACAGTGCAATCAAGTCCCCACAGCGTGAGTGTGTTATCATGCCCAAGTCCCCACAAGGATAGTAACACAAACCCACACACACACACACACACACACACACATATATATATATATATATGTCACACACAAATATATTCTTCAACACCATGGATATCCTCATCTTTATCCAGCTGCAAACAATGAACTGGCTAGGCCTGAACAACGTGCCTGAATATTAGTTTCTGGCATACAATTGGTCGAGGTATTCCCCCTTACTACACATCTTTTCCAATAGTCACATTTTACCCTTCTACATCTACTAGTATGATGAGGTTTCTGCCTTGGGAGAGAAAGTAGTGGCAATAAAGTCTCTCAGAGCCACTTGCAGGAGAGAAAGTGTATTTGGTTGAATTTCAGATTAGTAAAGCAGAGCATTGTACAAAACCTGAACTTTTCCCTCATTTCTCTGCTGAAGAGCAGACCATACTTACAACCCCAACTAAAAATAAAACCCTAGCTCTACCAATGAACATTGGAAAAGTGGTGACTGGTAATGATGCCCTTCTGAAAATAAATTAGACAGTAGGCACAGTAACAGTTCCTTAACAGCTGGATAATCTTCCACAGTGCCTCTACCTGATCATGCTCTTTGTTTAAGAACGCTTGTTTACTCTAAGCCAATTGTAAAATATTTTGTTCAACACATAAGGTGGTACCATCAAACTAAGTACAGATAAAACATTAACAAAATTCAGCACTTTTACTACGTTAAAAATAGTAGCATATAATACTCAACAATGTTCATAATATTCCAGTAATTTCATCAGTTCACTCTCCTTCTATAGTTAACCCATTCATCACATGCCACATATTTAGATCCACAAATTCCTGATTCGCATCTTGAATCTCCATTTTCTCCAAAGGTAAACGAGAGAACCTGTCCTCCTCGTCGCCATTGAAATGATGGGGCACCACATGGAAATGTACGAAGGCAGAGTTTATTGAAGAGCGTTGAACATATCTAGGAAGTGTAAGCGCAAGATAGAAACTGATCTAAGGGCTTATTGATGCCTCATCAGTAATGGATAACATCTTATCAAGCATACAAAACAGTATATCACAGCATAAACCAACAGCCTAAAAGGATTAGCTGCTGCACAAAGCAGCATATTTGAAAGTTTGCTTAGCCATGAACTGGACTTCTGTTTTCTCTCTAATACATTTTTCGTTATTGGTTTTTGTAGAAATACATTCTAAGTTCTAGAAAGTGTAGGTGCTATTCTAACATCACAGAAACATTGAGAGAACTTCAACAAGGACTGTTGACATGCTTCTGCTTTTGACTTAAAACATGAGAAATTGTGTTTTGCTCGCACCTACCATTTGTGTGAGAATATAAGTACAATTCTCACTAAAGCCAGATGACAGACAAGAAACCTTAGAAGATCAATATGAGGCCAAATTGACAATACATCATTCAGTGCAGGGCAACAAAAAGGTTGCTGTGCTACGTTGCAAGAATGAGAGAGAGCAGAACAGCAACATATCTACTAAGATGAGGCACTGTTCTGCCCCTGCGCTGGCACACTTTTGGCTGCCATGCGCCAACACATTAATATGAAAATCAAACTCATCCAAGAATCCTTTCCTCCAGCTGTCCCCATTGCACCCATGATCGATTCAAATCTGTTGTCTTTTCCATCTGATACTAGCCCCATTCTATCGGAGTTCCCACCTTTATCGGAATCCACTTCTCTGGACCTCCTACTCAGAATTAAATCTGGCTCTCCGCTTGACCCCTGTCCGGCAAGTTTTCTAGCTAGGAATGCTAAGATTCTAAATCCCCTGATCTACCCGGTCTTGAATTCATCCTTGTCAAGCTGCATGGTTCCGCCTGCCTGGAAGAAGGCAATGGTTGTTCCCCTTCTAAAAAAACCAGGCCTTGATCCAGCTATACACGCGAACTATAGGCCCATATCTCTCCTGCCCAGTATGGCTAAGATCGTCGAGAAGCACGTCCACTCTGTGCTTTCTTCCTTCTTGGAAGATCAGGGGCTACTACACTCTACCCAATCTGGCTTCCGCTCCAATTTGAGCACCGAGACCGCTCTTTTGGAAGTAAATGAAGCCATCAAGGAAGTTCTCGACGCATGGGGAAGAGCTATGCTGGTGATGTTGGACTTGTCGGCGGCCTTCGACACCGTCCCGCATGAGGCCCTCTTGAGAAGACTTCACGAGATTGGTCTACGAGGGACGGTGTTGAGCTGGTTGAGATCTTACCTAGTGGGTCGTCGACAAGTGGTCTGGGTCCCGCCGTACTCCGCAGAGGTGCCGCCTATGGATGTTGTAGTCCCTCAAGGGTCGGTGCTGAGCCCGACCCTTTTTAACATCTTCATGACTCCACTGGCGGTACTTGCGGAGTCCATGGGTGCCCACATCATATCATACGCTGACGACACCCAGCTCCTCTTCACCTGCAAGAAGGGCATGGAGTTTGACGGGGAGAGCATCCGTGGTTGCCTGGGGGCTGTCTTCGACTGGTTTCAGCGAAGCAGCCTCAAGTGCAACCCGGATAAATCTGAGGTGCTCTTCTTCGGATGTCAAGCAGATCCACCGTGGCAGGAATGGTGGCCGGTGTGTATGTCACCCCCTTCCTCTTCCTCTGTGGTTGCAAAAAATTTGGGGATTAAAATCGACAACACCCTTTCGCTGAAAACACAGATCACAGGTCTCACCAGCACTTGTTTTGGTCTGTTAAAAATGCTGCGAAAATTTCTTCCCCTGCTCCCTTTAGTCCACAGGAAGCTGACGGTACAGGCCTTGATATGTTCCAGGATTGACTACTCTAATGTCCTCTACCTGGGTTTACCGGACTACCTCCTGCATCAACTTCAGGTAGTTCAAAACTCCGCGGCAAGGGCTATTTTTGGCCTACCTCGACAAGCTCGGGCTTCAGAGCTGCTTTCTTCCCTTCATTGGCTCCCAGTGAAGAAGCGGATTACTTTCAAGGCTCTCACTTTAGCCCACAAGGCACTCCATTTGGTTGGGGCCTCGTACATACAGAGACGGCTTCTTTTTTATAAACCCACCAGATCTCTCCGTTCTGAATGTCTTGGCCTGGCAACGGTTCCTCCTATTAGGAGGGCCAGGATAGGTGGACGTTCCTTTACTCATCTTGCCCCCAAATTATGGAACTCCCTGCCTGTTGATCTGCGCCGTACCTCTAATCTGCTTGCCTTTAGAAAGGCCTTGAAAACTTGGCTGTACAAGCAGTAACTTGTTATGTTTTTGCTTCTTCCTTCTTCTTTCTCAAGTGTGGGGTCGGAAAGCGCCGGGACACTCCCTGGAGTAGCCGTGCGCTATATAAGCAACCCCAATAACATAACATAACACCTGCACCCTTGCGCCATTGTGCAAGGGTGTCACCGTTATGGTAAGCATCCTTTTTTTTACAAGAAGAGGCCCCTTTCTGTACAAAAACTATAATTTAGGGCATTTCACTTTTTGCATGTGTGCTGTAGAATACAGGAAAAAACAAGGGGAATTGAAAACATTTCTCCTCATTATGCCTGCCTCAGGAAGGCAAAAGATTTTGGCAACATATCTGTATCAACAATTCTCTGTATTAAGTGTAAGAAAACAGGGCTTTTGAAGATGCCACCACTTCTTGCCCCCATTTGGACTATTAGATGCTGGTTATTGACTCTGACAGTGCACTGCAAGCTGATAACCAGGTCCCAGTGCCAGTGCTCTCTTCCTAATACTGTAAATAGACAATCCCAATTGACAAGTATTTTCCCCCCTATATAAGTCCCAATTAGATGGTACCAGTGGTACGGGTGGTGAAGGGGTCCCCAGGGCTGGCAGCACTGGTTGTGAAACCCTAAGTGACCCAAAGAAACTACTGACAGCAGCCCTGCCTTGCAGACTGCAGGAGCAGTGCAAACTGTTTAAACTCAACTTTGCCCTCACCATGTGAGGCAAAGTCAATGCACTATCTCTGAAATATGTCAGTCACTCCTAAGGAAGGCCTCCTAAAGCCCAGGATGCAGGGTGCCTTCTATCAAAAGTGTGGGCATGTATGTGTAAGCTTATAAGACCCTATAGTGCCCTTTACCACTAAAGGACACTGCAAGTAATAGACGGTTTGTGGGAAAACATGGACTGGCACATGGGCAAACCAGAGGTTGTCATCTCCATTATGGTACTGCTTAAATATGTCATGTTTGGTATCAAATAAAATGCCTTCACACCCTTGACACAAATCTCATGTTGAGGCAGATGTGGCATTCACCCAGTTGGCTACATTAGAGTTTGCCCATCTGGTTTCCCCTGATTCTCCATGCTCTGGCTGGCAAGCCTGCATTTCCCACATTTGCTACTTCCAAGACAGGATTCTGACCTTCGGCGAGACAGTGGGATCACTCTCAGGAGTGAGGAACAAAGGCTTGGGCAGCAAGGATGTCACTCCTCCCAAGCAGGCTAGTAAAGAAGCACATCAAGGCGGTGAGCTTCAAAGGCTGCATCCCCTCTGATATGAATCAGGGGTGACAACCAATGTAGGAAACAGCCTTCCCCCTGCCCCAGGCACATTTGAACCTGGCAGGTGGGAAACATCTCAGTTCTCCCAGATAGAAGGACCCCTGTTGAAGGCTGAAGCATCGTCAAACTCTCCTGGACTAGTGACACCAGTCCCATGCAAACTGCACGTAAAACAAAGCTCTGCATTCGAAGAGTCACTGACCATTGGGCTCTCCAAGGGATCACCCAAATCCAGATGATCTTATGCATTGTGGTAACTGTAGTCCTGCCTCCCATGAAGTTGCAGTCAGCTACCACGCTCCCCGGGACCACAGGATGTCAACTTTACTTTCTGCTCTCCTTACTGCTGCCAAGGATTGTTGCACACCAGTCCGGCATCTGACCCCTTTACTCGAGGCTACACCTCGGCGGAACTCCATCTGACCTTCAACCAACATCAGCAACCATCCTGTTGTGTGTTTGCATCTTTTTACCCTGCAGCACCGTTTGAGCCGTAAAAGCAGCCCTCCCACAGCACTTGTTCAGCACCAGGGACAGCAAGTACAACTCTGCACCTTGGCTCCAAGGGCCAGGTAAAATTGAACTGACTGACATGGCTTGGTCCTGGGACCCGCATCACCTTTACCCTGCAAGGGTACCATGCAACTCAACCTGCGAGTGACCGATTGTGACTAGTGGTTATCCCACTGATTGCAATAATAACGTTTTACTGTATTATTTTGCACTGATTTTATATTGCTTCAAAAATACATACCTCCAGTCATCTGCAGGCTTTTCTTTTCATTTGGTATCTAAATTAAGATAAAAATACACTCTATTTTTATAAATTGGTGTCCTCCCGAATTGTCTCAATTACTTATCGTCCATTTTGGTACTCTGAAATGCTTAACATGTTCCTCTAGTAAAGCCTGTCTGCTCTTTGTCACACTACCAGGACTGAGTTAATGATTTATTAGTGTAATCCAAGGACCCCCATACCAAATAATACTCAACTTTCCTACAGTAAGGGATGTGCGTCAAAAGCCATGGGTTTGCATTACTTTGAGTTACAAACCAAATCAAATCTCGATTTGCGTTGGATTGTAAATCCCACCAGTAGGCTTTACGTCAGGTAACACAAAGTGTTGGTGAATCTGGACATCTGTATATACAAATGTAAACTTTTTCTATGATTGAGTTGAGCCAAAGGAGTCTTTTCATTTGATGAATGACTAACATTTTTCATATGCCACATATTCTACATTCCACTCACATTAACTCGATGTGCCCTTTGTTCTGATCTTGATTTATGGATTTAAATTTGAAAAAAGAACTAAAATTATTCCTTTAGCATTGATGCTGCGTTCATACTTATTATGTATAAAGAGGACATAGCCATTAGAATAATGTAAGTGATTCATGGAAAAGGTTTCTGGAACTTTCAAATGGTATAGCACGTAATGACTGCATCAGAAATCGGTAATGGATAATATTTTGGCTTTGTGTTGTTGATGAGTGACTAGTTTTTCGAGTCCTTTTAAGAAAGTGCAGCTGTCTTTGCGTGAGTGTTGCAAACAAGCAGACACGTAACACCTGCAGCCATCATTAGAATTCCAGGCGCGCGCCCAAGACATTGTGCATTCAAAGACTGACGTGTGACATTTCAGAACATTTGTATTCCAATCCCTGGCTCCTACGGTAATTGATTTCTGCTTTTCATTTTGATTGCTCTCATTAAATATTAATTAGAGGTTATAAAAAGGCGAATGGCTCGTTTGCAAGCTTGAGTTGATCATTGCCCAAGACCGAACATCAATTGTCAACAGTGAGCAAACAGAAAGGGTCCTAAAAGATCCGTCACTGATTGCGGCTCCTTTGCCTCTGGAGAAAACTTAGCCAGGACTTGAATTGCTACTGGAATCAAGCATCAGCAAAGCATGACCTCATCGAGCCTAAAACGGCAACTTTTCTAGACAAGGGTCTTTCTCCGCTGCATTTTTCCGAATCAGGATTTCTAATTCATATTGAAGCCTATTCCTATTGGTCTTCCTGAAATTTGAATACATATTTTCTTTAGAATTAAATTTGAACCGATCCTGAACCTGAAATATACAGTACCTCTGAAATTATTAATAAACTGCTGTTTTCTCGCTTGCCAACTCCTAAATTTAATATTTGGAAATCCTATTACAGTATTCCAGTTTCTGTAAGAGTGAAAATTGTATTTTACAATTCTCCTAAGCCTGGAGCTTGATACTATACCTCAATCGACACAGTTTAAAGACATTCGATTTCTCATGGGACAATAATGTTTCCACCCACAGTCTGTCTTTTCTATACACCTCAGTCACAAAAGGGAATCCAGAATTCTGAAACCTTTATTCTCCGATTATACTAACTTGCTATATTAATGAGGAGGGTACGATATACCAGAAACTCTTGATAATTCCCAAATGTTTGAGGGAACCTTGAAAGTACACTCTGTATTATCTGGTAATGATTCGCCTGCCTTAGAACTCCTAATGTCGCAGGTCTGTGTATCTCGTGGAGGGTAGAGGACACCCAGCCTGAAAGGCGGCCATTTGTATTGAGGTCCTTGGTCTGTTCTTTCCTTCTACCCTCTCTGCCCTGTTAAATTATTGTAGCCAATGGGAGAGTAGAAGGTCAGAGATCCTTTATTGTGATCACTGACATTTGGAGCCTCACTTTAGAAATCCATGTTTATACTGTGTCATGTGATAGTAGTGTGGCTCACTGGTTAGAGGCGGCAGACCCGAGAGCAGAGGACGGCCCGGGACCAGGGTTCGATTCCCGGCGCGGCAGGTTTCTGGACCAGGGTCAGCGGACTCGATAATTCTCTCGCCTCGGTGCCCACTCTGATCAGCGATCACACTCGGCAACTCTGGGCATTAGCTTGCCTCATCTTCACTAACGGCCCCACCAGACCGCCGGGGATGCCTGGTCTCACCCTGGAGATACCCATTAAGGGACCATCTCTCAGGGAAGCCAGGAAGGGTTTCGCAGCGGTCGAAGCGCCTTGGGACCCTACGGGTAAGTAGTGCGCTATATAAATGCCTATACATTTACATTTACATTTACACATAAGTGATGGGCATTGGGTTTGACCTAACCACCTCTTAATATCCAATTGAAGTAGCACCGCCTAGACTGCCAGGCTAGGCCCTGTCAAACAGCAATCCCAAGGAACCCCAAGTAAACACAAGTAAATGTTCATACTACTGCAGAATACCCCACATTATGCACAATTCCGTCCTGGGGCAATATCACATGACGTCCCAGTATTACGCCTCAAAACCCACAGCTGGCACGTCTTTGCAGATGCTTTACTGTGAATTGCCAAGAAGTGGAAAATCTGAACCTTTTCATAACAATAATAGAACGTGTTATTTTCCACTTTTCTATGTAAATTAGGCACAATTTCCTTAACACGATGTGAGCCTTCTTTAAAATATTGTCAAAAGTGTATTCTTTCACTCCCTTAATAATAATGTGAATCTACATTTTCCGGGAGTTTATTTACTACTTCATCCCTATAGTTATTAGTACTATGAAACAGCCCAGTGCTTAATTTTGAAATTATTACGTGCTGGGGTCCAAAGTTTTTCTCAGAAACTTGCAACTGGTATTGACGAATGACAGCAATATCGAACACCAAGACTGTGTAATCTTAACTCAACCTCACTTCTCTTTCTTCCTTCACCATAT
The DNA here is from genome assembly GCF_964263255.1 of Lissotriton vulgaris. Taxonomy (NCBI): domain Eukaryota; kingdom Metazoa; phylum Chordata; class Amphibia; order Caudata; family Salamandridae; genus Lissotriton; species Lissotriton vulgaris. The sequence goes on from NC_141696.1 coordinate 688,996,466, forward strand.
AGTCTACCTCTTTATTTCACTCTTGTAGGTTCTTTTTTATCCATGCTTTCTCCCTTTGACACTGTTTTTCAGTCTTGTGCTTTCTTCTCCTCTTGTGTTTTTCCCTCTCTTGCTCTGGTTGGGAAAAGGAAGTGCTGGTCCCAATAAAACGCTTAGCTTTTCACTTTTCTTAGAGGCGCGCTGACTCCCCGGTCCACCACAGCTTTCATTGCTGATTGATGTGGAGGGAGGAATAGCGCTGGCACTTCCTGGTCGTTCCACGACGGGCGGCCATCTTGTCAGGGTGTCGGTCTAGTCTACCAACCCTCCTAATCTACATAGCCCCTGATTTCTAGCGCAGCGGAGACGCGCAGCGGGAGCGCCTTTGACGCGCCGAAGAGGCGCCAAAGAGAAGCCAGTCTGTGCCAGTCCGTGACAGGACGGGGCTAGGGGCTTACTCCCAGGTTGGTTACCCCTGTACTAATAAGTGTTCATCGAATGCCTATTATAACATATTCAGCTGCCGCACTCCACCATGTACATACATCTTTGCTCGGGGATTCCGTGTGTTACAAGGGTCAGTTCCTGGAAGGGCCCTTTTCCTGTAAGAACTGTCATTTTCAGAGCATGGAGGCTCCGCCTCGGATGGAGGTACCTGCTGTGCCTGTCCTCCCGGTTCCTACTAATATAGGTTCCCGCAATAAATGTTTACTGTGTAATGTCAGATCACTGCCTAAACATCACATTCAGATCTGGGATCTCATCTCAGAGGCACAACCTGACTTATGTTTCTTCACCGAAACTTGGCTAAAGCCTCACACTGCACCTACCATTACATTGGGAATACCGGAGGGATATAAAATTATCTGCCAGGATAGACCCATAAAAAAGGGAGGTGGCTTAGCCATTGTGCACAAGGATAGCATTATGGTCTCCATTCTCGAGCAATATTGCTCTGCAAAGATTGAGATGTTGGTTTTTAAAATCTATACCTCGCCTAAATGCTTTGTGAATGGTGCTCTGATCTATCGCCCTCCCGGACCCATGAACAATTTTTCCAATATGTTATTGGAATTATTGGCCCCCCATGTTAATGGAGATAAAGACTTTTTACTATTGGGTGATTTTAATATACATGCAGAGTTAAAGGAGGAAAAAGAAACCCAGGATTTTTTAAATGCCCTTTTTTCATTGGGATTCCTGCTCCGTAATATAGGACCTACCCATAGGGCCGGACATACTCTGGACCTCATCTTGTCCAGGTTTCCCGGAATTGAGTGCTCTGCCCCTATCGTAAATGTATGGACTGACCATTTTACGTTAGAATTCTCTATTCCTGAGATAGGACCTATTCCTAAAAGATCCACTCAGATTCCTATTAAACGGAGACAATGGCACAAGATAACTAGCGAATCTCTGAGGGATGCCTTCTCTATTCAAGATCATGTCACAACGAACGATATCGATGTGGCGCTAGAAAATTATGAAAAGGCAGTAACCATTGCCATTGAGCATATAGCTCCATTGAAAACCTTTATGACCCGCCCGACGAAAAATCAGGAGGTGTGGTTCTCAGAGGATTTAAGGTCCATGAAACGGAGGACTAGGAAACTAGAGAAAATCTGGCGTACATCCCATTTGGAGTCAGATAAAGGGAAGTATCAAACGGCGCTAAATTCATATCATAAAGCTATCCGAACTGCCCGCAAACAACATATTTCCTCACAATTAGAGGCGGTAGGAAATGCGCCAAGGACACTCTACCAGATACTGAACTCCTTCTTGAAGCCGGCAGCATGTGAGAGTGTTGACATTTCATCTCAACAACTTTGTGACGATACTGCCAGCTTCCTCATGAATAAGATCGATACCATCTATGAAAAGATTCATGCCTCCATAGCATCCATTGGACATGTTATCTTTCCCACTGTGGTCCCAGCGAGTAAAAAGGTCCTCGCCCCCACCTTCACTAATTTTCCTAACATCACTGTGGATGAAGTGGAGGGACTCATTACAACTATAAAAAGTGGGAGTCCCATGGATCAGCTTCCACCGAGAGTGATGATCTCAGTGAGGAGCATATTGGCACCAGAAATCCAAAGTTTGGTCAACCTCTCTTTGGACACAGGCTGTGTCCCTTTAGAGTGGAAGAGAGCCCAAGTGCGACCCATCCGCAAGAATACCGCCACTGCGTGGGCTGACATGACCAATTTGAGACCCATTTCCCTCTTACCATTCTTGGGAAAGCTCATAGAAAAGTATGTCAACAAGCACTTGTCCAATCACCTGGAACACACTGGTGCACTTGATCCATCTCAGTCGGGCTTTAGACCAAAATACAGCACGGAAACAGCATTGCTGTCAATTACCGATGATCTACGCATGCTCCAGGACAAAGGAACATCAGCTGTCCTGGTGCTGCTAGATCTATCGGCAGCTTTTGATACCATCTCTCATGAAATTTTGGTTGAGCGCCTGACTGAGACTGGACTAGGGGGCACGGCACTGGCTTGGCTAAAGAGCTTTCTTCTGGACCGAACCCAATGTGTCACCATGGGAGACTTTCGATCCAAGGAGACCAGGATTACTAAGGGGGTGCCACAGGGCTCTTGTCTGAGCCCCACATTATTCAACATCTATGTGGCCCCCCTGGCGAACATCCTGAGAGCCTTTGGCTTTTGCCCAGTGTCATATGCTGACGATACTCAGCTGCTCTTTCCCTTTGACCATCTAACTCCAGAGGTATTACACTCTTTCTCTGAGGGGATGAGAGCAGTTTCCCAATGGATGTCTCTGAACAAGTTGCAGTGCAACGTCTCAAAGACAGAGGTTATGCTCTTTGGTGAGGCTAAAATCTGCTGGGCTCCTGACTGGTGGCCTTTAGACCTAGGCCCAGTCCCTGAGCCTAAGCAGATAGTTAAGAACTTAGGGGTCCGTCTGGAACATGAACTCAGCCTGAAGCAGCATGTTACCAACATTGTGGGGTCCTGCTTTCGAACTATAGGGCTACTACGCCGAGTTTTTCCACTGCTTCCAGACACTATTAGAAAGACCCTGGTCCAGGCGCTGGTTATCAGTCGTCTCGACTATTGTAACGGCCTCTTGTTGTCAGCTAATGAGGAGGATCTGGACAGGTTGCAGGTTGTGCAGAACACTGCAGCTAGGCTGGTGGTAAATGCTCCTCCCAGAACACCATCAAAACCTCTTCTTGCCAGGCTTCATTGGCTCTCCATCCGGCAGAGAGTCACCTTTAAGATCTGTTGCACGGTACATAAAGGTCTTCATGGTTTGGGTCCCTCTTATCTCGCAGACAAGTTTGTGCCGTATGTCCCTTCCCGTGCTCTACGGTCCAGTGATCAATTGCTTCTTGTGGTTCCTAGGATCAAGCGGGCAAGGCAAGGGGGTAAGGCTCTGTCGGTAAGGGGACCGAAGATTTGGAATGGCCTCCCCCTCCAGCTTAGGCAGCTTGAAAATCATCTGGCCTTCAGGAAAAAGTTGAAGACGTTTCTGTTTCAGGCCTAGCTTTACAAGTCTCAGAATTGGATTACAGTTATATAACTCGTTCCCTGTTAGGTTTGGCAGTCATAAAGCGCGGAGATACTCCCCTGGGAGTCTATTCAAGCGCTCTATAAACACGCAAAATAAAAATAAAATAAAATAAATGAGTGCCGGTGGGCCCCACCTGCAACCACCTGCTCAAATTAAGTCCTGGGTAAATCCAATATGGTCCAACAGCTCAGGTTCCATTATATGCAGCATAACACAAAGAAATTGTGTGACACCCTAGGTGTGTTCTAAACCTTTTTAGTCTTAAGCAGATGAACTCCATAATGTATTTGTAGCTACTTACTAGAATACTAACCCCCACATTGAGGGCAATTGCAAGAAATGGACATGGTAGACTCACTCACGTAATGTGACATGATTCAGCATTTGCCACCTCGTCCCACCCTGGTAAGATGGTATCACCAGAGCGGACTTGACCTCGGGAGGGGGGATTGGCCTGCTTGAGGACATTTTTTATTTTTTCTGGATAAAATACTCCGATCCAGTTTGAAGGTTAAACAAGCCTTAGGAAAAACCACAAAGTGTCCTTTATTCAGGTTGTATCCTAGGCTTGTTTAAAAACACCAAAAGGTATTATCAGGGGGCATATGTGGGTATAATGACCTATATGCCTCTCTGAATTGGTGACATTCTCATGCTAACATATGTCAGCCAAACAGACTTAGGCATTCTTCAGGTCTAAATCTATGCGTCCCTACACCACAAAACAATTAGTGCAGAGTCTCATAGAAGGTACGTAGAGAGGACCTACCTTTCCACAGAAGTATTTCAGGTTATTTAACCTAAAGGATATATAAGGGGGGATAGCAAGTAGAAATATATTAAAATTTGTAGCAATTTGTAATATTTATGGAGCCCTTCATGGTCTCTTTCCGTTATGAATAACACACACAACTGAGGACTGTTTACTGACAATCCACTGTACCTTTAAAAACCTTAACTTAGCAGAAAATAACAAATGTTAAACAGTGATATTTTAAAACATATGAACACATTGCATGCATGGGTGACACACAAAACATGTGGGTAAAGGTTAGTAAATAGTAGTCCCAGAGCATTTTTTTACCTAATTGTAAATTGCAAGCTACCTCATGGTCTATTCAGGGTGGGCGTTCTCCTGTTGTCACACTTAAAAGGTTTGTGCCATAGTAGTCAGAGAGTGAAAAGAAATAAGGGAATATTGTAAAAAAACAAAACACAAATTAAACTTGTTTTTCTGTTCCTTATATTTGGGAATACTTTAAAATATCCTATCAAGACCATGTACATCTTGGTCCCCTTACTGAAAGAACAAAATCAAACTTACTGCATCAAGGTAGTCAGTCCTGGACTGGTCGTCGCGGGCACCTGGTGTTTCCACGGTGGGTCAGAAGGGTGGGGGCAGATTTTGGACCGGTGGGGAGCCATTTTGGTTACTAGGAGCCAGTTTTGCGGCAGTGCAAAATCGTCCCCTTGTAACAAAAGCTCAGCAGCAGTGTTCCCGCCAGCCCTGTCCCCCTCCTCACCTGGGGGCTGGTCAGACATAATTACCAGGGCTGGATTATATTCCAGTGCGGCCCTGAAGGTAGTATGCCCAATGTGGACCTTCCGTGCCCCATGGAACAGCCGACTGATGTGACAAAGCCAAATTGCCTTATCTTGCTATTTACAACCAAATATTGGATGTGTGGAAGCAATTAACATGACCCGATTCATCTGTGTTGTGCTTCGGAGCGCTGTTAGACCCAATGCCCGGGCTTTCAGATCTTTGCCCCACCAACCGGGCGTATCTGTTACTTGTTCCCATGTTAATCCTGTTTCGGTGCAGCTCATAATATGAGGGTCCAGTGCTGGTGCAGAAGAGGTGGAGATCCGGCTTACGCCCTCACTTTATGAAGGGGGGTGTCACTTAGCTGGTTCACGGGTGGTATATTGCTATGGTAATGTTGTACCCAGCATCCACTGTTAGCGGGGGGGGTTCTAGATACAAACAAAGGGGCTGGACATCAAGCCTCAGCCTTCGATCTTGAAGACAGAGCATCACAGCGTGGGTCACTTGCAGCATATTTCTATAATTAGGCCAGACACCAGCCTATTCACAGGAGCAAGTGCTTCTGGAAGTTGAAGTTCACACCTCAGGACTCATCCCAGGCCTTGCTGTCAGTTGTTGGCCTTTAATGCTGGAAGTCAAAATCAAGCAAAAAGATAATAATAAAAGTAAAAACCAGCATGTGAATATTATTTCCAATACCTAGTTATCATTCAGAGGAGTTGTATGGGTCTGCCATTAATAGTGAGATGCAGTGCTCTCACAAGGGAACATACATGCTAGCTTATATGTACATGGTGGTTGTTACTGAGAAGCCATGAGGGATCTTCAAAATCAGGTTACTCTGCCTGCCTAAAGCGCCCTATGGAATATCATCATTTAATCCCAGTGTATCAGATCAGAGGCAGAACACCCATGGTTGTTCATATTTAAGCAATGCTTTGCTTATATTTGCTTATCTATCATCCAACTTCTCAATTATTTACTACTCTATTTCTTTAGCAGTATGTTGTTGTTTGGTGTAGTATCTGGTCAGTTTTGTGTTATCTTTTTTGCACCTGATAGTGCTCCTGTGTTCTGTTATGCGAACTCATATTTTTCTGGCGGTCATCCCAATGTATAGTAGTTCACATGGGCATTTTAGGACATATTTCACATTTCATATGTTGTAGTTTGTTAGATGTTCGAGTGTCCAGAGGGTGGTTAGACCCAGTTCGACCTACATTTCTTCTTGCTAAACTTAGAGATACCAAAACCACCACAAGGTTGATGGCCAATCGGTGGGTAAATGCCCCAGAGTGTCGGTTGGGTTTCCCTAGCTTTTATTTTAGGGTGTGTATGTACCACAGCATCTTGTAAGTTTTGACTATGTTTGAAGGAAATCATCGGGTTTGTGATATTCAGGTTCCCTGTGTTCAGAATCCCTCAGTGTTTCTTAACTAGTTTTGTACTGAATTTGTCGCACAGTTTGGTCTAGCAAGGCCTCCCTGTTATTATTCATGGTTCTCTTTTTTGCCCTAGAGATCATACTTTCAGGGTAGTCCCTCTTGCATAACTTTTCTCTGAGTATTGATGCATGTTCTTTGTATTTGTCAGTCTCTGTGCAATTGTACCTGGGCCTAAGGATTTGTGCTATAGGTAGGCCTTCCCCCAGTGTTCGAGGACGATGGCTCTCAAAGAGTAGAAAGGCTATTTTTGTCTGTTGTTTTGTAATAAACCTCCGTTTTCAGAATGCATCCTCAAGATATAACCGCAGGTCAAGGAAGGGCATTTCTACTTTACTCATGTTCATAGTAAGTAAGTATTATGTAATGTTCGATTAATAAAAGTCATCACAATCACGTATCGAAAACTTGTATAATTTCAAACATGTTAGACAAAGTAATTAAAAAACAAAAACCATAAAAATGCTGGAATGACAGTTTGTGCAACATTACTATATGTAAGTTTAATGTGTAAAATGCGATTTACGGAGTTCCTTGTCAGTGCCAGCTAAAACATGTTCATAGTAAATCTTAGGAAGGGATCAAGATTGTTTATCCATTTTCAGAAGTTGATTGCTACTCTGGTACCTCCACAGATCATTAGAATGTCATCAATATATCTTTTCTACAGTTTAATTTGTCTTTGATAGGGATCAGCCTCTTCATAGATATGTTCAATCTCTAAGTAGTGGACATACAGGCATGCCAGACTAGGGGCGCTGGAAGTACCCATGGAAGTACCATGAGTCTGCAAGAAAAAATCCCCCTCATACTCAAAGATGTTCCCTGTGAGCAGCAAATGGGCACAGTCAATGATGAATTCTGCAGGTGTCATGTTCTTGACTTGTGTAGGAGTAAGCAGTTTTTCTATGACCTCTCGTGTGAATTCCGTCATATGCAGTTCTTCAAATTAGATGGCTACAGGATGAGCTCTACCCTTCTTTCTGATTGTCATGTATTACTCAGCTACTTGTCCCCACAGTTTCTGGCATGTGCTGCTAATGTGCAATACCCAGAAGGGCAAAGAACTGTGCACACTGTAAAAGTGCTTTTCAAAATCAATACAACTGTGAATATGAACATTGGTTTGACCATCTTTTAAATATAAAAATTGTTCTTAATAAGCACATTATGATACCTATAGTTAGTGCAGCTATAGCAGTCAACAGGATTGACTGTTAACCATGGCATAGACCTATTCGAAATGTAGAAGAACTTAATGAAACACAGTCCTTCACCTTTGAAACTTCCATAATGAAAAAGAAGGCACACCATCTACAGCACCCCAGCTCCTTTGTACGCTTGTTAGAAGTACCTTCATCTCCTGCATCTCTTTTGTATCAGACAGTTTTGATGGCTATAAGAAGTACCAAGGCCACTGTTACTCTCAATATTGTTGGGATTTCCACTTGTATTTGCAAGAGGACATATTGAAGGTCTTCTATTCTTGAAAAATAGATACATATTTACATTAGTTTATAATTCTTTTAACCACATTTTCTACTTGCTATGTAAACACTTTCAGTTGAAGAATTTTATCTTGCCCCCAGGATATTCCCAGGAAGAAATGGTTATCATATGACTTGAGAGTGAAGATCTACGGCATGAAAAGTAGGATTAGTTAGTGTAGGTTTCTGGCACATCCAACTGTCCAATCAGTCTATTTTTTATTAATTCCCTAGACGAAAGTATTCCATCTGATCTTTGCTACACTGATATGTCATTTTTAGATTCTGCCAGATTTACTTCACAATCTCTATAAACATATCTATCAATTACACAAGCCATGGCACACATTAAATACAATGTCATGTTGTGAACCTAGAACTACTCCAAGTGTCCCATGACAAGGTTAAGTGCAGGACAAATGTAAACAACAAAAACACTTGATAGTTCCCTGGGTGTGAAAGCCAAATTGCATTTGAAAATGTAATTCCTTATAAACTCAATGAAGGGATCAACTCTGCTGGGACTGCAATGTCCCCTGCATAGTGCAGATCTGGTATCCTGGTATTTTATTTTCCCCTTAGCCACAAACCTATCTTGTGTGTGCACACGGGGCCTAAGCATGTCTCTTGAAATAAGTGAAGTCCTGGATCTTTCATGTTACCTGAAAGGGCACACCAAGTGTGACCTAATTTAACAAACACTGGACTACAATCCCTGTCATGGGTTTAGAACATATAGCGGTAAACTGTGTTTTGCCCATAGTTGTAGCCATACGTTTCTATCTATTTCACTGGACGGAGGTCTTCAAGCCCACTCATAAAGTTTTGCTCTATACTCTTACTTTAATCCTAACACTAGCATCAAAAGTATATGTTATGCATGTCTGTGTATGCGGGCAGTGTGGTACATGCATTATGTGCATGGGTGACCCAGAGAAATGGTGGCTGGTGGGCTCCAGTTTGGCCTTGTACACAGGATGGGGGTGAGGTTGTTTTCCCAGATAGTGAAAGCTTACATTAAAGAGAGGATACATAGACAATGAAGTGAGAAGAGAGGAGAAAATACTCCATTAGACATTTGATTAGGCCTTTTACTGAGAGGAGCTGATGATTAGTCTGCCTGGAGCATTGCCATTTGTTAGATATGGAGGGTTAAGGGTGGAATTTCAGTGTCAGCTATTCAAGGTGAAAAGTATCCCTTTGTTGAGGTCAACCGTAGCTTTTTTCATGATCACTCTTCAGTGTGGCTAATGACAGCCAGGTGCAGAAAGCTCAAACAGCTTTTTGCACCTGTTGTGGCTGCTCCAGGCTGGAGACTACACTGCTGTGAGTGATGCATAACTGAATAGATAAAACCTTTTATATTCTATGCTGTCTGGTGGTGTCCCCTTAGAACTTTAAATCAATTGTACAAACAGCGTACAGCCAAGTCTTTGAAAGTCTGATTCCCAAAATCACAGGTTTACTCGCAACCAGACAGACAGACTATTGTTTTATTTTGATAAACATATTTATGATATGTTAGTGCTTACTCATACAACAAGATCTTGTTGCTCTATTGTTTATGCATGCCACTTAATATTATTAATGGTACATAAAGATTAAGTAAGATGCCCCCTTTGGTGGCTACACTTAACGGCACCATGTTAATACTTCTTAAAACAAGATATGCAAATTATAATATGCATTATGCAAATACCATTCAGCAAATATATAATGAATAGTATCTTGGGGTCCATTACCAAGACTAAGATCAGACTGTCCATTAAGTCTTGGACATCAATAACGTATTATGTGAGTTATTTTCAACGTACATAATGAATAGACATTCCTGTGTTTTCACCATGAGACATTTCACATGAAGCTCATAGTGGCCTGTTATTCAGGAGGCCAGCCTCTCACTTTTCACATTTTAATTAAAAACATTGTGAAATGGCAAAGAAAACATTGCAGATCCCTAACCACAGAATCCTTTGGAACCTACTTTTCCTGACCCCGAAAAACTCTGCAAACCACAGAGTAGACTGAAGGAAGCCAAAAGCACATTGCAGAGGTTAATAAGAGATACCAAGTGTTGGTTATAAATATTTGCCTTATTGGATCCTGAGAGGCTTACTATGCCACCTATTTTACTCCCCTGACTCTAGATAGGCTAGCATTAACTATATTACTATACTATACAAAACAATACTTACTATTCTAATGATTGTGCCCTTTCATCTTTTAACTTTTAAGGGACTTTCCTATTTACTTGAAACTTCCCAACATTTTAACGAGTCATACTAACATAAAACCAATGACTGTTCAAACCACAACCGCAACCACAGGTATGCCAATACCCTTATTTTGAAATACATGGATGTCTAAACATGGCTACGGGCATATCTTATGTCCTTGTATCTGAAACTAAAGTACTATTAACATTTTGATTTACAAATTAGTTGTTTCATTCAAAATAATTAGCTATAACTTTTTTTCTTGCAGTGTAAAAATACATGTTAGACATAAATTGGGAGAACATATCTGAAATGTGTATAATTAATTGAGCACAAGTTATTTAGATCTTTTTCTATGTTAACGCTTGTTTGCTTCATTAATTTAGTGACTAATGTTAACAATGTTAACAATGATGCATGATGTATTGGGAATGTTGCTTTACCTTAAAACAACATTTTACAAGGACTTTTTACAAATTACTTATGTTTAAACTAGTTATACTTCTTTTTTTCTATTTTCAATATCTGGTAATTGACTTTAATTCCGTAATTCACCAAGTGATCAAACTATGAATATAACAGGTTATCTGAAAAAATACTTAAAAAGCACATTGGTGAACAACACCTGTACTGTGAGAAATTGGATTGTTGGTAGTGGGGGTGTGGTGTGTAAGCCCTTCTCAGGCAACAGCCACGTCTCTTGTCACGGTAAACCACAAATGTATTTTAACCCTCTGGTAGCTTGGAACAAAAGCAGTCAGTTAACTTAAAAGAAATGTGCAAAGTACTTATGCAACACCCAAACAGTAATAAATGAAAATACAACACAAGAAAAATCCTACACGGTTTTTGAAAAATAGAGTCTAATTTAATAAAAAAATTTGACATCAAACTGACAAACATCCAATCAATAGAACCACAGATATGCAATGTTAAAGATGTAAGGTATGTCTTGCGACTAAAATTACAAACTGTTTCTCACAGTTATCTGGTCATGTGAGATCGGGCGAAAGTCATAAGTTCGGGCCTGGTGTGATGGAGCATGGACTGGATGCAGGGACCAGGTTAGTCCAGCTGATAAAGGTACCTTCTAAAGTCTAGTGTGAAGAGTTACATTTGTGGTGGAGAAGGCTGTGAGGATCATGGAGAGCATTGTGGATGGTTGTTGTTTTTGCATGAGAAGCATCCTGGGCATCACGGAAGGTCATCGCAGTAGCGGGAAGATCCTGTTGGGCGTTATGAATGGTCATGCTGGAGCTTCAAATTAGTGGTGACTGTGGGCCTCCGATGCTGTAGCATGAAGAGCTTGTATTGCCCTTTGTCACTGGTGGTCAATGTAGCTCAAAAAGTGGGGTTCACCGGCGCTTCGTGTTGGTGGTCAGCATGGGTGGCAAGATCTTGAGCCCTTTGAAGGTCACAAAGCGGCCAGAACTTCAGGATTTCACTGTTTCTTCTGGAGAAGGAGTTGAACTGATGCCATACCAATAGTACAGGACTTGAGGGGCACCTCTTGGGAATCATGTACCTCACTCCAGCAGAGGCCAGCTGGGCTCAGGCAGATCCAGTTGCAGGTTCAAGCAGTCCCAGTACAGCAGGTGAGCTAGGCAGTTTCATGGAGTCTTCTGGAGCTTGTTGTGTGCCTGTAGCTCAGAACAGGAGGTCAGTCAGCTGACCCTTGAAGCCACTTCAGCCTGGGATGAAGGGTGTAGATCCAGTCTCCCATCTTAGATAGCAAGGCAGGCTTCAAACAGCAGGGTAGTCCTCTGGCAGCAGGGAAGTCCTTCTGTAGTATCCACAGGTTCTGAAGTCTAAGGAAGAGTAGATCTGACGGGCTCCTTTTTATACCTAGTGCCCACTTTGAATTGGAAGAAACTTCTGGAGTTTACCCTCTACAGAAGTGTCTGGAATTTCCTGGTTCCTGGTTCTTTGTCCTTGTCCCTGTCTGTGTGCAGGCACAATAGGTTAGTGTGAAGTCCTTACTGTGTGAGGTGAGGCAGTGTCTTTGAAGTCTAAGTGTGACAGGTAACAGCTCCGTTCCACTCATCAAGTCATAATTGCCCATCCTGCCAACACCCAGACCCTCTATTTTGTGGCTGTCTGAATGGAACACACAAATACATCTGCCAACTACACATAGTCAAGTGACCCAGGAACACACTAAAGGCACCAAATGGTCAGGGCAAGAAAATGCCAACTTTCTAACAGTAAACACAAGGAAATGAGTGTTGGAGCACTGAAACTTTTAAGACGCTCACCCCCAGTCACAGATCTGGGTTGAATCCATCATCCTTCTTTAACTCACTTTGCCGCCCCAGTTCCAGACCCAGTCATGTGCAAATCAGTCTTGACCCACTTCCTCATGGTAACAGTCCAGCCCAAAGTGCCTAGCCAGGTCTTCCCTGGACTGGAAACAAGCATCCTGGGTACCAGTTTCGAGGTAACACCCATCATCAGCCAGGCTAACTGGAATCCAGTGGCAAGACTGATTTGATATGACTGGGTTTAAACTGGAATGGCATGGGCAGCAAAAGAAATATGGATTTAGGCCCAGGTCTCTATACTGGTGGGAATGTTTGACATTGGTTAACATTCTGTCCATCAATTACTCTTTTTGCAACTTTCTAAAAGTGGCATTTTAGGAATCGTAACTTAAAATCTGACTTTAATATTAAAGACAATTTCAAAATACAATTCTTAAAACATTACGCATGTCAAGCATGACATTCCTACCTGCTCCGAAAATGAAGTCCTTTATTAAATGTAATAAGGTACCCCAATGTTATCTAATGGGAGAGATAGGCCTTGCCATAGTGAAAAATGAATTTAAGTTTTTCACATACTAACAAAAAGTTCGAAAATATTAACCAAATCACATTAACAGCCCAAATTGGTTCAAATCAATGACAAGATAATGCGGTGCAATATAAAGTAATATAGGGTACGAAATATGGATTAGGAAGACAATACAGAAGAAATTATTCTGATAAAGAAAATAAATGAAACTCACAAGTTGACCTCACTCTAAGGAGAACTAATGCTGTTAATGGTGTAAACATGGGGTTAATCTGTGGCACACAAAACCTCCCACGAATGAAAGACTGGCTAGGAACAATGCTTACTGACTGATCACATAAGCTGTAAAAATCAGAACAGAGTACCCAATGGTACGGCTATATGGCAGAAATAGACACAACCCTGATGAAATACCTGTGCTGGATGGTTTAGGGAAAAATCTTTGGATAATGAGCTGAGCTAGGCCCAGAAGCTGTGAAGCAAGTGACCTCTGGCATAAAAGCTGAAAGAGGAGAAAAATTGGAAAAATGTTGTCACAGTTTGAAGAACCACACAAATTATAAGTAGCTGGGGAGCTTCCTTGTTCAAAGACTAAGGGCCGGATTTAGATTTTGGCGGATGGGCAAATCGCTCACAACAGTAATGGATATCCCGTCCGCCGAAATATAAATGTCATAATATTCTATGGGATTTATATTTCAGCGGACGGGACATCCATCACCGTTGTGACGGAATACCCACCCGTCAAAATCTATATCAGGCCCTAAAGCTGGTAATGTCATTTGAAACACAGTGCATGCTAATGCAGTGTTCATAGGTTTACACATACTCAAGGGCTGGAAAACATGTAAAGGTCAGGAGCTTTTATGAAGTAAAATAAATACTTAGCCGAAAGCCTTGATTACATTTCAAATCACTGTGGCCTCTTGGTAAAGAATCATGGTGCAGTATTTAGGGAAATAAAAACCTAGAGGAAATATAAAAGCTTACTAGAAAATACCAACCTGTTGGTGGTATTCAAAGAGAAAGTGGTGACAAGATACCAACATATCTTTCCATAATTTCCCAGACCATTTATTTTGTACAATCAATAATGAGATTAACCCTATGAATTATATAATGAGTAAATAACCCTAATTATGAATGAAATCTTTTGTTTAAATCTTATGGACAGTAATTCTGAATTCTATCCTATTAAACAAAACAGACGTATGCCTATATTCCCTGCCGTGTATATGAAGTGAGTAAACTATAAGGAGTCATTACAGCTGGTTTACTACCTATCAGTTCTGTGGACTAGCCACTTTTAGAATGCATAGGAGGAGCAGCACATTGTACCTGCAGTCGGAAATGAAATATGAGATAATGTGGTATTCATGGGGATGAAAAGGGATGAGGGATGAGTGACAGTGTCTACAGAGATGTGGTGTGACCTGCAGGGAAGGGTCTCATGAATTAGGGTATGAACAATCTTGAAGTTTGCAGGTGCAGTTTTCAGCCTAGGAAGATGAGGTAGAGGAATGTGCAGGCATATAGCCATATGGGATCTCTTAAATGTCTTGAGGCAGTGCTCTCAGTGTCTGGTGACAGTCCAGAAGGTAACAAGTACCCATTGCATTTAATACTTGCCCTCACCCAGTCTGACATAAGCTACAGAATGAACAAAACATATTCCATCTGGAGACGCCTTAGAAGGCATATACTTTCATCATGGAGAATGGACAGGATGGTTGATGACTCAAAGAACTCTATGGAAGGGCACTAGGTCCAGTCTGAGTTACCAGTGGGAGAAATCCCTAGAGCAGGTTAAAAGTCTTTTCTTGACAGGCACTTGTTTCAGAGAATTGAGGACTCATTGAAACCTGGACCTACTGATTTCACTGTAACCAGTAATAGGCAGATGTGCTGTGAATCATGACTGACAGAGCAGATTGTGATTTAAGGCAATTGGTGGGACCCTCCATCACTTTTCAGGGGCTAGGACCAGGGATTAATATAATCAGCACTAAATAGACATTGAGGAATGCCCATACACTATTATGTACATTTTCTTGAGTACTGAAACCTGATCTTTATGCTTTGGGAAAGTGAGGGACTCCCTTAAAATGACTGTCAGGGCACATGCAAATAAAATAGAGGTAAAAAAGAACATATATAAAAAGAATATATATCTTCTGTTATTCCCAGGCTGTGATAGTACTCTCACTAATACGATAGTTGTGGAATTGGTAAATCTGGGCCCCAGTATTACCAGTTGATCCGTACCAGTTTCTTAAAAAGACAATATAAAATGCGAGGAAACCTCAGACAGACAAAAGAAACACCACTGCTGTCAGCAGAAAGTACTGTAAAACTCTATGTGATCAAAGAGCAAATACAGACCCAGTTTACACAAAGACACAGAGAGAGGGTGAGGGTTTAGAGGAGCTTTGAAGAATTCCCAATCACAGTGCACTAGCATGTACTCCATTCCCATTTTTTGCAGAGACATGGTTAAAAAAATATGCGGTCAAAGGTAGTTTTAGTCAATAGCATAAAAGCAAGATAAAAAAGAGGGGTTTAAGGACAATGCTTCTTCCTAAATCTGTTAGGATTAAGGTAAGAGGAACTGAGAGGAGAGGACACAAGTTAAAGGATGCAGGTGTGTGGTGTTTACGTGGAAATATCTAATTAACTCATATTCCTACGTGACTTGTTATTGCTTTTTAAGATGATATGTAGAAGTCTGCATAATTTGTAAATATTTAAGAATCTGCTGGCCTGTAGCAAATAGAAACAGTCTTCAGCCTTATGGGGCTGACTGTCTACCGGCCATATTCTAAGTAAACCTATTTTATATTGCTAACGGCCTGTGTGTTTGACTTTTCCTAGCTACCATATGGCAAGCCAGATAGGAGTCAAATCCAGTCTATACTGACGGCACCCAAAGGAACAAAGATTGCCCCAATGGAATAGAAGAGCACATAAACCAAGGTAAGTAGACACCTTGTTTGACTAAAGTCTCCCTATTCATACAGGTGGGTCTTCCTGAGGTTGTGGTGTCACATTGACCCTGACTCCGTACCTCTTCGATTATGTGACACATGTTTTTGTTCATAGAAAACTGAAAACAGGACAGGGAAGTTTTTATATTTTATGGAATCCTCATATTCTAGAAAAATATAAGATGAGGCATAGCCCGTGTTAGATCAGATAATAAAATGCTTCATATTTTGTAGATTCCTCATATTCTTGAATATTATGAGATGAGGCATAACACAGGTTAGACTTGGTAATTAAATGTTTTATATTTTGTGGATTTTAGAAAAATACGGGATAAGGCATAACCCGGGTTGGACCGGGTGATGAAATATTTCATATTTTGCAGATTCCTCATATTCTAATAAAATGAGATGAGGCAGAAACCGGCATAGACCGGCTGATCAAACATTTTATATTTGTGGATTCCTCATATTCTAGAAACATATGAGGCATACCCCGGGTTAGACCGGGTGATTGAATATTTTATATTTTATGGATTCCTCATATTCTAGAAAAATATGAGACTAGGCAAAGCCCGGGTTACACAGAAGATTAAAGACGTAGTGAATATTATGAGCCCTAGGTTGAAGTATTATACGTTTTTATATTGGAGGTATAACCTTGATGATCTTGACTGAGACTGGGCAACAATATAGAATTAGTTTAAGAAATGGGACCCTTCTTGAATGCATGAGGAAGATATATCTGTTAGGGATAAAGGGAATAGAAAACCTTCTAAGGACTGGTACAAGGAATCACTTATGCCTGTCCTTTGCCCCAGAAAGGATAATAGTGGGACTCAATAGACTAAAACTGCATTATAAAAGTATATCATTTTTAGGTCAAGCATTCGAGACCTCTTGTATATACTTTAGTACATACTTATATACTTTAGTATATCCTTATATGTGTATGTACTTTGTGGGCTCTGGAGATCAGCCTTAGGACATGTCTGCTTCCCCTTAGGGACTTTTTTCTGTTCAACTGACACTATTTAACTGTCTTGATAGAAAGCAACCAGTATAGGTCAGTAAAAAAACAGAATTGCTTTCTGCTGAGGGACTTGCTTTTTTAAATATTTCTGGCAACTGCCTTTATTTTTTTTCTTGATAGACAACGACTAGCAGAGGTCAGTGACATACCAGAATCACTTTAGCATTCTCTAGATTTCAGTCCAAAGAAATTGTCCTACACAAGCACCTGTAGACAATAATCTTTTTTTTTTGTATTTTCAGTGATATGACCAGTGATATGACCACTGAAGGCTTTTTCACAATAGAGAGTGAGAGAAAAGCAAGTCAGTTGCAATCTCCCAAGTACAATTGTATCACATATGAGCAACCGTGCCAACTGAATTTCTGTTAGGATATCAAGCCTTTCCTAAAGGAGAAGAAGAAGGAGGTAAATCGGGTCCCGAGGGGGTAGGTTGGACTCCCTCTGTTTAATCTTTGGGTGATGTGGTATCCAAGGATATTGAAGTAGATGCCTCACTCACTTATCGTGACATGCTTCATCATAGGCATCTATCCACACCCTGGTAAGATTTTACTACATGGGTGGACTCAACCAAAGATTTGATGGGAGTTCGTATATAAAGCAAGTACTGGTCATTCAGGGAACCAGATGAGTGATAGTAAAAATACCTTCAAGTATATCCAAACAATATGTTTATTAAGAGGTTATCTGGGGCATGAATAAAAAACGTGAAAAGTTTGGGGTTTTCTGAATAGAATTGTTCAGTTGTACCCCTTCCAAAGTGCCAACATGTTTCAGCCCGCACTAGGAGCCTACATGGGTCAGGGGTCTTCGTCATAAATATTCAACATAAATATATAAGTATAACATGATATGTTTCTTCTATTTCTAAATGTTGTAGAGAGTCTGGGACGTTAGACCAGTCCCAGCCAAACACCACCTATAGGCTTACTAGTATGGTATATTATGAGGAAAAAAGGGTTTGTGATACAGGGCTGTATTTGTAGGACTAGGTCAGCCTCACAGTCAAAAAGATCTAACACAGCAATTCCCCATTGGTGTGACATTACAGAGAAAAAATTATCTGGAATATTTGGAAAAATGTATAAGGGTAAGTGAGTTGAAAGGGAGGAAGAATATGTTGTTGATATGGGATGCGTTGTATTCATGGGAAAGATACACAAGAAGCAAGAAATGAATTGATACCCATGGAAATAAGGAATGAATAGAAAAATATGATCATATAAAAAGAACTGAAGAAAGCTAAAATAAGGGTACTTAGGCAATTTGCATACCCACCTCTCAGGGGCAGGAGGTTTGGAGGTTGAGGAGGCAGAGTAAGAACTAGACAACAGAAACCACGGTCAGTTCCTTCCCCAGACAGAACACTAACTACAATGCTGCTTCTAACCTTCACCACCTTGTTATAATTATGGGGGGTACTAACCACTAGAGAGACAATAGTCCTAAAAACATTCAGATAACTTGGCAGAAGTGTAAATGGAGGAGGCCTAAATAGAGTTGATAAACAGACAGAATATTTATCACTTAGCCATACAATAGCCACAGAATTATTTCTAACACTAGAATACCTCAGACACAGATGATGTTAGTGGACTATGATTGTCAAATTTTTGACAAGACAGGATATGTCTAATACAGTTATCTATAGGGTTGCCTGGGAGCAATAGCACAATGGACTGTGATCTCAGTAGACAGCACAAGTCCATTTAGACAAGCAAAGGTTGTAGGGACTGCTTGACCTCTGACCCTGCTCGCAGGCAGGTCGCTCCCTACGCTGCTGCACGGCTCTGCCTGCATTGTTTTTGCCTAATCTTGTATTTTTTCCCCTGTGCCTGTACTTGCTTTCTTGCCCAGACTTGTTTTTTTCCCCTGGGCCTAACCTGCTTTCTTGCCCAGACTTGTTTCTATCCCCCTGTGCCTGTACTTGCTTTCTTGCCCAGACTTGTTTTTCTTCCCCTGTGCCTGTACTTGCTTTCTTGCCCAGACTTGTTTTTATTTACCTGTGCCTGTACTTGCTTTCTTGCCTAGACGTGCTTTTATTCCTCTGTGTCGGTACTTCTTTTCTTGCCTAAACTTGTTTTTCCTTCCTGTGCCCAATTCTACCGCAGCCCACCCGTTTTCCCCACAGCTGCAACCCTGCGGCCCCGCCCCCTGCAATCCCATTCGCCACCCTGCTCCTGCCTCCCAGCTGCTCCTCCCTCCCACATCCCCTCATAAGGAGTCCGCGCAGCGGCCACCCGCCTAAGGCAAGCCCGTCTGCGCCCATCCGCGCCCGGACCACGCCCAGCACCAGGACCCTTGAACCCCGCGAACGCCACGATGCCCGACACCGCTACGATACCAGAACCCTCCAATCACTCAACACCGGATGATCACACACCTGCTTCCTGGCCGCCCCGAAATGCACCCACGGAGCTTTCACCAGCCAGAACTGCAGCTTCACAAGCATCCGCCCCACCATGCTTCCGACAAGGAAATAACCCAACCACCTCAGATGCATCCTTTTCAACACCCGCTCAGCCTGCAAACACACTGTTGAACTCTGGGACCTACTCCACTCAACCTCCCCAGACGTTGCCTTCCTGACAGAGACCTGGCTGAACCCCGCCTCAGCACCCAACATAGCCATTGCCGTCCCGGAATGCTGCAAGATCACCCACAGGGACCGCACCAATGGAGCAGGAGGAGAATTTGCCATCGTCCACAGGAACACTCTCACAGTCTCGTCCAACACCGACAACACCCTCAGCACTGCTGAACACCTGCATTTCCAGATCCACACCGACCCCAACACCACCATCAGAGGAACCCTCATCTATAGACCCCCGGACCCCGACCATAGTTCAGCAACTCCATCGCCGACTTTGTCAGCACACACTTCCTTGCCTCCACTTACTACATCCTCCTCGGGGACCTGAACTTCCACCTCGAGAACAACAACGACAAACTCCACCACCCTGATCGACAACCTAGCCAACCTTGGACTGAAACAACTCGTCTCAACACCCACCCACTCCACGGGTCACGCGCTTGACCCCATCTTCCCCGCAGTCCCCCACATCTCCATCAACCACACCACCGAATTCCACCGGACCGACCATCGCTGCATCCACTTCACCTTCAAGTAACCCTCCATGCACCACTGCACCCAACAGATGCCTCACCGCTGCTGGAGCAAAGTCACCGGAGACCAGCTAAACACCACCCTTGACCAGAGCCCACCCACCACCCCCACCGACCCCAACACCACCGCCCGCAACCTCAGACAGTGGATCAAGGACTGCGCCAACACCCTTGCCCCGATCAAGAAACCCTCCAACAGTCACACCTACAAGAAAGCCAGCTGGTTCACTGAAGACCTCAGGGCCTCAAAGCAAACCTGCCGAAAGCTGGAGAATATCTGGCTCTGTGAACGAACACCGGACAGCCACATAGCCCACAAGAATGCCACCCGCAGACACCATCCCCTCATCAGATCCGCCAAAAGGGCCTCCTTCAAAAACCGCCTTTGACAACAATGCGTACAACAGCAAAGAGCTCTTCAACATTGTGAAGGAACTCTCCAACCCCAGTGACGTCCGACCCTCGCAGACCTGTGCGACTCGCTGGCCACCTTCTTCCACCACAAGATCAGACATCCACGACAGCTTCAACATCACGACCGAACCGACAACCAATGCGACCTCCGCCCCCACGACCACCACCCGCACCAACCTCCTGCTCTCCTGGACCAGCATCAACGAGGACGACACCATCAAGATCATGAACACCATCCACTCCGGATATCTGTCAGACCCATGTCACACACCACATCTTCAACAAAGCCAGCACATCCTCCGTACCCCATCTCCGGAAAGTCATCAACACCCCCTTCCAGACAGCAACCTTCCCGGAGAGCTGGAAGCACGCCGAGATCAACGCCTTACTCAAGAAACCCAAGGCGGACCTCAAGAACTTCCGGCCCATCTCCCTGCTCCCGTTCCCGGCAAAGGTCATCGAGAAGACCGTCAACGAACAACTGACCGGTTACCTTGAGGAGAACAACATCCTGGACCCTTCCCAGTCCGGGTGCCACAGCAACCACAGCACCGAGACTGCCCTCATCATGGCCACCAATTACATCAAGTCCCTGCTGGAAAAACGAGAAACGGCGGCCCTAATCCTCCTGGACCTGTCAGCCGCCTTCAAAACGGTCTGCCACCACACACTACGAACACGCCTCCACAGCGCTGGAATCCAAGAGAAGGCCCTGGACTGGACCACCTCCTTCTTCTCCGGCAGAACACAGAGCGTCCGCCTTCCCCGCTTCTGCTCAGAAGCCACCGAGATCATCTGCGGCATACTCCAGGGCCCAGCCCAACTCTCGGACAAGACAGACGTCCTTATCCTCAGATCCACCCCTTCGACCCGGGACGACTCCTGATGGCCGACCGCACTGGGAACCGCTCCAACACCCACCGACCACGCACCCAACCTAGGGGTCATCCTCAACTCCACCCTCTCCATGACTAAACAGGTCAACACCATCTCCTCCTCCTGCTTCAACACCCTCCGCATGATCTACAAGTGGATCCCCACTGAAACGAGAAGACCGGTCACCCAGGCCCTTGTCAGCAGCAGGTTGGACTACGGAAAGGTTCTCTACGCAGGAGCCTCTGCCAAAATCCTGAGACGGCTCCAACGCATCCAGAACGCCTCTACATGCCTGATCCTCAACATCCCTTGCCTCAGCCACATCACACCCCACCTGAGAGACCTGCACTGGCTCCTGGTCAACAAGAGGATAACCTTCAAGCTCCTCACCCACGCACACAAAGCACTCCACAACACCGGACCAACCTACCTCAACAGACAACTCAGCTTCTACACCCCCACCCGCCAGCTCCGTTCCGCCGACCTCCCCTCACCACAGTCCCCCGCTTCGGAAGAGTAACCTCCGGTGGCAGGTCGCTCTCCCACCTCGCTGCCAAGACCTGGAACACCCTCCTCATCCACCTACGGAAGATCCAAGACCTGCTGACCTTCAGGAAGCTCCTCAAGACCTGGCTTTTCGAGCAGTAGCAGCATTCCCCACCCCCGCGCCTTGAGACCCTCACTGGTTAGTAGTGCGCTTTACAAATGATATGATTGATTGATTGATTGGTAAAGGAATTTAAATGTTCTTATCTTAGCAAGAACCATATGACAAGTTCTATTATGAGGAAATAGCAAACAATGTGTAGGGTTCACTAATGTTTTGGTATCCAGTCCCAAGTTCACCCCTCTTAAGCATACTATAGGACTAATAAAAAAAACACTAATTTCTAATGACAAACAAGTATGCATATCATTTGTTGGGACTGGCCTGATGGAGTGTATTGGAGGAAAAAGATGGGTTTGAATTGTTTTATTTTATAGGTATAGTCAGATCAGGATTACTGATTTATACCACTATATTTACTATCTATGATAGATGACAGAGTATGGGTCAAATATTAAAACAATGTGAGCAAAATGCATGTTGCCCAATAAAAAATAATGTCAAACAGAATGCTGCCATACCAAATAACACCACAGTACAACATCTCACCAGAAGGTTTGTAAAGAAAGAGAAAAGTCCACAGAAGGAGCCCAAATATTAAGCCCCTGGAGCCCAAAGACCCATTAATGGAGTAAATATTGATTAATTACCCAGAGTAACCTCCCTATTGAAATGTAAGTGTTCTGAGAAAACTTAAGCAGTGACCATCGTATTCCTAAAACTGGAAACGATAATAGCAAGATGCCAAATTGATTGTGCCAAAATAAAACATTTCTGATGACACTACACAAAATATTTTTGGGATGTGTCATATTTAATTGTGGTAGGGTCCGGAGCAAATTCCGCTCAACACTCAGCCAGACATTAAATGCACTAACCATCAGGACTGGATATGCACATCCCAATGGAAGAGAATGCCATCACCATAGCTGTATCCCTATTAGACACCAACGTAACAGCGACATTGGCACAGGTATCAGCGCCCCTCAAGGACACCAAGCATCCATCCAAGTTAAGATTACTGAAGAGGAACTTTTTGCAAGAACTCTGTGATATCTTCGAGTCTGGTGAAGGTACCATTGCTTTTGATGTAGACAAAGTAACTGTAAAGATTGACTGATCTAAGTAAATGTCTCAAACAGTCAGCACAGTGATCAATCAAAGCAGATACCGGAATTAGTTAACCGTCTTTATAATGGTCAGATTGTCACCTTCTTCAATGACACTGATCCCAGCAGAGCATCAATAACAGTACAATCTAATAACCCATTAATAAGAGAAAATCTAGAACACTTAGGTATTGACTGTATATCACCTTTAGGTCTCCAGACAACATACATCAACTTGATGGGAGAAGATTACACAGACAGACTCTTAGAGGAACTATTTGCAACACATCTAAGCCTGAGTGTTCACTCCACTGTAACATTCAGCACAGGACATTGAAATCATTATCAGTGTACTGTAGGAGCATAGTGATCTCATTGACACCATAACAAATAGTGACAATACCAATTATCATATCCATAATAGAACTGTTACTGCACCCCCTCAGGATTGGTGGCTAGGAGAATTAACACCACAAGACATACAGACAGAGAAAAGATTATTGGACAGTATGGGCAAGGCAATGCAGGATATAGATTGCTATCTTGAGAGTGACTTTGAGTGGGAATTTGATACAAATGAGATAGAGGAGTTCTTAAAATGGATAACAGAATGTAACATTAATACAACTACAATTGAAGAGTTCATTGTAAATGGTACAAAGCCTGTTGCGTTGTCTGACAAATGGTGAGGCATCATCTAGGGGCGCCATTGGATTAGTAATGGTGAGGAAGAGTAAATATGTGTTCATTGATCCATCCACCCTGTGCTACTTCGTCCTGGAACAGTGGCCATGTTGGCCACTAAGTAGTGATTCTAAAGGGCATTAAAGGGGAAGTTATTGATTAAGATCGTATTGATATACCTACTCTTTCTCATTGAATGTTGTTTCTTGTACATAACTGAGATGCTTTTTTACTCAGGGACAAGTAGGACATAATGAAACTTAGGTAAATAATACAGAATTAGGTCTCTTTATACAATGGTTATATGACATATCCCAAGCGGGTCCATGAGAAATCTCATATACATCACTGAAAGGAAAAGCATAAAAAAAGCAGGAGTACGTATGAGGAATGCTTTACATGCAACTACTTAAAGAACTACATGTGGCGATTTCTTGTTAAAGGGGCAGAGACAATTGGATTTAGAGCAAATGAACAATTTTTCAGGGTCCCAAATTTATCTTATCAACAAAAGCATTGTTGGGTTAAACCTACAAGGACACACCTGAGCCACTGATGGGGGCATCAGATCCTGTAACCAGCTTTATTGCATTTCAAGTTCTATGTGAATCTTCCACTTGAGGTCTATCTGAGTATCCTAACGGTTCTCGCCTCTTTGTTCATAAATCTGGAAGCGGTGCTCTTGTGGTTCTTACCCAGTAGGAGTGCATGCATAAACAATATATATAAATATATCATATATATTCACTGAAAAAACCATAGGTTTCAGGCACGTTATAGTCAGAAATTAGTATTTAAAAAACCTTAGAAATTCACTGAAAAAACCATAGGCCTCTTGGTTGGGGACCGTGGTGGGAGCACCAATGCCCCCACCGTCCGGGAACCGGCATTGCTTTTGGGCAAGGGGAGCTGCTAACAGGATTGCTAAGAGGTCTTGGGAGGCCACACCCCTTTATCCACCACTCTGAAAATGTGTCTCCTGGGGCGCTACTGGTTGGAGAATTAAGTCCTCTTGGATCCTGAGGGACCTTGGGGGCCAAGAAGCCCTCCTTGTACTTTGTGTAAGTCTTCACCAGCAGGATTCCTGAGAGCTGATCAGAGGCCCCATCACCTTGGTCCACTACTTCTGCAAACAGTATTACTAATTAAACAAGCACTGGCGTTGCCAATAGGTCTCGCAGTAGGAAAGTTGGAGCTATTACAATTGCAAATAACAATGCTTTTTATTTTTGTTTTCATTTTAAAAACATAAAGGGCTTTGTCATTTACAAAACCAATAGCTCCAACTTTCCTACTGCGAGACCTATTGGCAACGCCAGTGCTTGTTTTAATCTGCCTCACAAACTTGCTGGGACAACTTTACTGTGTGCAAGCAGCACTGTGTGCATGACAGGCACAGAGATGGCATCAGTACACCTTTACAGTATTGTATGTATGATAAGATTACCATACGACTTCGCATCATTAATAGGAACTCAATGTTTCTGTCCTGGGTTTCCCCCTTCAAATGTCTTCGAAATAGAACGTGCATCCGATATGAGCATCTTGACTGCAAGTCCCAGAATTCATTGCAGAGTTAAATAAAATCCCATGACTACAACACGGTGTCCTTGATGACAGGGAGTCATCTGGTTAGTGGCCCTTTCTTCTAAAGACAGACATGTTCTTTAAACAACCCAATGTGTCCTTTCTCCAAAAAAACGAGTGTTTCTCTAATTATTTGTCCAATTGTCGGAACAGGATTTGGAATGCTCTGGCTGCATTAAGGGGGCAGGGAGGCGGAGTTTCCGGAGTCAGCAGGGGTGCGAATCTGTTTGCAATCTACAATGTCTGCTGCATTCGGACAGCCAATCAGCAAATGATGCAAGGGAGGAGTAAGTATTGAAGAGGCATTGTCGCCTTATTAAGGGTGAGGTTGTGTTTGTGCCAAGGGGGGGGAGGGGGCTCAATGCAAAGCGGGAAGGGGTGGGTGCAAAAAAAGAGCTTCAAGGAAAACATAAAACAAGCATTAGCGAAATGAAACAAGACGGATAGGGATGGACAAACAAAAGCGCGGAGATGCCGGTCTTATGGCCAATTGAGCGCTATGCCAGTTGCACGCAAAAAAATAACAAGCTTGGTGCTGTGACATTAGGCAGGGTTCCCGGGTTTGGGCGAGTAGCTTTAAAGGGCCTCGAGTGTGCAACTGCACCATGCCTTTGTGTGCCGGACTTCAGCATACATGTCAACATCCCCGAATCAGGCGGGAGACTACCGATTTCAAGGATAGACTTCCACCTGCTGATTGCTGCCTGCAAAAACCAGATTCTTTGGCGGCTTCAGACAGCAAGGACTGGTCTTGTTTTACTCGAATTATGAACTGCCAGTAAACTGCTCCTGCAGGCCCCCTTTTTATCACGTTCTCTCTACCTGCCATAGCAATTTCTCTGTGCTCCTGACAGGCAAGGAAAAAATCTATATTAGTATTTCTGATATCCACTCCTGCAGCAGCACACTTGCAAGTCACCATACATGCCAATAGACGGATGTAGGCAGCAAAAGAAGTTAATAGGAGAAAAACATAATCCCGATTATTTTAAAAAAATCTTCAATTTTTCTTTTCCAAAATATTGCCATGTACACTTCTGTGTGGCTGGACCAGCCCCTCTGTTACCACGGGTCTCCTCAGTGTAAAGCCCCACGTCCCTACAGTGGCAAGGCTAGGAGAATGGCTTCCCTCTGATATGTGGTGTTATCTGTACACTGGGGTGTCTGAAGCGGAAGCGGAACGTACATGTCAGGTCTGAAGGGGGGTGATGGAAGCGGGAAAGCAGTTGTGTATGGATTTTCGTGGCTACCTCCAGTCCAGTGCGCTGCTTCTTCCAGTCACGCAGCTCTGCCTGGATGAAAGGGCAAGCTTTGCTTCGCTCACACCAGATGCTTTGATATGAGTGGCACTGCTGGCCTCTCTATAGCATGTTTACAAAGATGTTGAGTTTGAAAGCATGCTCTCATTTACTTCTTAGTGCTGTTGCTGTGTAAACATCGAATGTGGGATATTGGAGGCGTTGGTTTTTAATCACTGAAAGTTGCCCAAGTCTGTGTGTAGCGCAAACAGTGGCACTCATATCTGTCGCGTTACAGATGTGAAAACAAAACGGTGTTGCTATAACACTAATTCTTTGTGTGATGGTAGCATCTCAAACTTTTTTCTCATCAGGATTGCGATTTATTTGACTATGCGCCGTCGGCAGTGACACCTTGTTTTGATTTTGCAGTTTCTGTTGACACCATCAGTACTGTATCCCCATCGTTATTTATTTCTTCCCTCTTTCCCTCTCCCGCTGCAGTTACACGAGAACAGAGCTAATTTCATCGGCACCAGCCCCTGCGGCTGGAGTGTGTTGCGGTGTAGTGCCAACTGCCCCCGCCCCCCTTGCCCCCCCCCCCCCGTCCTCGGGAACGCGTTTGGCAATTGGGTGGAAAGAAATACCTTTATCCCGAAAGTACAAATCAATTGAAAGTAATACCCCCAAGTGTACAAGGCAGCTAGCTGGGTTTGTGTTTTAAATGAGCATGTTTACAGTCTGAAGTATGCACAATTGTTGATGAAATAAAAATCCTTACTGGCTAACTATACCAAGAAGGACTGGGCGAGAAGGGAGGGGAGAATGGCAGCAGCAGATGAGCCTGATTAAAGCTGATGAAAAGGGAGGGGGAGGAGGGAGTGCGATGCGAGAAGCAGCAGGGAAGGGGGCGGAGAGGAGGCTCTGATGGAGAGCGATGTAAAGCCATGCTTTGCAGCGAAACCTAACAAGAAGAGACATGGAACTCGGCGGGCTGTGTAGGCAATCAAGCGGAAAACGAAAGCCGTGCAAAACTAGATGGGCCGGCCAGCAGTGAATAATTAGGGGAGGTGCTGGGGAACAGATGGCCGTGAAGCAGGGGGCGGGGCAGCGGAACCCTTTGAAGTCACGGCCTGCGGCCGTGATGGCAAATGCTGCTGGCAGGAGAAGCTTGTGGGTGAAATGCAAGCTCGTGCACGAAGGGGCTTGTGGTCACGTGATTTCACGTGAACTTTGGAAAAACCGCTCGTAAAAAGTCAGCTTGTGGTTTGACAATAATAGGTCCGAGTTTCACTCGACCTAAAAACTATAGAAATTCACTGAATAAAAACAAAGGTTACAGGGACATTATAATTAGGAATTAGCATTTTTTTTCAAACTTCGAAATTCACTGAAAAAAAAGGTTAAAGGGACATTATAGTTAGGAAATGAAATAAAAAAGACCCTTAGAAATCCACAAAAAAAAACAAAGGTTATAGGGACGTTATAGTTAGGATAAGGTTTCACTCGTACAAAACCATTCAAATTCACCAGATATAGTTATCTGAGCTAATTATAACTCTTCAATGTCCCTTCCTGATATGTATCTGGATATTTAGGGAAAATCCAGTTTTTTAGAACTCTCTTAAAGTGCATAAGACTTTTACTGGCTCTGAGGAGAGCTGGCAGCTTATTCCACAGCTAACTTACCATCACCTCAAAAGGCCGAGCCTCTATACTTCACCTTCCAAAATGTCTGGACACATAGGTTGGCAGAGGAGGAACACAGGTTCCTCATTGGCCTGTAGTGCCTAAAGAAGTGCCCCTGAACATCGCTCTTTGCCTATTACATCTCTTCTTGGGTAGGATGAGGGCCCAGATAGAGCCTGTAAAAATATGCCCCATATCTTTTAGGGTGAACTCCACTAGATATGATAAGAAGGTAGAAGTACTATACATTCCCACATATGAACAAAGACATATTGAATGAGTCTGCCCACGTGACACTAGATACCCTGTAACAAACTATGAGGAGGGAACTAGTCCTCATGCACCAGAAGACTAGTGGATGGGGAGATGGAATGTTAGTATGAGGCATTTTCAGTGCCCCATGCTCTTTTCCCACAGTAGCGACTACACTGCCTACCTATTGCCTCCGGGTTGCACAGAAAAGTCAGAACTCGCAGTCACTCGGTCATTTTACACCCATGACTAATGGCACTCCAAAATCAACTTTTTTCTGTACAAACATCTCCCTGTGGAATGGGACCTACACCAATAAAGGCACTATAGGGAAGCGTGAGAGAACAAGGGACAACAGCATTGCACGATACACTTGGGTGGATGGGACAGTAGACCCCGATCAGTTATGAAATTAATATCTGTTTCTTTATGTTTCAGAGGAAATGGCACAATCAAAGTAGAGATAAAGCACTGACTGCAATGCCACAATAGATAATGCTGACATGCAGAGGGGGACTTCCAGTCTCATGGATTTCTTGTGGCGAATGCAGAGAGCTGCTACACGTTCAACTACCTCCAAACTGGGGAGGCCTCTGCTCTCTGGGTACCTGGCAAACACGCACTCCAGTCATCCATTAGTAAACATCACCAAGTAACATGAGTACCTACTGAGCCCTCTGTTTACTCTACCTTATCCGTACTGCTGGAAAAGGTCCGCAGAGTACTATGGGACTGACTTTTGGAAGGCTGTGCCCCAAGAGTTCAGACCGTTCAACAATGCTCAACTGTTCTTTGGAAACATGTTGTCATTCATCCTGGCAAAGGCAACAGCTCGATGGCCGCAAATAAAATAGAAACAAATGAAGATTAATGCCACCAGAAAAGGGTTCAACACAATTAAGGAACAGTTGCAAACAAAGAGAATAATGGCCATGCAACACTGAAACGTGCTTGCCCTTTTCACGGCCATGGAGGGGGTTCTTGTGCAGAAGATGTGGACAATAAAACTTCGACCAAGGTGATAAAAACGACATGATCTAACATGATCTAAAATGGAAAACTGTGAGCAAAGGAGGTGCCCTAGATGAATGGTTTAAGGGTTGGTTCAATGGCTACCATCATGGATGTCAGGACTGTTTTAGGCCTTGTTGCTTCTCATTGTGGTCTTGAGTTTGCTGTATTGTCTTTCTCAATTAATTATAGCATGCTGTAAAAGAATTCGCTCCAAGGTGGGAGGATTGTTCATAGTGAAATCACCAGCGCGAGTGGAAAGGGGCGACCATTCGGTCCCCCCGAACGTATGGTTGGGTGCCTCGATCCTCCCGGGAAACCATTTTGGGCGGGGGGCGTGTCTCGGCTGGTATGCCCGAAGCGGCGTAGCCGGGGCGCGCCTTTTCCCGCCCAAGAGGGGTTGTCCTAGACACCTACACCGAAGACCACGCCCCGTAGGCGTACCGGAGGGGGGTACACGCCCTCCCGCAGAAGAATAAATAGAGCGGGAATCCGATTAAGCGTCCTCTTGTTCCTGTGCTCTGAAGGCTGCACCCACTCGTTGCTCGTGAGCCCTCGACGGAACAAGCAGCAATTTTGACCCACCCACCAGCCCCTTATGGCAATGTTTGTTTAAATAAAGTTTTGCTGAGTAGGCTTTTCTTCCTTTGTAGAACAGGAAAGGAATGTTTTGATAAGGATGTGACTTCTGCCTGTAGGATAATGTTTTTCTTGGTAGGAGTGAGCAGTCGATGAAGCATCGAGGAAATGTCAGACTTTTTTCCTTTAGTAGGTAAACAACTGTCGTATTTATTTTGGTCGGGCGGTAAGGTCATGATCGGTGAGCAGTAATTTCAAGGTCCCTAGAGGGGGGCGCCACCCACAACGGATGGGAGCGCCCGAGGGGAGGCGGCCATTGGCCCCTCCCACGGGGAGGCGGCACCCCCTAAGGATGGGTCACCTAGGGGGAGACGGGCATAGGCCCCTCCCAGGGGGGGGGGCGGCTAGATGTCTAATTTCCCGGGGTCCGGATATCCGCGACGGCGGATAGAGAGTGTGGGGATGGGGGGGAGTCCACGCTGTCCTTCCTACAGATACCTCACACGGGAACTCGGACGACCTTTAAGATGGCGTCGAGTGGAAAGGGGGTCCCCACCACGACAATGGAAGTTACAGTTGGCAACGAGGGTAGAGTCCTCTGCGCATGCGCCACTCACACGGTGAGGGCGAGAGTTTTTGGTAGTAGGGATCTGAGACCGGTTAAGACCTTGCCGTTGGCCCTTAATGCTAGGATGTATAATTTTAATTTAGAATGTTTGCATTTGCAGGATGTTAGACTCGGCTAGGAAACTGTCACGGGTCTGACTGTCAAGAGACACCTGAATATAAAGACTGGTGGTGCGCCACCCCCCTTTCACCTTGCGTCTTGTCTCAACAGCCACAGACTTCTACGTGGCATGAGGAAGACGGAGACCCAGAAACGGAATGGCCATCAGGGGTGAACGTATACGGCTCCTTTAAGGCCGACGGCTGGGATTGTGGAGTCACGCCCCTAGTGACGACAAAAGCAGGAAGCACGGCATCGAAGACGGACGGCGTTTCCCCGGCGGAGGAGATCGATGAGGAGAGCAGCGCGGAACCAGGTCAAGGAAGAGAAGCAGACGGAAACGACAAGCCAGGAGGCCAACGGTCGGACGAGTCGCCCTGCCACGCGCCCACGGGAGGAGCGTGGCTTAGAGAGGTACGGGGTCGGGTCGCGGGTTAGGTTGGGAGGCGGAGACAGCCCCCGGTGTGACACTTCCTGCAACCAACCCCTTCCCTGAGCACGAGCACCTTCCGTCACTCCCGTAGATAACTGGAGCACTTCACGGGGTTTTGCGTTTCCTTCACTCCCGGTCCTTGTGTATGTCTACCCAGAGTGCAGGCAGTAATCCGCCTTCTCTTGATTTCCTTTTCTTTCCGGTACCACGTGGGATCCTGCTATTGAGACGTATCAAGACAAAGACTTCCACGTCCAGAAGGCACCGCGGCATTCAGCGATACTAAGAGACTAGAGACTCATTACCTTTTCATGAAGAAAACGTATATAACAATAAAGCCCTCCTTAAAGCCCTTAATCAAAGCCCCAGTGTTTCTCTTTGAGCCGGCCTCTCCCGCACCAGTGGTCAAACCTCCAAACCTCCCTGAGCCCCCGGGACAGAAACCTTTGTATTAGAGATCTGTTAAGGTTAGCCAAAGATCATGTCTGCATCGAAATGTAATAAATGTAAAATTGTACATAATTATGAAACTTTTATTTAATGTTTTAAAATTTGTTTCATATTTTAATAAATACGGCCGGGAGGGTGACTCCCTCCCGCCTTCCAAAAGTTCAAACTTGTGTCCGACTTCTCCCATCCTTGAAGATTGTGTTGAGAGGGGGTGGCGGGCATCCCGGCCATATGGAAAGGGGCGACCATTCGGTCCCCCCGAACGTATGGTTGGGTGCCTCGATCCTCCCGGGAAACCATTTTGGGCGGGGGGTGTGTCTCGGCTGGTATGCCCGAAGCGGCGTAGCCGGGGCGCGCCTTTTCCCGCCCAAGAGGGGTTGTCCTAGACACCTACACCGAAGACCACGCCCAGTAGGCGTACCGGAGGGGGGTACACGCCCTCCCGCAGAAGAATAAATAGAGCGGGAATCCGAAGAAGCGTCCTCTTGTTCCTGTGCTCTGAAGGCTGCACCCACTCGTTGCTCGTGAGCCCTCGACAGAACAAGCAGCAATTTTGAGAACTTGTAATCTTGTTGTTTCTCTTTCAGTTACTTCGAGTTCGAAGAGTCCGGAACCTCGACGATCAGCTAGGAGCGGAATACTCGACATCATGGCTGGCAAGAAAGCGGGAAAGAGTTCCAAGACGGACAAGGTGTTACGCCTGTTGTCGAACCGGATGGCTTGCATGGACCGAAAACTCGGACAAGTCCAATCGATCGGTAGAGGTTTGACGGAGGTCAAAAAACAGCTGGCTGCACTGAGCAACCCGGTCACCCTAAGAAGGTAATAGGCCCGGCCTTGCCGGGAGTCGTCCCTGAGGGTAGAGGGAAACGGGTCAAGAAGAGGGCAGTTTCGGGGGAGGTCCCGGTCCCAGAGGTACCCCCAGTCGCCCCCCTCATGCCGGTAGACAACCCGGTACCAAATCCTGATATGGGGCAGCCGATCCCGGTTGTAATTACTCCTGATAACGATGAGGATATGCCTCCCGAATTGGCCATCCAGTTGGCAGCATGGCTCAAGAAGAAAGCAGGGGGGTCAGTGGCCCCTGGAGATCCGGCCGAGGAGGCCAGACTACTAATCAAGCAATTGCGGCAGTCGAGAGATGTCGCAAAGGCGAATGTTCCTCTTGTTTCCCCACAGGTAGCACCGGTAGGACCTGCAGTTGGTCACGAGAAAACGGCGGGAACAACGGCTGAACCGGGTAAGCTCGCATTGCCAATAGCGGGGGAGGGTTCATTACCCTCAAAGCGGGAAAAGGTGGCACAGCACATCCCTTTGGCCACGAAAGAGTTAATATGGGGGGACAAATATGTTAACATGTTTTCCTTATTAACTGACCATCGCGAGATGGAATATGCTAAAACCCAGAAGGATTTGTGGCACCCGAGCGTCTGGCGTGCCAAGATGGCGGAATTCAGGGTGGATGAGACAGTGACGAATTGGGTTAAGGCCTTTTCTATATTTACTGCAGTTATGGGGGAACGTAAACCTGAGGTGATGACTGAGTTGACTTGCTATCAAAATCGTAATATGGATTTTTATTCTAGGTATGGGGGGGAAGAATGGAAAGGTTATGACATGAAATTCAGGAAAGCCAAAGAATATGATGCTACTTTGACTTGGGATTGCCTGGACTCGGTGTCATGGCACAAACAGCTCCTGCCAGGGGCGGCAGGTACGTCCTCGCCAGGCGGGAGTGGGTCAGGAGTCGTCCGCCAAAAGCCCGCGGTGCCCTTTCGAGCGGGCGCCGGTGGGGATTACCAGCCTAAGACCGGCGGAAATGGCGGCAAACGGGGGGTCTGTTGGGGCTTCAATCGAGGCAACTGTAACAGACCGCAGGGAACATGTAGGTTCAAGCATGTATGTGCGGGCTGTGGGAACTCCTCACACCCGGAGAGTTCGTGAAAATCGAAAAATAGCGGGACGGGAGGAAAAGGAGGCTCTAAGCAGGAGTGAGGTAGAACTTTGTGACCGATTGCCTACACCCGTTGATCTCATGGCTATGACTCCTTGGTTAAACAGATACCCTGATCATGTATCCGCTGGGGTGTTGAGGAACGGATTCCACATCCCGGCGGGGGATTTTCGGGGGGACTCCTGTAAAAACCAGTTATCGGTGCAGCACAACCCAAGCGTGGCAGAGAAGAAAATAGCAAAAGAAGTCAGCTTGGGGCGAGTGGCAGGGCCTTTCCATCGCCCGCCGGTGGCAGAATTCATGTTTTCCCCGTTAGGGGTTGTCCCGAAGAAAGACCCGGGGGAGTTTAGACTTATTCATAACCTGTCTGCTCCAAGGGGTTCCTCGGTGAACGAGGCCATTGACCCAGAAGTCTGTTCAGTACGGTACGCATCGTTCGATGAAGCCGTGGCCATGTTAAATCGCCTGGGCCCTGGGGCGCTGATGGCGAAATCAGATATTGAATCCGCGTTCCGGTTGCTCCCGGTACACCCACAGGATCAGCGCTTGCTAGGTTTTGCATTTCAAGGAAGTTATTACATGGATAAATGCATGCCTATGGGTTGCTCCATTTCTTGTGCCTATTTTGAAATGTTCAGTTGTTTTTTAGAGTGGGCATTCACCGAGGCCACAGGGCATAGGCATGTTATGCACTATCTCGATGACTTCCTGTTCTTGGGAGTAGCCGGCGATACGAGATGTGCGCAGGCGCTGCACGACTTCTGCATCCTCATGAGGGAGTTTGGAGTCCCGCTGGCACCAGGTAAGACGGTTGGACCATCTACTTCACTGGAGTTTCTGGGAATTGAGCTCGATTCTCTGGAGGGATGTTTCCGTTTACCAATGGAAAAGGTGGCCAAGTTTAGGGCTTCCTTGATGCAATGCCTGGGTAAAGAGAAAGTGACCCTGCACCAGTTACAGCAAACAGTGGGTCAGCTTAACTTTGCTTTGAGGGTAATACCTATGGCCCGCCCCTTCTCACGCTCTATTGCACAAGCTATGGTCGGTCTCAAAGAGGTGCACCACCGTACGAGACTGTTGGCAGAGGTTCGCCAGGATGGTAAACCAATGTGGGGAAACCTCAGACAAACAAAAACAACCACCACTGGAATCAGCAAAAAGCACTGTAAAACTCTATGTAATCAAAGAACAAATATAGTCCCAGGTTGCACAGGGACACAGAGTAAAGGTGAGAGTTCAGAGGAGAGCAAAACACAAGATCAGCAAGTTTAGTTAAAAAGGGAAAACATGACTAACAAAGCCTTGAAGAATTCCAGATCACAGCGCACAAGCACATACTCCATTCCCATTATTAGCAGAGACGTGGTTCAGAAAATATGTGAACAAAGGTAGTTTTGGACAATAGTGTAGAAAGCAAGATAAGAAAACCTTAGAACAGTAGAACAAACATCCACTCTGGAAAGAGAGGTTAAAGGACAATATTTCATCAAAGCTCTGTTAGGATTAAGATAAGGGGAGAGGAGGAGGACACGAGTTCAAGGATGCAGGTGGTGTGGTGTTTAAGTGGAATTTTATCATTAACTCATATTATTCTGTGACTTATTACTGCTTTTTAAGAGGATAAGTATGAAGCCAGAACAATTTGTAAGAATTAAGAAGCTGCCTGCCTGTTGCAAATTGACATACTCTTCAGTTCTATGGGGCTGACTTTCTCCAGATCGTATTCTAAGTAAACCTACTCTCTGTTTCCAACGGCCGTTGTCTTTGAGGTTGCCTAGCTAACAGGCTCTTTAAATTGTTGAATGGTGTCCAAATGTCATCAGTTTATGAAGTCTGTAATCCAAACACACTAGTAGTGATTGAATGCAATGTGATCAAGTTTATACTGTAACCTTATAATCAATAAAGACATTAAGAACTGGGGGTCAATTTGTTTCCATTTTGCAGGGGAACTGTTATTTTATAAAGATAAAAGGAGTGCGGACAGACCCTGACGATGCTGAAAATCCTGTTTCTGGCACAAACTCCTATTTTGGCCTAAAACTGGACTACAAGGTGCATAGATTGTGCATAATGTGTGTGTGCCCTATTGGTTTACTGCAGGTAAAACCTGCTATCATCAGTGGGCAAATTGCATAAAATGGCAGTCTGTGCACACTAGAAAGTATGAGTTAATCTGAAGTTTGCGTTAAATTTGCCATTATTGTAAACCAGGCTCATAATCAGGAGCAAATTGGACACCCACTGACTACTTTCCCTTGCAAAAATAATTTGTGGATCCCATTGGGATGGCGCAAAATGTCCACCCCTAGCCTACAGAAATGATGAGGGGTCCCCTGAGTATCCCATGTTTCATAGATATTTACTGACATTAAGCTGAACATGCCCCCCATGGGTTAAGGGGCTGGTCTGGCAAGTTACTGTGTGGGCTGTTTTTTGGCTGTTAGTGGGCCTGCTTCAGGGTCTTGCGGGCCAGTTTTCACTGTTGATGTCCTGATATTACCATAAATATTGACTGCAGCAAGCACAAATGCATCTAGCCCCCTATTTTCTTGTAAAACGCATATACCTGTTATACCAGTGTGTCTGTAAAATTCTAAACTGACCTGATTTGTACAATGTAAGCCACTTCTTTAGCTGTCTGATTTGCTTAGGGGGGCACTTTTATTTAGGTGCCTCTGCTTATTATCAGACCCAGTCCGACCCTGATGTTTGAGCATATATGTACAAGAAGAAATGTAAAAAAAAAATCCAATATAATTTGCTAGGCGCCTCCCATTTTTGCTCATCTTAAGGCAACAGTCGCCGAATGGCTTTGAGTTTTAAAGCATAGGGATCTAAGACATGGGTTTAAAACAAAAAGCAATTATAGCAGAATTACATTAATCGGGCGAGGCACTGTTAAAGTATTTTTGTATTTTCAACAGCAAAATGCACCAGTTTGATCCCTAAAAGTACATCTTAACAGGGGCAGTAACAGTTCCAAAATGTGACATATCATTGCCACTACATCCAAAAGAACTGGAATTCGATACAACTAATTCTGTCATGAACTGCAACCTTTTAACTAAACGAAATCGTGGTGAATCAATCAATTGCCGCTGTTGAACAATATTATGTGATCAAAAATTACTGATGCAAATTAATACCTTCAAGCAATGAACAGAATATAATTTTGCAACAGGAAACATGTCAGCGCCATCAAGACACTTCATGTCATTTGGCGCCGTATCTTGATGCTCTTTTCTGGTGCTACGCAGAGCCAGTGCCTGTTTTATGCGCCTATAGGGCGTAAAGTGAATTAATTTAACCTGATATTTCTCTGACTTGGTGCTTTATTTTCAGATAACACAGCTGTGTTAGCCAGTTATCAGGATTGTTTCTGAGCCCTGCTGTCTGAAAGTAAAGCATTAGCTCAAATAAATATAGGATTTAAACAGTGCACTTAATTTTACGCCCTGCAGGCCCTGCCTAGAAAAGAATATGGCATCACGATGAGCAAAATGTCTTTTTTGTGTGTGTGCGGTGTCTAAAGTTTAAACATATATCTAGGAATTTCTCTGATTTAATGCATGAATTGAAGACAGAATAAGTCAGAAACATAAAGAGGTAATCTCTGCTCACTGTTTCCAACAAGTTCATATCAACTCAGAGAAATTCCGAGTTCTATGTTTGAACTTGAGCCACCTCCAACGCACAAAAGCAGGAAAGCAGCTCGGCTCATCATAATATGACCCCTGATGCTCAGTGTTTTAAAATGTTATAAGCACTTCTAAGGGTCTGAAGTTCAATATTGCTCAGCAATAGGAAGGCAAGCCAAAATTATTTTAACTTGTAGAGGAATAAATGTTAGTTGCATGGATACAACGACCAGATGAAAAAAAATGTCACCCATTTAACGTACCACATTTCACCTCCCTAATTGTGTGCATATTTAGAGAATATTGAATACCTACTTGTATCTAACAAGTTGTTAAATTCTTGTTCTTCTGTCTCCTCTTCTTCCTCCTTTACTTGTTTCTTTTTTGCTGATTCCTGCAGCTCTGAGGCACTAAGAAGAGAGTTCTGCTTGCAGTGATTGAGCCCCCCATCCCGCGGCAGAGTAAAGCTTCGAGGTTTACTGCCTCCACCATTAAGGACTTGTATCCGTTCACCCTCCGCCAAGGGGTGTGGGCCGTAGTGATCCTGCATATGGCACTTCTGAATGGGAAGCGTGGACTGCCTCCGGTGATCTGGAGAGATAACTAGAGAGTCAGTGAACACAGAGTCCTCCAGGGGCAGAGTCTGAAGGTAGTGCAGCCCTGAACTTGTAAGTGGAGTCTCAATTAAATCTTGCCAGGAGCGCCGCTGGCTGGCGTTTTTTCGGAGTGGGGATTCCGCGATGCTGCCCACTACTTCCTGTCGGTACTCCTCATGGGAAGAATGCGACTGAGAGGTCTCGGTTGAAGAAAGCCTACTATGCTTTGGTTCAACAAAAGGGCTTGCACAGCTCATCTACAAAAAAAAGATAGATTTTAGAGCAATACACTGTACAGCGTTATTCTTTTACAATGTTTTATATTTTATTGTAGTAGAGTACTTCATAGAGCGAAAGAGAAGGAAGACCAGTCATATACTATTTATTGGCCTTACTGAAAATCTGCCTGCTCAAGAAGACCTCCTAATCCCTATCTATTAATCACTGCAAGTACATTAGATGTTACATTGAATATTGCACAAGAATTGGAACTGAAATGCTAAAGATACCCCAACAACCCTCAAACTATTGAGAAAGCCCATTCTCTAGATGTATTGTTTCTTTGTGGCAAATACATCCCATTTTACTCATCATTCACATATTGTGAGAGCTTTATATGACTTCCAATTAACAGCTACTAAATAGCAGGCCTTTAAAAAACTCAAAACTCCATACAGCAGTGACAATCACAGTTTCAACATCACTAATTTCCGGTCTGGGTCACTATTTAACACTAAAGAAGTTCCAATTACAACAAATTCTGAGCTGAATTGATCTTGGCTTAGCCGCAAAATTTGTGCTTACAGCTCCAAAGCATAGACGTATAATAAAGGCATCAAGACTGAACCTGGGCATTCATTTTTACCACCTTAGTTGGTTCAAATATAACCACTAGTTTTCATGAGATTAATTTCTATGCAAATTAAATCCTAAAATAATAAATTCACAAAACATCCGCAATTCCTAATCCTGGTATCGGTCATGTGACAGATGAAAGATTTCAACATTCTTGGTGCCACAAACTTTACAAAATACCATGCATAAAAAATATATCAAGCTCTCAGTAAGGATGAAATAAACCAATTCCTGCTCAACTAACACATTCTCACAACTACCTTCCCCCTTCTACACAGAGATTTGGGTGTGTATGTTTTATACCGACGTGGCACCTCATGTCCACAAGGTATCAAAGAGGGCAGCCACAAAGGACAACCCTCTTAAATCCTTATGCAGGATTGTCCTCCCTCATCCACTCTGATTGTCACAGTTATGGCTGCCTTAGTTCCAGTTATTTGTGTGCATAGGAAAAATACACAACTATGCAAGAGATAGGGTTGGTGGGAGCCCCCTAATGTGTATATGTTGCTGAGCTGCCCTTGATGATGCTGGAAGCTGCTTCTTCTCACCTAGCCTAATGGTGCCAACCCTATGTATTTGGGTCAGGAGTTGCTCTATCAAATGTAAAGCTACAACTTAATGAAATTTAAAGATGCATTTAAATACATTATTTGAGCCTATTTTATATCTTTTCTTCACTGGTTTAAGCAATGAAATGTGGCAAACACACCTGTTACATAAAATGACATTGTGAGAAATTGGGGTGTTGATTGAGGAGGGTCTGAGCCTTTCTGAACCAATAGCCATAATCCCCATCAGGGTGAACTATTAAAGTCACTAGATTAACCACTGCTTAACCCTCTTGTACCACAAAAGCAGTCAGGCTTAACTTATCGGCAATGTATCGGTATTTATGCAGCACACAAACAGTAATAAATTGAAAAAAACAAGAGAATCACACACAAATTGAGAAAAATGGAGTAAGGCACCAAACGGTTGGGAAAAGAAAATGCAAACTTTATAAAAGTGGCATTTTTAGAATTGTGACTTAAAATCCAAATGTGGCTTTTCGATTAAAGAGGGTTTTGAAATACAATTCTTTAGATACCATACTTGATACCTGCTCCCAATTTAAAGTTATCACTTATTAAATGTAATAAGGTAACCCAATATTATCCTAAAGGATGAGGCAGGCCTTGCAGCAGTGAAAACCAAATTCAAGAGTTTTTCACTACCAGGACATGTAAGCTTAAAAGTACATGCCCAGCTTTTTAAATACACTGTACTCTGCCCTCTGGGCTGTGTATGGCCTACCCTAGGGGTGACTTACATGTAGTACAAAGGGAAGGTTTAGGCCTGGCAAAAGGTTTATTTTGCCAGTTTAACGTGGCAGATTAAAACTACACACATAGGCCACAATGGCAGGCATGAGACATGTTTAAAGTGCTATTTAACTGGGTGGAAAAATGAGTACTACAGGCCCACTAGTAAATTCTCAAGTGTTAAATACTGTGACAGGGAGGTCTGACGAGAAGGTTTTGATAGGTTAATTACCGGTAATATTCATTACTCCGAGTCGTAGACCTCCCAGCCACAGTCCTGATTCCCATTCCTCCCTCCCTGTTCGGCTTCTTGTGCTTGGTGGTAGAGGATGTGCTGCAGTGGGTCAGGGGTTATGAGCCACATGATTTGGGAGTGGCTGGAGGGTAGGGATGGGGCTAAGGGAGTTTTTGCTTGGAAATTCTGTGGGATGAGCTATTGCTCATACGCTAATGACTGTGATGGGGAGGTCTGGCGAGGAGGTAATGATTTAATAGGCAATGTGCACCATTATTGTACAAATCAATACAAATCAATGCAAAGGCTTTGGAAGCTTTTTATGTATCAAACCACCTCCTGATTTGCACCACTTACATAACAGGGGACAGAAAGGATCATTTGTATAACATTACCTGCTGTGGGCCAAGCACCTACAGATGTGATATAGCGTGGCTCATTTTACAGGTGTTGAAATTTGTATCAATTGTTCCCATGATGGTGCCTTGTTCTCACCATTTCTTGGCCCTTGCCCTTGCCCTGTCATAACCATTACAGTGGACCATATATATCCCAAAAGGCCTTTGTTTTTGCACATCTACATAGAGACAGATGTAGATCACTGACAGAATACTGGAAAAAGAAGTATTGTGTGAACATATCATGTCATAAATATTGAGGACCAAAATATCGAAAAGGTAAGTGCAAATAGGTACATTTAGATTGACTAATCCTAACTCCACATCTAAGTACCTTGAAGATATATATATTATCAAGGTACATATAAACAGAGTTATACATAGTAATACTTTGCTTACCTATAGAACTTACCTTCACGATATTTGTGTCCTCGATATTCTTGACATTATATTTTGGTCCATTTTGGTAAATACCAACAGATATTCTGCTGCTACCTGCATTTGTGTGTTTTCTTACAAACATGCACAATCAGGCAATATGTTGCCAAATGCCCTTTTCTCCAGGATCTGTCCCTTGTCTCCACCCTTGGGGAGGAGTTAAGGCAGAGTCTTGCCCTCAACAGTACATGTTTATTCAAAGGCTATTCTGGACTGGATTTCCAGCCTTCATTTTTAGGTCTCGCATAGCGTTGTAGCGCCCACTTTGCGAGGCATGCGGTATACACTATAGTTGGGGGAAGCTCTGCCCACTTTCCATCCATAATTTTTATTGGCTTAAATCATAAATTTAGCATTGTGATTCATTTTTGGCTTTTCAGTCCTGCCTCCTGACGGCCATGTCTTTAGTTATGTTCTCCCGAGGCTATCATCCCCTTTACTTTAAAAAACATTTTGTACCCCTGCCTCTCCCGGTTCCCTCCCTCAGTCCATTCGAGCCTTCCTTAATGACCGCACTTCTGTTTAAAATGCAATAGGGTTCACGTAAAAATGAGTACTATTGCATTTTCAGTGCTTGTTTGTTTTATGATTGGCGGCTGAATTTGCACTCTTTGTCTCGCATGCGCGAGATGCCTTACATCATATGCATGCATGACAAAACAGTGGCGTTTTTCCAATTCACTGTGGGAGGCAGAGACAGCACGAGCAGGGAAGCGGCGGCCGGCCTGGCAAGCCACCGGTCGGCGCTCCTTGTTTGTGTTTAAAACTATTATTTGTTGCTCACTTGCCCACGGCCGTGGTGGAATCTCCTTTTAAGTCAAAGACTGATTGTACATTCGATTCAGTCCGTGGAGAGGGACATTGTAGAGGAAAATGGGCGCAGTGGTGGTGTCACAACACTTCTCAGTTTTACAGGGACTTCCGCCATCTCAGTGTATTGTCGGCAGCAGGATGGGACATCTTCCAATGACATACTCTCCCGTCATGTAGCCAAGCTCCCAGGTAAGTGTGATAGGGTGCCGCTGCTCTGGCAGGAGGCACTTAGGCTGTGTGCGTTGCTATGGAAACTACCTGCTGCGTTTTAGGCGTTTCAACGATGTTTATGGACGAGAGGCCCTCTAACTTCCTATGCACCTCTCGGGAGTTCTTTACTACACGCACTATTATGCAGTGTTCATTTGGCACCTTATCTCTCACCGGCTCAGAACTTGTAAACCATCCACGTACCACTCAAACGGGTGCACTCCCCCAAACAAGTACAAGCATTGGCAACACTGATTGTGAAATGTCATGCACTGTGGTGCACACGGCACAGCGCATCTTTTAGTATTTAATCCTGTCTTGAATCAGTGGTAAGTACATATTTATGCGTACATTTATTTATTTGCTCAGGACTCATGCTTGTAGTAGCAACTCAACCTTAAACATAAACCTGCAGAAAAGGTGACCGAGACTGCACATCCCTCATTGGTTAGGAGTCTATTTTTGGTTTCACATAGAGCTGAAAAAGGGTTTACTTATCTTTACAAACCTGACAAGTGAAATTGAAATAAAGCAAAGCCACGCCCCCACATTTACCCAGACGAACCATCTCTTAGAGTTAATCAGAGAGTCCTCTGCATTTTCTTTTACTGAATTGTAATCAAAAGCAAGCAGGGCAGTTTGGCTTTCCCTTGTGTTGCTTAGCTAATAGCTAGTACCTTAAGTTGGATGAAAAATAAGTTGGGAAATTCTCTAGAGCAGTGGTCTTCAAACTATTTAATGCACCCTCCCCCCTTGAAGAAAAATAATTGGGCATCCCTCAGATTTTTTCTCAATTACTCTCTTACAATGGCAATGTTTAAATATGTTTAGAATTATTCGAACATTACAGTGAAGTTTAGTTCGTTTTAAAAATGCATTTTAATACATGATTGCTAAACATACTGTTCTGGTCAGGCAGGCCTTACACATTTTTAAAAGTATCCACAATGTGATTAATAGAAATGGGGGTGGGGGTTTTTTAAAGAATATTTGGAGTCCCTTCCCTTTTGACACTTTCTCCCAGCCAGGATATAAATGACAAAAGATGTTACTGATGGCACATTACAGAGCAACTTTCTGCCCCTCATTTTTTTCTGCTTAAAACAACGTACTGTTATCAGCATAATGCTTCTATTAGTTTACAAGAGAACCGATTTAGGGAGTTAAGAGGTTATGCCCCTCAAGGGCACTAGGGTGGATGCATCCTCCTCAGTGCGATTATTTTAGAAACAAAAAGATCCACCTCAGGAGGTGGATCCTTTTGTTTCTAAAATAATGCTTCTTTTAGCCAGAGCCTTGCACCCCCAGAACACTTGAGGCCCCCTTAGTGGGGCCCGCCCCCTAGTTTGAAGACCCCTGCTCTAGAAGGAGCATGGCCAAAGAAGCGTGCTTAGAAAATCTACCAATGAGCATGAACAATTCAGTTATAAGCGAAGCTTTAAATAAGTAAACTAAAATCCTGTGCCTCACACAGCTAAAGCAGTTGACTGTGCCAATGCTTGTTAGGTGTATTAGATACATAAACAATGATTTTGTTGTGAAGGATTAGAATTGGAATTGTTTCAATTCTGAAAATGCAAGCCCCAGACTTACAAATGTACTAAGCTGTGTGGAAACCGATGTGACCTACAGAGTGTTTCAAACTCTCAAGTTGTCACCACTTTGTTCAACAGCCTTTCACTCTGCTACGCTTCGGCCCTTTTTCTTCCCTCATTTTTTTCAAATCCTTAATCTGCATATCTCATATTCTCCCAGCATTACAACTAGCACTTGTTGGACCATGGCTTTGTGCACTATGCAGAGAGGCCTAGCACTGGATGTGCATGGAGTTTAAACACTTTTATGAGCCCCTTATAGGCATTGCAAGAAACTCACACTTACACATCTATCTCAGCTGAACCTCTGCTTTACTAACATCCTGTTTGCTGAGCAGTTCAAAGAAATCC
The DNA here is from genome assembly GCF_964263255.1 of Lissotriton vulgaris. Lineage (NCBI taxonomy): Eukaryota > Metazoa > Chordata > Amphibia > Caudata > Salamandridae > Lissotriton > Lissotriton vulgaris. Next base: position 689,040,670 of record NC_141696.1, read on the forward strand.
AGTAAAGCAAAGGAAAAGCAGAACCATGCCGACTCATGTTTAGGTGATTCTGCCTGCCTCGTCAGAGAAGATTAAAATTGAGTGTGTACAGTTAATGATGCAACCTGCTTCCCAAGGTGATCCAGAAAGTAATGGCAGATTAGGATTAGATTCTGTTAGTGATTCCCTTTTCAGCCAGGAAAAATTGGTGCCCTTTTCTCTTTCAATTGTCAGTAGCACACACGCCATTTGGGGCATCCTCTGGAACCGTTACCTCTGTTAACACCGAACCCTGACAGACCGTCTCTGAAGAGACTTCATCTGGCGATTTGAAGCTTAAGAGGTTGCAGCTTCATGCTTTAAGTTGTTTGGAGGATATGGCTGTTGTGATTTAAGATTCTAGGCACCTGGCAGCCTTAAAGGTTTATGCTAGGCATTGGAGATCATTCTCTATATGCTATTTCTTATCACCTAGGAATTATGACCCAATAAAGATTCTTAAATTCATAATAGATGGGCCTGCAGTTTCAAAACTGCGTAGCCAATGGTCAGCCATGAGAGCCTTTAGTAAATCAGAACCTGAGAAATTAGATCATTGGATTTACAGACTATTCAGAGGGTATTTTCTTAAGAGCCCAGTGATTGATTGTCCTCTTCCTACTTTGAAACTTCCAATGGTTTTAAGAGCTTTCAATTGGCTCCTTTTGAGTGATTAAAGTCGGTGCAACTCCAGTTGTTTCTCTCTTTTAAGGTTCTTTCCTGATGGCTATTTGTTCAGAGTGAAGAAGTGGCGAGTTAGAAGCATTGGTATGTTTTTACTCTTTTTTTTCTCTCCTTACAGACAGGGTTATCTTGAAACCCAAGCGTTCCGTTGTGCCTAAGGTTTCAATGGACTTTTATGTATCTCAAGACCTGGTTCTTCCAGTTTATTCTCCTAACCCATCCACACCTGAAAAAGTGAACTTAAATTCTCTTGATTTGCAGAGAGCAATATTAGTTTTTGTTACAAGGACAGCATCTTTTAAAAAAGCGCAGTCTCATTTTGGCACATTTGGTTTGTCTTGCCATGGGTTGCAAGCTTCTTTAGCTATGCTTGGTAGATGGTTGAAACAAATGATTATCCTTGCATTTAAAATCTCTGACATGGCATTGCCACGCACAGTTCAAGAAAGGTTTTCAAGAGGCATGGAGGGTTCTTGGGCTATGGTATAGTGAGCTTCCATAAAAGGTATTTGCAAGACAGCTCCTTTTTAGGTCGAGCATTCAAGACCTCATGTATATACTTTATTAGAGCATTGGAATGTTGGGAGCTCCATTGAAGACAATGGAGTGTTCCCTGCTTCTACGTCCAGTAAAGGCACGCAGAGCAACAGTCCAATGTTTTACAAAGGGCTCTCTGAGCTCAGAGGATTTAAATCCCCTCAAGCTTCGAGAGGCCTTTATTTAATTTGTTTGAACATTCTCTCCTCTAGTGGCAGAATGTTCTGATAGGCTTATAGCCCTTCGGTAGCAGGGCTATACCGGCTATTAATGTCCCGTTCCCTTGGTAAAGTCCCTCCCCTTTAGCCGGTATAGCTAGCAACGGCGGGCTATAAGGCTACAGTATATACTTATATGTGTATGTACTTTGTGGGTTCTGGAGATCAACCCTAGGACTTGTCTGCATCTACATACAGACTTGTTTTTCTGTTCAACTGCCTCTATTTAACTGTCTTGATAGAAAACGACCAATAAAATCCGAGAATTGCTTTCTGCTGAGGGACTTTCTTTTTTTAATTTTACTGGCAACTGCCTCTATTTAACTTTCTTGATTGAAAACGACCAGCAGAGGTCAGTAAAATACCAGAATCACTTTAGCATTCTCTGGATTCCAGTCCATAGAAATTGTCTTCCACGAGCACCTGTAGAAAATTATATTTTTTTCAAATCTTGTATTTTCAGTGATATGACCAAAGGAGGCCCTGATTTTATATTAAAAACAGAGCTTTGGACTATACCATTTCCCGCTGAAAGGCAATATTTCTCTCCATGTGTTCCATGCCTGCCTTGTAACGCAGTTTGGTGCTTACTTTCCCTCCATGTTAAAGAACAGTAGATGTTTCAGCACCCAGGCTAATATGCTGCATAGCTAAATACATATAAGGTCCCCAAGGCGAGACCGATTGCATTGCAAATGCTTGTTCTGCTACCAGATGCTTCATGCTACTTTTGAGACCCTGCAGGCACGGCTGGTCCATTTGGGCAGAAGGGCACACCCCCTTTCCCCCCCCCCCGTAGGAACAGTGTCTGTCAGGCTGAACAAAAGTCAGCCTACAGACACTGTTCACTTTCAGTTTAAGCAGCCAGGAGACACACATGCGCATTTAGCGCTCTCTCCTGGCTGCCTGAACTGAACTTTGCTGGGCTGAGAAAGTCACAGCTCCGTTAGGCGTGACTTTCTCAGCGCAGCAAAGGTTGCTGAGGCCCTCCCCTCAGTGACGAGGGATAGCGTCACTGATTGCCTCGCACCTGGGCGCTTGAGTTTTAAGCCCTGAAGCGCCCAGGGTCAGGTGTCAATCCGTGACACTTCATCACAGAGTAGGGTGGGGTCAGAAGTCTCCCTGACCCCACCCCACTTTGTGATGACCACAAGACTGCTGCCTTCCCTCATTGGCTGACCTTAGGTCAGCCAATGAGGGAAGGCAGCAGTCCCAAGCCTCCTGGAACCTCTGAGGCAGAGCGGAGCAGGCTGAAGGTAAGTGTGATTTATTTTCTTTTTGCATTGTTTGGTGAGTGCATGTATGAATGTTTGGGAAAGAGTGTTGTGAATGAATGCATTTGTGTGTGTGTGTGTGTGTGCGCCTGATTGAGAGTGTTATAAATTGATACTTGTATAGCGCACTACTCACCCGCAAGGGTCTCAAGGTGCTTGTACGAATACCGCTGTGGAACCCATTCTGGCTTTCCCTGTGAGGCGTCCACTCCTGGGCACCCCCAAGGTGGAGGCCAGGCATCCTTAGCGTTGTGGGGGCCGTTGTGGAGATTAAGCAAGCTATTGCCCAGAGTTGCAGAGTGGGACTCCATGATTGGAAAAGGCACCGAGGCGAGAATTATCAGGTCCGTGGAATTTTGAGCCCAAGACCCGCCGAGGCGGGGAATTGAACCCTGGTCCTGGGCTAGACCTCTGCATCAGGGTCTGCCACTCTAATCATTGAGTCACATGTATGTGAGCGTGTGTGTGTGTGTGTCCTGTCCGCTCCCCTCCTCCCCCAAAACATACCGGACGCCACAGCCTTTAAGTGAAGTCAGCAGAGAGTAGTATTTGATTTAGGCTCCCACGACTTGTCTTGATGTAACTGTAAAGCAGGATCTGGGGATGTGTAACAGCTCATAATTTTATGTTTAGAGCATGTTCGTTCAAAGACTTTGTGACTCTTTTCTGGTGACTGCTCTGTGTGCTGCTTTCATGCACATCTGCTCCAGAGTCGTGGCCTCTTGACCCCCCTTCCCATATCACGGCTTGAGGACAAGCTCAGAGGAGGTGTGCAGAGTCAAGGTGTATAAAATATGCAGTGATGTACATTGAAGCAATGGGTAAGACCATGGCGTGTCCCAGATCTGCACTTCTTCACTTCCTGGTATGCCACTGTATGACGTCTCTGAGTATCTGTCTGCTGGAACACATACTTAGGAGAGTTCTAATTCCAACTTGCAAATGTATCAAAATCATCTTTTGTGCACACTACAACCAGGGTCCAACTCGTGCACACCTTTCTGCATCTCATAATTTCATCTGTACTCTCCCTTCTTCACCACATTCAGCAAACTCCCCCACACCATTTAAATTATTGTCTGCTGTCCTCATTTTCAGTAGGCTTCAGCTGACAGCTAGCTTTACACTTTGCAACAAATTTCCTTTCCAGAGCGGTGACTAAATCCATTATATAAGCCAGCAGGCACAGAGCAAAACTCAGTAGCGTCTCAGAAGCATCCGTGTAACCCTTGGTACACAAACCTCAGTATGACTTGTTAGCAGAGATTCACACAAACAGCTTACCGAGGGAGGTCGCGGATATGTGTCATAAGGAGGAGGAGGACTGTCTTGCTTTGGAGTTGATGGTGTATCTGCTTCTTCCTGATCACTTTCACTCCAGTAATCTAAGACAATACACAAAAGGCACTTTATCAATTTTACAATTGAAGGAACTACTTATTTGCATGAGATCAATCCAAATATTGACCTGCATATCATAATGGGATATCTCATGTGGTAATACCACACCCAGAAATCACAATAATTTGGAGCGTGGTCATTTATGAGGGCGGTACAACCACACCTTTACGAGAGTAGAGAATGGCTGCAGAAGTTGGTGCTTCTGCTCTACTTTACGCATGTAATTCCCACATTTCAGGAAGTTTTCCTCTGACATACTCTGCCAGGTTTCACCGGGTGACATGCATCAGAGGAAAGAAAATGTTGTGAAAAAAGTGTACGTAATAATTGCATATCTCACCATACTGATTGGTGGAAATTTACGCTTTTGCCTACATCGGCAATTTTGAGATATTTAGAACTAATGTCTAAGAGGAATCCAGAGAAAGTCAATCAAAGGAGTTTGTGGATAGAATGCAAGCAAAAATGAAAAGAAAGTGTGTGCTGGACAAGTACAACATTATTTTATTTTGAAGTCAAATAGGTAATTTCGCAAGCTAATGGGTTTTTCAACCTGTCCTATATTACAGCTCTGAATAAAGGGGAGAAGGTAGGTAAGGCTGGTAAGAAGTGATGCCAGAGAAGACCTGGAGGAAAGCGACAGTGCAGTGAATAGAGAACGGAGAGGGAGAAAGAGAACGCGATGTAATTTGTAAAGACAACTATACTACTGAATTTACACTCAAACTTGAGAAAGTTCTTTTACATTAACCTTCTTCAATCTAGGAAATATTGGCCATGCTTCAAACGACGTACTCGTTTGAGGCAATAATGAATTTCCATTCAGAGTGAGGTAAATAAACTGCAAATATAATTTAAACACTAGACCGTAACACATGATGTGGGTATTCTAGACAGTGGTCCAGTGATGAGGAGCCACTACTGGACAAAAAATAATTTTTCTAGGCAGTGGAACCTTTACAATACTCCATTTACAGCCACATTGTGCTGATGCATCATGTTTTGTGCCACAAAAGGCCAATGGTGGACTCAATTACTGGGAAACTGGCATTTTACAGTGTGCCAGAGGTGCAAAGCCCGTGCCTCATCTGCAAAGCCCATACGGTCCCTCAGTATAGGCACCCAAGACAGAAAAAGCTGTCTTTTCCACATCTGAAGCACTGATACTACGTAGTTGGACATGCAAAAAAGGGGTAAAGACGGAATCCTAAGTGGGTTTAGTTCTTAAGAAAGTCATCCAAGTCCAAATGAGCCAGACCACTTGGACTGCCCTTAGTACGCCTGCCTTCAACTCTTTGCCACCCTTGGATCGTGCTTGCCCTCCTGCGGCTGAGGTAGTTAAGCTCAGATCATTTTGCTGCAGTTGTGATTTTACCTATAGCCAGGTGCACAAATGGTGAGGACTTGGGTAGTGGCTGTGGATACTGGCCCTGGTCAGTACTTTACTTAATATGGAGTTGCAGATACAACCCTGGATAATGGAAATTATTAGTGCTTCACATACTAGGACATTGTGAAAACTGCACACTACTTGGATAATAATTTAGTATAGGGGGCTTTGTGCATGTTGTCCTGAGCTTTATGCTTTGCATATTGGATTTGGTGGCTAGTGGCTGTGCTTAGTAAATTTACATGAAAGGACATTACCAGTATTGGCTAGAAAATAGGCGTTGTGCATTGGAACATTGCAGATACAGGCCTGGTCTTGTTGATTTACATGCTAAGGCATTACGTATTCTGACATGGGTGTAATGCTGTCTTACCGAGATGTTGTGGACACTAGGTGATGATGCTTTACATTCTGGTACATCATGCGCATTGGCCACTAGGTCTTGCTTTGCATGCTGAAGCAATACAGATTCTGGCTTATGGATAGTGTCTGAAATATTGGGACATTGTGAATACCCTTGCCTGGGGATGGGCCTTTATATGGGGCATTATGAATAAGGGCCAATGGGTATTGATTTAGGTACTGTGGCCTGTATACCTTGCATGGATAATGGGCAATACTGGCCTTGGTACAGCATATTGCTGTTGTACATTGTATAATACGACATAGTGAACTCATCTGGCTATGGTGCTTTAAATACTTGGACATATTGGAAACTGATATGGCAACATTGCTTTTCATATATGACAGTCTGATTGTAGTTAACCCTGGGCGTAGTTTGCGAAGTAGCGCTAAACGTAGCTTAGCCAAGTGCACTACGCGAACTGCGTAGTGCACTGTGCAAAATGCTGTTCGCACTGATTGCACAGTGCCGGATACTTATCCTCACTGTGCAATCAGTGCAAACTGCATCTTGCACAGTGCAAGCGGTCATTTTCTGCCGCTGGAGTAGATTTCTACTCGAGCGGCAGCATTCTCAACGTGGACTGGTAGTTTCTCGTCCTGAGCATACGCGACCACTCGCAATTAGAAACCTGACCTCCCCACGTTGAGAATCTCGCCGGGAGGTTTATTTTCCACGCTCGCGATCGGCAGCTTGATGATGCTGATCAGGAACGAGGAAAAAATCTCGCCGGGATGTCATTTTGCTTGCTCGCGGTCGCCAACTTGATGTTGAGGACTGCGAGCAAGCAAAAAATGACCGCTGAATTAAGCTACTCTATGCGTGCTTGCACTGTGCTACGTGCAATTTGCGTAGTGCGAAGTAGCGCAAACTTTGCAAACTACACGAGCGTAATGTAGTGCTTTGCCCAGGCTTAATTGTAGTGCTCTACAAACACATTGCTAATGCTAGCCCAGCTGTATTATTTTACACACTGTAACATTGTAAAGACTGACCTGAATGTGGTGATTTACATACTGGATCACCATGGAACGTCTAGCCTTCTGGTTCTTTAGATACTGGGATATTGTGGAAACTGATATGACCACAGAGCTTTACATAACCAAGGAATATTGTCCCAGCTATGGTGGTTTGCATCGTGTGATTTTGTAAATATGATGCTTGACACAGCGGCGGCTGGCAAGAAGTCAGAGTGGGGGGCAGGCAAATGCATGATCAATGGGTGCATGCATGCAAGGTGAGTAATAAGTTTAAATAAAAAGAAATAACCACTTAACTTCCTTTTTGCATGACGTCCAACATCCTCCCCCCTCTGTCCTTGATCTGCCCAGTATCCAGCAAATTACCCTAACCAATCCTGATGCTGCTCTCACCAACATGAGAGCGGCACCTTGATTGGAAGGAGCGGACTCTTGCGGCGCTCCCGAGGGCACTAGAGGCACTAGAGGCTTGTGCTTGCTGTAACCCAGCTGTCTTAAGACAGCTAGGCTAGAGAAGTTTTACATGTGCATGTCTGGCTGGCTGTACAAAATGGCTGGCCAAAAAGACATGTACACTTTAAACTGAAGTGCGCAGCTCACTGCTGACACTCAGCAGCAGTGCAGTAGTGGCCTGGCCTCGTACTGACACTTGGTTCAGGACGGGTGGACGAAAAAGAAAATGTTAATAAATTAACTTTATTACCATTTTATTTTTCATCTCTGCGTCTTTCCTGGAGGGTGTTTTTTTGCAGTGGGGCCAACAGAGAAGCCGCTCCTGGCTTTACATATCAGAGCAGAGTGGAAGCTCATATAGCACTTTGCTGCTTTATATACTGGAGCATTGTGTATGATCATCTAGCCCTCTGGTTCTTTACACACTGGAAGGTTGAGGACACGTGTTTGCCAATGGTGCTATACTGGGCCTTTTGAGCAATGGTATGACTTGGATCCTTTACATGCACATTTTTTAAATATTTCCTTAGTTTTCCCATGGAGCTACATGTACAATCTATTACTTTGCTAACAATATACTTGATACATTGTATTGTAATAAAGGCACAGTTTGCCCATCTTTTCCAAAACCTCTTGCAGAGTGCTTGAATCACAAACTACTCTCAATCAATTGCTTTCTACATTAGCTCTTTCTTACTTTGTTCAAAAGGTTGTTGCTCTTCTTCTTTCCCCCCCTTTCACTACACATAATGCTGTGCTGTGGTCATGAACCGTACTTTAAAACCTATGGGGCCTCATTTACAAAAGAATTATGCAGCGCGGTGTCGCAAGTCACTTTGCTGCGCTGAGCAGCCTCATTTTAAAAGCACAGGGATATGTCTTATTAAAAACAATATGATGCATATGTGTGCTGTCCCTTGTGCTGGCGCTCAATTGGTTGCCATGCGCCAGCGCAAGCACCCTTGCATCATTTTGCAAGAGGGCCTCCGTTGTGGGAATGCAGGGACACTTTCCTGCACAAAAACAATCATTGATGGCTTTTTTCTCTTTCTATGCATGCTGCAGAATCCAGCATGCATAGAAAGAGGAAAAAAAGATGAGAAATAAAAGTATTTCTCCTCGTTGTGCCACTCCTGGGGAGACGTAAGATTCTGACATTTTCCCAGCTTTACAAAACTTTGTAAATCTGGAAATGCGTCAGGTTCCTTGGATGCTGCATAGGAACACCCACAGCATCACCCATGGAATGCCCCTTTCATGCAGAGTAATGCCTGGAAGAGGCCCATATATACAAGGCCATTAAAAGTCACACAGGATGACTTTACGTGGAATTGTAAATATAGGCAGGCACACTGCACCCAAGTGACGCACTGGTTGTGCAATGGCCTTGTAAATCAGATCCATGATGTTTTTAAAGCACATGTGGAAATGTGTTGAAAAAAAAGCCCCAATTTTTCTAGGAATTTGTTTAGGGGATAGCCCCATTTTGCTCACTCTTGTGTCCACTATTAGCTGTCCGGCCCTCTGGGTACGCTCACTCAATAAAATAAGGAAGGGTCTCATAATATAGTCCAGTGCTACTTTGGGTCCCCACTCCAAGCCTGCAATACCCGTCACAAGGTATGATATTTAAGGAGCACTTTATGTGGGGTTGCATGTTGGTGATTGGTGCAAGTAGTATTGGTAGGTAGGAGTGGTGTATTCGTCCTAAGAGGAAATACCGACTAAAATTAGACCGGATAAAACACTTTTTATTCAAAGGAATGAGGATGTGGGGGCGGGGAGGGTGGTAAGGAATAATACAGTGTACCTCTTTCCGGTTTAATCCGCTCTCTTTCCGCGAAACCAGCAGCAGCCATGCTGACCCTGTTTAGCCACCTGAAAAACACAAATAAACAGAGAGAAGGAAACAGCATCAATATCAGTTTAGGTTTCCCACGCTTCTGAGCTGCAATTTATATTTATTTTCGCTTCATGCTACATAAAATCAATGCTCAAGATGATTCGAGGGCTTTTGATATTTCAAACACTATTCGGGCAGCTGCTTTGTCTGATGGGTTTTTTCTATCAGTTTCTACAAAGATGTATAATTTTGCTGTTGCAAAAATAACTTCCGCTCTGTAGTCTTGCTTTTCAAGACAAAAGCTGAATTGAAATGCCTAACATCTGTAAGATGAGGGGTTTGTGGATAATGAAAAGGCTGTGAAAGCTGGTATCGACAGATGTTGCCTCACTATACAAGTGTTACTGTATCTCCAAATACAGTTTTGAGTGGATAGTTTGAGGCAAATATAGTATGCTAAATTCCGTCAGAAATTAAACTACAGCAGCAAACAGCAACGAGTCTCCAAGAGGAGAAATACCACTTTTAAAAAAATGATTCCTTTGTGCCCGTTTATGATAAATAAAAAATACTACTGAGAGATTAGAGGAACATGCTGTAACCTATGGGACGATGGTCAGTTGCTTTGTCAAATATGTAAGCACAAACAATCATTAGGAACTAATTGGTATGATAATCTACAAAAAGATATCAAGCTTGTTCAAAAACAGACTTTGGCTAAAATATTTCTTTACCATTACCAGTCGGAAAAAGTCTCTGTCTTTTCAGTATACCGGAGTGTTACAGGTCTCATTCCCATAAAAAATGTGCACCATTGATTTACGCATACGACTTGCATTGACTTACGCATTTTTGGGGATTCACAAAAACCCTCGTAAGTGTCCTTGTAAACGTACCAAATTCATGCATTTTCAGGCATATGTTGGATTTCTCATCACGACACATAGGGCCCTATCTTAATGGGCTGTTGTGGCGCAGAGCTGATCACCTGTTTTATGCACCTGTAGGATGGGTATTTCTCATGGTCCTTTATTTTTAGACAGCATAGCTCAGCAAGTGAAACATACCAAAGGGGTTGATGGACGGAGCGACACTCATTCACTCCCAGTCAACTGATCTGGGTTCAATTCATCATCATTCTTTAGCTCACGCAACCAACCCAACCCAGTTCAGACATGGTCATATGCAAATCAGTTTGACCCTGTGCCTCATGGGAACGGTCCAGCATGAACTTCCAAGCCTTGTCTTCCCTGGCCCGGAAACAAGCATCCTCGGACCGGTTTCTGGCTAATCAGCCGCCATCAGCCAGGCTAGCTTGAATCCCGTGGCAAAGTGAGCAAGGGGCCCACGTCTGGGCATACCCTGCCAACTTAGGGCGAACAAAGCAATACCAAAAGGGATGATGGACAGAGTGTTGGAGCAAATCAAACACTCACCCCCAGTCAACTGATCTGGGTTTAATCCATCATCATTCTTTAGCTCACTCCACCACCCCAGTTCAGACTTGGCCATATGCAAATCAGTCTGACCCTGTGCCTCATGGGAACAGTCCCTGAACTGGGGTGGTTGAGTGAGCTAAAGAATGCTAATGGATTAAACCCAGAGCAGTTGACTGGGGGTGAGTGTTTGATTTGCTCCAACGCTCCGTCCATCATCCCCTTTGGTATCGCCAGCAACTGAAAGAGGCGAACTTTGATCATGGTTTCTGAGCTGTACTATCTGAAAATTAAGCACAAACACAGAAAAATATGAAGTTACATAAATTCACTTTGAAGAAGCAATGGTCCTAACCTCCCTGCTGAATGATTAACCCAGGGGTTTGATCTTCTTGACCTTCACCCTGAGCAATCCTGAACAATCTTTTGTGAAATCAAGTTTATAATTCAGAAAGGGGGTATATTTTCGCAGTTCTATGGTGAGGGTCCTGGTAATTCATTGCATCAAAACGTCCAGCAATTTTTATTAGCTGAAATTCTTGAACATGTTTGAGCAATCAATGTTGTAACTATTAAATTAATATAAGCATTCATTTTTATTATCTGATACAAACACCTCTATCACTTCCCAAATGATTTGCCCTCTATTTAGTTTGTGGTTAACACTTGTTGGGGGATGCTATATTTTCTGTGTATCTTCTTGTTTTCTGTAACTGTGTCACAATAAGCAACAAATATTTGTTCGTAACAATATAATTAAAAAAAAAGGTGTTGTGTATATCTCCTGTAATAAACCGAAGAAAATGCCAAAACTGATGTGTACATTAAACATACAATTTTGTTCATAAGCTAGAAAAACTCATTCCAACCTACGATATTGCTAATAAATAGCGTTTTATTCAATCAATTCAGAGAAAATTATTTCAAAGGAATTAATGCATTTTGTACAGTACTACACCATTATATTATACAACACTCATTCAACTAGTCTTTCATATCACACACATACAAAATCAGACATCCATATGTACATAACTTAAAGAATTATCAAAAAGGGGGAAAGAAAAGAATTCAGAGAGAAAGAAACAAAGGCTGCTCAACTGATACTCATCTGTAATATACCATCTATCTATACATATATACACAACACGGGATTACTCGTGAACAACTTAAATAGTATCACACATTGTATATACAGGTTGAAGCATTCGAGTTCTCATTTGTTTAAGTTTTTCACTTTTTGAGAGAGCAGCACTTTGCAGAGGGCCTACGCGTTTCGAGTCCTGTACAATGAGAGGACTCTCATCAGGGCCGGGAGGGGTTATCTAGAAAGAAAAATATCTCTATGTCAGGTTTATACTCGAGACCTTTATAAGAAACCTTTTAGCATCAAGACCGATTCTCTCGCACAGCTTACCCTACTGGTCTGCTAGGCCACTTGACAGATGTAGAGAGCTGGGATGCGGTAGGTAGCGCTCACTGGAGGAGAGGGCGTAGTCACACTAAGGATTTAAGGGCAGCAATTAGCCTGCAGTGTTGAGGCTAGGCGAAAACACATAGACAAAAGCAGGGGAGGACCAGTTCTTACCTTGCTTGATCGGGGACTAAATGGTTGTCCGCTATCAAGGTTAGAACGGGGAGACGGACGAGGTCGGGGGTGCCTGTGGGTAAAGACAAGTGGCGAAGCATAAGGGATTGAAAAACCCTAGTGGACAGGTACCCTAGATCTATAAACACAGGGTCCTACCTGTTCGAAGTAGGCTTTTGATTTGGAAATCAGACGTCCTACACGAGTTTGGGCGGATGCTGAGAGGTATTCTTTCGACTCCTGCAATAGAGTCACAAAGTGTAAGTCACCACGGGGCCCTCGGGACGGGATGACACAAGCTTAGAAATGCTCCGCGTTTGAAATGAAATAACAACGCACCTAAGGGACGGAGTCTCCTCGTTTCGGTCGGCGTCTCCGGAGCGCTGATCCTTCGCGCATGCGCTGTGGATAGCGTGAACGGTGTGTGGTCACCTAATATAGCAGAATCCACATAGGACGCTACTCTCTGGCGCATGGGCGCTGAGAAAGGTTGCAGTGTTGCTGTACCTGCGCATGGATCCTGCAGTCTACAGACAGTGTGCCCCATGGGACGCTACTCTCTGGCGCGTGGGCGCTGAGAAGGGTTACAGTGTAGCAATACCTGCGCATGAATCCTGCTGTCTACAGACAGTGTACCGGTTAAACACCAGGTACTGGTATGGGTTCATCCTACAGACACAATATAGTGACGGACTGGGGGGCCAGTAGAAAGGCAGAAGGCACTTCAAAGTTTATAAATCTCTGATAGTTCATTGAGGCCAGTGACGGCCGTGTTGAACTTCACAATTAGGAGCGCCTCCCTTTTGGAGAGTCTGGCATCCCAGTCTCCTCCTCTAGGGTCGCGCTCCACCTTGGAGATTATGGTCCATTGAAGGTCTTTAATTTGATGGCCCAGTCTGTTCCAATGGTTTACCAGTGGAGCTGTTTCAACACGATTTTTTATTCTGGATTTATGTTGGGAAATCCTTTGTCTTGCCTCTTGATTAGTTTTCCCGATGTACAGGAGTCCACAGGGACAAACGATTCCATACACCACATATTTCGATTTACAGTTACTGTGGGCGTCATGTTTCCATGAGATGCCTCTGTGCTGGAACAGAGCTCCCTCTATCGTGGACTCGCAACATACACAGGTGCCACATTTGTGGTGTCCTGTGATCGGATTTAGTCCCATCATTTGTCTGATGGTCGGAGGTGTTTGTCTGGGGGTGGCTGCTCTTACTACAAAATTGGCAATGCTCTTGTCTTTTTTGAACGCAAAAAGGGGGGGTTCCTTTAAGCATTCTTCAAGGTTTTTCACGAGGTGCCAGTTTTGATTTATCACTTTCTTTAGCTGATTTCAGTCAAATAGAAACCAAATGCAGTAGGGACCTTATGGTCCTCACTGTAGAAACAGCGGTAAGAATTTCTAGACAAGAACTTGAACAAATAGCCCAACTTGAGTCTGAGATACTTGGCAATCCTGCGATAGTTGATGCCAAGGCCTTAATAGACAAAGTAGCTAAAGTAGCTAAAGAAATACAAGATTTCAAAGATTATAGCGTGACTCAAAAAACCAACCAGTTCGAGAAGGACAAAAAGAACTTTTCCCTCGAAAACGTTTACCCCTTTTTACAAACTGATTTTTACACCAAACCTGATTCCAGGCGTTATTTATCAGGGAACCGTGGCAGATCACGTAATCAATTTATTACTTTCTCAGATACTTCATCTTCAGGCGGTGAAAGTGACAATAGCGGAAATAGTGGCAGTAGTGGACAAACGAATAGAAACCGAAAATGGAATCGGAACCAGCAACAACAGACCAATGCTCAAAATCCTTTTTTAGGGAGAGGCCAAACACGCCCGAGGGCGAAAGTACAATGGGAAATGAGAACCAGGCGTCAACACTATCAAAACCAGTAGTATCACCCATTTTTAACCTCTCACCAAAAACACTTACTGTTGCAGAAGAGAGTGTCCTTTCCAAGGGACTCTCTTTTGTACCATCTAAACGGACCGACTTTACTCGAATGAAAACTGAGTTTATCGAGTTTTGCCGCAAATTAAGACTAGCAACTTTTTTTGCGGATAACCCCAGTGCTGCCACCCCTGAAGTTACAGGGCTCCGGAATAAATCCACTTTTTGCCCGCCTGGGCATAAAATTCCAAAGGAGATACTAGTTTTTGAGAAAACTGTATTGTCAGCTATTTCGGCCATGGAATCACAGAAAACATTTGTCAAATTTAATACCTCACTAGAAGAAAAGAAAGCTCTCGCAGACCTAAGGAATGATGCCACCATCACCATAAAGCAAGCCGATAAGGGCGGAGCTATAGTGGTGTGGGACACTGCCAACTATAATGAGGAAGTCCTGAGGCAATTAAATGATCAGGAATGCTATAAGAAAATCCAGAAAGACCCCACATCTGAATTACAGAACCAGTTGTTCTCGATCATTAGAGATGGCTTCGATCAAGGGTTTGTAGGCCCTAAAGAACTGGAATTCTTACAGAAAAAACATCCCAAGACACCTTTATTTTATATCCTGCCAAAGGTACATAAAGATGCAAACAAACCCCCCGGAAGACCAATTGTAGCAGGCTGTGATTCACTACTCGAGCCCATCGCCAAATATGTCGATGTGTTCTTGAAAGAATTCATGAGCCTAGTAAAATCATATCTACAGGACACGACGGACTTTATCAATAAACTTGAGCCTATAGAATTCTGTAAGGGCAGGGACATACTGGTCACCTTGGATGTCAATGCCCTTTACACCCAGATTCCGCAGGATGAAGCCATAGCAGTCCTTACACATTTCCTGGAGCTAAGAACTCGACCAGTACAGGTACCAACCAAATTCTTGATTGATCTGGCATCCTTTGCCCTAAAAAAGAATTATTTTTGTTTTGGGAGCGATTTTTATTTTCAGATCAAAGGAGTAGCGATGGGGTGTCCCTTCGCCCCTGAATTGGCTGTTCTTTTTATGGCTCTCTATGAGGACACTTTCGTTTACAACAATAACCCCTTCAAAGATCTCATTGGAGCATGGCTACGCTTCATTGACGATGTTTTTATGGTGTGGAAGGGCACTGAGGACGAACTGGAAAGCTTTTATAACTGGTTGAACGCACGGACAGGGGATATAAAATTCAGCATATCCTCATCGAAAGAAAAAATATCCTTCTTGGATGTGGAAGTCTTCCCTAATGAAGGAAAGTTATCCACATCGCTCTTCGTGAAGCCAACAGATAGGAATAAAGCCCTTCTTTTCTCAAGCAACCACCCAAGGAGTCTGCGAGAGAACCTACCACTGGGGCAATTCCTTCGTATCCGAAGGAACTGTGCCCTGAATGAGGACTACAAACATCATGCGAACAATCTAGTTACAAAGTTATGTGATCGTGGATACCCTAGGAAATTGGTTTCAAACTGCATGAAAAGGGCACGGTGGACTCCAAGGGAGTCCCTCCTGGAAAGACGTATCAAGCCTCAGCTGAAACGCCAGGTGTGCGTGACAACGTTCTGTCCCAATGCCAATCAGCTAAAGAAAGTGATAAATCAAAACTGGCACCTCGTGAAAAACCTTGAAGAATGCTTAAAGGAACCCCCCCTTTTTGCGTTCAAAAAAGACAAGAGCATTGCCAATTTTGTAGTAAGAGCAGCCACCCCCAGACAAACACCTCCGACCATCAGACAAATGATGGGACTAAATCCGATCACAGGACACCACAAATGTGGCACCTGTGTATGTTGCGAGTCCACGATAGAGGGAGCTCTGTTCCAGCACAGAGGCATCTCATGGAAACATGACGCCCACAGTAACTGTAAATCGAAATATGTGGTGTATGGAATCGTTTGTCCCTGTGGACTCCTGTACATCGGGAAAACTAATCAAGAGGCAAGACAAAGGATTTCCCAACATAAATCCAGAATAAAAAATCGTGTTGAAACAGCTCCACTGGTAAACCATTGGAACAGACTGGGCCATCAAATTAAAGACCTTCAATGGACCATAATCTCCAAGGTGGAGCGCGACCCTAGAGGAGGAGACTGGGATGCCAGACTCTCCAAAAGGGAGGCGCTCCTAATTGTGAAGTTCAACACGGCCGTCACTGGCCTCAATGAACTATCAGAGATTTATAAACTTTGAAGTGCCTTCTGCCTTTCTACTGGCCCCCCAGTCCGTCACTATATTGTGTCTGTAGGATGAACCCATACCAGTACCTGGTGTTTAACCGGTACACTGTCTGTAGACAGCAGGATTCATGCGCAGGTATTGCTACACTGTAACCCTTCTCAGCGCCCACGCGCCAGAGAGTAGCATCCCATGGGGCACACTGTCTGTAGACTGCAGGATCCATGCGCAGGTACAGCAACACTGCAACCTTTCTCAGCGCCCATGCGCCAGAGAGTAGCGTCCTATGTGGATTCTGCTATATTAGGTGACCACACACCGTTCACGCTATCCACAGCGCATGCGCGAAGGATCAGCGCTCCGGAGACGCCGACCGAAACGAGGAGACTCCGTCCCTTAGGTGCGTTGTTATTTCATTTCAAACGCGGAGCATTTCTAAGCTTGTGTCATCCCGTCCCGAGGGCCCCGTGGTGACTTACACTTTGTGACTCTATTGCAGGAGTCGAAAGAATACCTCTCAGCATCCGCCCAAACTCGTGTAGGACGTCTGATTTCCAAATCAAAAGCCTACTTCGAACAGGTAGGACCCTGTGTTTATAGATCTAGGGTACCTGTCCACCAGGGTTTTTCAATCCCTTATGCTTCGCCACTTGTCTTTACCCACAGGCACCCCCGACCTCGTCCGTCTCCCCGTTCTAACCTTGATAGCGGACAACCATTTAGTCCCCGATCAAGCAAGGTAAGAACTGGTCCTCCCCTGCTTTTGTCTATGTGTTTTCGCCTAGCCTCAACACTGCAGGCTAATTGCTGCCCTTAAATCCTTAGTGTGACTACGCCCTCTCCTCCAGTGAGCGCTACCTACCGCATCCCAGCTCTCTACATCTGTCAAGTGGCCTAGCAGACCAGTAGGGTAAGCTGTGCGAGAGAATCGGTCTTGATGCTAAAAGGTTTCTTATAAAGGTCTCGAGTATAAACCTGACACAGAGATATTTTTCTTTCTAGATAACCCCTCCCGGCCCTGATGAGAGTCCTCTCATTGTACAGGACTCGAAACGCGTAGGCCCTCTGCAAAGTGCTGCTCTCTCAAAAAGTGAAAAACTTAAACAAATGAGAACTCGAATGCTTCAACCTGTATATACAATGTGTGATACTATTTAAGTTGTTCACGAGTAATCCCGTGTTGTGTATATATGTATAGATAGATGGTATATTACAGATGAGTATCAGTTGAGCAGCCTTTGTTTCTTTCTCTCTGAATTCTTTTCTTTCCCCCTTTTTGATAATTCTTTAAGTTATGTACATATGGATGTCTGATTTTGTATGTGTGTGATATGAAAGACTAGTTGAATGAGTGTTGTATAATATAATGGTGTAGTACTGTACAAAATGCATTAATTCCTTTGAAATAATTTTCTCTGAATTGATTGAATAAAACGCTATTTATTAGCAATATCGTAGGTTGGAATGAGTTTTTCTAGCTTATGAACAAAATTGTATGTTTAATGTACACATCAGTTTTGGCATTTTCTTCGGTTTATTATGTTTAATGCTCAGCCTAACTGATTAGGAGCTAACTCTCTGTTGTTCATTGAGTGTATATCTCCTGGGCAACACCTATCTATTGTTGAATTAGAGTGGATGGAATAATTGTGGCAGCAATCTTATCATTCCATAATAATTTATAGTTGTAAATAGTTAACATATTAAAGAGAGAGAGAGCAACTCTGGAAAATACTTGATTGTGATAAGTATCTTGACCCAGATGCCTCAAGGGACAATGGGTTGCCCTTTTTTACATATATGTGAAAACGGAGTTCGCAAACAAAAGGAAATCCCAGAGTACTCATTAGAAAAACGTGACAGTTGCACCTTGACTCCAAAATAGCAGTAAATGTACTACACATGTAGGAGGAAACTTATGGGAGTAAATATCTTAGTTTTTGAGAAATATTTAAGAACCACAACCCTATCCCCAACTGTCCCAGTTTATGATATAATGGTCTTAGTTGATTCGAGGCATGGAGGTAGTTCAATGCACTATCCAAATACTGGGGCTGGCAAATGCGCAGTCTACTTATGAAATTGGTGGACAGCAAAGTTGTCTTTGGAAGTTGTGCAGCACTACCACATCCACGCTTAAGGTCAGCTAAAGTTCAGTGCTTCAGTAGCAAGGAATTTGTCTTAACCCTGCTTAAGTAGATGCAGGCTTGATCCAGGTAACACAACCTTCCCTCACACACATATTTAGGCACATCTGCAAAGTTTTGAGCATTGGTGATACAGTATAGGTGAGCAACAGGTCATCTGTGTTTGCCCTCCAGCCCTTTAGAAGACTATTTTAATGGCGGAGCCCTGTTGCCTTGCACTCCATAGCTACACTGAACCCAGTCTGCACTGTCCTCTGTTCTGGGCCAAACACTGTTTTCTTCTGTGTTTTGTTTCTGGCACAAACATCAAAATCATTAATCACTTTTTAGGTTAACATCTACTGCTGTGCACTGTTAAAAATGACGAAATAAAGGCCTTCACCTGTGCCTGCCTGCAGGTGAGCACCTACTCTATCTCTGTCCTGAAATTGGGCAAACACCTTCTCCTACTCTCTACTCTAACAATAATAAAGACTGCTGCTGCACTGCATACCAATGCCTTCATTCTAACAGAACAACGCCAGGTTGCTTCCATTTCACCCCAAGATGTCACATATGAAAGAACTGCCCGAAAAATAAGTTAGTGAAAAAAAACAAGCAAGGCCCAAACAGCATGACACCCAATCAGCATGTCTCTTGCATAGAGTTGTTAGAGCAGATTTATTAATTAAAATAATAATAATTTGTGTGTGTTTAAGTTAGCATAACCAGTACTTGAGGTAATATGCCTGGTCCTCAGGCTGCCTGTACTGACATGCACTATCAAAGTTACAGAAACAAATCATGTTTTATGCGTCACAGTTTTTTTGTATCTTATTTTTATGAAATCCTATTGGTTATTGTAATTACTACTTCATTTCACAGCATGTCATGAGAGTCACTTTCACTGTTTGAATGCCTTTTAGATCATAGAGATAGATATGTGGCAAAGATCAAGGAAAATACTTATGTTCTTCTATTTACTGAATATAAGAATATCATGGATGTAACAAATTGCTATGTTTGTACCCACTTACTGTCTTCTGTAACAGAGGGGATTACATATTTACAACTGCCCTTAAGCTATGCAGTACCATACAGTGGTTTTTTGTCAATTCTTTTGGAACAGGGTCTATTGGTGGAGCTTAAGCTGGACTAGGAATTGCAATTTCATTAGTTGTCTGGAATTAATTTGGCTTCTATTACAATAAATCATATACCCATTATTCTACACCAAACATTCAACACTCCTAACAAGAAAGTGTATGTAAATTGACTGGTGTGGAGTGTAATTTTATTAGAAAAATTAACGAAAATGGAAACTTGATATAAGCTGATCTGTCTGAAGGTGTTAGAGAAGGAAGACGAGCATAGCAAACGGTAATGAGGAATATTCGGAAAAGCCTGAGAGACGATTGCCAAAAGTATGAGTGCCAAACAGAAAGTACTCAGCACATAAATGAGCATATTTGACAAAAAATTGACCCACAAGAAAGAGACACTAATCTGAGAGACTATCAATTTCTGTTGGAGACATCTTCATAATTAGACATGAATTGAAGGATGATATTGATCTACAATGAATAATAACCTGATAGAGTAATAAAACTGAATTGTTAAATTTCTGAGAGGAAGATTTTTGAGTTTTTAGAATTTTCGTAATGTGTCTGCATAACTCTCTTAGATTTGAAACTGAATTAAATGTTTTCCTTATTTTAATAGTTGATGTCCACTTCCAAAAAGATTGTTTTTGTGTCTTGAGTATTCTGTTGAAGGTAGTTATATGTCTGTGTTGAGCTTTATGAACTGAACTGTTGAATTACATGCCCATATCTCCTTATATTGATCATCTTTGAGAACGAAACATACTTACATCAGAATTTCTAACATTTTGAAGAATTTATTTGTAAAAATGTTTGCACCTTTGAGATTTAGCCTTTTTTTCAAGAATTTCGTTTTTATAGAAAGAAGATGGCTACTTGTAACAAATGTTGCTTGGCTCTAAAAATAGGTTTTCATTTTTAGTCCTAATAGACATTTTAGTGAGTCTGCATTATTTGGCTGTGCATGCTTCAAATAAGAAAATTGTCTCACAACGTAATCAACTTTGGAAGTTATAGGCTTGAAATGTGATAGTGGAAAGAAGATGAGAAAAAGGAAGAGAGAAAAAATAAAGATTGATGACATAAAAACAAAATTATATGAAAAATTGAAAGGACTGGAGAAACCGAAGATGAAAAACAAAAAACGATGAATGAGTTACTGTAGAGTAGTGAAGTGTGGTTTGTGATGATTTAAAAAATCATCAGCGGGGGATAGGTAGAGCAGATTTATTAATCTAAATGAATGTTCATATGCATGTGTTGAAGTTAGCTTAAGCGGGCTTCGAGTTGATATACCTGGGCCTCAGACAGCCTATGCTGACATGCACTTTTGAAATTACAAAAATATATACTGTTTTATTCTTCACATTTAACACCTTAAGTGCTGCGCCTATTCCAATGGCACCACTACCTCGGGAGTGCTGCTGTCGGCCGTTGGACTTTCCAACTGCACCTGCGCAATGGAACGTTCAGCACTGGAGCTGGACGTTCCATAGCAGCTAAGGTGTTAAAAAGCCTGATGATGGTCTTTTCCATTGACCAAAAATAGTCAAAATAGGATCTGTTCTGTTCCGCTGTGATGAAACGAAATGTAATTTCTTCACCACTTTGATGGAAGCTGTGTCTTAACTATTCTTGCTCTTGCAACAAGTCAAGGACGTTCCCGTTTCTGTGGATGACTTTGAAGGGTCCAGCATATGGAATAATTGCAAATCTGAATTGTTATTCCCTTGTTTTTAGTTTAAGGGTTAACATTAATTATGTATTCTGAAGGTGTTTCTAGCTGTGTCGCAGTAAAAGTATCATGTGTTATGAACATCTATTGATTGCTCTCATTATTACTTAGTTACACTCCATGTCATAAGCGTGACTTCCACTGTTTGAAAACCTGCAAAATGTGCTTCTTTTGAGATGTGCGCTAGAGCTTTTTGTCCATTGTCCCTTTGAATCCTGGGAAAGAAGGAACACGTTTTAGCAGTGTCAGTTACAGGAAGAGCACAGGAAAGGGAAAAGGCCTTTCACACCCAAACTTTGACTGCCATTTTTAAAAATCGCCCGATGCTATGCAAGGAGCTGGGCCAGCCTGCTTTCAAGGGCATCTCTAGTTTCACTGGTTCCAGAGGTCTACCTGTTCCCCCATTTTTCCCTGTGAGAAAGGCATGCACACGCATGTCAGAGAATGTCAGTTCTTCACATTCGGCAATGTCTCCCCTGCCTTTATTGGAAGGCATCTAATACCACATAAATGGGCTTATTGTCTGGGGGAAGCTTTTGAACTACCATCCTTTTAACAGGATAATTAACTTATCCCAATAGGGTTGTTTGAAACAAAAACCCTAATCTTGTTATGCCTGGAACAGGGAAATATTGCAAAATCCAGAAGGCATGAAGGAGCCCAAATATTTGCTGGTAGGACAGTTTTAAAAATAGAAAATGTTGCATTAATCACTATGCATTCATTTCTATGTTGAGCCAATGCAATTCAATACTGTGTGTGGTTTACACCTGACGTAGAAATATAGTGAGGCGTTTGAACAATATATTGTGTCCAAAATATCAAGGACCAAAATATTGTGATGGTAAGTGTCTGTCTAAGCAAGGTTTTCCTATACTTAACTCAACATTGTGTACCTTGGTAATATAAATGTTCGAGGTACGTAGCTATAGAGGTGAGAATAGTAAGTCTATACTAATCTATTTGCAGTTACTGTCTCATTATTTTGACCACACTATATTTTTGATATGGAAATCATATAAGTGAACCTATTGTCAAGCACTACAGACTTACTTTAGTTAAAAGGAAAGGAGCCGTTTGTTTTTAGATGTTCACTCAAAATCATTAAGACTCCGCAGGCCAGAAAAATGTATACTTAGGTCCTGTCTGCAATAGAGCTACCGGTGTGTAGCTCTATTGAAGATACAAGGCTGAGTCAGAAAACAGTGTTTGTCACTCAGCCAACACGTGTGCAGATGTTTGCACAAGTTTTTCCATGTATCCAGTGCAGGGCCTCTTACTGTTCCATTTGGGAACCTCAATCACAGCTGAGATTGCAAAATCAGGAGGGTTTACGGGGATCAGAATCCACTTCCTCACATCTCCATCATTTGCAAAAGAGTCTGTCTCAGTTACAAAGGCATCCATAGCTACTCACCCTCATACCTCTCTCAAATGTGTTAGTTCGATGAAGTAAATGCATGCTTCTGTAATGTTTAGCCCCTGTGTAGGCCATTCCCACAGACACTCACTGTCCGATACAGTCACTCACACACAAAGTCACAGATCAAAACACCAATTCGAAGAGCCACTCACTCATCTACGCAGCCACAAACAAACCCAGTCACTTACTCGTGCAGCCATTCAGACTCCTACTCACCCACCCATACAGTCAATAAACACCCACTTAGCCGCTGACAGAGCCACTTACACCATCACTCACTGACCCATATATCCACTGAAACACCCACTCACTAATACAGCCACCAACACAGCATCTCACTGATTCACACAGCTGCTTACACAACCCTTTATACACCCATATAGCCACTCATACACCAATAAGCACAAGGATACATACAGTCACACAGCCACTCACATGATATATATATTAAAAGTAGTATCACTGATTAGTAGTACACCTAGTATCCTACTTTAAGTTTTGTAGTAGCTTAGTATATACGTTTAGCAATCATAAACTCTTACAAAATACTTACACTCACTGGATGGTGTCATCAGTGATGTCATTTGAGATGTGATTAGTGATGTCATCAGTGATGACACTGACCATGTTATGAGTGATGTAATATGTGAAGTCATAAGCAGTGCATTGCGCGGGCGCAAGTTATGAATTTCTCTGGTTTTGTACAAGTGAAATCTGACCCTATCTGTATATAAAGCTCATGACGATTTTCAACCTCACTCGACCGTGATGTGATCATAGGATAATGATAAAAAAATAGCATATATTTTTTAGATACCCCTGTAGAAGGGAAGATGGAGTGTTCAGTTGGGTCTGTTAAGATCAGAGTCGGTGACAAAAACAGGAGTACACCTTTCTAACTTTGGAGTGCCTGCAAAATCCTCGTGCCTTCTTCAAACTTTCCTCACCTGTTCATTTGGCAACTTTCCTCAAATATGTGATTTTATTGTTGAATTTTGCACTGGAGAATAATCATTCAGAAGCTATTCACGTGTAGTAGCTGCCAAACCACGTCTTGTCAAAGAAACAGAAAGGTCGTGCCAGGAAACATGACATTGTGCTGAATAAAATGAAAGGGGTTTAAACAAGTATTACAAGCTTTTTATTTATGCTCTGTTTTTTTTTTTAAAACACCTCTTTTATGAGTGACACGCACCAGAACTCAGTGCTAAATGGTTACTCTTCCTGCACATTCCCTGCTTAAGGTGTTGTTTAAAAGAAAGACAAATCCGAGAGATATCGAGCAGGGACTTCTGCAATACATTTCTTGGTCATAAGCTCGTTTTACAGCCTAACGCTAAACAAAGCCTTTGAAATGCCGACATTTTAATGTGTCTGGAAATGCAGTGTTCTGCCTCTGGACTTCAGAGAGTCGGAAAGGACAAGGGCTGTTGCTATTTTTTGGCGGCAGCGCTAGTAGCCATGGATGTCCCATTCCGTCTGCGGTGCTAAAACCCCGGAGGGATCTGTTGACAGAATATCCAGTAGCACGTTCGTTAGTAACACGACCGTGTGCTCATGAGCTCATCCTCTCGGAGGAACAGCAGAGCACAGAAAGTGACCGCCAAGCACGTGCTTGGGCTGCCACTGCAAATGTCTGTTGTCCTTGATTAGTCAACGTCTATTCTCATCCTATGCCCTTTAACAGATGATGGTAAAAATGTTTTTGGATCATGAAAACATATATTTTTTTATGTAGTGTGTGTACATTTAAACAATGTTGAAAAATGGACAATATAACAAGCACTGACCAAACCAATACGTTAGGCTTTTGTATAGTGCATGCAAACAGACATGCATTCACACCTTGCCAAGATAGCTCTCTCTCAAACACACACGAAAACACTCCCACCCACACACAGACATATACATATACAGAGCGTGGCTACCAGATAGCCATACACATGCATACACAGCAACGCACATGAAGGAATCCTTGATGCACTCAATCTAATGCAGGAAATGACACTGGTTTAAAGCGCACTATATATATACAGGTATCCCTGGTCAATGATCAGCAGGAAGTCATATACAAAAGCCATCAAAAAATACAATCACTCAGGCAAAAAATCAACACACAGAGGCTCAGAGTCACACACACTCTCACACACCCAAACACCCACACGCACACGCAACCACACACATACATACACACACACTCACATGCCCTGAACACACTGAGCACGTTAAAAAAAAAAAGTATCTGCAGGGCCCCAAAATGTTATCAGACTGGAAAAGGAGGGGGTATATATATTTGAGTGAGGCAGGCCTTACTTCCTCACCTTTTGTTCATATCTCTTCAGCAGCTGCAGCATCCCTACTGACATCGCCCGATATATATCCCACCCAGTGGCTCTACATTCAATCTGACCTTCGAAAAGCATGCCTCCAAGGAGTGTGAGCAACAGTTCTTCGAATATTTCCATTGTGCCTTGTGAAAGTAGAAGAAGGGCTGCCAACCCCAGCAATGGTTAACGGTCACTTCACGGAATGTCTTTCATTGGTGTCCATGACAGTATTGGAAATGAAAGAGGGGTCTGTCTGCTGTCTCCTGCTGATGTAAATCAAAGCAGCTGTGGAATTGGACCAGGGCAGTGAAAGAGGTGAAAAAGAGTGCCATTCCTCTGAAAAAAGTGACGATTCTACCCACTGGCAACCAGTGGCACAAAGTAGGGACTGCATACATACCACACAACACACTTGCAATCAAGCAGCGAACAGGCTTCCATGAATTTACAAAGGTCAAGGACTGATTGAGAGACAGACAGATGATTGCAGGATTCGTGTTCTACTAGATTTAGGCCTTTTGATGAGGTAATACTGCTGGAGGGTGGCAAATCCAAATTTACCTAGTGGAGTGCCAAGTGATGGTGCAACATATAAACATTCCCTGAGGATTACTTAGTTGTGGGTCACACAGCTGAGAAGATATTCAGGAGTACTGGAGTGTCTGCTTCTCTCGAAGACTAACATAGCTCAGGTTTAGTGTTGCCATATGACTTTTCATGCACCAAAAACACGCATCCAGTTTACAGGTTTCAAATCCTGGGTTTTCCCTTTACAAATCAAGGTTTTAGAGTGGTTTAGCTTAATTGTGTGAAAAGGAGAAAGAAAACTTCCAACGTCCATAATGCCATGATCTCTTAATTAAATTCCCTGCCTAGAAACATTGCTTGTACCAAATATGGTTGGAGCTATACAGATCCAAGGGTCACATTGTAAATTGCATGTGATTACGGTGCCAGGTGTTACATTATACAGTATAAATACACTTGCTCTTTACAAAGCGGCAAATTTGAACCATGGTTGGTGGACTGGGGAATAGTGACATATAGAGCTATGACGCGCCAGTTTGTGACAGAAAGTACTGTGAATATGTACATCATCAGTTTAAACAATGCATTACACACAGTATAAGATAGGTTTCCCACAATATAAGATAGAATGCTGCACTGACAAGGCCATGAGCTAGTTGTCTGCAAAACTCTGAGTGAAACACTTTGATTTACACATTTGTACGAGTCATTGTTTCTGTGTAAAGTGCTCTGACACCCTACATTGGGATAAGTAGCCCAATCAAATAAATTAAATCAATGTGGAAGAAGGACTAGGGACAGATGAAATATCCCCTGGAGAAGGAAGTAATTGCTGGAGCGACAACAAAGATTGTCACACTGGTTGCCACCAATGCAAATCTGACCCTGAACTTGTGCAGTTGATACGGTGTAACATAAAATTGGTACACCTAAAGTGCTTGATCAGATACCAACAAATCGAAAGTGATGTATCTCAATTTACAAAGGGTAATCCGTCCCGTTGAGGCAGCTTATCCTTTATGAATCATGTAAGGTAACCTTGCGGAGCAGGCTGTGGTCCTAGGGACCAATGCATGTTCCCTCCGATGTGGTCCTGTTAGAAATGGGGTTTCTTGTTGGCTAGGGTACGCACCGAAGCCAGGCAGAAACCACCAATCTTGTAGGGCAAGGGAGTTGCACACCAAAGATAACCCCTGCTCACCCCCTTGGTAGCTTGGCAGAACAGTCAGGCTTATCCCAGAGGTAATGTGTAAAGCGTTTGTGCAGCACACTCACACAGCAGCGACACACTAGGCACCCCACAAGACACTCCACACAAGGTTATATAAAAAATAGCCTTTGTATTACTCATAAAACACATTACAACATAGTCACATATGTACACTGTGCCACCTGGCACTTAGGTATCACTTTATTCAGGATTATATACATTACAGGGCCAATTGGGCCACTGTCATCACCATCATAATTCAGTTAGAGTAAACAACCAGTAACTACGTCCACGTAGTTAAACGACTGTTATGTATTCCATCAGTGAATACAGCAATCAGTTAGGAACTTGGTAGCCGCTCAGTCCGCGTCCGAGTTCTGCCTCGTATGGCTGGTTCCTAACTGATTGCCGTATTCACTGATGGAATACATAAAGGTCGTTCAACTATGTGGACCATCTTCAATTCAATAATCGGATTCACTCCGGCTGAGCTGACTTAAGCTTTGGCTTATGCGCAATTACCTGAGGTCGTTCAACTATGTGGACCATCTTCAATTCAATAATCGGATTCACTCCGGCTGAGCTGACTTAAGCTTTGGCTTATGCGCAATTACCTGCGGAATTGCCCACACGGTCACAGAACAAGTGTGGACCGCCACACCATTATTTTGACAAGGAATCCACATACCACGAATCACAGCAGGTATGTGACAAGGCCTCATACTGACCCAGGTTGCCCCACCCTGTCCTGAAGAAGACCCGCAAGGCCAAGGTTCACACCATCCTCGTGGCCACAAGACGGGTCGAAACGTCGATGCCCCTGTAATTAGCCTGGACACTGTAAACACCCCCACCGTGCCACACAAGAATATAATTCTGCGTAAATTGAAATTGTAAAACGACTGAGTTTGTTTACTGTAAACGTGGCCAGACCCTATAGGACAGTGAATCACAACCAGTCCAAACATTTGAATGTATCAAGTTTCTCCCCTATGTCACTACCTTGAATTTTCCTTCACCACCTTTACACTTGAGCACCCTTACTTCTCGCACGTTCCTTCTGGAGCAACCTCCCTTGCTAAAAGATTTCGTACTGTCAAAACTCTTTGACTTTTTCACCAATTGACATGATAATAAAATGCATGGTGAATTAGATTATGGTTTGTTGCACTTCTTTGTTTAATCTTGAATAATATATTAAGTACTGTGAGCCTATAAATCGTTTTTTAAGAATGCTCATGAAATTATTTGCTGAATATACCAAACATGCATGTTATAATCACATCAGGCCCTACTTAGGTCTCCATTACGGTACAGCCCAGACCATGCAATATCAATCACCTGAGATCCTCACTGGCAATGTACCCTCAAGTCCGGGCATGACACATGCACATTGGGTAAACTCCCGTACTTACAGGTACCAAAGTATGGGCACCTCTACTCCACTCAGCAGCCACAGCGCTTACGTGTGGGCTGTGCGGTAATTGCAGGAACGGGACCTCCATCGAGGTATGCCACCCCGTCCTGCACTCTTGTGCCCCACACGAGGGATCACCACTGGTAGGGGAAGCACCAAGTTGGCCGGGGACCTCCCTTCACCCCAAGGACCAGAGATGAGTGTGCAGCTGCTCACGACCATGCGGCGTAGCTATGATCATGCCAAGGGTGTCAACGTACTTGCGGCCAGTTTCCATTCGGGGGGCCATCCTGGGTGCACACCACACTGGCCACAGACATCAGGATGAGGGCCCTCCCACTCCCTACTCGCGAAGTGCTTCCTGTGGACTGCCAGGAGGGGCAAGGATTCCGTTCCGAACTCCTCGGTGCGGCAGTGGCAGACAAGGAGTGAAGTCTCTGTCCACATTGCTCCTTTCCTTTCTTTGCTACTCAGCAGACTCAGTCAGTACGGGGGCACTCCTCGATACTACGGAGCCCCGCCCAAAAACAGGTGCCCTTCGCCTGACTTCCTGCTCCGGCTTCCCCCGCAGCTCCCGTAGTCTCGGCTGGGGGTCACAGAGCGAGGTCTCCGTCAGGCCAGACGTCTTTGTCCTCCTTCTGCGGCGGGCCCCTCCCCCCTAGGGCACGGCAACACGGGGTAGTCTCCTGCTTTGGAATTCCTTCACTTTTATAGCCATTCGGCCCCACCCATGACCAGGCTTAGCAGCTGCCTGACTTCCGACTACTGCAAGAGTATACAGGGGAAAGCGCTCCCCCAGGGGGAAACCGCAACAGGAGCCCCCGCTAGGGAATCTAATGCACAGAATCAGGAAGTGCCCCACGTGGTCCATTGAAACAGGGGACCACTCTTTGGCAATTCTCCAGTGCTCTAGCAGTGCACTGGGACCACGGAGGATGAACTAAGCACTCCAAGCCCAGGTCCAGGGGCACAGCAGCACTGGTGGAAGAGTGCTGGGGGACACGCCAGTGGGGCACAGATAGGCAGGCCAGCACCAGGGGCCTCAGAGCATAGGGGCAGTCCTTCTCTCAGCCCCTCAGAATATTCCAGTCTCTAGGTGTTTCCTCCTGGCAGTCCAGCAGCCTGCCAGCCACAGCTGCCTCTTCTGTCCCAGTAGTTCAGTGAGCACCAGTTCCATAACATGGGGTCACAGCCCCCATATTTATACCAGCTATGTCCCCCCCCCCCCCCCAAGCAGGGCTCTGTCCCCAGTCCAAACCAGTTCTGCGGGGCACTCAAAATGTTCTTGGTTGTGCACAACACCCTCCTTTGTCAGTGTAGGCTCTGGCCCCAGACACACCACAGGGGGGCGGAGCCAGCATTGTGTAGTGCAGGCACAGTCCTATTCAGGCCCAGGTGCTACCCCTCCCACTACTCCAAATGCAGATCAGCTTATTCAGCCTATCGCTCACTCACCTAGCCCCTCTGGAGCCACTGCACCTCCCCAGTCCCTGTCATCCAGAGCCGGACATGCAATTCACAACAGTCAGGCACAAAGACACATAGCACACAGAAATGCCCACTTCTAAAAGTGGCATTTCTAAAATAGTAATAATAAATCTGTGAACACCATTATTCAGCATTTATTACCACTATTCCAAACATACCAAACTTGACCACGCCACTCCTCTCATGTCAGGAATTATCACTGAAACAGATATCAGGGAATCCCCAGGGTATTCCTATGAGAGGGCAGCCTCACAGTAGTGAGAAACCAAAATGGCTGTATGTCACTACCAGGACATGTCACACAGTCAAGGCACATGTCATACCTTTTACCTACAGCGCACCCTGCCCATAAGGCTAGCTAGGGCCTACCATAGGGGTGACTGATATGTAGTAAAATGGAAGTCACAGAGTTGACACCCACTTTATGTGCCACTTCACAGCCGCAGTAAACTGTGCGCATGGGCCCTGCAATGGCAGAGGCCTGAGTCAGGTTTAAAAGGCTACTTTGGTGGGTAGCGCAAGCAGCGCTGCAAGCTCACCGGTAGCATTTAATTTACTGGCCCCGGGTATATGAGATACCACTTTACAGTGGACTGATAGGTAAATTAAACACACCAAACAGGTGTAGACTAATCTTACCATGTTTACCATAGGGAGCACATGCACTTTACACTGTACAGCAGTGATAAAGGGCCATATGTATGAAACTTTGGTTTTGCGATTCTCAAATAGCGATTTTTAGAGAAACGCTATTTGAGAATCGCAAAACACTAGGTATGTAGGATTGGCTAATCATTTTTCGAATCCTACATATTCCTTAATTGCAATTCGCAAATTGCAATTCGCAATTAAGGAATACCTCCCCATTCATTCCTATGGGCCTAGAGGCCCATAGGAATGAATGGGAAGACATTCTCAATTTGCGATTCTCAATTAGAGAATCGCAAATTGAGAATGCTATTTCAAGGGTGCCGGGGTGTCAAAAGTACACCCTGTTGCACCCCTGAAATGTACATGTGTGCAAATGTGGCACACATACATGCCCTTAGGGCATGTATTTGCACCATATGGCACTTTGAAAAATGCAAAAAAGTGCATTTTTCAAAGAAATCGCAAATTACCATCAACTTCAAGTTGGTGGTAATTTGCGATTCCTTAAGGCCAAATTGCACTTTTTCTGTGCTTCTTACATTACATTTAAGTAATAGCAATTTGCGATTCCTTAAATGCAATTCCAAAATAAGGAATTGCAAATTTTGCGATTCCTTATTTTGCGAGGCAGTTTTTCTGTCATACATGCGACTGAGCCAAATTGCGATCGTAAAGGCCGAAACTCTGCGAATTTCGGCCTTTGCGATTGGAATTTGGAATGATACATATGGCCCAAAGTGCCCAGGGTCCTAAAATCACCAACTCCGGGTCAGACAAAATACTAGAGGAAGGCAAAAAATTCAGGGATGACTCTGTAAAAAGGGCCAAGCCCAAAAGGTCCCAAACAGGAAGCATTTTTAAAAGAAGCATCTTTTCCATTCATTGGCACGTGCTTCTTTTAAAACACTTTTCCTGAGTGGGAAATCAAATGCAATGCCTGTCCTTTGTCGGTCACCAAACCTGGATTTGCAGCCATTCACAGGGCACCGCAAATTGTGACCTGCCTAATATTCATTAGATAGGTCATTTTCTGGGTGCCATCTCAGAATGGATATTTTACAATGTAACTTATTAGTAGTACGCTGGTCACACCACAAAACGACAGTTTGCAAAAACCTGCTGCACAATATGAAATCACTGTTTGCAACTTGCCTATGCACACATCAAGTTCATAATATCCTAAAATATAGCGACAATCTAAGGAATTAAAAAGACCCCCCTCTTTGAATTCATGCAAATGAATTGTTGTTTTTAAAAATATCTCTAAAAATATATAATGTCTTTTTTTTTAATCATGATTCACTTATAGTGGGCAAAGCTGGAATTTGGAAGAGTGTCAATACTGGCGATGAAGGAAATTACAGTCCTGTCCTTTAGCTTTCAAATACCCTCACTACCAAGTGCTACTGTTCAGGTTCGACTCCTATAGTGTTCCAAGCATACTAGTGACTCTGGCTTAGCTTGAGTCATTCCTAGGAAGCTATGCAGTATTCACTTAGGAAAATATGCACTGGCAAAACCAATAGATCTGGCGTTGGCTGCAAAACTTTTGGCTTTTTCCAGGTTTTTTTCAAACCGTAATTTTTGGGGAAGCTGACATACCCTAATGAATCTAAAAAAATGAATTGTCTGAAAACACAATATATTTTTGATCTCAAAAATCACATATTGCATTGTAGTCCCTGGCACTAAATGTAACTATTTTGTTTGTGTATGTGGTTCCTGTGAAAGGGTAGAATGCCATCATTTATAGTGAAGATAGCCAATGGCAGAGGCCTGAGACAAGTTTAAAAGGCTACTTAATGGGTAGAGCAAGCAGCGCTGCAAGCCCACCAGTAGCATTTATTTACTGGCCCGTGTATATGAGATACCACTATACAGGGGACTGATAGGTAAATTAAATACGCCAAACAGGTGTAGAATAATCTTACCATGTTTACCATAGAGAGCACATGAACCTTACACGGTACAGCAGTGATAAAGGGCCATATGTATGAAACTTTGGTTTTGCGATTCTCAAATAGCGATTTTTACATAATCGCTATTTGAGAATCGCAACACGCTATGTATGTAGGATTGGCAAATCATTTTTCGAATCCTACATATTCCTTAATTGCGAATTGACACACAATATATTTTTGATCTCAAAAATCACATATTGCATTGTAGTCCCTGGCACTAAATGTAACTATTTTGTGTGTGTACGTGGTTCCTGTGAAAGGGTAGAATGCCATCATTTATAGTGAAGATAGCCAATGACTAAAGTGTACTGATGCACTTCCACATGCTGAATGCTGTAGTGGGAAGAAGAAAATGTGAATAACGTAATATCAAATGAATGTATGAAGAAAGATTGCTGAAACATTTTAACCAGGCATACTATACACATCTTAATAATGAAATCTAAGGGTCTTGGCTAATGCCAGACCAAAGACCATAATGAGGCATAGTTGCTGGAAGATGGAAAGTACTAAGACCGCTAACTGTGCAGAAGTACCAGGACCTCCCACTTAATTCTCACCTGAGTACATCACCAGATAGTTTTCAGAGAAAACTTCTGAGATGACTGAAGGAGTGCCTAGCAGAAGAAATTAATGTATTTTAAAGAAGTACACATGTATGGGAGGCAATGCCCTGTTAATCAAAAAAACTACTTTTATAGTGCCATACCTGGACCTTCAGTTACGTTCCAAAGTAAAAACACATAAACAGTCTTAAATTCAGAACATAATATCATATCTTGATTCCAAGTCATAACCACATGTATTTATTGGAATAGTGAAACTCTCTAACGCTCAGGTCACTCGTCAGCCTCCAATACAGCAGATTTCATCGGAAATAAATCTCAGATTTTGTCAATTTAAGTGTTAAACCAAGGAATTTGCAAAACTGAGTTATTTCGTGCATCAATGGAGATACATTGAATGTTAGGTGTATAATTGTTAGGGGTGGGCGATATATTCTGCTTCTCCAGCAGAATTTTGGCAACTTTGCATTTCACTTGAAACACAGAGTTCCCGCTAAATTCTGCCGATGGCTACGTGACAGAGTTTGTTCCTGTGCGTGGCTAAAAAACGGTTTGTTGGTGAGTGTGAGCAAGATTTGGCGTCCCTTAGCACAATATTCAGTCGCTTGGAGGGCACCCAGCAAGATTTCTCCAATGCGGGCGGTCATGGGCAGTCGCAACTGTTCTCAGTCAGAAAGCTGCCGCTTGAATAGAAAACCTAATTGAGTGGCAGCAAGATCACCTAGAAAAGCTGTGCACTCTCTCCTGCCTTGTGGTGCAGTTCGTTCTGATTTTTTAGCATGCCGCACCATACGTTGTGATTTTAGCCAATAAGCCCAACCTACGAGAGGGTCCATTAGAACCATGGGAAGCACGAGAAACAAATCACTTATTTGGTTGGGTAACAATGCTAACCTGGGGTTGTTCTATTTGATGATTTGAAAATGGCGAGAAGGCTAAAACAGGTGGCAATGGCCCCAAAAAACTTCCAGGGGTCTGTGTAGTACTTTCCTTTAAGTGGCCTAGCTTGGTGAACACTATTTTGACTCAAACTAGTTACCCCAAAATTCCCTTACACCAAGTATCATTATTTCCGCTTGTCTGTTTTTATCAGCCAGAACTCTCTGGCAGTGGCAATAACATCCCTCTGGTACCCACCTGTGTCAACTAGGCACATCCCAGATTATGGCTTTGCTATACCAACAGTGAACAGTTTTAAAAGGCTGTCCTCCCTACTCTGTGTAGATTGACTTGATGCAGAACATCCAATTTTTAACAATTGATCAACATTAGTGTTTTGCCCATTTCCCAAGTAGTGTTGGTTAACTTCTATACCAATTCTCCACCAAGTGACCTTCCAATTATTTTGGGTCAACTCGAGTTCGAGTTGGAAAATACTTGTAATAGCAGTGGGAAAGATAACATAAATATGTGGGTTGGCGATTTTAATATCTATTTGTGCCCTTTGGATAAGGTCTGCGGCCTGACGGACATACATGGTTATCCTCTAACTCATTTCAAGCACTCCAGGTAAGGGGACAATTAAATGAAATGTTGTTTAAATATGATCTCGCTTTTTGCAATGAAATTTGTGCCCTCTGCGCATATTTTAAGAGTGCCTTTAATGGCAGAGGGGAAAACATTGTTATTGATTATATCGTATCTTCTTTCAGGCTTCTCTGCTATTTAATTTCAATACCCATAGTATTGCCATGAGCGATCTCTACCTCTAGAGTACGGATTTAAATCTAAAACATTTGACCACCCGTGTATCTCCAGCTAGTCCTTGTATTGTGACAAGTTTGAGATTGCAACACGCAATGGTCTTTCCCTTCGATGGCCGGAGATTGATACTGGTGTCTTTATGGATAGGTTGATTGCATCACATAGATCAGCCTTTGATACATGTTTAGATGCTTCTGCCACCCCCAGTGATATCACTAATGCCTTCCTTGAGATAATACAAGGGGCTAAGCAAGGCCTACTTGTTACAAGGCACCGTTCTAATGGTCACAGACAGGGATGGTTTGACTCAACGTGTTCTAAGGCCCAGAAACATCTTAACCCCTTCGATGCTGATGACGAGCTCAGCTCGTCATCAGCCATGGGTGACGTGTGCGGATGACGAGCTGAGCTCGTCATGTATCGCGGTTATTTGAAAACAGCCGCACAGCGCAAAAATAACTGCAGCAGCGATGCGGTTAAAGAAGCCTTGCACAAGACCCCTAGGAATGCAAAAGACATTAATGAAAGGAGGAGTGAATACAGAGCTGTGGTGAAGGGGAGGTAAATAGATGTAAGGAACAAAGCATTGGACTCACTCTATGAAGCCAGTCTTAAGATGGATAGTGCAGCCTTCTGGAGTGTGATTGATAGCCCTTACAGGAGAGAGGAGTCCACCCCTAGAATGGAGGCGGATAACACCAATATAGAGTGGGTTGTTCATTTTAGGATTATGTATTCTAAGCCAGATAATAAGCCAATAGTAATAGTGATTCATACTATGGAACCATCTTCCTTAGTATCCCATAGTGCTACTTCCAGACTAAAAGGGTCATTAGGATCGCGGACGGCATTGAGTCCCTCCGCGACCCCTGAGTAGGAGGGAACGTACGCATGGGCTGCGGTGTTCCCTCTGTGCAGATTAGGATGTGACCGCCAGGGTGGCGGTCACATCCTCTATTTTTAACATTGCGGCGGGTGGAGCTTCAAGCTGCACCGCAGCAATGTTAAAAATGCACGCATTGCATTTGTATGTAGAAAATGGCAGGCACCGCGCGGTGCCTGCCGCTTTCTGCATACAAAAGCAGGGGGGTACCATAGGTACCCACCATGTGCACCCCCCACCCCCCCCCCTTCACCTAGGGGGCCCACAACGGGCCCCCGCAGTGAAGTTACACATGCTTTTCCACGGCGGAAAAGCCGCAGCGGAAAAGCATGTTTCCGAGCACATCCTAATCTGGCTGACGGTGTCTGAGAGACACCGTCACCATATTAATGCTTTTCCGCCGCAGTTGTAAGCCAACCGTGGCGGAAAAGCTGCGGACGGAAACCAGGACCCACCAGCCATCCTAATGTGGCGGTGGGTCCTGGTGGGTCCGCAGAGTATTTTCCGCATCCTCCGGGCCGGCGGTGGCTTCCGCCGGCCCGGAAGATGCGGAAAATCCTCCATCCTAATCAGCCCCTAAGTTTTCTCTTGAGGAGGTTAGATGGACGTTAAAGGTGGAAAAACGCCTGGCCCTGACGGTATACCCATCGACATTTTTTAAATCTAATGCCCCCTCTGGGGTCCACTATTAACTTGGGTGTTAGGTACTGTATGAGCTACAGGTTTCCTGAGTAATTCGCCAGAATCACTTATAGTCCCTATTTATACAAAGGGCGACTGCTTTTCACCAGCCTGCTATCCCTCTATATCTGTGTTAGATTCCTTAGTGAACGTGATAAGACGTATTATCTAGAGTAAATTGGAGTAGTGGGCCGCAAGTATTTATATATTATCAGTCCTGCCACAGGGCTTCCGTAGTTTGCTTGGGACCGTGGAATAGAGTCTTGAAAAAGCTTAAAAATAAAAAGAGTGTAGTTGTGCACAAATATAATTTCATTCATATGCACCACTACCAGTAAAATCCCGTAGAACAAATACACCACAGATAGTAAATGTCACTGCTGCAACCTATGATATTTTGGTGAAGTACGTCATGTTTATTCAGAGTGGTTTATGTCACGAAACCGTGAACACAACTGGAGAAATTCATATATTTGAAATCTGTGCTGTGGTATCATGTAAAAGAACGCCGAGTGGAATTTGGAAGCGTTTACATTTCAAACACTACCAGCACCATGACTTCCAGTCGTCTCATTATCATGTAATGAGATAATTGTTTTTATATTTAAATAATTATCATTACGCTAGAGATTTTTTTTACTCAAAGTGATGACTAATTGATGCATATTTTAGTGTTGTCAAGGGGCAGGCTACTTTACTAAAAACAATCCTCCAGTTATTCAGTTTTTGCCATTAAATCTGTCTGAATCTTTTAACTAATGATCAGTAAATTGGAGGAAAAGTAACACTAAACGCGATCACAGCTGCCAATAATAAAGAAGGAACCGGTAACAATGTCTAATATGAATTAAAGTCCCTGGAACTGGTTGTGATAATGCATTAAAAGTTGGCATTTCATCATTTGGGTAAGGCTATGGACTTATGTGAATACGGCCTTCCCTTTGCCAATTCATGCGCTCCATGTTGTGCAAGCATGTGTATAGGAGAAGTGTTAGAAATTAGGCTATTGGTTGACTGGGGTATGAGCCCTGGTCAAGCAGCAACTACAAATCTAGCCAGAGTATGAGGCAGGCAAACCCTAAATTAACCTGTGCTCACCCTCTGGTAGTTTGGTGCAGTGCAATCAGGCTAAATTTAGAGGCAATGTGTAAAGTATTTTTACAACACTTCAAACAATAAATACAGTGAAAACACCATACAAAAAGATTCCACACCCGGGTTAGGAAAATAGAGTAGATTTTAATAAATAAAACAAGACCAAAATGACAAAAATCCAAGCAGCGAAACTGGAGATATATTTCATTTAAAATTTGAAGGTAAAATATTACCAAAATCACAACGCGCCAACAAGGGATATCTGATCATGGGACAAAGTCACAAGTTCAGGCTGACCGTGATGCCCCATGGGCCGGCCACAGGGATCAGGTTAGGTCGGGTAAACAAAGTACCTTAAGTCCTAGTTGCAGAGCATTGCATGGATCCGAGGCAAAGAAGCATCACACAGTCTGAGTGATGTGCCAGTTCTGAGATGCAGCAAGGCTGTGCTGTGAGTTCCTGTTGTGTCATCGCCGAAGGTCCCATCGACGGGGCTTCCAATGTGAATGCAGGATGCAGCATGCAGCTGGGGATGTGTTGTTCCGAAGAGCTGCAAGGGCAATGCAATCCTTTGGCGCCGGGCCTAATTCATGCAGCAGCAGCAATGCATCGGTTCTGCTCGAGAATATGCCACTCAGCTGAGGGGATGTGTTGGTTTGGCTCGAAGATGCACTGCTCAGCTGAGGAGATGCGTTGGTTTGGCTTCAGGATGAGCCGCTCATCAGAGAAGATGTGTTGGTTCAGAAAATAAGCACCTTAGGTCTACTTCCAAGGGTCCAGGACTGGTATGGCACCACTTGGCAGGGTAGAGTCCTAGATGGCAGAGTCCAGGTGCAGATGCAAGGTTGTTGGAAGCCTGTTATGTCCCTGGGGTTTCTGATCAGGAGGCCAGCCAACTAGCCTTGGCGTCACTCTGGGTTTTGGGTTCAAGAGATGAAGGTCCAATACTTCTCACCCAGGCAAGCAGCAGGTCAACATAGCAGGGCAGCAGTTCTTCGAGAGCAGCAGTCCAGCGGAGTGCCAGTCCTTCAGCAACACAGCAGGCCTTCTTGCTGGCAGGGTATCCACAGGATCAGAAGTGTACTGATGTGGTGGTGTCTGAGGTCCAGTATTTATACCCTGTAGTACCTTTGAAGAGCAGGAAACTACAACGACAAGCCTTTTAAGTGCCCAGATGTCCTGCCCTGGCTCCAGACTCACTACAAGGGACACAGCCTATCCAGGTGTTAGTGAGGCTTGGTTCAGTTCCGTCCTCCCATCCTGCAAGGATGGTCCATCAAGTCACACCTAAGATCCCATTGCGTGTGGCTGTCTAGGTGGAATACATAAAGCTCAACTGTCTCCCAACCCAGACATGTGATGAGAGACAGGCAGAAGGTAACAAATCGTTTAAATAAAAAAATCTACTTTCTAAAAGTGGAATTTTCAGAATTGCAATGTAAATTTGAATTAACCATAAGTTTGGATTTTACATTGTGATTACAGAGACACCAGATTTGGGCTAATCACATCTCCCCATTTGAAAAGTATGCTTATAAAATGTGAAAAGGTAATCCCAATGTTATTTAATGGGAAATACAAGCCTTGCAGTAGTGACAAATTAATTTAAGAGTTTTCATTACCAGAGCATGTAAAATATAAATCTACATGCCTTGCTTTTTAAAGACAATGCACCCTGCCTTCTAGGATGTGTAGGCCTACCCTAGGGGGTCTAATATATATTACAAAGGAAGGTTTGGCAGGGCAAGAGGTTTCACTTGCCAGGTTGACATGGCATTAAAACTGCACATACAGGTTCTGCAATGACAGACCTGAGACATGTTTAAAGGGCTACTTAAGTGGGTGGCACAATCAGTGCTACAGGCACACTAGTAGCATTTGATGTACATGTCCTAGGCACAAGAAGGGCGCTCTACTAGTGACTGAAGGTAAATTAAATATGCCAATTATGGTAATGCCAATAAAAACATGTTTAGGGGTTTGAGCACAAGCACTTTAGCACTGGTTAGCTGTTGTAAAGTGCACAGAGACCTAAGGCCAACAGAAGCAAAATGCAGCTAAATTGGAGGCAAGCAGGTCAAACGTTTGGGGGAAGACTACCCTAAGGGTGTCAGGTCTAACTGGGGGGGACACACTGATTGTGTGCCATCCAGAAAGTGGCAAAAATACATTATGCTCCAGTCCACATGCTACAAAGGCATTAGAGGGTTTCACAAACCCTCTAGAGCAGCGGGTCTTAACTTTGGGTTGCAGACTCTTTAGCATTGACAACACCTACTGAGAGGGTCCAGGACTGTTTAGAAAAATAAGTAATATTAACAGATTCATAAATTATCTAGACATCAAAATTTTAAATTAATTTTTAAACGCTCTGTAAATGTGAAGGTATTTGAAGCTGGAGGCTATAAATTAAGCTTATCCTTATCTTGATTCATGGGAGAAGCACAAGTACAGCACACAGAATCTAATGTGGATGTATGATGGCCTTTAATGAAGCACTGGTATTTGATCACAAAAAGAAATCACATTTTTTTGAGAATTAAAACATTTCATAATTCTTCTATTTATTTGATGTATATTTGTTTTGATTGTATTGAGTTGCAAATTGTACAATTGCTTAGGTTGGGGTCCCAGGCTGCCAGTAGTGATTCAGGGGGGTCCACAGAAGTAAAATGGTCAGATGTTTACGAACTACTGCTTTAGAGGGACCCAGTTATAAAAGGTTGACGTCTACGATTTTGCTCGCCATGGATAGGCTTCCTGGCCTCATTGAATATTCGGGGTGGTGCTACCGCTATGGAGACAATGAAAGTGCAGCAAAGGGCCGTGCATGAACGTGCCCTTTGCCATGGTCCCTGAAGGAGGCCCTAAAATCCCCCTTTAGTCTTGCAAAGCTCCTCCATGACCCTTGGTGTACACTGAGACTGAGCCCTTCCTGGTGGGGCACTCAACCCTCTTCAATGGCCAAGAAGGGTCGTGTACACACAGAGCAACAGGTAAGCCACTGATCAGTGCCTGCCTGCTGCACGCTTTTTTGTGCTTGCATTAATTAGCTTAATAAGTTCAATACTATGTTACCAGGGCCACAACTAGTAACTAGTGGAGAAGTGTGGCTCAAGTGGTTGGAGCGGCAGACCCTGATGCAGAGGTCTGGCCCGGACCAGGGTTCAATTCCCCGCCTCGGTGGGTCTTGGGCTCAAATTTCCCCGGACCTGACAATTCTCGCCTCGGTGCCTATTCAAATCATGGAGTTCCACTCTGCAACTCTGGGCAATAGCTTGCTTAATCTCCACGACGGCCCCTCTCAGCGGGATGCCTGGCTTTCACCTTGGGGATGCCCAGTAATGGGTTATCTAACAGGGGAATACCAGGACGGGTTCCCTAAGCAAACAAAACAGGTGATGGACCGAATGTGGATCAATGTCACACATTCACCCCAGTCCAAAGATCTGGGCCCAAATCCATCGTTTTTTTGCACTCCACACCACCCCGGGTTAGACAATGGCGATATGCAAATCAGCTCTAACCCTGTGCCCCATGGGAACAGTCCAGTCCGAACTACAAAAGCCATGTCCTTCCCAGAACGGAATCAAGCATCCGAGGACCGGACCGGTTTCGAGGTAACACCTCTCATCAGCCCGGCTAGCTTGACTCCAGTGGTGTGGAGTGCCTGGGACCCACGTCTGAGCATCCCCAGCGCACTTATGGCGGAATTTGCAAACAAAACAGGTGATGGACCGAATGTGGATCAATGTCACACATTCACCCCAGTCCAAAGATCTGGGCCCAAATCCATCGTTTTTTTGCACTCCACACCACCCCGGGTTAGACAATGGCGATATGCAAATCAGCTCTGACCCTGTGCCCCATGGGAACAGTCCAGTCCGAACTACAAAAGCCATGTCCTTCCCAGAACGGAATCAAGCATCCGAGGACCGGACCGGTTTCGAGGTAACACCTCTCATCAGCCCGGCTAGCTTGACTCCAGTGGTGTGGAGTGCCTGGGACCCACGTCTGAGCATCCCCAGCGCACTTATGGCGGAATTTGCAAACAAAACAGGTGATGGACCGAATATGGATCAATGTCACACATTCACCCCAGTCCAAAGATCTGGGCCCAAATCCATCGTTTTTTTGCACTCCACACCACCCCGGGTTAGACAATGGCGATATGCAAATCAGCTCTGACCCTGTGCCCCATGGGAACAGTCCAGTCCGAACTACAAAAGCCATGTCCTTCCTAGAACGGAATCAAGCATCCAAGGACCGGACCGGTTTCGAGGTAACACCTCTCATCAGCCCGGCTAGCTTGACTCCAGTGGTGTGGAGTGCCTGGGACCCACGTCTGAGCATCCCCAGCGCACTTATGGCGGAATTTGCAAACAAAACAGGTGATGGACCGAATGTGGATCAATGTCACACATTCACCTAAGTGCGCTGGGGATGCTCAGACGTGGGTCCCAGGCACTCCACACCACTGGAGTCAAGCTAGCCGGGCTGATGAGAGGTGTTACCTCGAAACCGGTCCGGCCCTCGGATGCTTGATTCCGTTCTGGGAAGGACATGGCCTTTGTAGTTCGGACTGGACTGTTCCCATGGGGCACAGGGTCAGAGCTGATTTGCATATCGCCATTGTCTAACCCAGGGTGGTGTGGAGTGCAAAAAAACGATGGATTTGGGCCCAGATCTTTGGACTGGGGTGAATGTGTGACATTGATCCACATTCGGTCCATCACCTGTTTTGTTTGCGGGTTCCCTAAGCAAGCGCTTAGAAACCGGTCGGTGATACAGCGCTATATAAATGAACTACATTTACATTTACATAACTGTGCATTGCATCTCAGTCGTAACTGGTGTACCTGTCTTGTTGAAGGCCCGTTGTTTCTGTATAGTTTCTTTTAACAACAATGGGTCAAGTCATTTATATTAATGTGTGGTCATCTACAAGTTTTAGACACAGTCAGCGATGCTTTTTTGTTGTCAGTTCTGGGTCATATAAGAACCAGAAAAGTAAACTTGTCAATATATTAATCATTCTGCAACAACAGACATGTTAATTAACTGCACCACTGAATAAATGATTTTCGTGGTATAACCATCCACCCTGGACTCTTGTCCTATGGAAAAACTATTCTATGAATTTAAAAAAACAAAAAAAGATTTCCATTATGTGTGCCAACACTACACTGATGTATCACCAAGCAAAAGAAGGAAGGGTGAGGGACTACGTAGGCCTTAGACGTCACAACAAAAAAACATAGGACGCAGGAGCTCGGATTGGTTCAGGCAGACTGATTAAATATCCTGCTTTTCTCAGAGCTGCTTCTTTAATATTGTTGTGCCTCAGAATAGGACTTTATGCACTAGTCAAGCTATTGGGTTCTCCGTTTTGAAATTGTTCTTTTCTCTCTGTCTCGACCCGTCCACCCCGCCACTGACCCAGTGCATCTTAGCTTAACCCAGGTTATATTGTCAATTCCGGGCTAGTTTTTGGGAAATATTAACCATCATGTATTTTAATTGGGCTGTTGCAAATAATTCTTGTGGCAAGTATTTGTGACACAAAATGTGATCTAACTTTTGTTGCTCTTGAATCCAAGTAATGGCAGGAAACTTGCCCATACAGTGCTTGATTGATGGATGTTAGACCTGGCACCATTGGTGTGGGTCTCCCCTCTATTTTATACTGTTGCCTCCTGTGTTTTTGCTATGTTGTTGCTGGTCGAGATGCTTTGGGCACTTTGCCACTGCTATTCAGTGCCAAAGTGCAAGTGCTCCCTATTGCAAATTGTTGTAATGGATTAGTGACTCCATGGTTGGCTTATTTGATTTACTTGTCAGACCCTAGTACAGTGCACCATGTGTGCCAAGGGCCTGTAAATCAAATGCTGCTGGTGGGCTTGCAGCACTGGTTGTGCCACCCACAGAAGCAGCTTAT
Source organism: Lissotriton vulgaris (assembly GCF_964263255.1). NCBI lineage: Eukaryota > Metazoa > Chordata > Amphibia > Caudata > Salamandridae > Lissotriton > Lissotriton vulgaris. The sequence continues at coordinate 689,083,852 of NC_141696.1, forward strand.
AAAATATGGCTCTGGCCTGCCATTGCAGAGCCTGTGTGCAGTCTTTGACTGCACCCACTTGCTAGTCCCTAAACCTTACCTTTTCTACATGTTAGTCACCCCTATGGGCAGGGTGCATTGTATGTGAAAGGTAGGACATGCCCTCGGAGATCCGCGACAGCACAACAGGTTCCTAAAGGGTCATGATCAACAAAGTCGGTCAACACCTCTGCTGGATATCTCTACAGGGGCATTTGCAGCACAACGCTAGCTAATGCTTGGAGAGGGAATCCCCCTACCAGACGTATAGCACCTTAGCGTGTGCAACACATATCTGATCATACACCCACTTAAAGTGTAGATCGCACCTTCACATAACTTTCGGTCCTGAGGAAAGCCAGTTTTAAAGAAAGGCCTGGCTGAAACATGTAGACCACACCCGGATGTTTGAGTCCCTAACACTCACTCCACTAACATTCATTGCCTTGCTTTTAACGCTAACAGAGGCCCAGACATTAACATTAACCCCCTTGAGAACTGGGACCACTGTATAGCTTTTAAACTTTCACTTTCACGTCACACACACTGCATGCTCAGCAAAACACCAGCTGCGCTGTAACACAGGTGTAGAAGCACACCCGGGACACATTCGGTGTCACTGGGTGGGCCCGATGATGAAGCATGCCACCAACTAGGTTGGTGGGTGAGGGCTTCATAAAGAACCTAATAGTTTCCCCTTCCCCACACAGTCCTGAGTCCTGTACCACTCACAAATAGGCGTGTCCTCTTTTTGATTACATATAAAGGTAAGGTAGGACATGCCCTGATGTGTGTGGCATGTCCTGATAGTGAATTACAGCCAACTTCGTTTTTCACTATTGCCAGGCTACCTGTTCCCATAGGCCAGAATAGGCAGTTTGATTATAATATCTTATAATCCTAACTGACCCAGGGAACAAATTAGAAATTCGAGTTTAGTATGCCTGAACTCAGAATGTTAAAATACATATTTTAGTGAGGGTGATTTTTACATTCGGTGTTCGAAAATACCACTTTTAGAAAGTAGGTATTTTCTTTCCTAACCAGCCAGTATGTCTCTGATGGGTTTGTGTATTCCATGTCTGGTTTGTGAGTGACAGGGGGCTGGAGAGGGTCTTGGCTTCAGGGCTGGGTTGAATAGGACCTGCATTGAATAGAGAGTAGGGGAGGAGATTTCCTTTCACTGACCTGAGCCAAAATAGAATAGCGAGTAGGGGGAGGAGATTTCCTTTCAGCTGCCTGGGCCAGGTCTGCTCTCAAACAATGCTGTCTCCACCTCCTGCCAATAAGCTGCACCCAGGAGGACAGAACTGGTTTTGACTAGGTACAGAGACTCTCTGCTTTCAGAGAACAAAGGATTTTGCAGTATAGATATTGGGCCCCAGACCCCAGAACTTTAGATCATTTCTGGGAATCAAGACGTACCCTTTGCCAAAGAGAAAAACCAAGGAAACTGAACGAGGAGACTGCCCCTGTGCTGTTTGGAGTTGGCCTGCAGTGGTTACTTATTGCCAAGGAAAAGAAAAAAGGAACTTTGTGTGTACTTTTACAATCTTGAGGAAGATCGTCAAGGGCTTGAAGTTGAGCATGACTCCTGTTCTGATCTCTCAGTGCCACAAAGACTTCACCACCAGTCCCCTTGAATTCCCTTGATGGAAATTCTAGCCGTCGCATCGCCGAAGAAGCGTACTGCAGCTGTTCGCTGTTGCATCGGAGACGAAGCGCTTTGCATCACTGGAGAAGCGTGCCGCCGCTGCAGAGGTTGCCGTCGCATCACCGGAGAAGCGTGCTGCAGGGCCTGTTGCGGCTCCAAAGTTCATCGATTTTGCCACACAGCTGTTGGGCATGCACGCATCACATCCAACGTTGTCGCATCGCAACCAAGACGCCATTTTGTCGCATCTCACCGTATCGTCATATCGCATCAAGGCACCATCTTGTCGCATCGTAATCGGAATGCAGTTAGAAACTGATGCTCACCTCCTCTCCGATAAGGAACCGAAGCATCACCTCCCCTGCGCTGCAGTAAGGAACCAACGCATCACCTCCCCCAAAGCAAGGAACGGACGCATCACCTTCCCTGCGACCCTTTTGTTTGTTTTGCGTGATGCATCCAAGGTACTTTGAGAGCAAAGTGTTGCATTTACCATCTACATTGAACTAAGCTATCTCTACCATTTTAAAGTCATCTTCTTAATATTGTATTGTGGATGTTTGTCGTTTGGTCTTGTGTTAAGTCTAGTAAAGGTTACTTATTTTTCTAAACTGGTGTGGTGTCCATTTGTCGTGTTTTCACTGTATTACTGTACGTGTTCACTAAAGCTTTAAACACTGCCTCTGAGATAAGCCTGTCTGCTCGTGCCAAGCTACCAAGGGGGTGAGCAGAGGTTATCTAGGACTGTATCCCCCTTATCCTGACTAGAAGCAAGGGTCCCTATTTGGACAAAGGTGCAAACCATTGCCAACTAGAGACCCCCATTTCTAACAATGGACAATGATGAAAATCTAAATCTGTGGCTTCCCTTTATGAACTATGCATCTTTCCCTGCTAGCTGAGTACTAGTGAGTAACACGGACTGCATTAGTCCTTTGCTAGAGACATAGTATTGATAGGTGCCTTCTTCCTAAAACTAGTACAAGAACATTTGAAAAAAGATGACTAATGTAGGAAGCCCCACTCAATTAATAGGCTCAATCCTTATCAGGGTGAACCACAAAAGTCACTAAATTCTCCTGTACTTACCCCTCTGATAGCTTGGCACAAAGCAGTCAGGCTTACCTTAGAGAGGAAATGTGTAAAGTTTTTATGCAGCTTACAAACAGTAATAAAGTAAAAACACATCACAAGAAAAATCAAACCAATTTATAAAAGTAGGGGCTTATTTACAAGTCCTTGGGCAGCCGGTGATTCACTTTTTTTGATGCCCCAGTGGTGCAGTGTGCTGGACCCATATTTACAAGGCCATGCAAAGCCACCCTGTGTGGCTTTTCATGGCCTTGTAAATATGACATATATTTAGAAAGTAGCAACAGAGGGAAAAGAAAACCTGGTTCCTCTCCACTCATCAAACATCAAAACACCAAGACCAGGTTTCTAAGGCGCTTTTTATTAGATTCAAAACTTTATTAAACGTGTGCGTAGTACTGCCATTTGCTAAGTTCTATATACTATTCTTTTTTATTTCTTGTTTGTAAAGTAGTCACACCACTTATAGCCGCCTTTCTTTAAACATTTTACGGAAGAAAGTCCTCCAACAAAGGGGTTTCTTCAAGTTAGCCTAGTGTGAACCCCACAATCACAAACCATGAAAGATAATGTAAAAAAGTGTGAAAAGACAAAATGACCCCTCACGTGCGCACCACCAATGGGATAACTGGTTGATACTCACCAATTGTGCCCACTTTTATCATCATTGGTGGTCATTTTGTCAAAAGAAAAAGGGAAAGTGTCCAAACAGAAAAGTGTAGGAATCAGACGCAGTGAAGTGAAGTAGGTCACATCCCGCAATGTAACCAAATGTGATTTAAAATTGAGAAAACAATCACAAAGCAATCTCTTTATTATTTACTGAGTGTTTTTATCACATTAAAATGTATAGGTTGACATTCATGTATACCTTTTCAATTGCCAACATGTTTTTTTGGCACAGAAATGAAGGCAAATTAGTCAGGGCCAAAGCACTCCGCCAAAGCACCCGTATTGGACACACCGTTATGGAAGACTGTCAAATGCAAAAAGCGACACACAACATACTGCGTCACTCACCCCTCTACCAACCAAAAAGTAGGAAAAACGCTCTATTTTCAACTAGTTCACTTGGCAATATTTACCCTCAGATAGCCATTGTCTTTAATACCAGCTTTCACTTTTGAGGTCACCTAAAAAACTCCATTTATGAGTCCTCCTTGTGAAATGACCATACAACTGTTATGTCAATCTGAAGTGGAGCAAAAAGAAATTAAAAAACATATTCAGCAGCATGCAAAACAGAAGGAGCACAAATATACAAACTGCGCGTGTATGAGAGGAGCAATTCACCATTAGGCTCCATAGTAGCGTGCACGTATATTACAGCCCCATTCCCATGTACTGCTGTTTCATAGTCTAGCTATTGTTTTTATCACTCGAAAACGGGTTCCTTCAGTTTCTAACCTGTTACAAATATCACCCGTTAACACATCCAGGCCAGCCTACCCTCTACCTCTTTACTTCTTGGGGCCTCATAGAGCGCGTGGTCAGCTGCTGTGGGGTCTCATTGTAAACACACCAGTTTTCAACATCCCCTTGCTATCACGTGAATGCCACTAGTCATGTGCCAGGGGTTGCCCTCGAGAAGCCTCTACTCGCTGGCGCCATTTTGCATTGGGGAACCCCAATGATTACCTTTTTCAAAGAGCAGCACCGCAAGTGTTCGCGCTACAACTGCTCGAACTTTTGTAATGCTTTTCATTTCCCCTATTAACGAAAATCCCACATTGACTTGACACACTTCTGGATTTTGCAAAGGGGAAAACACGAGCGCCACAACTTCTCCAATGTTCATAATACTTTCCAAGTCTCATATTTAAAAGGATTACCACATTGGCTAAACCTGCATGTAAATTTTACAAAAGGGAAGACATCTATTGCTATGCTAGTCCAAAATAGAATATTTCATCACGTTGTTATACTAGACTGACCTATTGGAGATTCATTTTCAATAGATGTGAGCAGAACTCCCTTATTGCTTACACACTGTATCTTGATAGTGCGCCGCCTAAAATAGGGCAATCACATGCATACATAGGCTCAATCACCAAACGGTGATCCACATCTTCATCACACGATGGTTCATACAGTTAGTCACTGGCAACAAACTTAACATAAAGCAATTATGCTTTATATGAAAATACTGGTTACCCTAATGTTGTGTGTTAACCCCTTCTACGCTGATGACGAGCTGGGCTCGTCATGGCGTAGCCCGCTCGCACGCTGATGACGAGCCCAGCTCGTCACGTAACATGCGGTTTTAAAAAACTCAGCGTACGAGCGGAATTCCGCCCGCACGCATGCGGTTAAATACATATCCTACCAAGCACATTCTCCAAAATCCATGGTGGAGTTGGTAATTTAATACTTCTACCACTGAAACCAAAAAGACAGGATAAAGCGCCATTCTTATAAGGACATTTATTATGTTAGGGGCCCCTAACAATAAGAGGAGGAACTCCCAACTACCAGTAAAGGCACAGTTATAGGGTATCCTACCTTCTTAACAGGCTTCTAACCATCAAAGGCACTGGACCTATTCTAGACATTAACCAACTTTGTTCCACTCAATATATTCGTTGAGCCCATATTGGTCACTTTTTTCTTGGTATATCCAGTGAGCTTCTTTAGAGGCCAGAATTCTCTCGATATTCTGTGGGTTCCCTATTACCTTTTCAAGGACTACCCAAGTGAAACTGTGTTTTTGTAGACGGCAGTGTTGCACCAATTTCGTAGTTAGTTTTCCTGACTTTATAGTGTTCAAGTGTTCCTGTATTCTAATTTTAGATTTTTCTGGACGTAAGTCTTATATACTAGAGGTTACATTCACACGTCAGCCTATATACCACATTCATAGTATTACAATTGCTGACGTGCGTAAGGAACAATTCTCTACCTGAACTAAGGAACACACTTGAAGTTTGCTTAGTCAAGGGACACACCATATATGACCCACAGGGAAAATGACAGTTTGGAATCGTAGTTTCAATTTTTTTTGTGCCAACGGAAGACGGATATGAACTAATTTGTCCTTCAGATTACACACCCTTTTGAAGGCAAATCTTAGTGGTGGCATCTTGAAATCCTTGTTAGACAGGATAGACCAGTGTTTACGTATAGATTTTCTGATTCTTGTTGCTAGTGGATAGAATGTCATCACCACTGGGACACACTCATCTCTCACCTTTTCATTCTTCTCTAGCAGTGCACTGCGCGGAGCGGTCAAAGCCCTCTTGTTAGCTTGTTTTATTATTTTGAGGGGGTAGTTTCTCTGTTGTAACTTCTTACTGAGTTCTTCAGATTGTTCCAAGTATGTATTGACCGAGGAACAATTTCGGCGGTAACGCAAAAACTGGCCAACCGGCAGATTGTCCCTCAATGCTCTCGGATGGTAAGAGTTATATGACAGAAGCGAATTTCTGTCTGTGGCTTTTTGGTGGACACGTGTAGTCAGCGAATCTTCATTGACTTCTATATCCAAATCCAAATCCAAATACACAGCAGAACTGTTTCTATATGACCAGTTAAATTTCAAACTTGGATCTTGCCGATTCAGCCAGTTTAAAAATTTCAAGAGAGCCTCTTCTCCTCCCAACCATATGCAGAGCACGTCGTCTATATATCGCTTCCAGAGGCGTATATTCCTCTGGAAGGGTTTGGTAGACTGATAGACGACGTGCTACTCCAAATGGCCAACATATATACATGCCAGACTGGGCTCCATTGTTGCACCATTGATGTACCTGTTGTCTGGAGGTACAGGTTCTCCGTATAGCAAAAATAGTTTCTAGTAAGGGCCAATTCCACGCACTGCAGTACAAAGGACTGAGGCGCATCGTAGAACCACTCTTGCTCCCCCAGGGCATGCGCTGCTGCCACCAACCTTTCATCCTGGGGGATGCATGTGTATAGGGATTCTATGTCAATGGTAACCAAGAACTCTTGATTACCATCAAATCGTATACCATCTAAAATATTCAAAATCTCGGTGGTGTCTTTGACAAAGGCCTGTTGTTTAATAACAGATTCACGTAAAAATAAATCGGCGAATTGAGATAATGGTTCCAAGATTGATTGGATCCCCGATACAATCGGTCTTCAGGGGGGCGGGCATGTAGGTTTATGGATTTTAGGAAGGATATAAAAAGCTGGGGTCCTAGGCTTTTCATTAATAAGAATTCCGCTTCCTTCACTGTAATCCATTTATTTTATTTTGCTTTGCCTACCATCTCGCAGATTGTCTGTTGGGGTTCGCCTGCTGGGTCATGACTAAGGGGCTGATAGTTAGTGCGTACCTCCAATAGTCTGTTGACTTCAGGATCACAATCCTTCGTGTTCATCACAACCACTGCCCCACCCTTATCAACTGGTTTTATGGTCAGGGAGTGGTTGTTTTGTAGGCTCTTAACAGCACTCCAATCCTCTTTTGTCATATTTCTGTGATTTTGATTGTTGTTCATTGTTTCAAAGTTGGCAATATCTTGTAAAACTTTGGCTCCAAAAACTGCTATAGCTCCTAGAGAAGTGGACGGTGGGCAGAACTGTGATGATCTTTTAAGATCGGTATTAAACACTGCAGGGGAACCTTAAATTTTATTGGCAAAGATTTTTTTAAATTTTATCCTGCGCATAGTTTCATGGAATTCCACTCTGCATTTAAAGGAATCATGTGTAGGTGTGGGGACAAACCCCAATCCCTTGTTTAAGACCCTCTCTTCACCTGTCGTCAATTCAGGGTCAGACCAATTAACCACGATGTTATTCAGGTTTGGTTCCGCCCCCAACTGCGTGTCACTCTGGGGGAGAAGGATTGCCATTAGGGGCTTGGTTGCCCCTCCCTCGACTTCTCCCTGTTTGTCCTCCCCCTCTGTTGGTTCTTTGTCCCTGTCCTAAAAAAGACCTAAGTAAAGCACCTAAGTCCTTGTTGTTTCTATCGCTATTTCTGTCCTGTTGGTTGAATATAACCCTATTTCCTTGTGGGCCCTCCTCTTCTTCTTCACTAGATGTATTATCGACGGTCCAGTTGTTTGGGGTGTGCCTATTCAGCTGTCTTCCCCCTTTACCTCTTTGGCGCCCTCCAAAATATTGCTGTTCTCAAGTCAAGTCAAGTCAGAATTTATATAGCGCACTACATACCCAGAGGGTCTCAAGGCGCTTGAGGAAGGGGGGGGAGGTTTACTTATCGAATATCCAGGTTTTAAGCTGTTTTCTGAAGGCTAGGTGGTTTTGAGTAAGGTGGAGGTGGATGGGAAGGGAATTCCAGGTTTTGGCCGCTAAGTAGGAGAAGGATCTTCCCCCCATGGTGGCTTTGTGGATGCGCGGAACAGCGGCGAGGGCTTGGTTGGACGAACGCAGCTGGCGGGTGGGGGTGTAAAAGGAAAGGCGCGAGTTGAGACAATCAGGTCCAAGTTCGTATAGGGCTTTGTGTGCGTGGGTGAGGAGACGGTACGTTATCCTCTTGTTGACGGGGAGCCAGTGAAGGTCTTTCAGGTGAACGGAAATGTGGTCTGTGCGGGGGATGTCTAGTATGAGTCTGGCTGAAGCATTTTGGATGCGTTGGAGTTTTTTCTGCAGTTTTGCGGTGGTACCGGCGTAAAGGGTGTTTCCGTAGTCCAGACGGCTTGTAACCAGTGCATGGGTGACCGTTTTTCTTGTTTCGGTGGGGATCCAGCTAAATGTTTTTTTGAGCATGCGTAGGATGTTGAAGCATGATGATGAGACGGCGTTGACTTGTCTGGTCATCGAGAGTGAAGAGTCCAGGATGATGCCCAGGTTCCGTGCTTGGTCCGTCGGTATGGGGGCTTTTCCTAGGGCCGTTGGCCACCACGATTCGTCCCAGGCGGAAGGGGATGCACCTAAGATGAGGACTTCCGTTTTGTCCGAGTTCAGTTTCAGAAGGCTGTGCTTCATCCACTCGGCTACTTCTTTCATCCCTTCATGTAGGTTGGTTTTGGCGGTGATTGGGTCTTTGGTGAGTGAGAGGATCAGCTGAGTGTCATCAGCTTAGGAGATGATGTTGAGGTTGTGTTGACGTGCGATGGTTGCGAGGGGGCTCATGTAGACGTTGAAGAGGGTGGGGCTGAGTGATGATCCTTGCGGGACGCCGCAGATGACTTCGGTGGCCTCTGACTTAAAAGGGGGGAGGCGGACTCTCTGAGTTCTTCCAGCGAGGAACGAGATGATCCAGTCCAATGCTTTTCCTTGAATTCCGATGTTTCTGAGGCGTTGTATCAGGGTGCTATGGCAGACTGTGTTGAAGGCTGCAGAGAGGTCAAGGAGGATGAGGGCGACTGTGTCTCCGTTGACCAGTAGTGTTCGGATGTCGTCTGTTGCTGCGATGAGGGCGGTCTCGGTGCTGTGTTTGGCTCGGAAGCCAGACTGTGAGGAGTCGAGTGATTTGTTGGTTTCGAGGAAGGCGGTGAGCTGATTGTTGATGGCTTTCTCAATGACTTTGGCGGGGAATGGGAGGAGCGAGATGGGGCGGTAGTTTTTGAGTTCGGTGGGGTCAGCTGTGGGTTTCTTCAGAAGGGTGCTGAGTTCAGCGTGTTTCCAGCTTTCTGGGAATGTGGCGGAGTTGAGGGAGCAGTTGATGACGTCTCGGAGATGGGGTGCGATGATTGAGTCTGCTTTGTTGAAGATGTGATGGGGGCATGGGTCTGTAGGGGATCCTGAGTGGATGGAGTTCATCAGGCGAATGGTGTCTTCTGTGGTGATTGGGTTCCTGTCGAAAAGGTTATTCGGAGGGAATGTCTGACATAATATCGACAGACAGAATATCGAAATACAAAAATATCGGCACAAAAATATTGACATAAAAAATATCGGAGTCATGTCTTCATAAAGGTAAGTACAAAAATATCGAAAAAATAAAATCGTAGTACAAAAATATCGAAATTAAAAATATCGTTTTTTTAAATGTATTAATAATAATGTAAAAATAATATTAAAATACATATAATTTTACAAATATTAAATAAAAATATTAAAACAAAATTAAAACTAATACATATCCATTTAAAATAAATAAAACACTTAATAATTTAATGTAATTTTCTTTTTTTTAATTTCATTTAATTGATTTAATGTAATTTTTTTTTATTTTTACCCTGTACGCCTGTACCCCAAAAACCCAAAACTGACCCTGAACCCTAAAAATATCCCTGTACCCCAAAAACCCAAAACTGACCCTGAACTCTAAAAATATCCCTGTACCCCAAAAACCCAAAACTGACCCTGAACCCTAAAAATACCCCTTTACCCAAAAACTGAAAACTGACCCTGAACCCTAAAAATACCCCTTTACCCAAGAACTGAAAACTGACCCTGAACCCTAAAAATACCCCTTTACCCAAAAACTGAATACTGACCCTGAACCCTAAAAATACCCCTTTACCCAAGAACTGAAAACTGACCCTGAACCCTAAAAATACCCCTTTACCCAAAAACTGAAAACTGACCCTGAACCCTAAAAATACCCCTTTACCCAAAAATTGAAAACTGACACTGAACCCTAAAAATACCCCTTTACCCAAGAACTGAAAACTGACCCTGAACCCTAAAAATACCCCTTTACCCAAGAACTGAAAACTGACCCTGAACCCTAAAAATACCCCTTTACCCAAAAACTGAAAACTGACCCTGAACTCTAAAAATACTCCTTTACCCAAAATTAATTAATATTATTTAATCACCAATTAATTATTAATTAACAATCACAATAAAGTAAATATATTAGGACATTAGCTGTAATTAATTTAATGTAATAATTAATATTATTTTTCCCAATTAATTAATTAAGAATAAAAAAAAGTTATATATAAAAAAATTACTCTAATGTAATTAACTAATTAATATTAATTAATTACCAACTAATTAATAATTAAAAATATGTACAAAATTATATTAATTAATTAACTAATTAATATAAATTAATTACCAAATAATTATTAATTAAAATATGTACAAACATATATTAATTAATTAATTATTATTAAATTACTTCCCACCCTATTCCCCTATAAACCCATAACCCGCTACAGAACATATTTATCAATTAATCAATTAATTAAAATTAATTAAAAATTAATTCTCAATTAATTGATTAATAATTCCTACTAATTAATAATTAATTTAACATAATTAAATTACTTCCCACCCTATTCCCCTATAAACCCACAACCCGCTACAGTAGTAAAAGACAATATTTAATTAAATTACATGAAAAATAAATAATAAAACATAATAAATACAATATAATATACACTAAATTTATTTAAAAATTGATATTAGTAACATCGAAGTTATTTATTTCGATATTATTGACATCGACATTTAAAACTTCGATATTACTGATATCATACTAATATCGATATTAAGACTGTCGATATTACTTACCTTCGATATTTTGTCCCATCGATATTTAAACTTCGATATAATTGTATATAGAAATTTAAAACTCGATATTTTGTCTGTGTACAATTCGGAGGAGGTACAGGTTCGGAGGTGAGTGGGGTGGACTGGTTTGGTAGTGTTTTTCTTCCTCAATATACGGGAAAGCCTACTTGTGGGTATATCTTTCAAGATTACGCTGTAACCCTTCTATCTTTTGGTTTATCATATAATTCTTGCATTCACTGAGATCTTCCTGGATTCTTAATAAGTGATCTTTGGTATCAGTGAGAGAAGTATCCTGTTTTATTCTCTCTTCCAAATCCAGGATTTTCTTTAATAATTCCTCACTTATCCTTTTCGCAGTGCTTATTATTAGGATAAGCTAATCCTGAGTACACTTGTTGGCTATAAAGCTCCCGGCAAATTCTAAATTTACTACCCTCTAAAAGGATTCTGGGCTCAATTCTAACCAAAAGACTGGCAGGGGCTGCTCCTGCTCTATAGTACTTGTTCATAAGCGCTCCATGTAGAGCAATTTTGACCTGTTTTTTCTTCAATGTGCTTAGTTTTTCCCATTCCTCCCTTGCTGAAGTACTACTTAGCAGGGGGGCATCCGGAAATAAGGAGGGACCAGATAGGATATCCGCAGTTTGTTCATCCGTAAAGGCCAAGCAATGCTTATCCATCTAGACTCTTAATAAACCTTGGTCAAGATAAAGACAGAGCTCGCACGACAGCGCCGGTAAGGGAGAGCACGCAGTGCGTGTCAATAGAAATTCAATGAATACTGCTCTCACAGCTGAGCCACTGTCCTAACCATATATTCAAAAAGGAGCAACAGAGAGAAAAGAAAACCTGGTCGCCCTCCACTTATCAAACATCAAAACACCAAGACCAGGTTTCTAAGGTGCTTTGTATTACATTCAAAACTTTAAAAACATGTGCTAAGTACTGCCTTTGCTAAGTTCTAGATACTTTTTTTTATTTCTTGTTTGTAAAGTAGTCTCACCACGTATAGCCGCCTTTCTTTAAAAACACAAATTTTACAGAAGACAGTCCTCCAACAAAGGGGTTGCTTCAAGTTAGCCTAGTGTGAACCCCACAATCACAAACTGTGAAAGATAATGTAAAAAAAGTGTGAAAAGACAAAATGACCCCTCACGTACACACCACCAATGGGATAACTGGTTGGTACTCACCCGTTGGGCCCACTTTTATCATCATTGGTGGTCATTTTGTCAAAAGAAAAAGGGAAAGTGTCCAAACAAAAAAGAGTTTAGGAACCAGGGCAGTGAAATAATTAGGTCACATCCCGCGATGTAACCAAATGTGATTTAAAATTAAGAAAACACTCACAAAGCAATCCCTTTATTATTTACTGAGTGTTTTTATCAAATTAAAATGAATAGGTTGCCATTCATGCATACCTTTTCAATTGCCAACATGTTTCTTTACCATCAAGAATGGAGCGAAGTTTCACTCCTTAACCATGCGCACTACGTGATTTCCACGTATTTTTAACTCTTCATTATTGACATTCTTAATGATAATTATTCCATCTACTCCAAATTTTTGTGTAGGTTCACTTATTTCCTTAGATCTTTTTCACTCGTAAGATACAAATATCTTTAACTGCTTCTCATGCCACGGATATGCAAATTCATGACTTTTTCCGGGCACGCCAAAAGACATAAAACATTCCCAGTTGCAAATCCTATGTGGCCCAATGCATTTCGGGCTTTTGAAAAAGCCCTTCTTCAGGGATATTCTACAAATAAAAAAACATTGCTATTAGAATATGGTTTCGGACCGTTATCGTACACTATATACATCTCTGCGCATAAAAGTTACTTCCATATTTTAATAAAGAGCTTTCCCTTTAAATACAGAGCATGAATTGCTACCGCTTTCTTGCCTGACATCGCCACAGTCCGGCTTACTTAACGTCCTGATTTTAACCTTCTTGTTCTTCTGAATCGAAAAGTTGTGGGAATAACAGCCACTGCCTACTTCTGACACTGGGAACCTGTATGTAGCTCCCTTGGCTAAGAGATCTGTAACTTCCTCAATGATCCTCCACCAGCCCTTCCTGATTCACCAGAATAGGAGGAGGACAAGAAAGAGTCAAGAATAGCCCTCCTTGACTTTCTTTAAGACCCACTTGTCTGATGTTATGGATCTGCAGTGGGGGAGATGATGACAAATTCTCCCACCAACTGGAGAACTGTGGTCCTGCAGAATCAGCCTAGGAGTGCTTGTAGGCTGCGGCTGCTGGGGGCAGTGTGGTTGACGACATCTGGCACCCATTCCGAGATCGGAATGAACCGTGTCCTTGCACAGCTTGGGCAGTCTGTGCGGCACGGTGTCTGGGATATGGCTGATGTGGCTGGAAACCCCTTCCATTGCCACAAAAGGGGTGAAAGGAAAACTGGCCACGAAGAGTGGTGAAGTGGCCCAAGGATCTGGCCATAACTCAACAGTCTTTGAACCTGACCAGGGCCAAGTCTGCTTTTTGCCCAAAAAGGTGGGTTTCATCAAAGGGCATGTCCATCAAATTGGCTTGGACATCACTTGGCAGCACTTGCGCAACCGTTTCCCAAAGGGAATGGGAGAAATGGCCCAATAAGCAAGCAGTAGTCACCGACCCCATTGCCAAGCTGAAGGAAGAAAACAACTTCTTCCTGAATGAATTCAATCTCTTGGATTCCCTATCTGGAGGGTCGGAAGGGAATGCACCTTGGGAAGTAGAGGTCTGCACCACCAAACTCGCTGGGGAGGGGTGTTGGCTGCGAAACTTTGGGTCGCCAGAGCTGGGTGATGGCAGTGTGCAATTGTCCTATTCACAGGAGCTCCTGTGCTAGGTGTGGACCATGTCCCTAGAAGGACGTCTATAAGTGCCTCATTAAAGGGCGACAGGAGTTTGGACATAGAAGCCCCATTTGAAGCACCTTAGTCAGGAAATGAATCCTGACCTGTACCGCGGGCAGCTCCTGTCCAGGGATCTTGGTTTCCCTCTAAACCACCATGGCATAGGATGCCACCTCCTCCATAGCCACTGTTGGCGGAGAGAGCATGCCAGTATCTGGAGAAGTATCCAGTCCACTGGCCTCCCCATGTTCCCCATATCATTCCAAATTCTCCTCAGAAATTTCCTGGATTTGAGGAGGGTCCCCAGACCCCCACCATTCCTCTCCTGAGCCTAGCACATCCTCAAAGTGCTCAGGTGACAACATAGAACCTCTGGGTTCTGTTGATGTTGGATTCGGTGCTGATCAACGCCATTCCGGCTCCATGTCGTCGTGGAAGAGGATGGGGCTTGTGCCACCGACTGACATTGGTGATGTCGCAGGCACTAACCTCAGATTTGACAAAAGGGAAAGTCGCGTTGGCACGGCCAGCGTTGAACTGGATCTGGGATCAGATTCCTGGGGCCCCACCGGTGTCATGGCTGTAGCCGATGACCTCGAACCTAATGGGGCCCCTTCCAACTACGCTGGGCCTGAAGGCTCACCAACGTGGTTGTTCCGCTCAAATACGCGGCTCCTGGCCTCGTAAATTTCTTTTATTTGAGAAGGAGTTGCTCCTGTTCTTGGAAAGAGGGAGGAGACGTGAAGATGACTACTCCGCGGAACAGTGCGAGAGCATCGGTGCTCCTTACTTCTCTTGACGACCGACGCCAGTTGAGGTGAAGACGAAGTCCACTTGGTCTTCTTATTATTATTATGCTTTTTCCCTGAGGACCTTGAATGGGAGGAAGAGGACTCAGGGCTCATTGAGCGGTCCTGCGACCTCCTCTTCTTTGATCGGAACAATGACCTCCTCTGAGTCTCGCTTGACGGTGTCGACTGCCTGGCCCCAAGTAATTTCATCGCACTCTCCCTCAAGGTCTTAGGAGCCATCGACCGACAGTCCGAACACAACTTCGTATTGTGGTTGCGCTTGAGACACCACAGACATATGCTGTGGGGATCAGTTATTGACATCATGCGGGAGCAAGTCCTGCACGGCTTGAAACCTGCATTCCTCGAAGACATCCCTCGCACAAGAACTCAAAAAATCGCAAAAACTTTGACAAAAGTCGAGAAAAAGCCTGTCAAAAAGTCGAAGGGGGTAGCTCTTCCTGGATCATCACTTAACTGGCGTGGAAAGAAAAGAACTGATGTCTGCGTGCCTAGATGGCACGTTATGTAGTCACCGCAATGTCATAACTGATGCTAACGATGCCGACAACGTTCCGCAGAGTCGAATGAAGCCATCCGACATGGCACGACAGGGGTATTGCTCAGCAAAAGTTTGCAGATCCAGCCTGATGCCTGGGAAATTCAAAGGTAAGGAATCTGCAGCTAGAATTCTCTATCAGATGAGGGTCCTTAGGTGCTGCAGCATGTATTGCGCCACCATAAGGGACCCCTCAGCACACTCATGCAAACTGCCATTCCAGGCTGTGTGACATGGTGAAGATAAAAGTGAAGACGATAAATGGCACACCTCCTGTGTGCCATGCCTACAGACACTGCATGTAATATAGGAAAGTCACCCATAAAGCAGGTCTTACAGCCCCAAGGCAGAGTGCACCATATTACATGTGAAGACATATCGCATGACTAGATATGCCCCTGTGATGTCCATGTCGATTCTTGCGAATAAACAAAGTGGAATCCACTCAGAGTGGTGGTGATCCCTAAAGTGATGGGGAGCACACAGTGTTGTTTAAATGCCCCTCACACACCAACAGGCCCCTTGGTGTCATGCTTCATCATCGGGGCCTTCGCACCCCTCTACGGGATGCGGCGTGCTATGACTCGCGGCTACGCAGGAGCACTAAATAGTGAACTATGTGAGGGTGTGTGTATGCTAAGGAGTGAGGTGAGGTGAAAAAGTGAGTTGTTAAAAAATACCTGGCACGTAGGTAAAAAATAATGTTATTAAATCCTCGGCTGGTATCATTAAAAGAAGTGCAAAGATGGGGTTGTAAAAATACGTATTAGGGTATTACAACCACCTCAAAAAGTGTCAACATGTTTCGGAGCGCGGGGACTCCTTCTTCAGGACAAGGATAAGCACATATCCTCCCCTTACTCACATGTAAATGTAAAAGTGGAAAAATACTATTACAGCAATGTGTAATGTACCTGGCAGTGTTTTTATGTAGATAAGTTCAGTTGCGCCCAATTGGCGTTTGATGAAAACCTGCAAAAAGAAAGCACAATGAACACACTGGTCTGCAGTGCACAAACCAAGAGAGAAAAGCTGCTTCTCTTAGTGTGACAGGGTAAACCCAAAAATAAGGGTCAAGAAATCCTGTAAGGATAATGAAAAATGAAAAAATGCATATAAATGGACAAACACAGTGCACAAAGACATACACTCACAATATGGAAATAATCTCTACTCAGGTGGAAAGAGAGAGAAAAAACAGGTAATACAAGGCTTACTTATAGTTCTCAATTTCAAAACCTCATGAGCCTATGCGTGTTATTGGGGGATCCTTCCTTACTGCTCAGTAAAGTAACCTAAAAGACATTAATATGTGGGATTTAGTTTGTTATAGGCACAAACTCCCTAAAACGCCAGAATAGTACTTTTTATCATGACCCAACTCAAGGTTACTGCAAAAGCTAGTTGCCTGCCTTCCCTCAACTCGGCTCCGAAGAAGTGAGTCTTGGCCAAGCCGGTATTCTATTTATACTCTCTTAATAGGTAATTAGTCGAGGTAGATTGGATAATAGGACCCGGGGAATGCCCAAATACGGAGTCTGTTTATACCAGGGATCCGGAACTGCGCGATCGACTCGCGTTTGAGGTCGCGCATGCGTGCCCTGATACAGGCAACAACGGTGAGAGCGCATGCGCGAAAGACGGTGGAAGCTGCGCATGCGTTGAAAAGTGGTGCTATGGGCGTGATGTAAACGCGCATATTCAGAGCTGAGACACTGGTCAGGAGTCGTATTAGGGCAATGTACACGTAAAACAGTGGCACTAGTTGAAAGCGTGATTAAAACGCGCATAATCAGTATTGAGCCACTCGTGAAGGGTGGTATTATAACAAGATTGGAGCAGTGTAGGACAAGGGAAATGCATGTTAGATTAGGCTAATGTCATGCATGTATAGGCCCTGGATGTTTAGAGAATAATGAGCCTGATGGTAGTATGATCATTACTGGCAAAGTGGAGACACCACATGGGGGACAGTATTACCCTAATGAGCATGTTGGTAGTATGATCCTTATTGGCAAAGTGGAGACACAACATGGGGGACAGTATTACCCTAATGGAACACCCATGATGTTTATAACAGCCCCATTGGCTATGGCCCTCCCAAGCAGGAGGTAGAATTCATGATGGACAGCATGGTATAGTTTATCTTAGCAGGTTCCAAGGAATGGAGTCATTGAGGCCGGTGGTATCGGTCCCAAGACGGAACACCCACCGCTGTTCTTTCTCCAGAAGACCTATTTCCGAGGACAATTGTTCGATCACTGTCCACTGTAACTCGTTGACACAGTGTTGATGTTCGATAAAGTGGGCTGACATTTTTGTTGTAAGTTTTTTGCACCTGATGTTGCTTTTATGCTCATTCAGTCTTACCTTAACTGGTCTTGTTGTCATTCCCACATACTCCTTCCCACAAGGACATGTGATCAAATATACAACATTCTTGCTGTTGCAATTGGTAAATGTACGTTGTTCCCAGTTTGTTCCATTTGAAAAAGTAAGAGTTTGGCTTTTTTTGGTGAGATGACAATTATTGCAGTTGCCACACGGATGGTGGCCGTATACCCCTTGCAGTCTTGGCTGTTTATCTTGGACAGGGGGGGGTCTTGTATGGACCAGCATGTCTCTCAAGTTCCTACCCCTTTTGTGTGCAAACAGAGGTTTTTCCAATGATAAAGTACCACTTGTTAGTATACGCCAATGTTTATTGACCAGTTTTGTAACTTGATTAGTTACTGGGCTGTATGTGGTGACACAGACTGTTCTATCCCCTTGATTTTCTCTCTGTGGGTTATCCTCCAGGATTGCCTCTCGGTTGTTGTTTCTAGCCCTCTTCATAGCTTTTTGGATCACCTGGTCAAGATACTTTCTCTGTCTCAGTTTCATGCTGAGATCTTTAGCCTGAGTCTTGTATTTATCAATGTCACTACAGTTCCGACGCAAGCGAAGGAACTGTCCGTACGGTAAGTTCTCCCTCAGATGACGCGGGTGGAAGCTGTCAAATCTGAGGAGATAGTTCTTTGCCGTCGGTTTGAAATGGGTCTCCGTCTTCAAGACACCTGCCTCATGATAAATATTCAAATCCAAGAAAACCATGGTACTGTTTGACACTTGGTGGGTGAATCTGAGAAAAGCATTCTGGTTGTTGAGCCAGTGCATGAACTCAGAAACCGAGTTCACGTCTCCTTCCCAGATAACCAAAATGCCGTCAATGTATCTTCGCCATGTATGAATCCTCGCCCTATGGGGATTGTTTGGATGTAGGATCTTCGAGGATTCCAGGTGATGGACATAGAGTCCGGCCAGGCTCGGGGCAAAAAGTGCTGCCCATGCTGGTCCCGTGACTCTGCCAAAATATAGTGCCCTCATACTCGAAAAAGTTTTTAGTGAGCGCCAGTGAGATGCACTCCATGACTACACTGCGAGGGGTATGATATTTCCAATTGGTAGAGTGGAGTACTTCCTCAATGGTTTGTAAAGTCTCATCATGTGGGAGGCTCGTGTAGAGGCTCTCCACATCAAGGCTTAGAAGCATCTGAGTGGTAGGATCAAGAGTCTGATTTTGTAACAGTTGTAGTACTGCTTTCGTGTCTCTAAGATATGTGTCAGTGGCTTGTACGAGAGGTCTTAGGAATGCATCGGCAAACTTGGACAGTGGTTTCAAGATAGATGAAATACCGGACACAATTGGGCGTCCTGGTGGATTTTCGAGGCTCTTATGCACTTTCGGTATTGTGTAGAAATATGGAATGCGGGGATTTTTTTGAATCAAGAATTCCGACTCTTTTTTGGTTACCCAATCATGTGCAAGAGCCTCCTCGACCATGCCACCTATTCGTACTTGTAATGACTCAGTGGGGTCTTCAGCTAGGATCTGATAATTCCTATTGTCGGAGAGTAGTCTCCTGCACTCTCTGTCATAGGCTGTGGTAGTTTGAATCACCACTGCTCCCCCTTTGTCTGCAGGTTTTATGGTAAGGTTTTTGTTCAATCTCAATTCCTTAATTGCCTCATTCTCCATTCTGCTCATATTTTGGAACACCCTGTGCTTGGTTTCCAAACATTTCAATTCCTGCATGACAGCTTTTTCAAAGGCCAGCACCTCGACCGGGAGTTGGTTATCCAATGGTGTGAAGGTTGACCTAGGTTTTAACCCTGTATCTGAGGTCTCTACAAACGGTTCCTTATCCTTGAAAAAGGCCCTCAACTTGAAGGTTCTCATGAAGTCCTGCATCTCCTTATGCAGTAGAAAAATGTCTGGTTTGTTGGTGGGGACATATCCCAGGCCTTTGTTGAGTACCTTTTTTTGCAACTCAGTAAGAGGCCACGGGGTTATATTGATAACTAGGTCCCCCTGCTGCTCGTAGAAGCTTGATTCACCGTCATGCTCCTTGTCAGCACCCATGGGTCTGTCTCCTCTGTGGGCTGCCAGTTGACATTGTTGCCCTTCTTGTTCCTCCCCCTCCTGGATCCCTGGCCCCAGGATAAAAAAGGCTGAGCATTCTGGGGTGTATTGGTTTGTTCTGGGACCCACTGGGGGTACATTTGTCCCATTTGTGGAGGGACAAACTGATACTGTGGGAACTGAAAAGGGTTCTGATATGGATTGAATTGAGGTCCTTGGAAGCCACGCCAGCCTCTCTGGCGGGGGAATTGTGATCTTTGTTGTCGAACGCATGCGCAGCTTCCACCGTCTTTCGCGCATGCACTCTCACCGTTGTTGCCTGTATCAGGGCACGCATGCGCGACCTCTAACGCGAGTCGATCGCGCAGTTCCGGATCCCTGGTACAAACAGACTCCGTATTTGGGCATTTCCCGGGTCCTATTATCCAATCTACCTCGACTAATTACCTATTAAGAGAGTATAAATAGAATACCGGCTTGGCCAAGACTCACTTCTTCGGAGCCGCGTTGAGGGAAGGCAGGCAACTAGCTTTTGCAGTAACCGTGAGTTGGGTCATGATAAAAAGTACTATTCTGGCGTTTTAGGGAGTTTGTGCCTATAACAAACTAAATCCCACATATTAATGTCTTTTAGGTTACTTTACTGAGCAGTAAGGAAGGATCCCCCAATAACACGCATAGGCTCATGAGGTTTTGAAATTGAGAACTATAAGTAAGCCTTGTATTACCTGTTTTTTTCTCTCTCTTTCCACCTGAGTAGAGATTATTTCCATATTGTGAGTGTATGTCTTTGTGTACTGTGTTTGTCCATTTATATGCATTTTTTCATTTTTCATTATCCTTACAGGATTTCTTGACCCTTATTTTTGGGTTTACCCTGTCACACTAAGAGAAGCAGCTTTTCTCTCTTGGTTTGTGCACTGCAGACCAGTGTGTTCATTGTGCTTTCTTTTTGCAGGTTTTCATCAAACGCCAATTGGGCGCAACTGAACTTAGCTACATAAAAACACTGCCAGCTACATTACACATTGCTGTAATAGTATTTTTCCACTTTTACATTTACATGTGAGTAAGGGGAGGATATGTGCTTATCCTTGGCCTGAAGAAGGAGCCCCCGCGCTCCGAAACATGTTGACACTTTTTGAGGTGGTTGTAATACCCTAATACGTATTTTTACAACCCCATCTTTGCACTTCTTTTAATGATACCAGCCGAGGATTTAATAAAATTATTTTTTACCTACGTGCCAGGTATTTTTTAACAACTCACTTTTTCACCTCACCTCACTCACTCCTTAGCATACACACCCCCTCACATAGTTCACTATTTAGTGCTCCTGCGTAGCCGTGAGTCGTAGCACGCCGCATCCCGTAGAGGGGTGCGAAGGCCCCGACGATGAAGCATGACACCAAGGGGCCTGTTGGTGTGTGAGGGGCATTTAAACAACACTGTGTGCTCCCCATCACTTTAGGGATCACCACCACTCTGAGTGGATTCCACTCTGTTTATTCGCATGACCAGGGAGACTGAATCCACTGACTCTCTCTCTCCCCCTCTTGTTTGCAACCATGTCGATTCTTGGACATTATCAGTGAACAACGAAGCCATCTTAAGAATATGTACTGGGCACTGGTGATTACAAGTCCCCAGCTACATGATTGCTTCACTGAAACTAAAGATGTTTGTGGCTCAATGGTTTGAGCGGCAGACCCTGATGCAGAGGTCTAGCCCCGGACCAGGGTTCAATTCCCCGCCTCGGCGGGTCTTGGGCTCAAAATTCCACGGACCTGATAATTCTCGCCTCGGTGCCTATTCCAATCATGGAGTCCCACTCTGCAACTCTGGGCAATAGCTTGCTTAATCTCCTCAACGGCCCCCACAATGCTAAGGATGCCTGGCCTCAACCTTGGGGGTGCCCAGGAGTGGACGCCTCACAGGGAAAGCCAGTATGGGTTGCACAGCGGTATTTGTACAAGCGCCTTGAGACCCTTGCGGGTGAGTAGTGCACTATACAAGTATCAATTTACAATTTATGTTTGGTATCAAACATCTCATATTAATAAGCCCACCCTGATTCCAGTGGTGGATGTATTTATACATGCACCCAGAAGGCACCTCAGAGCTGCCCTCTGAAAACCTACCAATCTCTAGTATACTGGCTGACTGGTATTGATTGACCAGCCTGCCACCATAGTTAGATTTCTGACCCCCTGCAGGTGAGATCTCATGCTCTCTGAGGGCAGAAACAATGCCGGCTGCAGGTGTTGTCACCTCCTCCAAGCTGGGTAGCTAAATAATCAACATATCAAAGCAGGAGGCTTCAAAGGCCTCTGCCTCCTTCGATATGTGACCCAGGCTCCCTCCAGATAGAGGAAATACCACCCCCTGCCCCGTTGGCCCATATTGCACCAGGACAGGTGGGAAAATTAGCCAGTTAGGAGGTGTGTTCCCTATCAGGGTAGTTTCACCCCTAAGGTGGGCTACCTGATGTGAACACGAAAACTAGAATTCCACCATCTTGGTTTTTGGTGGAATTAGGCTCACAGTTATGCCCACTTCCCACAAAAAGTGGTGATACAGGGGATGTAGTCACTCTATACGTAAGTAGCTCATTGGCTACTACCTATCATTTCCCTTAACACCCCAAAATTGAGTATTTAGGAGGCACCCCTGATTCCATTAACTCAAATTTTATGGATCCTGAAGAAGAGGGCAAATAAGACCAGCGTAAAACGAAAACTGAAGATTGCAGTGGACTTTTGGTGCCAACCCCTGCTGCCTGCACCGGTCCTGTCAATAGTGACCAAGTGACTCATCCTGCAGCTAAGCACCTGCCAAGAACCCCGGTAGACTGCCAGCCCTTCACAAATTGCAAGCAATCTCTCTAGAGTAGAGGAGCTACTTCACTGCAACGCGCAGGCACCGAAGAAGCAGAGTTTAGTTCACTGTGTTGCTCCTCCCCAGCCAACCTGATGCAGCAGTCCCCCAGGAAGCAGTTCCTGTGCTCCTGAAAGTCAAATCCGTCCCCCCACTAAGTGAGAGGACACGAGGACTGACCACAGCCTCACAGCACCAATACCATGGGTACCGGAACCCTTAAAGCAACAAAGGCATGTTCAAGCCCAGTCGGGACACTAGCAGCACAGAGACTGAGCAGCCATTGAGGGATGACAGCACTGTAGAGATCCACTTCCACAGTGTCCCACTGTCCTGATTTCTGCACTCTCAATCTGCAAAACTGACAGATGCGATGGCCTTGGATGCACAGAGCCCAGCAGGACTTTCTACTCTGCACCCCAGGGTCCCAGTCCGGGTACCCAAAAAATGGCTGTGCCCCCTTGTCCCGGGACCCTTGTGACCCGAGTGTCTCATTGGGAGCTTCCAGACTTGTCCCCAGGCCCTCCTCTGCAGCCTGTTTCTAGGTGCACCCCCCCCCCCACCTTCTTTCCACTGACGTAGCACGCAAAGCTACCAGCAGGACCATGAGTCTGCACCCGGAAGCCCCAGTACAGGTAATACGGAACTGCTGCTGGTTCTTTGGACCTTGGCCCTCTATGAGCCAAGTCCAAAAGGAGGCCCCCAGAAACCAGCCATAAACAACTGGATGCAGCATATGCCTTTTTTCCCATAGGAAAGCATTGCTGCGTAATTTAACTGATAATTTTACTTACCTGTAAAAATCGATAAGTAAAAAAGAACTTACTTGACAACAATGTTCTTGGTATCAAAATTTACACAAAAATCCAATACATTTTTTTTTTATTGGTCTTAGATTTATTCTTTATTGTGTGTCTCATTTATTGCCTCTGCGAGTACAACAGATGCTTAGCAATACCCCGATAAGCCTAAACTGCTCGCCCAGACTACCACAAAAGAGAGCGTTTAATGTTATAATTTTTGCCTCAGTAAACCAATAAGGGTTGCCTGGACTCTTTACACAGTGTACCTCGTTTTGGTCCACTATATAAAAAGCCAGCTTCCTACACAAGGTTGGATGGGCATGTGGTATCCAGTTAAATACAACATAGGAGTATTGAGACAGCTTTCCTAAAGTGTTCCCCTGATTGTTTGGAGTATTTTTTGGTTGCTTCTCTACTCACTAACATTAAGGGATGAGCTGTGAGAACCTCCAGGTTCTTCATTATAGACCTGGAACAACACCCTTAGAGAAGATATCATAGGAATCTAACTGCAAAAGTGCCAGAAGAGCAGGATATGTGTGAAAGGCTTTAACATCAGAGTGTGAGTGACATACATAAGGTAGACTTCTATGGCAGATGATTCGAAGTAGACAGCAAGTGCGATTTTATGCTTAATGGGGCTCTCAACACTAAGGACAGGAAGGTTTATAACCATCGCTCAACAAATGAGGAAAAGTGAGAGGTCACCTATTGGTAGAAAAGCATACGGAATATACCACCACAATGCACCACATGTCTGTTTATTTCTATCTTACAAATTCTCTCTCATCCCTGATTTCTCTTTGTTACTATTTCCTAACTTTCCTTTTCTCCCTATTTTTGGACTTTCCTTCTCTTGTACTGAGCCTGATGCTGAAAAACAAATCCCGGTTCTCAAAAATGAGCTCTGGTTCCCACCATCTGCAACCACCTGTACAATTCAAACACTGCTAAGAAGTCCTTGAAAGTGAATGTGCTTTGAGATAGCATGACTCCTTTCTCTTTCTTTGACTTGTGTTCTACAATCCAAGATGAAAATCACCACAAGAATCTGTTGCCCCTCACCACACTCTAATATATGTGTAAGAAATGTGTGTGTGCTAGTGTGGCTGAAGAATTGGTATATGACTCCTTACAATTCTGGGTACTCTGATAACCTTAAACTGATTGGAATAGAGAAGAGGGGAAACAACTGATAGTGGTACCATTTAGTACCCTTAAACAAAACTCCTTTTCGTTGATAGAGGGTGTGCCTGTGGATGATGTTCTCTCAACTCACCTTTAGCATGAGACCAGGGTGAAGCACAACAGGCTGGTTGTGGGAATAGTAGATGTTTCAAAGCAGTCAAAGTGAGGGATGTCTTTGACCCTGCTCATAACCACTGAACAAATATTTACTCAATCATTGTTTCTAGTACAGCATTCTCCAAACCTAGCATCCTAATGAATGGGGTATCTCTGGTATGTTGGGTATGTGTATGCAAGGTTATATTCCATAACCTTCTATTGTCCTTTGGTAATGCAAAGTAACACATGCCCAAAAATTACTAAAAGCGTCCTAATTCATGACGTTTAACTGAAATTGTGGGTAATGCGGGCACAAAAATCACAAAACATTCTGAAATTATGACGATTGGCCAGCTCCTGTGCATTTGGACGATTTGGGACTATTTTGGGAATTGACAGTCCTTTAAAACAGACACACCTGCAATTTGCACATTATAAATTACTTGTGTAATTGCATGCTATTTAAAGGTACACAATTTACTTCTGTTATCATAACCTTCCATTTCGGTACGTTTCCCACTTCTTGGGTTCGAAAACCTAAAATTCTCAAGTTATATTCTATCCACAATTCATTACTCCAAAATGAATTATAGCCTCGTGCATCCAATCCTTTCTACAAACGTCCAATCAAACCTTTAGATTGGTGCTCTTTGCTGCAATTAGTGCTCACTTCGGGTGTAATGTACCTAAACCGTATAGCATACGTGCTACAGAAGCTATGCGAATCCCCTCCTTTGAGGGTGTTCAGTTAACTTTCGTGGCATATCCAAGTCCACTGATATGGGAGGGGACACAGCTACTCATTCTTGTGCAACTAGAAGTGTGCAGTAAATATGCGGTTTGCTTAAGTTATGTACATTTGATTTAAAACTCGGCGTGCATAGCCTAGCCCTGTGAATTGCAAGAACAATGCATACCTTTTTATTGTAAGCATAAGTCACAGAGGTCTACCCGAAGAAACCAGGAATTTCTCCCAATGTTTCTTGCAAACTATATTGAAGAAGGCAGGAACATAGTCATAATATTAATTAACATGAGGTTCGTACAACACTTCTGCTTTGACATTTAAAAATGTTATGAACAGTGCTGATTTGACCCAGGTGTAACAGCAACCAATACATCCACCTGGTCGGCTGGGATTTGAAATTGTGGCTCGGAGACGATCTGATCAGCCGGGTACTTCTTAACTCAGTGAAAAGTTCTGAGGCTCTTTTTACAAACGCCTCATCGAACCTGAAAAATACAGTTATCAATTTACATTCCACACCATTAATTAACTATTTATATTTTTTGTTTCTTTGTGCAATATAATTTACTCCAAAGAGAGTTGAAAGTATGGCATAATATAGTGTATGTCAAGGCTCATATGCACAAAAAACTGAACGTGTTGCGTTAAACGAAGCATCATTAAAACGTGCCAGCCCTAATGAAAAGGCTGTTGATAGTTATTCTTTACACCGCGGTACAAGGCCTGTCTGATAGGGTAAGGTCTTTAATACACAGTTAAAACTAATAGATACCAGTATCTGCGGCCTCCTACCTCTCCAATCAATATTTTCAAATTTTTACCATAAACACACGCACAGAATAAAATAATAACGTTCAGCGAAGAAACACAAGGGTATATTAAATTAGCAGCTTTCATTCTTACATAGAGCTTCCTGTGAAATAATGATGTGGTGACGTTTAAGCGTTTCACCAGAGGCAAGTATTTCAACATTTTTGACTGATATAATTGAAACATGTTCACGCTGAAGAAAAGCAACGAGCTGGAATCACGCATTTGACGTCCAACCTCCAATCAACAAGACAGCAGCCTCTGTTGAAGACGGTGAATTCCTGCATTCACCCTTTCTATTGCTATTTATGTCTTAAACTGGCTGTGCTTTCGGTTTGGTCACGAATCACGATGATGTAAGCCCACACGTTTTCCCGGCGGGCTTTTTCTCGACATGTGGGAGGACGCATCCTGAAAAGCCAGCATGACACAATTAGATTGTTAGAAAAACAAAGTGTCAGCACGCGCGCTACACGCAGAGGCCGCGAGATGTAGTAGCTTCAAAGGACGAAGTTAATAAACGTTTCCAGCAGCTTCAAGTATAGATAAAGCAAACAAAAGCAATTGAAGCCAGGAAGCTACAGGCATCACAGAGATTGTGAATCTCACAATAGGATTGACATAAAACAATCTTCCAAATCCTACAGCCCTCATTTAGCACACCTATTTTGGACGACCGTGGAAGGGTTTTTAACCCAAAAGAGTCCTTGTTAATTCATCAAGGCAATGGAGATAGTGATGTTTGAGCCTCCTAAATAGCTTTTAGGGAACAGGCAATCTCTACACTTGAAAACCTGGTTCTAAAACGGTCTAGCCAACCCTTGCGAGCCAGAGTTAATATATGCTGGTTTTTCGCCCGTATTAAAAGATTTAAAGAAAGAGTGCAAGAGACAAGAAAGAAAATGGAGATGCCAATATCATGACAAAATCAAAAAAGTCTACAGGGCAAGCCTAAAAAATACGACCATGCAATCCGCAGGGCCAAATTCAATGACTTTGCACAAAAGATCATGCAGGCTGCATACCACTCCAGGGAAATATTCAACATAGTTTACTCTTTCTTAAAACCTAATGTAGTAGGGGTAGGTCCCTCTCCTTGCATGGAAAGATGCAAGTGGTTTGCACATTTTTTCCAGGATAAAGTAAAAAAAAAAAAAAGAGGCTATGACTCCCTAGAGGTGCCGCCACGCTCCCTGGAGGCTCCAAAAGCCAGTATCACGAACAGTCCTCCTTTAGTAGAACTTTCATCTTTTCCTAGGTTGAATATAAAATACATCATAACAGTAGCAGGTACAACAAAATCAGGATCACCGCTAGACCTAGCCCCAGTGAATATTCCATTGAATGGAGGGAAGACTATATTTTCTGCTTTAATGACCGTACCCAACACCTCATTGGAGGATTGCTGTGTCCCGGATTCACGAAAACATGCCATTATCAGGCCACTGCTAAAAAGGTTTCATTTGACCCTGAGAAACCAAATGATTACAGGCATTTCTCATTGCTGCCTGGGGAAAGCAAAATCATTGAATTGCTCCCTCTCTAACTTCCTGGAAACCAATCATCTGCTACATCAGACTCAAATGGGTTTCCACCCTTTTTGTAGTATGGAGACAGCCCTTGTGCTGGCTACAGAAGACATGAGAATGACCCTGGACTGAGGAGGTTACTGCGCGTATTCTTCTTGATCTGAGAGTAGCGTTAAACACTGTCTCATTCAATTCTGAGAAACAGGATGAAGGCTACAGGAATCACAGGAAAGAATTAAAATAGTTCACCACATAATTATCTAACAGAAGCTTACAAATCTATGAAGGTCCCTTTCGATGGGAAATCTACAAGTTGGAATGTGGAGTGCCGCAGGGCTCTGCATTGTGCCCTACACTGTTTAACATTTATGTTAAACCTCTTTCAGAGATCATTAGTTTTTCTATGGTAGCATATGCAGATGATGGCACTGAAATTGTCGTTTCCATGTCACCAGACACCAAACCTACTTCCAAGAGACTAAATATATGCTTAGAACAGGTGGCCAGCTGGATGACTGTGAGCTGTCTCAGGTTAAATGGGGACATATCGGAGGTGATGGTGGTGGGCGACAACCCATTGCTCTGGGACAACCTACATGGTCCTATTGTCTGGGAGAATTCCCTACTCCTAAATCTGAGGTGAAAAACCTGGGGTTCACCCTGGACAAAGATTTGACCATGATCTCCAAGGCGAAGAAGGTGACGGACACCTGTTTTGGTATGCTGAGATCCCTCAGGAAGATGTTAGAGTGTATCCGATGGAGTGCTGAAAGAGGGTAGCTGAAGGCTTGATCTTGTCACACCTAGAATACAGCAACTCCTTATACCTCGGCAGTCCAGTTTATGTTACTAAGAAATTACAGGTTATACAAAATACAGCAGCAGAAGCGCTTTTGGACCTGCCCAAGATGAATTCAGCACACTCAGCTCTTTCGCAATTGCAGTGGCTACCCATCAATAAACATATCAAATTTAAGGTCCTATGCATTGCCCACAAGTTAAAATACTTAGGGCACGAGTACGAGTCTGGCAGTCCACTGACCACCAGACTCGCAGGATCCATGCGATGACGGTCTTCCGACTGCTCTATTACAACGAAGGGGGTCAGACCACCATTGCACTGCCGCAACCACCAGGGATCGGATATCAGCGGTCTTGAGGCCGCAATCTGCTTGGCGGGACTGCAGCGTACCACCAAGCATATTACAAGTATGCTTACCACCATGGTTTACAGGTGTTTCCTAATCCATATAACCCGTGGTGGCCTCTCGGCCATGGGGTGCATGCAAGGAGGCACATGTTGTGCACCCCTTTGTGCATGAACCCATTATCTGCACAGCACAGACTGCACCAGTCCATGCTGTGCAGGTACTGCCTTTGACGTTCCCATTGTGGTGCCTATTTCGTAGGCACAACCATGGGAATGCCAAACAACTGTCGACTAATGACTGAAAAAGTCATAATCTGGCGCGCAGTGCGCACACAGGTTTGACGGTCGGGCGGCGAGGCAGTCCCTCTTACTCACCTCCAAACTCGTTATGAGGCCCTCAGTAACACCACATGCATTGCAACATCTCATCACACATTATATTGCCTCAAGAGCATTGATATCGAACAATCTCTCCTTTCTTGCAGTGGCCAAAACCAAGAGAGTGAGAGGGCGGATGTCGCTTATTTGGCTACCTCACTGCCAAATTGTGGAATTCCCTTAGACAGCTCAAGTCTAATAACAATCTTCTTAGTTTCAGGAAGCAACTAAAAATGCACCAAAACAGATAAAGCTTCAGCTCATTCTTAGTCACTCTGGTGACGCCACGTGTTTAGCACCAGGAAGACGTACCAGTGTAGTTGTTGCGCTGTATAAAACCTGTCAACATTTTGTATCTGTGCACTTTATTGAAACAGTGTTTTTCAAATAATTGAGTCCACTGCTCAATTTATAAAAAAAAGTGCAGAGGTTAAGTTTTTCCTAGGCGCCCTCAGCTGGTGCTTGCAAATGTCGGCGTTGCCAAATGTCATGGCAGCCAGACCATGATCTCACCTCATGGCTCTTTAGTACCATAACCCTAAACTCCATAACACTTTATTTCACCCCTGCCTATTCATTTTCGTTCCCTGCATTATCCCTTTGTTATTGTTTTCCTTTCTCCGCTTCTTTTGTTCTTTTTTTTCTGCCTTTCTCTTCCTATCTCTGAGTCAAAGTGTGCTGATGAAAAATAAGTCTCCTGTGTCCAGAAATGATTGCCGGCGCTCACTACCTTGAAACACTTGCACAAATTTAGCACTTTGAGTCACAGAAGATGGAAGATATGGGGATGGGTATAGGAGTGGGCTAGCACTGGAGTTCCTGGTTA
This sequence comes from Lissotriton vulgaris, assembly GCF_964263255.1. NCBI lineage: Eukaryota > Metazoa > Chordata > Amphibia > Caudata > Salamandridae > Lissotriton > Lissotriton vulgaris. The sequence continues at coordinate 689,114,038 of NC_141696.1, forward strand.
GAAGCCTGTCTGTAGGAGCAAGGCAGTGAACAATATGGGCACACTAGGCTGTCTCTTCATTCAGACTGTGTGTGGAGCCCTTTTATGGGGTGTCGCTGCACATTTAACTATTATGTTTTATTTATTTGAAGATGCAGCAGCAGAACACTGTACATCAAAGTAAAATAGTACATAGTACATATAAAATAGAGCAATGTAACAGTATAAGTAGAAAGCATCTGACAGTTTCCAGGCGTGTGCGATGAGGGCATTTTAAGTGAGGTCTTTAGGACTGAATTATGTGAGGTCCCTCTGAAAGGGATTATCCAAGTGGGCTGTCTGTCGAAAGTAGACACCAGGTCTTTGGTTTATTTCTAGCAAAGGAGCATTTGCGAGTGGAAGTTTTGAGAATCTGTCTGAACACAGTTTGCCTACTCCTGTTTGGGCCAGGATCTGAAATTGTCTAAAGAGATGTAATGGTGGATTACCTTGGATGTAATGCATACCGTCTTATTCCCAAAGCAATAGGATGCACTCAAATCTATTTGTGTTCATAATCCGATGGCTGACGCATGAAGGACCCTTTTATGTTATGTTATGTTATGTTAATTATTATTTGTACAGCGCACGTACGCCCATGGGCTTCATTGTGCTATTGGAAAGATCAGATAAATAACATAACAAGGGGAAAGTGTTAACAACAATCTATACAGTGAAAGCCTGTGTGAAGAGCAAGGTTTTAAATGCCCGTCTGAAGGTAAGGAGATCCTTACTCTGTCTAAGATTCAGAGGCAAGGAGTTCCATAAGGAGGCTGCCAAGAAGTGGAAACAGCTGCCTCCTTGTCGCTTCTTCTTAAACCGGGGCACCACCAATAGATCTTTATTGGCTGAGCGCAGACTACGCGAGGGGGTGTATCTCCCTATCAGCTGTCTTATAAACAGGGGCCCTTGCCTTGTAAGGCCTTGAAAATAATGCAACCGGCTTTAAATGCGGCTCTCTGGGACACAGGTAGCCAGTGTAGTCTCTCTAGTCCTAGTTTGATGGATTCCCACTTGGGTAACTTGCAAATCAGCCTGGCTGCTTGATTTTGAAGATATTGCAGTCTTTTAAGTGGACCTGCAGGCAGGCCCAAGTATAGACTGTTGGAGAAATCAATGCGGGACAGAACTAAGGCGATAACTGCTTGGATCAGGGCAGAATGGGTAAGAAGGTGAGCAATTTTCGTGATTTTTCTCAATTGGGAGAACCCAAAGGAGACTACTGTTCCAATCTGTGTTTTCAGAGAGAGATCCTCGCTGATGGTCACTCCCAAGCTTTTTACTGAGTGAGATTTTTTAGGAGGAAGGCCCATATCCAGGGGCCAGAAATGGGGGCCCCAGCTGATCTCACTCTTCCCGGGCAAGATCAACTCTGTCTTGCCCGGGTTCAGCTTGAGATGGTTCAAGGTCATCCACCTCTGGATATGGGTCATAGTAAAAAAAACAAAAAAAAACTGTTTTTACTAGAGTTAGAGCTACCTTCTCAATAAAACTATTGTCTGATGAGTAGCCCATACTCTTTTTAAAGCACTTTTCTAATCACCATTTCAGTTTCTTTTTCAATCCTTAGGGACCCAATGAAGATAACTGGCTACCGACTTTTTCAGTTGGTGCCTGAGGGTCCTTTTTCTACACTGAGCACGTGCACCCTATCTCTTTACTAAATTTCAGAACTCTTAGTCGGTGTAAATTTCTATTCTGTTTATTTGCACAAACTGGTTTTGTGTTTCATCCTTTGTTGTTCATTTCTCTTTATTTTGACACTCTTATGTTGATTGCAATATATGGGTCATAGTAGCCTGGAAGTCACCAGCAGCATCGGAGGAGTTCAGGGTGAAAACGAGCTGTAAGTCATCGCATAATTATATGCGGTGACTTTATAATCTCTCAAGGAAAACAATAGGGGCCGCATATACAAATTAAATAATAATGGGGACAAAGAGGAGACTTGAGGGACTCCGCAGAAAGAATTAATTTTGGGGGCTGTAAAAGACCCTAGCCGGACAGCCTGGGTGCGCTCCGATATGAAAGATTGCAGCCAGCCCAAAGCAGAATCTCTAAGGCCGGCCTGTTCGACACGGTTGACCAGAATGGAATAGTCAACCGTGTCGAACGCTGCAGACAAATCGAGAAGCACCAAAGCCTGATGGAGATTTTTGTCGGCATTGGACCTCAGGGTGTTTTGGACGGCAACTATCACTGCCTCGGTGGAGTGACAAGGCCGAAAGCCTGCCTGATTAGGTTGCAGGTACTCAGTGTTTTCAATAAATTTCGAGAGGCAGTTGGTAACATGAGCCTCCAAAATTTTTGAGAGGTAGGGCAGGAGAGAAATAGGCCGATAATTTGTGAGGTCGAGAGGGTCTATACCGGGTTTTTTTGTGAGTGGAATTAGTAAAGGCTGTTTAAAACTGCGAGGGAGCGTGCCAGAAATAAGGGATTCGTTAAGCAGTGGTATCATGCCATGAGGGATGGCACGTCCAATTTCCCTCATAATGTGAGGTGGGCATATATCCTCAGGGGATCCTGATTTTACTCGTGTCAACAAGTCTGAGAAAGTTTTTAGGTCAATAAGGGGGAAGGAGTGTAATGTAAAAGCAGTCGTCCAAGATGGCACAGACAGGGGATTGAGATATATTTTGTTTTATGGCGGCTATTTTTTCACTGAAGTTATTCAAGGAGTCACAGAGTGTTTGTGTGGGGACTACCGGGGGGGGGGGAGATTGGTGAAATAACAGCATCCTTGGTAGCCATGAAGAAGGTTACACTAGAGAAATATAGGCTCACAGGTGATTCACTTCTTAAACAGTAAATGTTGGCACCCTTGTGAGTGACATGGGCACATGTCAGACATTCCTGAGGAAATAGAAAGCAGAGCCCAACACATTTCTGGAAGGAAATGATTTATTACAGTACTTTCTTTTTGGTGTGACACAATGCTCTTTTAAAAACAATTCCTAGTTATAAAAACAATTACAGAAATCTTAAACCTTGTTTCTATTTCAGACTGGTGTTGCAGGTCTTGATTCGATGTTCACAGGCTCCGAATTTTGAGATTTGATTTATTTTTTGGGATTTTAACTGGCGTTTGTCTGTGTCTTTTTTTAATTGGGATCTTGAAGATCTCCACACTGCCTTATCTGCAGTCCTATTCAAATAGTCAAATAACTCAATGGATGTGGAGAGAATGGCTCAGGGAGGTATCCATTCAGATTAGGCCTGGGCAGAATTTCGGTTACCCCAGAGTAATCAGAGTAATTTAGTTAATTCTACATTACTCTTTGACCTAGAATTATTGATAATTACGCAATTAATCTTCAATTACTTGCTCGCTTTTGTGTTCTGCTGGATTTAGCATAGCTTTTTAGTGCAAAATGCATCCTCACATCCATTTTGGATGCAAATAGTGCTAAATGATGGTATTAAATTGGTGTAAACCATCCTACCCCAAAAGCACATTTAGCGAGTGTGAGCAATTTGTGTTCTGCTGCATTTAGCACGAATTCTTAGTGCAGCGTGCATCCTCGCGTCCATTTTGGATGTGAGGGGGAATTTTTAAGCTAAGCAATATCTCTAAATTCAGAATTAGTCTTCTTGCACAATTCAAGCTTAATCTCACAGAATTCTTAGGTAATCCTGCTTGATTATGCTACATGGAATTACGCAAGTTACCCCCACTCCTAATTCAGATATGGTCTGAAATTATACTTCTTCAAACTAATTGCCTCTTCTACTGCTGTGAATCCACCTGTTGGGCAGTCACTCCCCATGCTCTATTGGCACATTGGGTGATTTGAGACAGGATGCCATGAGTTTTTCTTTGGCCCTTATCCACTGGGATCTACTTACTTTTGTGAAGGTCAGGTGCCTTTCTATTTATATGCGCAAGTTTTAATCTTGTCCTTACAGTTTTATTTGCATGTCCTTTACAACTCTAAAATTAAGAATGATCTTGCACCTGACCTTTGAACCTTTCATGGTGAAAGAATCAAATAGCCCCTACAATCCAGACAATGAGGATTACCTTGCAAGGCTTGATACTTTTTAATGGATATATTGTGCTTGCTAACTGCTTTATCAACTGGCTTAATGTAAGCGTGTTATACCAGTTTAGAGGTAATATCTTCTCACATGCAACTTCAGCTACAGTGCACTTAGACAACATTCAGTGGGACCAACGCCTGAGTGGAGGAGCCTGAAGTTCAAGAAAAATGCACTGAGCGAGTGAACCACACTCATTATACAGATGTAGGTGTAAGAAGCCCACTAGTGGCTGTGAGACTCCTGAATGCATTGCATTGTAATTACTGACCGGTGTTATTAAACTCCTAGAAGGGCGGGATTGCTCATTTTGGAGGATACTCCTAACTTTGTACAATGATATTTTTGGTGACATTATGCATCAGACAACCGAGGGCAGCTGTAGGAGGTACTCTCATTGATCTGTAATTGTTCCAAAAGCTATAGAGTGAAACCGATAGAAGTAACCAATTTTATACCTGAAGCTTAATGACACCAGGCAAGAGGTGCCCAATCTAAGCATAATCAAAAGGAAATCATATTATTGTTGCCTTTTAATTCAGAAATGTATCCTTAACACTCGTCTTAGGCTAAAGGTCACTCAGGTTTATGCTGTTATCTTCTACAATATTGTCTGGGGCTGTTGACCTGACCTCATTCATCATCTGAACTGCCCTCTCCTACATTTTGTCTGCAGCAGTAATGCCTCCCATTAGCAATTAATAAATCAATGTGAATCTAATGCTTTTACTCAAAGAGAAGTCACACAACACAATCCTGTACACAATCCAGTCACTGCCTCCTTGCAGATTGCACAACTTTCAGTCTACTTTTCTGAAATGTGTAGAAGGGTTGTTTAAAGTCAGTGACCTCAACCCTGGAGCACAAAAGAGTTTCTCAGTCAGATTACAGACATAATATCAATGAATAAAGTATTGAAACACAAACATATTAGAAATTAAATATCAATACCAAAAATATCAACTTCCTATGCTTTACTAGTAAAAATACAAAAATCGAGATTACAAATATTGTTGAAAACATATAATTTTTAACCTATATCAAAAACAGAAATATCAGAAACAAAATATCACATTTAGATAAACATATAGTATATACAAAATATTGATTCATACAATATAGACTACAATGTCAATCTCAATGTCAAACGTTCTTATATAGAGCACAAATCACCTTGAGGTCTCATGGCGCTAACACAACAATATTGCCAAAAATTAAACAATCATTAGTAAATATAAAAAAATCATTTTATACATAAAACAATTATTGGAAATAACCTAAAACATGTTATACACATGTTCATATATATATATATATATACATACATACATTTATATTCAATACAAACAAACTATGTATCATAAATTAAAAATAAAAACCTAAATTAGCGTTTACCAGAGAAGGATAACTGATAAAAAAATTCAAACTAAACCAATCAATACAATAAAAGTATGAACAACTCTAACCAATAAAACCAGACAAGCAATTAAAATAAAACCTAAATTAGCGTTTACCATAGAAGCACATAACTAATAACAAAATTCAAGCTAAACCAATCAATACAGTAAAAGTATGAACAACTTTAACCAAAAAAATCAGACACACAGTTAAATCAACAACTTAAAAGGCACACTAAGTTTAACAACTAAAAACTTAAAACATTACAAATGCTGCAAGGTGAGGAAACTCTGCCGGATTCTCTCAGTTGAGCATTGTGGAAAAAAATATATACATATCAACAATTACGTAACCAAGTAAGTAAAACTTATATTTAAACTAACATGTGTTATAAAACCATAAAATATAAAATAAATAATTAAGAAACTCTCAAACTTCTATCTCTTTACATAGGCTTCGTAAAAGCCAAAACTATGACTTGAAAAAGCGATAAACAATATAAGAAAGTAAGTATATATAAATTATTACAAAACCGTAAACTCACCCAAATAAGGAGTAAAACTAAACCCAACAACTTCAACCTCTAGAAACTACCATCAAGTTAAAATGTGAAATAAAAATACAGTTTTTTTCAACTAACAGGAAAGAAAGCACCTGCTCCACATTAGAACACCCCCAGCAGAGAAGCTGCAAAACCAAGTGAAACATAAAAACAGAATATACATGTAACTATGCAAAATATAAGTAGTTGGATAATTTTACAGGTAAATAACAAACATACACATTTTAAAATATTGTGTATATTTATAATATTACGCTACTTTCAGATACAGAGGCAGCACAGCACAGCACACAATGTCACAGAAAAGAAAGCAGTTATTAAATAACATGGGCTATAGCAAAAGCCAAGAAAGTGCATCAACAGAAAATATACATTGGAAATGCATGCTATGGGAGGGCAACTACAAAAGATGCTAAACATTATGTTGTAATTCATGTAAAAGCATACAACCAAATGTGACAGAACTAGAAGTAAGGGAGATATTGAAGGATATAAAAGAGGCAAGCACTAGTTCCCAGGAACCCACAACCAAACTCCTTAATGATATGCTGCCTAAAGTCTCCAAGCACATCACAGGCCAACAACCACCTATACCCACTTTTTAAACAGTTAATTGCAAAAACTAAAAAAAATCCATCAGCGACACTGCTGCTCCTAGAAGAGATCAAGATATAAAAATACCTGAACATTTAAACTATAGCATATAATGAATAACCTTTCCCGTTACATGGCAACCTAATAATGAGAAACAAAATCCTAAAATTCTCTATAGCAAATAACTTACTATAACGTACCCAATGACAAACGCGATGGATGAGATCTTCAAAATGTGTTCCAAACCCTTCACTCAGATATACACCATACAAGGTGATTACCAAAATACAAATATCCTTTTTATTTATTTATTTATAAAGTTTTATATAGTGCCAACAAAATCCCAAAGGATATCAGAGTGCTTTACAATAGGCAGAAAGAAAGAACAAGGGGGCAGTATAAAGATAAATTGGGAAACAGCAACCAAACATGGAGGATAACACAGTAAACAGGTGTACGCATGTGAAAAAAACCCCAACAAAACCCATAGGAGATGATCCATTGTAGCTGGAGGTACCATGATGATGAGAACAAAGTCTGACTAATTAGGTGTCCCTCCTCTCCTTACGGTAAGAATTTGCTCATTAGGAATCTTTTCTCTTCCAATTTGAACGTCGTCGTCAAGGAGAGGCTGTGTACTTCAGGTGGCAGAGAGTTCCATATCTTCGGGGCAGCACCGGAGAAGGCTCGAGAAGGAAGAGAGAATTCAAGAAGAATGTTAAGACGCTTCTTGATGCCCTCTCCCCACAAGATAGTTCAAGTTTTTGCACCAGGTACGTAGGAGTATTGAGGTGAAGGGCTTTGTGCGCCAGGACTGAATCCTTAGCTGAATTTGGGCTTCAAAGGGTAGCCAGTTGAGAGATTTAAGGACTGGGGATATGTGCTCGTTTCTTTTGGCGCCTGTAACCAATCTAGCAGCGGCGTTCAGTGACGCCCTTAGTGGGGCCAAGGCGTACTTGGGTAGGCCACAGAGAGTAGCACTGCTGTAGTCAAACCTCAGCAAAACAAGAACTTGGACCACCTGCTTGAAATCACTTCGAGGAAGGAAAAGTTTGATATTTCTGAGGGTTCTCAACAAGTGGTTTGCTCCCTTAAATACATTGCTGATATGAGTCTTCATATTCAAGTGCTTATATGTGCCTTACCACCAAATAAACAAAGTAGCACCTACTATGACCTCCTAAACCACATTAACCTTAAAACAGATAACTGCTACCCCCAAGCCATGATTCAATCCATTTTAAACATTTACCCCCACACAGCCATACAAGGTTGTTACTATAATTTTAATCAAAGCAGATGAAAACACCTCCAACGTTCCGCACGGTGCTCCTCCAAAGTATCAAACGGTTAATTCCAGACTGCTTACCCATGTGCTTAACTCACAGTAAGCCACTTAACTTTTGATTATGCTAGTTACCTGATGGCTTGTCCAGGTTTTTCTATACATACATGCTCATTTATCCTTAGCCACCAGCAGTTCATGGCACACCTTTTTCACAACACCTTCACTAATCATTGCTCAATACTCAGGACAAGGACGCCTTTACTATAGGTACAACTACAGGATTGATTACAGTAATCCGATCCCGCCAGTCTTAGTGCCCAGTTATCTCATTAGTGGCCTCATTTCTGCGGTATCTTGGAATCTTCTGTTTTACCACTCGCTGAATTTTCACTATAGTTTTTGAGTCCTTACATCTCCACCAGCCGTTATCATCATGATTTGCCACATCAACTGATCAGGTTTTAGGTTCTGGCACCCAGCACAAGACTTCGTCAATAATGGATGCATACAACCCGTTTCTCACCAGCATCTTGTTTTTAAGGATGTGTTCTAGGTTCTTTGATCTTCTCAATGTTTTTTCTCTTTTTTTACCCCCCCTTTTCTTCTATTTTTTTGCAGGCCATTGCCTCTCAGGCATATCATATTATGTCCTGATGATGATCCCAGTATTGCTTTTACAGGGTTGAAACTTCTTCGACTTAGTGTACACTGCAAACACTACTAAATTCACTACTTTTGTGAAACAGTGTAGTTGTTCATTTTTGCTTGTTTTATCTTCTGTATAACTTGCAAGCCTTATTTCCTGCTAAGCCTTTGTTTTCATTTTTATGTAAAATGCATTGCGTTAGACGCAGGACTTTGTCTCACTTTGTGTCTCTAACTGCAATACTGTTAAAATAACCCTATCCGTGATTTTTATCCCTCTTTTGTATTCTCCCTGTCAGGGACGACTGTGTTTGTAGCTTATTCCTATCTACAGCTGAAGTACCCTGCAGGAGGAAGGCTCTGTGGTAACAGCGTAGGGGGGGCAATAACTTTAAACAGGATGCCCACAAAGGGGGTTCCAAAAAAAGGGGACGACTGGAAGCAGATCTCTCTCGTGCTTCCCAGACTTCCTTGAAGCTGAAGATGAAGCACTGTCTAGCAAGGGGGTGAATGGCAGCACTGGTATTTGCAGAGGTTTGAAGGGGGAGAAAGCTTTCTATAGCCCCCTCCTCTCCTTCTAAAGTTCAGGAGGATTTCCCTGTGAATGCCTGTGAGGTATCCTCAAATGAAAGGGTACATGGAGACACTGCAGGATCGGTGGGATCAGGGACAGACAGCCTGGAGCCTCGCACCCAATGCATATTGGATGCATTTCTGATGGTGGGTCCATTCCTCTGTGCTATTACTGCTGAGTCTGGTTTGGATAGGGGGGCTGTCTCCCGTTGGCAATGAGCAGCTTATCCCACTGATCTCATCTCCCCTCCTCAATTGGTATTATATGGGTCCTTAGTCCGACCTCCGTTGCCCTTGTATTACAGACCTCAGTTGTTTCATCAATGTTATTTGGCAAGCAGCATGATCTTCCGGTGGCTCAGCTTCTCTGCCCTACTAGCTTGGAACCTGCTGCCATGGGAGGGGAGGGCCCCAAAGCATTTTCCTAATTCTCCGATCACTCTGAAAGTGATGGGGATGAAGGGCTTGTGCAGGCAGCCTATAATGTTCGGAATGATTCCTTGACGGTAACTTCTGGACAATCAGTTTTCTCTTCATTGGCACCTCAACTGAGGGGTAAGGGGATTGCCCACCCATAGTTTCAGCAGAGGGTCTTGTGTATGCAGTTTTTCATCAGGGCGTAATTGATCCAGTTGCCCTTCTGGAGGTGGAAGATGAGCTGCTACAGGACCCTGAGGGAACTGAGCTGATGACTACAAACTGCTCTCCTCAGGGGGAGTATCATCCATGAATGCACCATCTGGCACCAATGATTTGATGATTTCTGAACCCTCCCATGTTCTAATTCTAGTGCTGCAACACAAGACTCTCCCATGTTAGGGGCTATTGATCGTCTTCTTATGCAGCACCGAGAGGACTGTCTCAAGGACTCCATGACATTAAAGGTGGTCCACCTTTATACCCAAGTTGTCCTTTGCAAGCTATCGAAGAATATGGATATAATTCAGACATTGCAATGGTTGTAGAATTATCCCAAGCGACTCTCCAAAAGGCAGTTGAGATCAACAGCTCAAGGTGGCTCCTTATGAACAGCAGATTACTAACTTGTCTAGGGTGGAGGAATTGGAGAGTAGGTCATGTCGGAATAACCTGCGGTTTCTGAGGATTTCAGGGGGCAAAAGGTGATGACTCCTAGGGCTTCGTAGTTTGTTTATTACGGAAAGCTTTTCCAGCATTGAGTGACTGGGATATGGATTCTATGATACAGTGGACACACTGTTTTCCCTTTCATCTTCCTAGTAAATCCTCACAGGACCATCGGGCCATGTTGATTTATATTGTGAATTTCCTATTTTGACAGCAAATATTTCAGGTAGCAACTCCTAAACTATCAGCCAAGGCATGTGGTATCAATTTCTTCACCCACTGAGACTTATGTCATCAAATAGTCGTGGGGCACTGACAGCAGCGGGAGTCCATGCAGGCATTCCTGAAGTTGGGGGGGCACTGTTTCTCTCAGGGAGCTGGCAACCCTACACATTTGAAAAGATGGCCAGACCTTTTATTGCTATGTTGGTCACAAAGTTTGGGAATTGCTAGCCACATGGCAAATGGGGGTTGGCTGACAACTGTTGTCTTTTTCTCCAAGTTATGGAGGTTGTCTGGCTGGTTGGGGGCTTTGTCTGTGCATCTAGGCACCTGGTCTTCATTGGGAGTTGGGGTGTAGTCTTTCATGGGTCAGTAGGGTTGTTGGGCGGAGACACTCTTTGCTTCTGGCAGTAAGGGTATGAGCTTTTTTCTCTTGGCTTGAGGATCGGTAGGGTCAACAATGAGTGTTTTCCTTCTTTCCTTACCTTCATAGTAGGGTCAATCTGGGGATGTGCCTGTAATGTCTCCTTCTTTTAGCTTATGCTTGTGGCTCTCATTGAGGAGTTGTGGTGGGGAAGGTAGACCTGGAGGCATGTTCTCTGGATCTAGCTTCTTTTCTCTATTACTTCAGTTTTGGAGGGGACTGTGGGGCAGGGGGGTCGTGCCTGGTGCTGCTCAGTAGCTGGCTGAGTTTGAATCGCATCAAGGCATGGGATTGGGCTCTAGGGTTTAAGGCATGTATGAGGGTTGGACCAGCTCTCCCGCATGGTAATCAAGGGTCGATGCAGGGGTGGGTTGAGGATTGTTGTATTTATTTTTCAGAGCATTTGGGTTATTATTTGGAAAAAATTAATAAGGAGCATAGTTGTTTACAATGCAGGTAAATTATGCAACTTGATCAGGCAAAAGATTCTTGGTGTTGGTATATTCTACTATGTTGTTGGAAAAGGAAGCCCATGGATAATGTGGGTTTATCGTAATAGCCAATAAGGGCAGAGGCCCTGGGCAGCAGCTTCATTTCCTAACATGAAACATTAATGGCGTCAAGTCATTACACAAGCGGAAATTGGTACAGGATGAGTTAAGCAATCCTAGGTCACAAATCTTGTGTCTTCAATAGACCCATCTTTCTTAGTCAGAATGCTCAGAATTGGAAGAACTTGGTTATAAGACCATATCCCTCTCTTGTTATACCTCTTGCCAAAGGGCGGTTGCTTTGATGACTCAGGATAGTCAGTGGGAGGTCCTGCATCAGATAACAGATTTGGGGGGGGACTGTTGTTGGTAGCAAATATCCAGAATGGCAGGGGGGCTTTACTTTTTGCTTCCTTTATGGGTCTAATATGAATGCCTCGATGGGTTATTTTTTTATCAAAGTTGCATTTTTGACCCCCACCCTAAATTGTTTTGGGTGATTTTAATGTTACACTGTGCTCTAAGAAGGATTCTGCATCCCAGCTTCGGCTGTCAGATAAGTTCCTTGAGGACAAAATGCCTGCCTTGGGAAGCACCACCTGCGGGGGAGTTATTACACCTAATATCTTTATATGCCTTGGTTGATCTTTTGGCATTTGAAGCATCCAAGTGAATCAGGCTCCATGTTTTACTCTGCTTCTCATAAGGCCATGTCAAGTTTTACATGTTCTTGGTTAGCAATACGCTGACTTCTTCTTCTAGGATTACTTCTAATCCAAGGGTCCTCTCAGACCATAATGCGTTGTCTTACTTTTTTAAGTTTAAACAGCCAACTCAGGTATTTGGCCCCTGCAGCAGGACATTTGAACATTAGTTACTTCTGGAAGAGGGTTATGCCAGCTCCTTGAAGATGCATTTAAGGGAGTTTCTTGAATTTAACTTAGAGATGTAATTCACTTCCTGTGGTCTTGGATTCTCTCAAAGCGTTCTGTCGAGGTCAGACTCTCCAATCTGCTCCTCATCAACGTAGGATGGCATTGGTGGAGGAAACAGGGATCAGAGGATCTCTGGAGTCTGTTAAATCCTATTTAGAAAATAGTATTAGGGCGATGGATGGGCTTTGGGCTGGGCAGCTCTTGGAACAGTCTGCGTCCTCGGAGAATCCCTTTCGAAAAGATTATTAGAGAGGGCTGTTTATAGTAGCAGGGTTCAACAGCTGTCATACTTTGAGAACATCAAGGAAATGGGGCGTATTTTGTCATTTTGGGTAAAGAATAGATCTTTCTCCAATAATATTCAGCAAATTAGGGATGAGACTGGCCTACAAGTTGCTGACCCCATCCTAGTATGTGAGTGCTTTTGTCATTTCTATCCAGACCTCTATAGGGAAGGCTGTCTCTCTTCCACTGAATATATCACTCGATTTGTTGTTCAGCAGTATTCAGTCTGCCAGACAACCTTTGCTCAGCGATCTAAGTTGGAGGCACCTATCACTCTTGTTGAGGTCAATAAGGCTTCCCTGGCTAGTGGGAAGGCGTCAGGTCCTGATCAGAGACCATCAGAAGTTTATGCCACCTTGTCATAAATCCTGCCCATAGTGTTAAGGGATCTTTTTAACCTGTTGACCGTGGCGCGAATTCTGCCACAGTGCGGGCATTCTAATCTGTTGGCAGGGTTTGGATGGCCCCCGGCCGTCCTCCGCACATGCCCACTGTCACGTGGGATGGCCAGGGGCCGTCCATAGCACCCAAGGGGTTAAATCATTTGATTTTTCTGATAACGTTCTCGAGTCTTGGAGGGAGAAAAACATCATTGTCTTACCAAAAAAGGTGAAGATCCCACCTCTTGCTGATCATAGCATCCTATATCTTTAATCAATGCTGATTTAAAAATCTATTCTTGCATTCTTGCTATTCAGTTTTCTGCAATTATCTCGCAATCTGTGGACAGAAACAAGTGGTAGGGAGCCCATTTGGTATGATTTGTTTAAACGCTGAGGAAGCCTTTGATCATGTTTCCTGGCTCTTTCTTTAGGAGGTAATGTTGTCTGCTTGTCTGGCTTCCATTTTTGCTGCTAGGATTCGGCACCTTTATCAAGGCCTCAAAGCTAGGGTACGCAGTGCTGGTCTTTTTTTCCCTCATATCTCTATTCTTCATGGTACGCGGCAGGGCTGCCCGTTATACCCGCAATTGTTTGCATTCTCTATAGGGCAGTGGTAGCTGCAGCTAAATCAGTTAGGGAAGTTTTTTGGCTATAAGCTGAACTTCGATAGGACTCAGATCTTATCCAAAATTTGGTATACTTTTGGGTCACTCTAGTATTTAGTATTCTGTATATTTTGGAGTATAACTACGGGAAGCTGTTTCAGCATTCTGTGGAGGTCTTTCTTAAGTGGATTAATTTGGATTCGAGGATTACAGGCCACTGTAATGTTATAAAGATGACTAACCTCCCGTGGTATCTTTATCTTTTTTGCTGTATTCCACAATTTCCTCCGGTGGCCTTTTTCACCAGAGAGGAGACACTATGGCAGAAGTTTAACTGGTCCTACCATAAACCGTGATGTAAGAATCAGTTTTTACAGCAGTCCAAGGAAGATGGACGGGTGGGGGTTTGCTTCCTATCCTCCTATCTTCAGCACGACTTCAGCTAGGATGGGCGCCTTGGCGATTAGCTAGAGTTTTTCCAGTTGGGGGAATCGATTGTCCCTGATTCAGGTATAATGATACAATGCACTTTAAGCATACTTGCTTTAGGACCGTAAAAAGTATTTCATCTGGTTTGATGTTCTTTTAGGAGTTTGTTGCCGGGTATCACTAGGTTTCATCAGCTTAAGTATTTTGGCTATAACATGAAGCAGGGACTAGTTTTCCCATATAGTGCCCTAGGCCCATTCTGTCCACATCTGAAGCATGAGAGTCTCAATTGTCCCTGCCAGCCCATAGAGAGGATTGCGTTAAAATTGTCCACACTGCCTTGAGTATTTACAGAGGCAGCAGGCCACCTGCCCTCCCTTATTCTCAGATGCATCTCTCCTATGATCTTTGTGTACATCTTTCTGAACATCAAGATGTAGCAACAACAGGATGCGTCTGTCATCTAAAAGAACAACATTTGCTAAGAGTAGTAGTGGGGGCCAACTGGGACTTTTCACAGCTTTGGAATCTAAAATAGCTGAGGGCTTAAAATAAACAATACCTTATAATGAGCTTCCGCCTTAAAGCTTCCAAGAGGTGACGCAAAGTGTTTTCGATAAAATGCTCAAACTTTTGTTATGTTCTGCGGTCAAGCACCTGCCAAAATTAGATCTTGTGGTCAACCCTCCCTCATCTCAAATGTATAACAGGACTGCTTACTCTCCAGTTCGTTGACCACCTCTCACAGTGTACTATTTTCACGACAGAGGTGCTCCTGGTTAACTATTTTATTTAGCATTTTTGATTGTGGTTGTAATGCTTCATCGTACTTTGATGTTCAGGCTCTCTATCTCTCTTTCTTTCTTTGTATTTCCGTAATTTTAAACTTACTTAATTGCATGTTTTTGTTCCTGATCTTCAATGTGTCTTTGACACTAGTTACCTGCTAGACTGTATGGTGGTAGTTTTGATTAATGATGTGTCTTTGACATTTATTGTTTAAACTGTTTCTTGAATAAATGGTGCCACTCTGACTCAGTTCCTGCATTTGACACGTGTGTCTTATTATTTTAGATAGCACATTTCTGCGCTAAATTAGGTGTTAAAAAATTACCCTCGAACAAACCCTAATATTCCAAACAATGGTCATAAAGGGTTTCAAGAGATTTTGGGAAGGGTCAATCTGCTGACCTAAGGACATATTTTGGAGGGCGGTGTTTTCATTTTATTCAGCACCTTGTAGAAGTTGGTTCCTCTGCCTTCTAGTTTTTTCTTTAGATATCCACAGATGCAGCATTTTATTTTAACCTCAAGGAAGAGGACTTGAAATGCACCGAGGATGTCTGGCTGGATCGTATTTGGAGAACTCCTTTTAGAAGGAATATTGGGGCTGTTTATGAGGTGATCTACATGGTTTCATATGTTGTAGCCGAGGATGGGTTTCAAAAGTGGGATTATAAGTGGCGCTCTTGGCTTAGTATAGAAGTCACTAGGTGGACCTTCGGCATAGTAATGTGATGGCCCATTCAATTTTGAACGTCTCTCGAATTAGGGTTCACCATCTTAAGTGTGTGAAAAAAATGATTTGGCTTTGTATCGTCTTTTTATTATGAAACTACGTCTGGATTCCCTTGCAGGATGGCAGGTGATAATCCAGTTCATGTTTTTGCATCTTGTCCTGCGATTCAACTGTTTTGGCAAATCACCTTTGGTACATTAGGGGACATTTCCAATACGAGGTTGTCAGTGGATTTCAAGTTCATTATGTTGGTTTATTCTCTGGCTACTTCCCCAACCTTTTGCAGTGTTTGTTGTTTTTCCATCATGCTGGCAGGGCTGATTTTGGCGTGATTCTGGCTTATTAGTGATCCACACGACCCTTTGATCTGGTGGCGGGAATTCTTACATACAAGTAGGCTAGAGATCATTCTAATTGATAATGACCCTCAGAGGAAAAGGTTGTGTCGGATATTTGATCCTATTCGTGGTTCCCTGGCTTAGATGGTTGCATCCCTGGGCTGGTCTAACCAGATGTGAGCCTGGGTTTTATCCTGCTGTCCACAGTGCTTTCCCTCCCCTAGGCATTATGTTGCTGTTTATTCTTATCCTATTATTTTTGATTGTTTTCTTTTTTGTAATGTTTCTTTTTTTTCCCCCCTTGTACCCAGGAGCTGGTTTGTTCCTTGCAATTTAATAATGAATAATAACAAATTTAAACAAAAATGTTTTTTTAAAGTTACAAAATTGTAAAGTATAAATTAAATATTAGCATTAAATATTAACATTTATTATTATATACTGAAACAATATATGTAAAAATATTGTTGAAAACATGTATATGAAACAATGTAATAAATGTTTACACATCTGCTAAAAATGGAAAATAAAAGTAGAAAATATGGAACAAGCAAGTCATTAAATATAATTTACTTTGTTTTTAAATCAAAATAATGTAAAAAATAAAAACATTTGGAAAAAAAATAAAATAAGAACTTTTTTTTTTAGCCTACAAACATACAAATAACAATTTTTTGTTATATTTCTAAACACCCGCAATACTAATAATATGACATAATGTATTTCTACTACATACAAATACATCCAAAATAAAAGATTTTATACTAAAGTAATGAAAATAAATGATCACACTCCAAAATAATCCATTAAAAAGTGTTAGACACTAAAACATTGACATTTACTATCCCACTCCAATCTAAAACAATTTGGAGAAGGTGTTGGGCACTAAAGGGGTGACATTTAGTATTCCCACTCCAGTCCAAACATGTTAGCATACAGGGGTGACAATCTAACCATATCTTGGGAGTTCTTGTAAACAAAAGGGGTGACATTTACCATTCCCACTGTAATTTAACCATATTGGGAGGAGGTGTTAGACACTAAAAGGGTGAAATGTACAATTATCACTCCAATCTCAGGATATTTGAAAAAGATGTTAAAGACACTAAAGAGCTCAAATTTACTATATACACTTTAATGTAATTTTATTTAAAGAAGTCTAATACCAGTTTAATATTTTATATGAACAATCAATGCTGCATACTCAAACACAATGTCTTAACTATAAAATAAAATAATATTTAATTTCAAAGCACACTATACTAAACTACAGACCTATATCAAGGAACCAGATGACATCCTGTGAGACTGTGTGTGGGACTCCTGCACCCCATTGGAGCCTCTTGTTCAGTGCCGGCCTTGTTCCTGCGGGGCTCCATGCCGATGCGGCCACTGTCATGGTAACAAAATCCCGCTGCAAGCCCATCACCGACTTTGGCCCATCCTGATTGTCGCTGATAGGCTGACACCTGGTGGGGGACCACCACGTCCACATCTATTGTCATTGTTGGGGCCTTCTGACAGCCATTGAGATACTCCTGGTTGGTTCTGCCCTTCGGGCCTCCGAAGATTGCCCTCTTAATTTGGATTCCACAGTGGCCTGAATGCATGGTGATGGCCTGACTTGCCTGCACTTGTCACTGTCCAGAACCAGCTACGATACAGCCCGCACCTCAGATGCACCAGCCTGCTCTAACCCCCCCAAGTCCTGTACCTGAACTTTGGGGGTGTTGTAGTAGTGAAAACATTGGAAATTAAGGCATTGTCTTTGATGTATGCTGGTTAGGGATCCAGTCTCTCTCCCAGACTCTTCTATTCGTGGACAAATACAATGCTGGGGCCTCTTGAAATGTGCAGTCTCTAATTTGTACCAGATGCTTATAGACAGTATGTACTCTCACAGTGCATGGCAGACACTCAAGTTCTCCTGGTAGGTGCGCTTTGTGGTCGCTTATTCTGATGAAGTCTGGGCCAAACTACTAACTGAACACGACTACTCCTTATGGGAGTTGTGGGTAAAATACTCTCACTCTAAACTTCTACATGATTGGTACTGGTCCCCCTACAAGATACATAGAGCTAAACTGCTACTGCACACTGCACAGCACGTGTTGGCGATGTGATGAGGAGCATGATAACCGCTACAATATTCTCTGGTCCTGTCCCCACCTGGCACAATACTAGCAGGACATTTAGCAGACACTTCATAATACTAGCACTATCTCTTTCTCAGACTCGGCTAAGATTGCTCTTTTACACAATTTTCTGGACAATGATGACACTACCTCACCCTGGTGGAGATGGATGGCGAGAGCAGTTGAGGTTTCCAAAATCTGCAATTTCTGAGATTGCTGTCTACGCAGATGCCAACGCAGCAGGAATGGTTCAGTGAACTCTATCGCTTAGCTACTTACGAATGACAAATATATAAACTCCAAGAACAAATGTCCCACTTTGATAACGTGTGTGGGATTTTTTTTTAATAACAAGAATCATAGAGGGAGGTTGGGGGAATTGCTGTTAGCTCTCCCTATTGTACTCCATAGTTCATATTTCATCTTTCTTTCTTCTTGCTTCTTTTCTTTTCCTTTTCTTGCTACTAGGTCTGCAAAAGGGGACTGAGGTATATGTGATTGTGGCAGACTTATAGGGATAGTGAGGGATGGCACTAGATGATTCTGTGAGACGTCTTGACCAACCCACTTCCTTTTGGTGGTATTGTTTCTTTCCCCACCATAAATTTGGCTTTGCCGGGAAGGGGTGGGAGAATTTCAACAGCTTACAAACCAAGTATAACCTGTTGGGAGTTGTTTTGCGGGTATTGTCACAGTTGTTTTGGGGGGGGGGGGTTACTGGTACTGGAATGATATACTGTATTATAGTGTACTTGTGTTCTATTTTCTCTTTCTTATATTGTGCATGTCTCTGGATCCATATGCTGGACATTTTATAGCGGTCTTCCTTGTTCCACCGCACATATGACTGTATACAGACTTTCTGAAAGGCCTTATGCTGTATGCTACTTTGCTTTCTAAAAATGCAATAAAGAATGATCACAAAAAAGAATTCATATAACTATCTACTACATTCCTAAACTTTATTCCATAAAAAAAAACATAAAATCAAAATCCAAAATTGACAATCATTGATTTAAAAAATATTTTAAACCACTTTAAAAAAATACAATTTTAAAATAAATGTTAAGTTTTAAAACAAGATAAATATAATTTTTTTCTATTATTATAAACATTTCAGAAAAGGTTTAATATGTTTACCATTTCTAAAATATTTTCTAATAATTTTACTTTTTTAATATATATATATTTTCCTAATTTGTAGATATTTCTAATATTGCACACTTTTTTAGATCTGTAAACAATTTTTGGTTTCATTTTAATGCCATTAATATATATTTAAAAATAAATTAAAATAATTGTACAGTTAAAAAATGATTTCCCAGAAAATGTTTAAAATTTGAAACTTCTATTTAAATAATGTCTAGTGTTCTTACTTTATTACAATCATTTTGAAAATATTTGTATATTTGTATTTTGGAATACATTTAATAGATAAAAAAACTGAATTAATAAAAAATAATTTAGCCTTGATGCCATTAATATATATTTTATTTAATACTAAATTAAAATGTATTTAAAACAATAAAGTAATACCATTTTTTGAAAAATGTAAAATATTAATTTGAATGGCATTAAAATGATTTTCATATATTTAACTTTAAAATGCACACTTTTTGGGGGTGCCAGAGGGCCATCAAGAGGATTATACTCATGTGAGGTGCAGACATTCCGGGGACACAATCCACCATCATTCTGCTTCATCCGACCTTATTGGGAAAGAGACAGAAGGGACAGAAAGAGATCTGCAATCCAGTCCCTGCCATGCTCTAAATGTGGGCTTTTGGATGCAAGCGCTCCCGTACATTTTAAAAGAGCTGCAAAAAAAGCTCTGGGCCATGGGGTCGACATGGCAACTGACTGAGGACAGGAGAATAGTTGTGGCTTGCCCCTGCTGTGGTGACTACCTGGCTACTGCAGCTTTTGGAGGTACTTGTTCCATGTTGTGGTGCTGTGGGAGGAAGATCACAACCCCCGTTACCTAAGGAAATTCTCTGATGGGCCCCTCTGACTGCCAGAGGCCAGGCGGGAACACTTGTTGGGTGGGGCCAGCTGCTGCGTTGACACTGGGTGCTGGGGCCATTGAGACAAGGGGAGAGGTCTGGTCCCTGTGGACTAATACAAGGAGAACATTCTGCCTTTGCCAATGGAGCTGCCTTTAGCTGTGTGGAGATCTAGAGTACGAGGTAAAGGCCTCAAATGTATAGTGTGGCACCCGAGAAGTGCCACTTGAGTGAGGTTCAGAGTAGGCTGCACCCCACCTCACTCGCTGCTGCTCCCTGTGCCACAGCTGCTTTTTCCACCACAGTTTTGCCTCCCCCCTGTCCCATTGTTGTAACTTACTTTGTTCTCTGTGTTCTCCCTCCCCCTCTGTCCACGATCCGCTGTGCCTGCTCCCGCTGTTTTCTTTCCCGCTGCTGCCTTCCCCTGCGGCCCGTGACCTTCGCACCCATTCGTCGCTCGCTCCCACCTCCCAGCTGCTCCTCACTCCCTTAACCACTTTAATGGAGGCCGCGTAGTGCGCGCGCCAACGGCAAGCCCGTCTGGGACCGTCCGCGCCTGGACCGCGCCCAGCGCCAGGACCCATGGCCCCCGCGAACGCCACGATGCCCACCTCCACTACGGCTCCAGCACCCTCCACGCACTCAACACCGGTCAATCACGCACCTGCTGCCTGGCCATCCCGAAACGCACCCAAGAACCCTTCTCCTGCCGGAACTGCAACTTCACCAGCATCCGGCCCGCCAACCCACCCACAGAAGAACCCAACTTCCTCAGATGCGTCCTGCTCAACACCCGCTCCACCCACAAGTACTGCACCAACGGGACAGGAGGAGGAATCGCCATTGTCCACAGGAACACTCTCCGAGTCTCGACCAACACCAGCGACACCTGTGCTTCCAGATCCAAACCGACCCCAACACCACCCTCAGAGGAACTCTCATCTACAGACCCCCCTGACCGCAGTTCAGGGACTCCATCACCGACCTCGTCGGCACACATGTCCTCGCCTCTCTGGACTACATCCTCCTCGGAGATCTGAACTTCCACCTCGAGAACAACAATGACACCAACTCCTCCACCCTGATTGACAACCTCGGCAACCTCGGACTCAGACAACTCGTCACAGCACCAACACACTCCGCCGGCCACAAGCTTGACCCCATCTTCTCTGAGAGCAACCAAGTGTTTTTCGACTGCACCACCAAACTCCACTGGACCGACCACTGCTGCATCCACTTCACCTTCCCGAAACCCCCCATACACCATCACACCCAGCAGATGCCTCGCCGCAGCTGGGGCCAGATCACCGAGGACCGGCTAACCACCGCACTCGCCCAGAGCCCACCCGCAGACCTGATCGACCCCGACACTGCAGCCTGCAGCCTCAGACAATGGATCAACGACTGCGTCAACACCCTCGCCCCGCTCAAGAAGCCCGCCATCACCTACACCAGCAAGAGAGCCAGCTGGTTCACCAAAGACCTTCAGGCCTCCAAGATAGCCTACCGTAAACTCGAGAAAAACTGGACCCGCGAAAAAACATCTGAAAGCTACACAGCCCATGGAACGCCACCCGCCAACACCACCAACTCATCAAATCCGCCAAAAGGACCGCCTTCAGAGACCACCTAGACAACAACTCACACAACAGCAAAGAGCTCTTCAGCATCGTGAAGGAACTCTTAAAACCCCAGCTCCAACACCAACAGCATCCTACCATCACAAGACCTGTGCGACTCGCTGGCCACCTTCTTCCATCGCAAGATCGCAGACATCCACAACAGCTTCGACACCGTCATCACCTCGGCAACTTCCAACACCCCCGCTCTCTCGACCACCACCTGCACCAACCGCCTGCTCGCCTGGACCAACATCATCGACGACGACACCATCAAGATCATGAACACCGTCCACTCCGGATCCCCGGAAGACCCCTGCCCACACCACATCTTCAACAAAGCCAGCAGCACCATTGCACCCCACCTCCAGAAAACCATCAACATCTCCTTTCAGACAGCAACCTTCCCGGGGAGCTGGAAGCACGCAGAGATCAACGCCCTACTAAAGAAACCCAAGGCGGACCCCAAGGACCTCAAGAACCTCCGACCCATCTCCCTGCTCCCGTTCCCGGCGAAGGTCATCAAAAAGGCCGTCAATAAACAACTAACCAGCTTCCTCAAAGAGAACAACATCCTGGACCCATCCCAGTCCGGGTTCCGCAGCAACCACAGCACTGAAACTGCCCTCATCGCAGCCACCGACGACATCAGGATCATGCTCGACAATGGAGAAACTGCTGCCCTCATCCTGCTGGAACTGTCAGCCTCTTTCGACACAGTCTGCCACAGCACACTAAGAGCACGCCTCCACGACGCCGAAATCCAAGAAAAGGCCCTGGACTGGACCACCTCCTTCCTCTCCGGGAGAACCCAGAGCGTCCGCCCCCCCCCCCTTCTGCTCCAAAACCGCCGAGATCATCCGCGGCGTACCCCAAGGCTCATCTCTTAGGCCAACGCTGTTCAACATCTACATGGCACCACATGCCCACGTCGCCTGACAGCACGACCTAAACATCATCTCCTACGCCAAAGACGCCCAGCTGATCCTCTCGCTCACCAAGAACCCCCACACCACCAAAACCAACCTCCACAAAGGAATGAAGGCTGTCGCCGACTGGATGAGGGACAGCCAACTGAAGCTGAACTTAGACAAGACCGAGGTCCTCATCTCCGGCTCCACCCACTCGGCCTGGGACGACTCATGGTGGCCAACGGCATTAGAAGCCCCCCCACAACCACCAACCACGCACAAAACCTAGGGGTCATCCTCGACCCCACACTCTCCATGACAAAGCAGGTCAACGCTGTCTCCTCCTCCTGCTTCAACACCCTCCGCATATCTTCAAGTGGATCCCCACCGAAACTAGAAGACACACTGTTCAGCACATGTATCCAAACACCATTGGCATTGTTCTAAGCTTACCAACATTAGGGTTTCAATAAAAAGAACGTGAACGTGAGCCTTACATACGAGGGCTCGTGACAGCTATAATGTTATGTAAATAAATGTAAAAATCAGTACGAAGTTGTTTAACCTGCATGACACGTATAGCCATATACTGTACTTAACATATATCTCTCCTATTAAATGATTTGAATAAGAAAGATGTGTAATATGTGGATATCTTGACACCACTTATAACACATGTGGTGATATAAAATATGTTACCATTGTGCTAATCCTCCAGAAACCACAGTCGGCAATCCACGTCCACTTGAGATATTGACTAATGCTTTAACCACACACTCAATGTATTTAATTTCGGCATAATATACAACACAGCACATCCAACTTAGTCAGAGCCATGGATAATCCAAACCCTGACCATCAATGTGAAGCTGGCAAGCCGTTACGAATGTGTAACGTCTACCCGCCCTTCACTATATTTCACTAGTAAACCTTATTCACTCACTCGTCGTAGCCAGAACTAAGCACCTGAATCAAGCCAGAGCAGCTCAAATCGCGACCGCCTGCTTCATGTTGGCAGGCCATACGGTGTCCTTGACAACGGTCTGCCGATCACCGGATCGAATCGCTGAACTGGGTTCATCCTGATTTCCTGCCGCACGGCTGCCAGGCTTTGCGGGAATCACAGTATTTAACCCAGTCCGCTTCCAGCCCCCGGTGTCATCGCACCAGAAGCAAAATCTTACGGCCGGGCTGCAGCCGAATTTAGCACCTACAACGCCGCCCACAGAGACCGTTCCGTTTTACATCGCATATCCAAAGTAAGTAACATCACACACTGAGTATAAGCGCGTCCCCCTCACCCCACCCTCCCTTCCTCCCACCACCCGGTTATAATAATAGCATTCTTCATCTTTACAGCAGGGTCGAAACGCCGCAGACAAGCACACAGGGCGAGTCATTGATCAGCTAGTGTCACTGTATATCTATGCTGTCAAAAAAGTGTATTTGAATGGTCGCTTCTTACAATTTATGGAAACTTTCTATCAAATTCTTCACTGTGTACAGACACTTTTTTGTTCCAACTTTCACTTGGGGACACTATGCACAAAGTGTTGCGCTTTTTGAAGTTAAGAAAGTGTTTATACTATTTACTATATTTTATAAACTATATTGAGCAAAACTGTGTAGTAAGTTCATTTCGCCTTCTGACATCACCAAGTCCTTTGTATGTTTATTACCATTGCGCATTCTTATAGCCTTTGATACTGTGTCCCTTGATATTCTTGTTGAAAAATTAACCCAACTGGCCCTCCAAGGTATGGCGCTTGCATTGCTATTCTCCTTCTTGATGGACCACTCTTTTCAAGTCTTCTCGTCAAATGTAGTGTCTGGCTCACACTTACTTACTTTGGGAGTTGAACAGGGATCCGCCCTTAGCCCCATGATCTTTAACAACTATGTCTACGCTTTGGCGGACCTGGTGGAAAGCTTTGGACTAACTCTGTTTTCTTATGCAGATGACACTCAGATTATCTTTTTTTTGTCAGATAGGTGGGAAGTCACCTTGGAGAATCTCAGCTCCTGCCTCGATCTTGTCTCCACTTGGATGCACTCTAACTCCCTGAAATTAAATTGAGACAAGACCGAGGTTAAATTACTGGTTTCTAGCTTTACTCTCTCCATGAAGCCACATGCAGATAAAGAAGCATCCACATGTTTTGCCACCATGAAATGGATTTGAATGATCCTGTAGATACTTCCTTTATATGCTCAAAGAACAGTTATCGAAGCTAGACTACAGCAACATCAGGTAGTTGGGGGTGAATAAGGCTGTGGTAAGATGTCTCTGATGGTTCAGATCTCTGCCACCAGGCTCTTGTTGCGCCTCCCCAAACATCCGTCTCCTTCCGGTCTCCTTTGCCATCTTCACTGACTCACAGTAGATCAGCGAATACATTTCAATTTGCTTCATGCACAAAATCAGCTCTCACTTGGGACCTAGGCACTTGCAAAAACTGATGATTCACTACCTCCACCCTGCACCTTGTGCTAGAGCAATCATCTACTTTTGGCAGTCCCCAAAATCAAACTCACCCCTATAGGCGGCTGCTTATTCTTTTTTTGGGGCCCCAGGCTAGTGGAACTTCCTCTACCATTCTTTGTGATGGTGTGCTTCCTTATCCAGCTTCTGTAAGGAACTGAAGACCTGACTGTTTTAGTGTTCTCCTCTAAGCTGCTTTACCTGTCCTCCAAGCACTGGGAAAGTCCTAGTGTTAGCTATACGCTATACAAGAATCCAATTATAATAATAATAACAACCACATTTTCAATGGAATACTCTCACCCTGCCATTCTCTAAGGGAGGGTTTGAGGTGCCAGTTATGAAATTGTACTATTTGTGCACCCAAGCACATTGTCATTCATTGGTACAAACCTACTCCATTCCTTCCACATTTGGCAGTAGAGCAGGGATATATGGCACCTGTTCCCCTATCCTTTTACTTGCAGTCCTTATCATCTTTAACAAAATTAGTACACTCCACAGTTGTATGTGCGGCTAATGATTGGCATAGGCTGGCCTGAAAACTAGGCAACCTGTTGCTTTATTGCCAGCTTGTTCTGCTCTCTTTTCATCCACTACTGCCGGTCACACACAAGAAAGCCTGAAGACAATTACTCCAGAAACTTGTATTTCAACATTGGGGGAGATCTCTATCGAAAGAGCTCCTTTATGTCCTCTATTGATTTTTTTAGTGGAGGGTCGCCATCCCCATTGGACATATTTCTCTGTATCAGGCTATGATATAATGTGAAAACTGTCACCCAGGACTTCCCTCATTAACTGCCTAGTTTAGATACCTTACTTCAGTTTGAAAATTCACAACATCTAGGTGCATTCTGAGGCCTCTTACACTTGGGGACAGGCACAAGCCCAGTGGTAAGTGGATAGAGGGACCACCCTTACAGATGATCAATGGTAATATTGCTGTGTATAAACAGGGAAGATTGCCTCTAGCAGCCGACTTCGAATTATTCACAATAAGTGTCTCCATAAAGTATACTAAACCTCCACTAGACTTCACCGTTACCAGCTGTGCCCACGTGACAAATGAACCTGATGTGGATTGGTTGTAGCAGTTTTTGTTCTCCTTGCGTGGGCATGTGGACCAATCCAGTCTTTTTGGGGATAGGTTTCCACAGCGCTCACTGCAATAATAGTTAAAGATCTGATAGTCACCCCTCTCGTGGCTTTCTTGGGGCATAAAGGGGAGGTTGAAGCAAGTATCAGGAAGTATGTGGCACTGGCCCTCCTCTTGGTGCAGCAAAGTGTTAACTGACGATGGGGCATGGGAGAGCGCAATTCAAGGAATGGCTATCTGACCAAATTTATTGTAATGACCAATTGTCCTTATGTGCTAAACTGTTACTTCCTCGATCTCGACCCAGAGACATATGGGATCCTTTGCATAACTATCTGTTAACCCATCCTTGGGATGCCGGAGATGAGGTGGAGTTGGCAACTTGAGAACTGAACTTATACCCTGTGATGACAATTACACTTTTTGCCTCACTACCTTTATATCCATGTATATACTATTCTTTGATTGGATGCCGAATTAGTGGGAATATTGCTGTGGTATGTTCCTACTAACTTGCGAAGTACGGTCCATTTCGATCTTCTAATATGATGCCAAGCAGTGTGGAAGGTATTTACCATGGGTATGTGATAGGTTGTCTTTTTTCTCTTAGTATCCAAGAGGGCATTTTTATTGTTATTATTGATTAACAAAACTCAATTTTTATAATAAAAAAAATAATAAATCTATGCTTTTTACAAATCTCCTCAACCTTATTCTCTAAAAACCCACTATCTCCCTACTAAAAAAGCATAAATCCATTATTCATATACATTATTATAATAAAAAATACAAATTTCAACAATTTCATAACTAAAAAGTTACATTACTAAAACACAAATAAAAAAAATAACAAACATATATAATTAAACACACTACAATAATTTACATATAAATTAACACTTGCAATTTATATTACATACAATTATATTCTGTACATTGATATTTTTTGCAACTATATTAAGCAGCAGTTAAAACAATATATTTACTTTTGATATTCCTGTCAACGATATTTCCAATACTCTTTACACAATCTTTTTGTATCATGATATTTTTGTTTCTGATATTTTGTCCAAATACCTTCTCAGTTGCCATTGGTGTGCTACTTTGGAATTTTGGTAGACATATCTTGCCATTTTAGCTTGAAATTTTGGCCCCATACTTACACTAAGCTTACAGACAGAGGGCCAAATTTAGATCTTGGCAGAGGGCAATAATCTGTCACAAACATGACGCAGATCCTGTCCGCCATATTGCGATCCCATTATATCCTAGGGAGATCGTAATATGATGGATAGTATATCAGTCACGTTTGTAATGGGGTATTCCATCTGCTGAGATCTCAATAAGACCCACGATTTGTGTGTACAGAAGTACACTGTGAGATGGTTTTAGTCAGTTCCTTACTTGTGCATATTCCTTGTAGATGGCTTAAGCCACAGTCATTGGGCCTGATTCACAAAGGTAAACTTACACTTTTGTGTAAGTTTACTACTTTTCCGTATTCTCGAAGGCAAACTTAGACCAAAAGTCTCACTTTAAAACTTTTAAGTATTCACAAAGGTAAGTTACTAGTTGCAAAGTTAGAATTTTCATCTAAGTTTACCTTTGTTAATTCCGAAAAGTAGTAATTTTAGACTTTTGGTATAAGTTTATAATTGTGAATACAAACAAGCAGTAAAGTAAGACTTGTGGTCTAAGTTGATATTTGTGATTACCAAAAAGTAGTTAAGTTAGTAATTTTGGACTGTTTACCTTTGTGAATACTGAAAAGTGGTCAAATTAGATTTTTGGTCTAAGTTTACCTTTGTGACTATCGAAAAGTAGTACATTTACACAAAATTGTTAGTTTACCTTTGGTGATCAGGCCCATTATCTTAAAGCGTCAGCAGGATTGTAGGCACGTTTTCTATCAGGGGAGAACTAAAACAGAGGCACAATAGTGTAGAGCATTCCCCACTGAACTACCACTCTGCCTCCTGGGGATAACATCTCCAAGGGACAATGGAGTAGGGAAAGCAGGGGAATTTCCTTAAACTTCAAAAAGACCCTCTGTCCCAATCCCACTATCCTGGAGTATGGTCCACTACAAAGGACTTCATGTAGAGAGGCACTTCAATTCCCATTGGTGTCTGTGGCTTATTCCAAACTCCATATTATGTACCACTTAGATTAGGAAAATCAACATAGATTTTTGGGTTGCCGCAGTAACGTAGCAAGCTCACTCCTCACCCTTTCCATTGTACATGTCTACTTCACTTGTGTGTCACCTATGCCCCATATGAATGGAAGGAAGGACCTTGTTGCAATTTAATAACTGGAGAGAGGGCAGTATATAACCCTCCCTGACAAGCAACAGGTACAAAGGCCTTTCTTTGCCACCAGAATCTTTTGTTCCTACCAATGCCCACTTTTACAGCTCTATGAGCTGAGGATAGTCACGGTCAGTAAAAGGAGGGCAAATTTTGCGTGGTTTTTCAAACTACAGAGCACTGCTCGATAGCTATGTTCCCACATAACAGTAAAAAGAAATGACAGGAATGTGCACAGGATAACTTGAGGCAGGGACCCATGCTATACAAAGCCATGCAAGGGACCTTTCCTATCCCAACATAGATAATCCCTACCAGCTTCCCCACAGAGAAATGCCCTAATGTGTTCAGTTATCACGAGCTACACATAAGTATCTCCTTGAGATTGTAGGTGCAGTGCCATATTTCAAGCGTTTTATTTTTTCACTATTTTAGGGTGGGGACTGACTAATGTTTGTACACTTTCACTAACCAATACCATGACAAAGAAGAGTACCAGGTTACATATGGAAATCTTAACTGCAAATTGGGCTTATATTGTATTTGGACACCTAATGAACAGAAGGAGTCCTGCCCAACATGGGGAATACCAAGTAACCATAGGACATCTAAACTACTAGGTAATATAGAGTATTGATGGGATGTGACCTTAGGAGTTCAGAGGAAACGTCACCTGGCAGTCTATACAACTCATGAGTACACTTGCAGATTAACCCCTTAAAGCTCAAACCCCAAGCCATGGTATCTTCCTCCTCTCCCTATAACTTCAAGTGAAGGAAAGGACATATAGGCATATACTGGCCAACCTCCGCTGATGTACAGGAGTACACATATAGGGCCATGATGTTGTGTAGTTCCTGTATATCCTATATAGGATCTGCGTGTTTGGATAACATAAAGTGTGGGTTTGGTGGCAGACTGGTCCCAAGCACCCCCACTGGATATGTTAACCTGTTTGCATAAGAAAGCTCACAGTACCCCTAGAATCTCCTCTTATCGGGGAGAGAATAGTTTCTGGCAACCTCAGAACATGACAACCCTGATCCCCCAGAATCGTGGAAACAATATACTACTTTTCGCTCAGTCACTCGTGCTCACTTAGTCTGTCTTAGAGATACACAGAATAAACAGTCTGGGCGTTTCAATAAGTATTTATTGAACAGTTGTTATTCTAGTGTAGAATAGATTTGCTGTAACAACCAGCAGACAGGAGCAAAGATATATGGTTAGCAGTACTACGAAAGTAAAGGGATGGTACAGTTCTACCGCCTTGCAGAAATCCTGAATACATACAAGTACATGAAACATATGATAATAAAGTGTGTACTCCTGAGATGCCACCCTAACTAGATGTACCTAAATATACCTAGCATCTGTGTAGGTGTTATGCCAATAATCCCTGTAAGGTCTAGTCAACCCCATTACCTGAGTAAGGAGAGAATATGGGACCCAGTCCTGGTCTGGAGTAGGACACCCCGCGAAGGATGTTAAACCACTGCTAGCTGGAGCGTCTGCATGCATGAACCTCAGCGCTTCTGGTCAGTGTGTCAGCCGGGAATTCACGGTTTCCTCTGTCTGTCTAAGCAAGACATGATGTATATATACCCCACAGGCCTCCCTAGGGATCCTACCTTGCTGTGTTACTGTGTCGGCCTAAAGGATGATGTCGGGCCTAAACTTTAACGTAGATATTATACAGGAGATGGTAGTCCTGCTGTGCTTCCAAGAAGCCTCATGCATAATGTATGAATATCGAACCAGGGAAAACCCAGCGTTCTGAATAGTGTCATATCTAGGTAAAAGGTCAGTGCCTAAGAACTGCTATGTATGTAATGTAGGGAAGCATATAGGTGAAAGATTGTGATGTTTACCTATGCCCATATAAGGTACCTATATGGAATATAACAATGGGACTGTGGTAACCCTGTTCACACCTGTCTTAAATGCCTATAAGTCCTACACAGTCTAATCCATCTATTGTCTCTTCTTCAGGAGCACAGACAATAATACATGAATTCTCTCCTTGCCTCTCAATAGATTATTCTATCAAGCCATCCCAAGCTACATCAGTTTCACTTCTACTTCAACAAGAGATAGGGGAGCCATAAGAGTCACAGGGTCTTTTTCACTGTCAGATCCTGACTTTCCAGCACCTTCCATATATTGCAGAAACCTAATGATGGGGAGATTTCTCTGATTCAAGGTGTGCATGCTTAACATGAGTGACATGAGGTTAGCAGACTTATATCCTTCCCTTCTAATATCTGTCTGTTGTGGGATCATGCTGATTCTCTAAGCCGTTTCCATGAGAAACCGGTGAATTTGCTCCACAGTTCTTTAAACCATTCAAGAGATTTTCTCCTGAAGCCTTAGTACTAGGCACAGGATATCTCTTTGCTATCTCTGCCTCCTCCTTTATGTTTTTAAAGACTAGACATTAGCTTGCAAGTCTCACTAAATGGTTTGAAGTACGTTTG
Source organism: Lissotriton vulgaris (assembly GCF_964263255.1). Taxonomy (NCBI): domain Eukaryota; kingdom Metazoa; phylum Chordata; class Amphibia; order Caudata; family Salamandridae; genus Lissotriton; species Lissotriton vulgaris. The sequence continues at coordinate 689,144,906 of NC_141696.1, forward strand.
GGTTGGGTTGTTGCTCCTTTGCACAACCACCCATGTGCTACAGCTGCATTTAAGTGCATCACAGGTGGTCACACACAGTAGTAATGCCAAAATAGTACAATCAAACAGCAGTTTCCTAACTGACCATTATACAACATGGACAAGCATGTCTGAAGCCATCAAGTACATCTCATCACCAAAAAGAATAGTCTGCAACCATTGCCTAAAGGAAAATGAAAATGCAATCTTATATAACACCTGCCACCAGTTATCACCCCTTATAAAGCCTGCACCTTCCTGATATCACTCCACTTTCCTATACAGTATATGCCCCAATCCTCCTTACAATAATCCCAGTGCCCCATGTATCCCAGACAGTCCTGTTTAGCCCTTGATTAACGTCTCTACTCATTGTACAAAAATATTGCTCGTAAACATCATAAAAACAACATATAAGCCTCTAGTAGTACCCTTCCTTTGAAAAATTAGTTTTTACTACCCATTTACCATGAATTACTAATGACTATCATATGATAAGAAGCAGAAATAATGTAGTCTGTCATTCAACACCCCCCCAACAACTACCTGCTTTACTTTGAACTGGTTCACAATTTCCCTAATTACTGCTCTAAATTGTTACATCCATGATACAAAAGCTCTTAACAGAGCAAACATAACGAAAAGGAAGTATTTAGAATGTTATATACTAAGCACTGAATGCTTCTGCAACATCACCATAGAGGTCTGGGAGGAAGTGTACATTGGTAGTGGTGCAGCAGTTGGATGATCAGTGAGGGTTAGTATTCACATAAACTGGGTGCAGCCATGACATTGTTCGTTGCAACTGCAGGGACAATGTTTTGCGAAATCATCATTTATAGGGATGATAAAGCCTCAGGTGCCAAAAGCCCACTGGCAGTCCCTTGTACCACCTGAATAATGCCGGCTAAGCCTGTCATATGTGAATGTATAGCAGATTTGGGTGCCTATGCTTCTATTGTTGAGCCTTTCACAGACATAAATACATGGATGATACCTAGGATTCAGCTGTTTCAAAGAGCCCTGTTTCCAATCCTACATAATATATAAGTTGGCCACTATTAAATATGATATTCACTGGAAGAGCATGCCAAAGTAAGAGCTCTCTATGTGGAGATTCAATTTCCTACTCATAGTGTATGGCATTCACTTGATATAATATTCACCAATCAAATTAGAACAAATGCCAACACAAAGTACCAAAAAGTTCAATTCTAGCAAAGCGTCTGGGATACCAAATGACTGAGATATCACTCAATGCTATAAGAATGTGTTTGGGGTAAACCAACTCCTGCTCGTCCTCTGAAATGTCTTGCATGATGCCCAGTGTAACACCATCAACAGATCTACCGCCTCAGATCATAACTCGGGTGTGCCATGTGTGGCAACTGAAATTTAATCTGCCCAAAGAATTAGGGCCTAGATGTAGGTTATAGCAAATTACTGAATGGTAAATACCGAATTTTACCGATTCAGTATTTACTATTCGGTAATTGCTATGTAGGTAAAAAATTCGGTAAAAATACCGAATCGGTAAGATTCGGTAATTACCAAATCAGTATTTGCCATTGATTCCTATGGGCCTTGAAACCCATAGGATTCAATAGCAAATACCGATTCGGTAATTACCGAATCGGTAAAAGTACCGATTTTACAAGGGGGACAGGGTGTCACTTTGAAACCCTGTTGCACCCCTGTTACTGGCTTGTGTGCCATGTGACACACATACATGCCCTTAGGGCATGTCTGTGTGCCACATGGCACAGGTGTACATACACAGATGTGCATGTACACTGGAATTCGTTATTTACCATGTAATAGTATTACATGGTAAATAACTAATCGGTAATGGCCTGTGGCACTGTTTCCAGTACCACCTACATCTGTATTTACCGAATCAGTAATTTTACCGAATCGGTAAATATACCATTCTGTAATTTTCAGCCCCCTACATAGCAAAACCCAAATACCGGTCGGTAACGGCCAAAATCGGCCGTTACCGACCGGTATTTGGGCTCCTACATCTGGCCCTAGATTCACTGTCCCATGAAAATCCCTTGAAGGGAAAAACCATCAACTTGAGAGGAAATATAACAACGTACTACTAATAAAGGCATACAAAGAAGCCATGTGTGGAAAGGTAAAAAGGTACTGGAAACAAATAAGCTATCCTCAATAAAACCAAAGATTATACAAACCTGGCGAATTACCGACTACAATCAAGTTCCTTTGCCACTCCATGATGCAGGATGCCTGCAATGATGGCAGCACATATTTTGGTTGAAAAATATATCCCCACTATATATGTACCAAGCTCATCAACAATCAAAAACTCCTTGCTCGCCTGGGGAAAGACTATGGGTGCTCCTGAAGATTGTGCTTTGCTAATAACATAGTTCACCTGAGGCGGAAAGCCGGGTAATCATTTGCCTGCTGTTTTTTAAAAATCTTGTTCTAATTTTATTCTTTGTTTGCGCCGTGTCATGCTGGTTTTAAAATCTACAAATTTTTTCTGACTCACATTCCCTTTGCCCGCACTGTCCCTTCCGCTTGCCGCAGACGATTAGGTGCTGTGGCCGGAGATGCCTCATCCGCTTACACGGCAGACCTTTGCAAAGAACTACAAGCCCCAGCACTCTTGTGCTGTACACGGGACTACAAAGGGAGGGGTGATCGCTGGCTCGCGAGAACTCCTTGCTCACCTGGGGCAGTCAGCCTGGTGAAAGACTACGTGTGCTCCTGAAGATTGTGCTTTGCTAATAACATAGTTCACCTGAGGCGGAAAGCCGGGTGATAATTTGCCTGCTGTTTTTTAAAAATATTGTTTTAATTTTTATTCTTTGTTTGCGCCGTGTCATGCTGGTTTTAAAATCTACAAATTTTGTCTGACTCACATTCCCTTTGCCCGCAATGTCCCCTCCGCTTGCCGCAGACGAATAGGTGCTGTGGCCGGAGACGCCTCATCCGTTTACACGGCAGACTTTTGCAGAGAACTACAAGTCCCAGCGCTCTTGCGCTGTACACAGGACTACAAAGGGAGATGGTTACTTCTCCGCGCAGCGGACGTGCCGCTGTCGCGCCGAAGTCCAGCCTAAGTCGAGCCTAAGTCCAGCCCGTCTGCGCCGTCCTCGCCAGGCCGGGCCGGGCCCAGGGCCCACCTACTCTTTTCAGGAAGAACGTACCTCGGGTTACAATGGTACTGCTATTAACTATACTGTAGGTGAATTAAATTCGTTTAGACATTTGCCATGTACACATTGTTCAACCTGTATACTTCCTGTTTATGGCTTTTACTGCAAAAAATGTGGGTTCTCGTTGGGCAGGATGAACAGGTGTAAACTGTGGAAACGTCCATTTAAGTATGGCAAATCAAGTGTTATTAGACCATCTTCCACTTCTACCAAACTCCAGTTCTGGAGTATAAACTGTAGGTCTCTCCCTAAGCACAGAAATCATATTTATGATTTTCTAGTTGATGAAAGACCGGATGCCGTGTTTCTGACCTGGCTCCACGCAAGCTCTGCACCTGACATTGCTTTTGGAATTCCTACTGACTACCTCATGGTCAAGAAGGATAGAGACACTGGCAAGGGAGGTGGTATTGCTATAATTTTTAAATCTATTTACAGTTGTAAGTTTGAAGCCTTTCCCCTTCAAGGATGCGAGGCTGCTCAATTCAAACTAGCAATTATTGCTCAGATGACTTTATCTGGTCTACTAATATACCGCCCCCCTGGGAATTCCAACGTATGGACAACATCCTTTTGGGAAATTATTGCCCCATTGATCTTGATGGCTGCCAATTTCACCATTCTGGGGGATCTGAACCTACATCTGGAAGACCCTCAATGTACCGTCAGTAAAACCTTCTTAGCTGATTTAGAAGCTCTTAATATTCTGTTGCGCAATTCAGGGCCTACGCATTCTGCAGGACATTTATTGGATCCTGTCCTCTCGAAACTTCCGTACGATTGTGAACCTGCCGCCCGCCCTTTGGAATGGTCTGATCATTTCGCAGTTCAGTTTTCTCTCTCTTGCACTAAGATTATAGCAATTGATGGTGTTGATACAGGAGAGAGTATACGTCACTGGGGCAAGCTTAACATTACTGATCTTAACTCGCACCTGTTTGATACCGTACCGGATGTTGACTCGTCTCGTTGTCGTCTCTGTCGGTGCTGGAGGCTGCAGTTTCCAAATGGTTGAGTGCTGCTGTTGACAAACTTGTTCCACTGGTACCTAGGCATCTTTTGCCCCACCGTCACCCTGCGGCATGGTTCTCGGAAAATTTAAAAACCATGAAATCTCAATGTAAAGCCCTTGAGAGGAAATGGAGACGCTCATACTCTCCGTCTCGTAAGGTGGCATATAAGGAAGCTCTTAGAGACTATCATAAACAATGTAAAATGGCTAGAGCGACCTATATTGCCAATACCGTAACACACGCCCAGAACTTTACTCGCACACTTTTCTCTGTGGTAAAAAAACTGACAGGTGCAGACTCTAATCCTGCCCCTACTGTTTTGAATGAAGCACAATGTAATTCCGTCGCTGAGTTTTTCATTACTAAGGTGGAACGCATCTATGATTCCTTGAATGCTTTACCTTTGAATGAGGAATTATCAATGCCAGTGCCTGTCCATAATAGTCAGTCCCCTCTGACTGTCAAGCTTATTGACTGGCCACTTTTTGATGATGTCTCTTTTGCTCACTGCTTAGAGAGCATTAAATCTGGCTCCCCCGAGACCCTTTACCGGCCAAGATCCTTAAACAACTTGATTTGGACTCTTGTCGCGTTGTGATGAAACTCCTCAATTTCTCGTTGATGGAGTCTCATGTTCCACAGGAGTGGAAACATGCGATGATTATTCCTCTGCTCAAAAAGGCTGGAGCTGATGTCTCTAACTTATCCAACTTCAGGCCTATCTTTTCTAAGATCTTGGAAAGGCACATCAACTCACAGCTGACTCTCTTGGTAGAGAGTTCAGGCCTCCTGCATCCATCGCAATCTGGCTTTAGAGCACACCATTCCACTGAGACCACACTTCTTGGAGTTACGGAGAGTTTACGGCATGGTATTGATCGCAGGGAAACATCTGCACTTATCCTTTTGGATTTAAGTGGGGCGTTCGATACCGTGTCCCATTCCATCCTCCTCGCAACTCTTCAATCTTTGGGAGTTGAGGGCTCTGCTCTGGCTTGGATAGCCTCTTTTTTAAGTGGCGTACTTTTCAAGTCTTTTGAGCTAAAGCATCCTCTAAAATTTGTTCATCGGCGTACGGCGTTCCCCAGGGGTCTATCCTTAGTCCATTATTATTTAACATCTATGTTAGACCCCTGTCCACTATTGTGGAGGAAGTCGGTTTTACTTTATTTTCTTACGCCGATGATATGCTAATTATTTTCTCCCTCTTCAATATGGAAGGAAATAACATATCGGCTCTGAAGCAGGGTTTGACCCGAGTTTCGGAGTGGATGCAAGGTAATTTCCTCAAGCTAAATGGGGATAAGACCGAGGTTGTGATCCTGGGCAAGGGTAAAGATCTATGGGGTCCTCAACATTGGCCCGAGAGTATGGGTCCAACCCCTCAACCCGTTGCTCAGGTTCGCAATCTCGGATTCCTCATTGATGAAAAGCTTACAATGCGGCAACAGGCTGTTAGAGTGGCCTCCATCTGTTTTGCCACCTTCAGATGGCTTCAAAAAATCTTGTGGATGCTTCCCACCTCTACACAGCGGACCGTGGTCCAGGCATTAATAGTCTCTCGCCTGGACTACGGTAATGTTCTTTACCTCGGTGCTGATTCAACAACAGTGAATAAACTCCAGGTCATCCAAAATGCGGCCGCGCGGCTTCTACGTAATGTTCCCCGGAGAACATCTGCTCCTCAAGCCCTTCGCGACCTGCATTGGCTGAGAATAACGAGCAGAATTAAATTCAAAGCCTTATGCCACATTTTTTAAATAAAACAGGGCTCAGCCCCAAGGTACCTACAGGATCTCATTCAGGCTTATAAACCTAGCCGTTGTTTGAGATCATCGGGAAAAGGCGATTTCATTGTCCCTAGATTTAGGTTGGTGAAGATGGGCGGCCGCTCTTTTTCTCATCTAGGCACTAAGTCTTGGAATGCCTTGCCCGTGACTCTGAAGTTGGCTTTTTCAGCAGTGATCAGAGCAGTCTTCTTTAGTAGTCTTCATTGATAGTTTGCTTGGTAGTTCATTCTTTCTTTAGTCTGTTCCTTGGCGCCGGGAAATCTAAGCGGGTAGCTGTCCACCTTATAAGTTTAAATAAATAAATAAATAAATACATCCCCTTCTCAACAAGTTGTCTAAGGACATATTTTAAAAAACACTAAATAAAGACGACCCTAGATAAAGCTATGCAATGACCCTAACAAATTCCAAACTCAATACAGTCATATCATCCATCAACAATGGAATCTTCCACAGAATTGATCAATGATCATGCATCTTTACATTTATTCAGTGACAGCCTAAAACTCAGCACCTTTGTTCACAGATACCATTTGCGGGCTATACAAAGTGTTCATGTCAATGCCTCCTTAAATCCACAAAATATGACTAGAGGTACTACATTGATCTTGTTTCAGTGCCCAACAAATAAATACAGAAATCATATGGATCAGCACCACTCTCCCAACCTTATAGCAAACGTTTAGTTAATTGCACCAGTTCCAGTCTGGCACCGGTTTCCCAAAGTAAGAAACCAGTGAATGATATTCAACCAACTCATTCACTGCGAAAATTAACAATGTTGTAAAATACATCTGAAAACGAAAGCCATCAAGAATGCCCCTAGCTCTTGTAAACTTTCTTGACAGGTGCATAATCCTCTTTTAAAACGCTTTAGTCAAACTGGACAGATGCACCCTCCTTTATAATTGAGTATCCATAAAGCAAATTAAAATTGTACAACAGGTCCTAAAGTTTTATGATAGAGTACCATGTCCCCATTACCGTTCAGTTCATAACTGACTAATCAATTAACCCCCCCACCATGTGCCCACACCTCAAATGATCAAATTAAGAACACTCAGACTGGCACTGCCCTTTACAGATGTCACTATTATCACCCCTGGTCAATCGCCAGGCCTTGATCTGAGTATTCTTCAGCCCAGTCATGCTGCCTGTTATCGCACCGATATAGAGGAAGAAACTCAGGGGGTTATTTATAACCGCCTTGCGCCACTGGTGCGTCACTTTGTGTGACGCTCCAGTGGCGCAGGAGCCTGCTTTATATTTACCAGGCAGCACTAAGCCACATTTTTGGATTAATGCTGCCTTGTAAATTCCCTTTAACACAGTTTTCTGCATTAAATGGTCATGCAATGGGTATTTCTGGGGGTGTTTCCAGCAACATCCATGGTTTTTTGACACTGCCCAAGACTTATGAGAAATTGTAACTCTGAGGCTGCGTCAAAAACATACGCCTCCCCAGGGGAGGCGTAAGGGAGGCACAACAAAGCGAAATATCTTTATTTCTCCGCATTTTCTTTTTTTCTATATGTGCTGCATTCAGCAGATCACATAGAAAGAGCAAAACGCCTCTTGTGATTGTTCTTTCCCTTCCTGCACAAAAATAATCATCCCTGCAACGCAAGCACCCTTGCACCTTGGTGCAAAGGTGCCTGGGTTGGCGCACGGCAGCCCACTGTGTGCCAGTGCAGGGGAAAAGGATAGGAATGCACTGTATCTGCCCTTTTCATTTGCCGTCGGGCAGAGCAGCAGGAAGGCCTGCAGTGCTGCCCTATGGCAAAAACTCATAAATGAGGCCCTAAGTGCTCCCATTATGGAGCAGGAGATCCGAGGTACCACTCTTGGTGTGGAAACGTCTAAAATCCCCAGGTTGGATGGTTTGCCTATAAAGTTTTATAAGGCATATAAGGTCCCGCTTGTTCCGAATCTGTTAGAATTGTACAATGCTGCACTAACTGCAGGGCAACTACCACCAACGCTCAGGCAGGCATTACTGGTCTTGCTTCTGAAACTTGGGAGAGATCCCTTATAGATTACGCCCCATCAACACCTCTCAATGTTGGGCACAGGCTATAAGATACTGCGCAATATTATTGCAGTGCGGTTACTTGGGCAACTTTCCCACCTGGTCTATTCAGATCAGAATGGATATGTGCACCACCCTCAACATTCGCGCACTTTACAGAGTGCTTGCGATTGCACCAGGTTGGTGGCCCTACGTAGCCTGCGTGATTCTAGACCTAGAGAAATCATTTGATAATGTTGACTAGGAGTCTATGTTTGCTACCCTTACCACCATGGGTATAGAGGGGAGAGTAGACTACAGAGGCTTATCCGACTCCTTTGCTCAATGCCCACAGAGCATGTGAAGATAGGGAAGTGTGTGTCAGCCACCTTTTGCATCAGCAGAGGCATGCACCAGGGCTCCCCTCGATCCCCTTTGCTTTTTGGCCTGGCGATAGAGCCGTTGGCACAGATGCTTCGGCAGAAAGGCCAGGCCTGGGCTATACCAATTGGAGGGAAATCACACATGATCTCACTATATATGTAGATGATGTGTTAATCTATGAGTGTGAGGAATGGGATGGACTCAATGTCATAATGGCCATACTGGCAGAGTTCCATGCTGCCTCGAGACTAGGGGTGGGATGATCAAAAAAGTGTATGTTTCCCATTCTCTAGAATACCTGCTGCAGCAATTTGTGATAGATACATATCCCATCCACTGGGAACCAAAGACATTTCGGTATTTGGACATTAACACATACTACACTACCCATGACCTCAAAGATGGCAACCTCACAAAAGCCATTGCCTTGCTCCGCCGGCAGTTTGCGTTCAGGTGTACACTTTCACTCTTGGTGCAGGTTAGAGTGGCTCTGTCAAAACTGGCGTTACTGCCTTGCCGTCTATATAATTTCCATAACCTGCCAGTGACCCTTCCACGTAGCACCTTTTGCACCTTGCACACAATGCTGGAAGGCTTCCTGTGGAACAAAGTAAGGCGATGAATAGTGCCATTCAGAATGCAGCACCCAGTGGAAAGGGTAGGCCTAGGAGCTAAACGTTTCAAGCATTATTACTTGGCAGGAAAATTACAATGGCCCACCAGCTACTTGGTGGGCAGATACGTAGAGGAGCTGGGGCTGGTCTCTGAGTCCCAAGGGCAGCAGATGGTGATGGAAGCTTTCCTTCCACAGGAAGTACTCCACTGGCAGGCCAATAACCTGATGCAGGATGAGTTTGCGTCTCATGCCAGATGTGTCCAATTATGCACCCGGGACCCACAAAGGATGTATCCAGCCATTTAGGGAGTTGCTTGGGGAGGAGAGTAACAACTTGGGTGGAGACAGGAGTGGGAACTCTGGGTGACCTGTTCCAGGATGGAGCCTTGGTCCCTTTTGAGCAGTTGCGAGATGACAGAGACCTCCCGGTGGGACACTTCCTGGCTTATGGCCAGCTGATAGCTGAACTTGGATGACTGTGGCAAATTATGGAACCGGATCAACATCCGCAGGATCTTTTCTGGATCCTCCTCGACCTGCCCGTTGTGCAAGGAGCCTGAGGTGGACATGGCGTACATGTTCTGGTGTTGTTTCAGTGGCCAGATACCTGTGGCTAGGCTAGAGGTCATGGATAAGCTCACTGAACTTATGGGTGGTATTGATCTCCACACCACTACTAATTGTCTACTGGGTCTGTGTAGGTGGAGACGTGTTGGGGCGCAACCACCCACTTTACAGATTTAGTGATACTGATGGTTCGCAGATTGATTGCTGTGTAATGGAAAGCTGGAAAATACCTTTGGTGGGGCGATGGAGTGCGGAGACTCTTAAGTGGGGAAGAGCAGAGCTAGTGGCTCTGAGGAGAAAAGAAGCAAGAGGGCTGTGTAAGTGACCCATTGCAGCAGTCTGGGAGGAGTTATTAGATGCATTGCAGGCATCTCCGAGTCCGACTGACGAAGGTGCACAAGAATGAGAGCATTGCTTGAGTAACAGGGTATGTCCCTCCTCATAAAAAACTGTCCAGAAACTAGAGTGGTAGAGAGAGAATGTAAATAGGATGCATATGAAATGTGTGTATGAATGAGACAATGGACACGGTCATACTTGCGAGGTGAGAACATGGGGCTCACAAATCATGAGACTAACTTGACTATTTAACTACTTGGAGATGCAAGGGGCAGGACCATTGCACATTTGGCTTGCTATTTGCAATTTTTTATGTTTATTGATCTTACAAACTAGACACTCCAGAATACTCTGGAACATTGTAACATATTAGCAAAGATTGTGATGAGAATGATGCTTTAACGCGTCTCTGGGTGGCATGAGCTGGCAGATCCATTGTAATGTTAAAGCTGGAAAACACTAATAAAGATGGTTTAAAAAAACACCCACACTCCACTCATGGAATGCCTTTCCCAGGCAGAGTAACGCAGGCATTGACTTGCACTGCCTTGCATTACTCCAGATTTACTATGCCGCACTGAACCAATCAAGGTAGCTCTGCATGGAAAAGTAAATCTAAATTAAGGGATTGTGATGTCTTGTGTCACCGTGCGTGACAGAAGGATAACACAAGCCCTTGATAAATCTTGCCCTCAGTAGTGCAGAAAATAAATATAAACTCATGCTATCAATTATCAATCCCTAAGGAAGCTGTCAGAAGGTCTGGCTAGAGCAGATTTTTCTTGAGCAGATTTTGCTTGAGGCTAAACACTAGCTTGATATTCTAATAAATATGCAAAATTGATAATATTTGGGATATTGAAAGTTCATTCCATTACCAACTTTTCCTTGCAAAAGAGAGTGAAGGGTCTAGAATAAATCACCTTAGGATCTTAACCCCTGTTCTTTGGAGATACTGTATATCAATGTCTCTTAAATAAATAGGCAAAATACATTTTAAAAAAGCTCACTGACCTTACAGACATAATAGCTAAGAAAATGTAATATTGTTCAAGTACGTTTTAAGTAAGATATTTCCTTTTACAAGATCCAGTAAAATCAAGCTGATCATTCAGAAATACATTCAGTCAGAGCTAGAATTACCAACATAGAAGAAAATCCTTAATCAATGAAACATAAGTGAAAGAGGTAATGCATCTGGGTCAAGATCCCCTTAGTTTGGCATGGGGGTTATGGTGTGTCCTCTCTGCCTCTTCTATGGCCGTTTGTTTTATAGTTCTGCAAGATACCTTGCGTCATGTCTTGAAATGGCTGACGGGAGCGGAATCTTTATCTTACAGCAGACAATCAGAGCTCTAGGTACCCGTTTCTACTCTGCAATCACGATTCTGAAAAAGACTGCAGGAGAAAAGCCTCTCTCGTCCAGTCTGATCCCTTTTGTTTTTTAGTGTTGGCCTTGCAGAGGATCCAGAAATCCAAAGCAGCACAGACGTACAAAACTGTTAACCCTTTAAAGCCTACTCCACACTTATATCTCCAAAATTGCAAAAGTTATTTTCAGCAGCCCAATAAAAATACACGTTCTTAGTAAAGTTTTACTTTCATGAAAAGTTTGGTGGATATCCATTCAGTGGTTTGGTTTGTATGTGTTAGCAACATTTCCTATGGGAGCTAAACTGAGAAACACAGGTTTTTTTCTCACCACAAGCGTTTTTTCTCTGAATAGATCTGCACAAAAATTGACATACTGGAACTTAGATGACTATGTCAAGCAACTGACACGAAATTTAATGCAGATCAGTCCATGGGGTCAAAACTTATAGGCAAATCAATATATGTCTTTTCAATAGAAAGTGCGGCTGAACTACACAGTGGCTATAACTTTATAAAGACTGGTAGTGCATTATTTTCCTATAAATCTTTTCTCATGCGTCACTAGAAAATATGGCTGGTATAAGGCAACGATGTCGCTAGCCACATGTAATGTTTTACTGCTAACAACTAGCGGTATTAAAACCAACGCGTGCAACACAGACTGGACTTTGAAGTGTCAGCAGTGTGACTAGAGCATTTTACTGTCTGTGGAACACAGAGAATACAGGTGCCCACTTGCTTTATTTAATTCTATTAATATGCCTCAATAAAGTTGAACATTTGTTCTGTGCTATGCATGACCTCAGCAACAGTGCAGGCCGAAGCAAAGAAACAACTTTCAGAAAGAAGAAGTGAGTATGAGGAGGGCACAGTGACCAGTCAAATTTTTCAATAACAGTAAGAAGGTGTATGACACTCCAAAAATGAAAGCAACAGAAAGAAATCACAAGAAATGGAAATATCAAGAAATGTATTTATTTCTTATGCTTGCGAGGTTGTACTTCTTTGAGTGATTTAGTTAATCTGTCTTTCCTGGACTTCTAGTGCTATTTCCAGTTAATTACACCCACTTTACACATATTATTGAGGTTATAACAAGTTCCTGGTGAAGGTATAGACTTTTGGAAGTAAAGCTAAGAGTGGGGAAAATTCAAAATTCATGCCCAAGGAAGGTCCCTTGCCATACTTCTTTCACTTTTCACCAGTGAAGAGTTCTACTTTCAGACGTAGTCATTTTTTTAGAGCTGGGATTACTCCAGCGGGGCAAGGATGCAATCTCAAGCCAAACAGGGCTCCACGAGGCTGGATACCTTCTCTACATTGTCCCGCTGAAAAAGCTGTAAGTTGGAGCAACTTGGATCTTTGGCCCAGAAGCAACGCACCTTCATTAGATTGACTTAGCAGGTTTGTGCCGGTCGTCCGGAGGGTCTTTGGAGCAAAAAGGTTTCTAAGTAACATGTTTGTTAGGATGTTAGGAGTAGTACACCTTGACACAGCCAAGGGCTTCAGGACCTCAGGAACAGCATTTGGGGGGCAAGACTCACTCAAGCAGAAGCCATCGGGGGTCAGGGCAGGTCCAGTTGGAACTATTCAGCTGGAAAGGGGGTTCTGGCAACTTTGTGTGTACCTGTAGCTTAGCAGGAGGTCAGTCAACCTGCCCGCTGTGCAAGGAGCCTGAGGCGGACATGGCATTTTGAAGTTCAGTATTTTGTCCTGAGTACACATAGAAACATATACAGTCTTTCAGGTCTCCTCACGGGTCTCAACAGCGGGTGCAGTGGTATTAACAGCAGGTGTAGTGCTTCTTCTGTCTTCTCAAGAGTGTGTCACATTTATGCTTGGCACGAGACTGTGGTTGAGGGTGAGTCCTGGCCTCTCCAAAACCAATAGGGAAAAAGTTCCCAAGGATAGCCATACCCGCTTTTGCAGTAGTTTCTGTGTGCCCTGGTACAACCAATCCCACAGCCCGTTCTCTACCTAAACCCAGTATGGCAGCACATTTCATCCCCTGTGCAGAGCTCTTGTGCCCATCCTAGAGGTGTGGCCAGTGAAACGAGCAACCCCTCCTTTGTAGTCATTTCTGGGGGCAGCTCCTCTCCCACTGTGCCTGGTTGCACAGAAACTGATGTAGAGACAAGGTGTCTTTAATTTGATCCCTAAAAAGAACCCACATTTTGCCATATATAGAGACCAGGTTCACACAGGATGATTCAGGCTTACTGTTTTAACCTGTTACCTGTTTGTGAGAGGAACATTTAATTGAGAGATGAGGGTGTGAGAGTGTGTATATGTGGAAATGGGATGTAGAGGAGTGTGTCGGAGTACAAAGAGTGTCTGTGAGAGAAGGATGTGAGGAGAAGGTGAAATTAAGGAAGGTGTGAGGAGAAGGTGAAACTAGAAGTTATGTGAAAGGAAGACGTGATAAAGGAATGTATGTGATGCATACTATGATTATGAAGAGTATTTTGTGTATGGGGAGCTTGATGGAAGTAAAGATAAAGCAAGAGTAGGGCAGGTGTGAATCAATAGCAAGAGGGTGTTAAAATTAAGAGAAAAGGGTGAAAAGACAAATAAAGGTGAAGCAAGAGAAAATGAGGAGAGATTGAAAACAGACAGAAATGTTAGCCAAATAGGTGCACTTGAGAGAGAGGGAGTAGAGAAATAGGGAAAAGGTAAGTAAGAAGAGAATGGAGAGAAGTAGGATACATAGTGAGTGAGAGAAAGAAACATAGAGACAGAAGGGGCAATGGTGGCAGGAGTATGCGGCATTTTGTTTACATTTTTTTTTAATTTAAACTGACCATACTGAGCACATGTTCCTCTCTCCATCCCTTTTCACACCACGATTTGGTAATGCTTCTGTATTGGTATAGAAAGGGCCCAGGCCTTGAAAAATGCTCATGTGGATGACAAGAGTTGGTCCTAAAGGAAGGGACAGTAGCAGGGTTGCAAGATATACATTTAGGAGTTATAACAGTGACAGCAGGTCTCCTAGTGACAGGAGTAGGACTGTCAGGTAGCTGATGTGGAACATCACCTAATTGAAAATGATGCCAGAACTTGCGAATTCACTCACTCATCTACCTATAAACCTTATGTCACTTAGCCCTTAACTATACACGTTCTGTGAGCAATGAAAACTTGAACTAGTCTGCACAGGGCCAGCGCTAGGCCCACTAGCATGAAGCCCCGCACCAGTGCAACACCTCACTGGTCCTCAGGTACCCCTGCCGATCCAAGTTAAAGAAAGGCGTCTCTTTCCAATTGGGCCCATGAGAGGGAGGGGAGGGGGCCCTCCCTATGCCTCTTAGGGATGGAGTCCCAGCTGCAAGGAAACACATTTTGCATGTTTGTCCTTTCAGAGACACTGCGGGATGGGACGCATTGTCAGCACTTTAGCGTCCCACAGGTTTAACTCCCAGCCCCCGAGCAATTCTCACACCCTGAGGCCGAAATGAGCTGTAAAAGAGGTGCTTTAAGGTGGCTCAGCGGAGGAGCTGCGGCCCAGGAAGAGAGTCCACAGAAGCTCCCGGGGCCGAAGGTGTCTCCTATGTAAATTAGAGGGGCTTCGCACCTTCCCTTTCGGCCCAGGGCCCCAAAAATCCTAGAACGGGCCCCGAGTCTGCAGTGCTGAATTGAATAGAATATTTAACATGCTGCTATCTGCAGAAGCAGGAAGCTTGCTATTCTGCCACCATGACGTTCCTGGTCTGTGATGAATCAAAGCTTGCACTTCCACCTGATTTGTGTGTGTTCAGTGATGGGGAAATCATTTGCTGCTGCTGCTCTAGCAATACCCGATTCTGCCTGAGATGTGCCTTTTCTATGAAGGAGGGTTGTTTCCACTGCTGTTGACCCATCTTATGAAAAAACAAAGGCTACATTCATTGCAGTGGGTGTGAGTGTTTGATTGATTCAGATGCTCCGTCCATCACCGCCCCCTTTTGTACCGCTTTTGGCCGCCATAAGTGTGGCAGGGTATGCTCAGACGTGAGTCCCTTGCTCACTTTGCCACTGGATTCAAGCAAGCCGGGCTGAAGACGGCTGAAATGCCAGAAACCGGTCCTCGGATGCTTGTTGCCGGTCCAGGGAAGACATGGCTTGGCAGTTCGGGCTGGACTGTTCTCATGAGGCACGGGGTCAGACTGATTTGCATATAACCATGTCTGAACTGAGGTGGCAGAGTGGGCTAAAGAACGGTGATGGATTAAACCCAGATCTTTTGACTGAGTCTGAGTGTTTGATTGATTCAGATGCTCCGTCCATCACCACCCCCTTTTGTACTACATTCATTGCACTTACACAAATGCCCTATAAAGCAGGCACCTTTTCCCAATATCTAAAGTGAGTTATCAAGACGTTAGGCCTGAGAAAGGCTCCTGACCCCTTAGGGGCAATATTCAAGCATCGAAACATGGAGACAGATAAGGGAAGCAGTGTTCGTTGTCCAACAAAATGTTTTGGAGCTTGTAGTAGGGAGAAACCAGTAAAACCATTGCTAGAGCTTATTTTGTGAAATAGTGAAGGTTGCACCGCTGCTACCCATGCTGCATCTTTATTGTGATGTAAATCTTTATATTAAGCTTTCAACTACACAAAAGACAAACTGATTGACATTACCAAAACTTGTTTTAATGCCTGATGTGAATACAAGAGTGAACTCTCACATAATATGTAAGCAGAGTTTGCTTTTGGTTTTATGTGTGAAACAAGCAGCTGCTTTTTTTATTTGGATCAATGACTGTAAAATTCAAAAATTGGATGATATGTGAATAACTTTCTCTGGTGGTGGGTGTTCACAATCCCTCTCTCATGACCCAAAATTAGGCAGTGGCACGTCCCTATCTGGTGGTTTCACACAGAGTCCACCTGGTATATAATCGAATTTAACTTGTTTGATGGGCTTGTGCCTTCACTATCATATGAAATTCTATGGTTAAAACCCGCTCCAAGTAAGTACAATGAGTATGGTACTCAGTGATTTGTTTCATTTTTATTTAAAAAAATTGTTTGCAAAAGAAAAGAAAAAGAACAGCCGACATGTGTTTCACCCACAGGAGCCAGGGCTTTCCCAAGGCTGGTAAAATGTGAGAGAAGACAATATCAAGCACTCTAAAAAATGAAGAGGTGTAGAGGGAATTTAACATTGCATTAGAGGACGTCAAAGACAAAAACACATGTGATAGTAGGGAATATGTAGATAGAGATAAAGGTAAGGGAGCGAAAGGGAGGAAGCAACAAGGAGAAATATGTGTTAGGATAAAGTGTACATATATAGAAAATCTGTGGAGCAGACATCATACATAATACTTTTAATAGAGTGAGCGAGTGTATTCAATTATAAAAGTGACTTTTCAAACACGTATGGTCCATCATCTTAACACGCATTGGTTTTTGGGACATGTAGGGCACAAATGTATGCATCACATGTACATTTACATCAGGTTTTTCGTATACCTTGACGGGTAGCTAAACAGTATGCAACGCGGCGAAAAACAAATTGGGACAAGGAGGATTTTTTTGTTTATTGTAAGTGGTGACTAGTACGTAAAATCTATGGTTACAAAATACAGTCAAATATGAAGCAAGGCAAGAATCCACTTACCAAATAATCTATTATTATTTTGTTTGATGTGTTATAGGTGAGGCAAGAAAAGTAAGGAGAAGGGAAGGGAAGGGAGCTGCAAGGTAGAGGTACTGCTGCGTGACTACAAGACAACCTAGGGGTTAGAAAGTGTAGTGGGGTCGTGATCTAGGCCTATGTGAAAATAAAGAACTAAAAAGTTTGCAAAGCGAACGTTAAGTGAGGCCCTATGTTTGTGCAGTGTGCAGGAAATAAGAAGTACATAAAACTGATGCCGGAACAAGGCATGATGAGATATTATCAGAATGGGAGGAATTTGTTAATGCACAAAGTTCAATTTTAGTGGCGCTGGTTCTAGCCGAGCGGCATATAATTATACGTAAAAACGAACGGGCCATGCTAGTAGTTTAGGATCGCATATTCTGGCCGAGTGAAAATTAAGAAAGAAGCTCGGGTTGAGCTAGGGATCAGAGGAAGTGACGCGCCCAGAGCTCATCGGTTGGGCAAAGGGACTTACCAAAGTCAGAACAAGCCGATGTGCTTCGAGGGGTTCGACGCGGTGCGCGAGGTGAAAGTATCTGCAGTCCGTTATCTGTGCAGCAGCTTGATTGTGCTGCTTGAGTATATGCCCGGCAGAAAAACGTGTAACTGTGATGGTCAGAGGCCGTAAAGGATGTTATATCTGTTTTGCAGCACGCATTTGGATGGCACTTAGATAATAGGCTAATTCATGAGGATATGTGAGCATTTTCTACATCCTCGCACTAAGGGTCTCAGTGAGAAAATATTATTTTAAAATAAGTACAGACAAATGGTTTTAGGTCAGTAATGTTGAAGTGAAATAATATAGATAATGGTAGAACTCTTATTAACAGATTGAGAGATGAGAACAGATAAGAGCTAGGGGTTAGAAGGGAAAAGGTCCTAATCAGGACAATAAGACATGTGGTCCAAAGGATATGTAATAAAGATCAATATTACAAATATTAAGGTCAGGGGCACAGAATCGGAAAAATGGTTAGGAAATGACCAAAGGAAAAGGATAATCGCTGAAGGTCAGGGTTTCAAATGTTAATATCAGGGGCATAGGAGTGACCACAGGTCAAGCAGTAAAAGTAAATGTGGATAGTGTTAGTAGTAGATAATCGCTGGCAAACAAGGCTATGTTGGAAACAGAATGTAGCCAATTAGAGTGGTTGGTGTAGGTCGGTAATGGTTCTAAGTGGGGACCAGGTATTAGTGCCTCAAAGCCCTGGTCGGAACAGTAGTGGAAGGGTACAGATCTTGATTCATTTATTTATACAGACAAAAATGCATTTCTACATCCTTGTTGAGTCCTGTATTAATGGTATTTATGCACAGGAGAAGTTCACTTTCTCTTTGATGTCCTCTAACGCAATGTTAAATCCCCTCTACACCTCTTCATTCATTTGTGTACTTGATATTGTCTTCTCACACATTTTACCAGCCTTGAGAAAGCCCTGACCCCTTGGCCCTGTGGGCGAAACATGTGTTAGCTGTTCTTTTTCTTTTCGTTTGCAAACTATTTTTTAAAATAAAAATGTAAAAATCACTGAGTACTGTCCTCCTTGTACTTACTTGAATTGGGTTTTAACCATAGAATTTCATATGATAGTGAAGGTGCAACCCCAGCAAACAAGTTAAACTCGATAGATGATATGTGGTTTAATATAATGCATAACGCCTTTGAACAATTCTGGCATTGTAGCCAATGACACTTAGCATGTAGGGGTTTTGCGCCCAAACAGGCAGTATTCAAAGCAAAACTATAAGCCTCACAATACAACATGCTGTTGGCTGAAAAGCCAGGAATGATACATGGTATTACATGCAGGACCACTGAAATTGTGTTGCAGTAGAGAACCAAATTAAGCAACCGGATTGGCAAATTATTGCAGCTGGGAAAGGCAAGATATGCTGCATAATTTAGCACAATCTCTAGCAGTATTATTTTCTTATTTTGATGTTCTAGCCACTAATAAATTTGTCATAGAAAGTTGCACCACATTCCTACTAGTTTAACACCTGAACACAGTTATAAGCAACTGAAAGGTGACTCTTTAAACTTGGCAAAGAATCTGTCACTGCTCGGAATTAAATGCACAACTTTTTCTTCAATGATATTTGATCTGTTTTTGATCTGTTCAAGCAAGAAACCAACTTTCTTTTTTGGTGAAATTTTCAATTTATACAAATGTTCCCATTATGTGGCAAATAAGAAAAGTCCCTGATTAGGCTTAAAAAGCGGAAACTCATTTTTTCAGTGGCTATGATTATAAATAATAGTGACAATTGACAGAATCCTGAAAGACAATTTTAGTTCCTGACTTTCTGATTCTTTTTCTAGTAAGTAATTAAAGGTTACATAACCCAGTGAGTGAGAGAGTACAGAGAGCTGTCAAACGTAGATGGGAGTTGCTGATGAGCTAACATTATCACTAGTTGGATAAAAAAATCGGCTGTTAAAAAGATATTTACCAGAACAATGCCAGTAGCTAAAGTGTCTAAAGAGACTCAGCTAAAAGAACACCATTGCTATGATTACTTTTGGTAGTCCCCATTACTCTTAGTCCTACTCGTCCTCGACCCAGTCATCACACATGAGGTATTCCACACGACAGGAAACAAAACAGGAAACGCTTGTAGACTCCACCCACCCTCCTGTCAGGTGCTATAACATACCTCACCACTAGAAGCACATCCTGACGTACCAAGCACCAAAGGCCTGGAAAGGGAGGGCAGGCGGGAAGTATGACTGGGTCGAGGGCGAGTAGGACTAAGAGTAATGGGGATTACCGAAAGTAATCATAGCATTACCTCTACGTCCCTCGTCCCCGACCCAGTCATCACACATGAGGCATACCAAAGCAACCCCTACAAAGGCCTTTGGCACACCACCAACAGAAACAGATCAGACACCAAGGAGTGCAGCAAGAGAAATGTTTAATAACAAAACAGAATCAGACAGAGGAGGGAACCTCCACAGATTGCAACACCCCAGAACCAAAATTCGGTCGACCAGACAGAGCACAATTCAAGCGATAATGTCACACAAATGTGGACTCGGACGCCCAGGTCCCCGCCCGACAAATCTCCTCAAGGGGAACCCCATGGAAAGCAGCCCATGAAGCAGACACACCCCTGGTGGATCTCTCCTGAACCCCAGAGGGGCATGTCAAATCAGAGCCCTGATAGGCCAACGAGATCACAGCCTTAATCCAGCGACCCAAAGTGAGACGAGAGGCAGCTTTACCCCTACCAGCCAAACCAAAGGTCACAAAGAGGGAGTCAGAAGACCGAAACCCAGCAGAACGAGCAACATAAATAGACAAGGCACGCCTCACATCCAAAGAATGGAGCAAGATGTCAGAAGGCGAGGAAGGAGAAGGACAGAGAGAAGGAAGAATCAACTCCTGAGAAGAATGGAAACGAGAACGAATCTTAGGCAAAAACCTGGGATTCAAAGAGAGGACCACCGCGTCGTCCAGAAAATGCAAAAAGGGGGGGGGGGAGCAACACAAGGCCGTAAGCTCGCCCAAACTCCGCGCAGAAGTAACAGCAACCAAAAATGCAACTTTGAAAGACAAGAACTTCCGGTACACGGACTCCAAAGGCTCAAAGGGAGGGGACTGCAAAGCACCCAAAACCAAAGAAAGATCCCAAGGAGGAACCGGAGAGCGGATAGGAGGTGCAGAAAGAGAGAAACTCCGAAACAGACCGGAAACCAACAACCCGTCCGAAGGCAGAAGGGAAGTCGGATCCCGAAAAGCCCGAATAGCAGCCCACTGACCCTTCAAAGTGGATAGAGCATAATGCTTTTGAAAGTCATCCAAAAAAAACTGAAGAACAGAAGAAACAGCACAAGAGGCAGGAGACGGGCCCAGGGCAGCACACCCAGAAGAAAAAGAAGCCCAGTGTTTGGAATAGGAGGACAAAGTGGACTTCCGATGAGAAGCCTGCATCACAGTGATGAGGTGGTCGGGCAAACCCCGGACTCCAAGAGACAGTCGTTCAATCTCCAGACCGCCAAGGTGAGAGGAACCAACAGGGAGGGAGATGGGGACCTCAGAGGAGACGGGCAGCGGGGCAGAATCCACGGAGGGCCCACTGCCAGACCCAGCAGCAGAGGAAACCAGGACCGGCGCGGCCAGTAAGGGAGAACAGCCACCACCTGAGCCCCCACCCGCTGAACCTTCAGCAAGAAAGCAGAAATCAGAGGAAAAGGAGGGATCGCATAGAGGAACCAAGGTGGCCAGAGGACAGACAACGCATCCACTCCCCAAGCACCCCACTCCGGAGACCTGGAGCAGAACATGGGAAGCAGGGCATCGGACCGGGAGGCAAACAGGTCCAGCACCGGAGTCCTGAACCTCCGGCAGATCAACAGGAAAATCCGAGGGGCGAGACACAGGGAGAGAGAGGACGGGAACCTCCGACTCAAGGAATCTGCCACCACGTTGTCCACACCCCGAATGTGCAGAGCAGAGGGCCAAAAGATGAAGTTCCGCCCAGCTCACAATTGCACACGCCACCAGGTTCAGGGAAAGACAACGGGTACTGCCCTGGAGGTTGATGTAGGCCACAATCACAGTGTTGTCCGATCTCACCAACACGTTGCACCCCTGAAGATGATCCCGGAAGAAGCGAAGTGCCCTCTCCACAGCGGACAGTTCCTTCCAATTGGATGACCTGCGCGACTCTGCCGGAAGCCAACGACCCTGCACCGCCCAAGAACCCAAAGTCGCACCCCAGCCCGATGCGCTGGCATCCGTTGTCAACACCAAAGGGGGCAGAGGATGGAACCACACCCCCTTCGACAGATTCGAAGAATCCAGCCACCACTGCAGAGCAGACACCAACTCCGGAGACACAGGCACAGGAACCGAGAAGTCCCGGACAGGAAAAGGCACCCAACGCTGAACATGCCACAACAGCGGCCGAAGATGAACCCTGGCCAAGGGCACCATGAAGACTGTGGCAGACATGTGACCTTGAACCACCAGCCACTGCAGGAGAGGAGCCGAATCCCGGGAAAGCAAACTCCTCAGCAAGGACTGAAGATGTAGAATCCTGGAGTCCGGGAGAAACACTTTGCCAGAATGGAGTCGAAAATGGCCCTGATGAAGGCCTTCCGAGTGGCAGGATCCAGGTGACACTTCAGCAAATTGATGAGGGAACCATGATCCTTGAGCGTACGCATGGTCAAGGAAAGGTGGTGAGACATGACCTCCGGAGACGGAGCTTGGACCAGCCAGTCGTCCAGATATGGAAACACGGACACCCCCAGGAGATGGAGGTGAGCCACCAAGGGAGCGGCCACCTTGGTGAACACCCTGGGGGCGGATCGGAGACCAAAGGGGAGGAGGCAGAACTGCCAGTGTCGCCACTCCAGGCAGAAGCGTAGGAACCGCTGATCCCCCAACGCCATCGGAACATGGAGGTAAGCATCTTGGAGGTCGAGCGTGGAGAACACCCATCCTTCCTGGACCAAGGGAACAATCTTCTGCAAAGTTTCCATTTTCAACGGCATCTTCAGTACAAACAAGTTCAGGGCCCGAAGATTGATGACCACTCGGTAACCCCCCGTGACCTTCGGGACTACAAAGATGATGGAATAGGTCCCCAGACCACGCTCCAGGGGGGGGACAGGGACAATCGCCAGCTTGTCGGACAGAACCAGAACACCCTCCAGCAACGCCAGATAGCGAGAGGGGTCCAAAGGCAATGGGGTCACCACAACACCGGAGGGAGGAGTAGGAGGCAGAAACTCGATCCGGTAATCCCTGGAAAGAACATCCAGCACCCACTGGTCGGAGGTCGTCAGCAGCCAAGCGGAGAGGAACAGCCGCAGCCTCCCACCAACCGCAGGCGGACCACCAACGAGACCGGGCACCGAACGGCATAGTCAGGAACGCTGTGTGCCAGACCCCCCATCCGGCGGGGGCTTCTTCTGGAACCGCCTCAGAAAGGACTTACCAGCACCCCGCTGGCCCTTGAATGAGGACTGTTGAAATCTGGAAGACTGGCGAAAAGACCTGGCATTCGAGAAGGAGTCCCCCTTCTGAGAAGGAAGATGACGGAACGACAAAGAATGCTTCCTCTTCTTAAAGACCTTATGCAGCCTATCCTCCAGAGCGTTCCAAAGAGATGAGTACCAGAAAAGGGCAACCTCAATGCCATGGAACGCTGGGCCGCATCCGTCTTCCAACCCCCCAGCAGTAGGTTCCGACGGGCAGCAACAGACGAACCACAAGACAAAGCAGAAGCCCTGACAAAGTCAAAGGCAATGTCCGAAAGGAACTCCGCCTGACGTTCCATAGATTCCAGCAACTCCGGACAGCTGCCCCATTCCGTCATCATGGAAAATAAGGCTTTAAAGTCAGCAAGCAAAGGCTGAGCAACGTAGGCACCATACACCCCCGAACGAAGGGCCAGGTGGGAGCCGGCATAGGATTTTTTCAGAGCAGAGTCCATCTTTTTATCTACGCCATCCTTCAGGATATTATCATCCGCCATAGAAGGCCGAGCCACCAGAGAAGCAACAATCGAATCCACCAGCACGGAATCGGGCAAGGCAACCTCCATATCCTGCAAAGGATAGAGCTTTGACATAAACCTGGGCAATGCAATATGGTCCGGGTCCTTCCATTCCTTAAGGAGGACATCCATTACAAAGGGGTGGATAGGCATGGAAGAAGCAACAGGCTTCCTAAACTGCGGCAGAACAGAGTTCCGGGGGGTGTTGGGCACAGGGTCATCAGGGAAACCCATATTCTCCCGAACATGAGAAAGAAGCTCAGGTAACAGCTCCTTGGAAATGTATTTGCCCTTGAGATCCACCGCACCCAAGGTAGACTCATCCGAGAAAGCAGAGGAAGAAATATCCGAATAAAGGGCAGTAGCAGCTCAAGAGCAACCCCCAGCTCCCTTCTCGGAAGCCGGATATCAGACAATGTCTCTAATATCAGGCTCTTCAAACGCTTAGTGTCATCCAAACTGGCACCCCTAGCAGCTGGAGCGGAATCCCCACTGTCCGGGGAAGAAGAGGAAGAC
Organism: Lissotriton vulgaris; assembly: GCF_964263255.1. Classification (NCBI taxonomy): domain Eukaryota; kingdom Metazoa; phylum Chordata; class Amphibia; order Caudata; family Salamandridae; genus Lissotriton; species Lissotriton vulgaris. The sequence goes on from NC_141696.1 coordinate 689,168,864, forward strand.
CGAACAGGAGAGACATGCTTTCTCTTCCTGTGGTGTTTCCCCATAGCGCAGGAGAGTCTTAGTCAACCAGCCAAGAGCGCAGATCAGGGACGTACAGTCGGCAAAGAGCCGACAGCAGCTCAGCACCGTCCGACTAGAGCGAAGAGACAGCTATCCACGCGCCGAAACTCCTGTTAGGAAAGAGAACCACAAAGAAAAACCGGGGGACCTGAGAAGCCCCGCAAACCAGGTCCCCCGCAGCCAGGGAAAGTCCAGGAAGCCCAGCAGCCCGACTCCCAAATCCCACGAAGGTCCGTGAGCACCCCCATAGTCCGGCAAAGGAGGAAATCAGAGGAGAAAACGGAGCAGGTAAGCGCCCAGCACTCACCCAAGCGTCACCCATCAGCATCCACCAACAGGAAACAAAACAGGATGTGCTTCTAGTGGTGAGGTATGTTATAGCACCTGATAGGAGGGTGGGTGGAGTCTAAAAGTGTTCCCTGTTTTGTTTCCTGTTGTGTGGAATACCTCATGTGTGATGACTGGGTCGAGGACGAGGGACGTAGAGGTAATGTGCTGCCACCGATCTTCTTGAGCGCATGCTCAACCTAGAGGCTGAAGTTAATTAGGTTGAGCGCCTGTGTTAAACAAATGCAGCACGTGCTTCCCAACGAGGGCTATCAGTGGTATCCCACGAGCGCCTGAGCAAATATTTTGCAAATCTGGGCCCTTAGTTTTCTTTCCTTGAGATACATCTGTAAATGAAGCACAGAACTTTGCATGCGATAACAATCATAATTTGCTAGGAGAAGAAACAGCTCTTTCAGTGGTAGGATCGGGCAATAATGCCGAGTGAAAAGGGGGAGTTTTTGTTTTGGCCGCCATATTTACCTGTTCATGTCATCTAGATTGTCAGCAGCAAAGTAAAAGCTCTTGATCTTTGGATGGCAGGCCTTAAAAGCGCTGTGAAAATAAATCATGCAAACAGAAGAAAAACAGTTGTCAGGCAAGTATCTGAATATTCGAAAACAACACAACTGTCATTTGAAGGGAATACAATATAGTTACAATATATTTGTACGTTGTATGAAGTCAAAACGTTTGATGCAAGTAGAGTGCAACTATTAAACCAATGACTAATAATAACAAACATGAATAATGTGTTTTCATGTGTACATTAAGGCATGCTTATTTGTCATGGATTTTGAAGGAGATTTTTATCAAAAGCTGGTAAACAGGCTGCTCCTCTTATTTGGTTCAAAATAACTATGGTGGTGCAAATGACTATATGAAACACAGACATTAAACATGCAGTTCAAAAAGATGCTTACGTTTGATCAGAGCCATTCATTAATGTCATAAAATGACAGAAACTTCTGGTAACTGACTTTCTAGGAAAAGCTTCTATTTCGGTTAAAAAAACATAAAAAGCAAAAAACAGCTTATTCATTGTGCAGTGCAAATCGAAATTTGACATAGGAGCTTAAAAAATAGTAACTAAAAAATAACCCCATCTAGTTTAAAATGTCAGTTCCCTCTTTTTCTGTACATATCCTACAGCTAATAAGTATGTACTTTGGCTAAAAACTAAGTAGTGTCATATTTTAAAACTCTCCGTGCATTTACATGTATGTTACTGCAAACCGTTGAATCCATTTTCTTCTAAAATTGGCATATGCCGGGCAGAAGAATAAAATATGTGCAAGGTTTTCTATAAGGTCCAGAGTACATAAAGTGCAGTTGGTTTGTTTATTAACTATTTTGGCCAATTTCCACCTTGCCGTAAAGACTTTGCTTTGAAGAATATCAAAATGAAATTTCATATATAGTGTTTTTGCCAAGTGGGGTTGCACACCATCTAAATACTTTTCAAAATTTGGGTTTGGTTTAATTGCAAGAAATTGTATAGTTGACCTTTCCAATCTAGGGTTCTGATGAAGAGTATTCAAAACATACTCCGAAGCTTTAAGTTTTTTATTGAGTGTACAGTTAGTGTTTGCGTAGCTCTCCAGAAAGAGTTGCGATCAACCTTTCCAAACCAAGTCTGGACATGACGGGAGCAGGGGAAGGTGGTGTGACTATCATGTCCCAGCAGTTCCCTTAGTCCCTCTGTATAATGTGCAAGTCCCTGCGTAACCCATAGTCATATCTGATAGGGCATAGGTCTCAAAACAGCAACATTTTCAATTCTTTTGATATCAATATCCTGACAGATGGGAATCAATGATGTGGACATGGTGAGGCATAATAACCTTCTTATGAACTGGTTCTCGTTTAATGTGAGCTGGTTAATGTTGTCTACACCTCACAACTCAGCTCCATAAAGGGCTGCCACTTTGGCCTTGTAGTTGTAGACCTCAAGGCCAGCGAGATCACTTTGGATAAAGTCGCTTGGTACTTTTTGATAATAGCCATTGAACCACAGGAACTATTTATGTGTGGGAGGCATGATAGTCTGGAGTCCAGCATTATACCTAATTAGCTAAAATTGCTTACGTGCTCTAGTTTTAGTTTTTGCTGCAGTACTTAAATGTTTTTTTCTAATGTTCTTATGAGGTCTAATTGCCATATATATATTTTTTTTGCTAGAGTTTATTTCTAAACCTTTAGCTATACAATATTTGTTAAAACTGTTGAGTAGCTTTTGTAAGCCCCTTGGCGTCTGTGACAGAATATTCTATGCAAAAAGTAATAATGGAACTGAGGCTCCACAGAACTTTGGAGAATCATGGTTGCAGACCTGCAAAAGCTTTACAACATCATTGAAACAGAGTGAGAACAGGGTGGGTGCAATGCATCCTTGTCCCACTCCTCTTTTTATAGGGATGGATTTCGTGAGTTTACCATGCAGGCACTAGCGGATTTTAGCATAATTCTCCTGGTGCAGTCTAATTATATGGAACAGAAGTTCATCAGATAATGCCAAGCTTTTTAGCAGGCCATAGAGGACCTCTTGGGACAAGGTCAAAAGCCACCTTTAGATCAATAAATGGAACATACAGATGCCCTCCCCACAACTTAATGTACTTCCAGAGGACACATAATAGGTCAAAAACCTGATTCACTCTACTGAAACTTGTCCTAAACCCTGCTTGATAGACTGTCAAGATGTTACTTTCATCCATTCAATCATTCAATTTTTTCAACACCTGTCTGGCATATATTTTTTGTATGATGGCTATAAGACTTATCAGTCTGTAGTTGCCAGGCTCCTGCCCGAAGATTTCGGCCAGTCTCCATATTGAAGGGACCGGAGCTCCAGAGGCCACTGCATTGCAGAGTAGATTGAAATAGGGTGCCCATATGTCTTTATCATGCCTAAATAAGTCCCTATGGATTTTGCCCAATCCTGGATCCCAATCCTGGAGCTTTCCCCTGCCTAGTGGCTTCTGTAGCCTCCTTGTTTTTTCTAAACTAGATCGAGCTATGTATTCTCTACCATTGTTCAAGTAGCCTTTAAAAAACCCTTGTTGTTCTTGAGAATGCTTAATGGGCTCTGAATAAAGATCACAAATGTTGGGTGCAGGTACCAGGGTCTAAATAATGCTCCTTGTGAGTTGATGCGTCTTTGCAACGATGCGCAACTATTTACCAAAAGGAAGCAGTATCTTTGTATTTTACAACATGGATCAGATTGTTCCTCTTGCCCTCCTCCCAACTTCTTTTGGCTATAGCTAATGCTTTTTTATAATGGGTCCTGGCCTCTCATACAGCATTTTAGCTTTATGTCTTTTAAGAATTCAGTAGTGACTTCTTGTCCACTTGCCAATCCTTCGTGTACCAAGGGTTACATGAGGAGCGCTTAGAAGATCCTTGTCCTTCATTCTCTGGCGGCAAATTAGTTGGGTATAATTTTTATTTCACAACCTAGGAGCAGTGGATTTCTTGGATAGGAATTTCAGAAGAAGGATAATCGATAAATGGACTCACTGCATCAGAAAATGCATTATAGATGTTAGCCATAGTCTCCAGATTATTCACTATAGACGGCCACTTAACTGACCTGTGGTTGTTTCAAGTAGTTGGTCGTATCTGTAAGAAACCCCTATCCACTGCCTGTATCTCGGAGTGCAACCTTGACATCGATAACCTTAATGGGAAGTGATTGCTGTCTTCCCAGCTCTCTGTTCAAAAGTCTAGTAGCCTTTAACAGGTTGCTGGACTAAATAATATGTAATTGATCATGAAATGAGCAATGCCTCCTTTGAATGTGAATGAGCTGTGACTGTCAGAATCCATTCTACCGTTACATGCTTTCAATCCATGTTCTAAAGCAAAATGTGCCAATTGCATGACGGTTACTCTGCATGGTATCGGTGGGCCAACATCTAAAGAGGAAATGCATCTTGCTGTATCCTCTTCCTCCAAGATCAGATCTATTCCGCTTATAGGCTCATATGTGCAATTAAAATAGCCTCCTACAATAGTTGTATCTATGTAGCTTATGGTGCTGAGAGCTACAAAACAGTGGTTTTTGGAGCACACAAGCACATATTAGAGTCCTCGTTATGTAAATATCACAATACAAATTTCACGAAGGTTAACAGTGTAGCTCTTGTAGTTCTTTACTTTAGTTTCATCACATTCCAATCCATTTGTGCCAACGCGTTTAGCCGTGGTTGGGTTAACCTACAGCTTCGTCAGGGCTTAGACTTCTCACAGTTATATTGCCTCGCTGGAGTTATTAAACGTTAGTTATCTCCGTCATCAAAAGTTCTTGATAAATTAGTCACAACTTCAAAATCTAGTGAATACTTTCCATGTGTCATTCAAGTATAAACAGCGAATTTGGTCTTAAGTTAAGTAAAACCCAGAAACTCCTCTATTCCAAAATTTGTTATAATGCCACTATAGAATCCAAGTCAGGTCGATATTTTGGACTACTGAGTCCGGTATGTAACAATAGCGCTGTAAGGCAATAACCTCATTCACCTGGTATCAAAAAAACAATGTAAACCTCTCGGCCGCGTTCATCCTGTGTACAGGCTGAGAGCACTGTCTAGCTTTTTCACCACTGGCGACTCTACCTTAGTCCTTTGAGGCCTTACATGCACATTAAGTTGGTGTACTAGGGTTTCATTGTGTGTTCTTGAACTTACCTCCAAAATATCTGGTGAATCTATGGAAAGCATGTCAACAGTAGCATTTACGGAGATTTTTATTCATAAGGCCAACCCTCCTAATGGTCTACCATTTGACAAGGCACTGCATTGATTTAAAATGTTTTGTAAGCTAACTTGTATGGTGGTTCCAGTAACTAGGTTTCCTGGAAGAGGCAGAGATGGAACTGGTCAATGTACTCTTGCCAAACTGGATCCAATAAATTCTGCCTTAATCCTGCTACTTTCGACGAAACCAGGTATGTAGCTTATGGCCTTAGGTCTCTTCAGCTGTGGGGAACAAGCTCTAGCCCTTTCTCCATTCCAGTGTTTAAATGATACTTTCCATTGTCTCCTCGCTGGGGTGCCTGACGTTGGGCTATACCAGAACTTTTTTTCTGGGTTTTCGTTCAGAAATTGGTTTGGAAGTTTTACAATGGGGATAATGGATGACTGGGGTTTAATGAGCCAGTTTACTGTCTCATGGTATAAAATATTGGATATTCTCTCTCCCATGAATTATGTAATATTTTGTGCCTTCACAGGTCATTAAAATTGCACAAATGTTTTTCTATACACTACAAAACTCGCCAAACAATGTTAACAGGCATCCATGCTCACCTTAAGTATTCGTGGGTTTTTATATGCTTGATTCTTATACATTTTTTTGACGGAAGTAAATGCCATTTTGGCATCAAGTGCAGTCAACTGATGTCTTTGGAATTCTCCCCAGTATCTTTATTATTTCTAACGGACCTCTCCAAGAACACACTTGAAGAAATCAGTGGCACCCTGTTTTGAGCCTGAATAACTGTGCTGCGTCTTTATTGTATATGTGTCTATTATTTGAGTTCACTACCGGGTTTCATGTTTGTTATGTTGCAACTCTTATCTCATCAAACTTGCTTACCTAGACTGACAACTTTGGTACAGAATACAGATCTTTAAGGTAAGCTGTAAAATAGCACTTCCTGTGAAGTTTCAGGGATAATCAACAGGAGACACTATGTTTAATTTACTGCAGGCTGAGACAAACCTAGACCAAACATGCTGCCATTTTTAAGTGTGTAGTTATTACACACAAATGAATGAATGTCCAAACACACGCTCACTAGCACTGCATGTCAAGACTTTAAAGCAGGAAGGAATAAAATGTTTAATAAATGTAACCGATAATGATGACGCCTGTTTCAATAAAAATAAGTATTAGCATTTAGTAGTACTTTTAGTAGTAGTAGAATAGTACTTCTAAAATACTACACAATGCTTTCACAAACCTTACAGTGTAAATCTCCACCTCCACTTCTGCTATCTTTTCTAGGAATATCCTCACATCTAAGAACAAGGGGAGTGGCTGGAAAAAGGGGCATACTTACTACGAAATGGAAGGGATTTAGGAAGATTAAGGAGGGGTATATAAATGGCTGGGGAGGGGTTTAGGGATGGACATACACCACCCCTCAAAAGAGTAAGCACATTGCTAGTCACAATGAGGCTTATTTATGAGAGCCCTGCATCACTTTTACACCACGTAAAGTGGAGCATGCATGACACAGAGCTCTCATAAAGATTTAGGAAGCCACGCAAAGCCGCCCTGCATGGCTTTAAGCGGCTTCAGAAAGGGAAACGGCAAATACAATGACTGCTGAACAATGCATTGCCTTTGCAACACAGGTGGAATAGTGAATGCGTCTGAACCACGCATTACATTTACAATGCAAGTCGTAACAACAACATGCTTTAAAGTCCCTACTGTTACTGTGACTGCAGTTGTAATAGTAATATATACTATTCCAAAGTCTAGCACCCCCCTAAGGCAAGCCGTTGTTATGATTTAGATTAAAAATTGAATGCATGGTTCAGACGCATTCGTTCTTCTGCCTGCGTTGTTAAGGAACATGTGGAAAAAGAATGCAAAGTTGTGTCATACATGCATTCAGAAATCATGAGTAAAGCGACTTGGCGCAAATATCTTCATCACCTTACTCTGCTCCTGGGAAGCATTCCATGGGCGTTGGGGGGAGGGGGAGGGGGGTTCCCATGTAGCACCCATTTAATATGATGCTGCCCCAGATTTACAAAATGATGTAAACATGCGGGAAGCAACAAATCTGTATGCCTTCCGAGGTGAAGCGTAAGAAGGAGAAATATGTTTATTTCTCAGCGTTTTTTCCTCTTTAAAGCATATTGCAAGATTGTTGTTGTGCAATGGTGTGCCGCTTCCTGCACAAAAACAATCCTGCCTGCAATAGAGGCTCCCTTGCAGGAGTGCCTACATTGGCGGAAGGCTGTTAAAACAGTGTGAGTGCAGGAAGAGACGACAGGAATGCACAATATTCCTTAAATATGGTGTATTCCTGACCTTTGACTTTGGCATAGGGCAGCGCAGCAAGGTGTCTTGCTGCGCTGCACTATGCCAAAACGCCATAAATGAGGCCCTAAGTGCACTTCTAAGGCTACTACAGCTAAAAGCGACCCAAACTATTAGTCAATTACTCAAGCTAAGAACTAGAATAAGTCAGTACCACACATCAGCAAACACTGGTACAACAACACCCTCCAATGTTAATAAAAGGAGGTAGGGATTTAAAATAAAACCTGATAGGAAATAGTTTTAAATAAAATGAGATTATTTTAAATCATTAAAAATATAAAAAAATATAATATATATATATATATATATATATATATATATATATATATATATATATATATATATATATATACATATATATATATAGGTATTTAAAGATTGTATTCAAAATTACTAGTGTTGTAGCATTTATAAATTTGTTCTACATTTAAAATTATTACTTAAAATGAATGTACACTAATTTTTAACAGAAACAAATGTTTGCTAATTTATTATACCGTTTTTTAATTTCCCTATACTCTATCATATCGAGATCTGAACCCCGACTGTGGAGTCTCCCCAAATTTAGCTCCCCAAAAATGATAACAATATTTGTATGCTAAATATTAATGACAATAGATTTGATATACTTATTTTAAATATACAACAAAATAGAAAAAAGCAGCAGCATTTTAACAAAGCTTTGCTTAAGTATTCAATTAATTAAATTACAGTAAATATATTAGTTTTTTTTCATGATGTTTAAGCAGAAAACATAATGTCCCACATTATGGAAAACATATTCTTTTATTATGAATCAATAGTTATTAAATGTGGAGTGTAGAATAAGTTAAAAGTAATTTACATATATTTTAATACAGATTTTGCTACATTCATTTATTAATTCAAAAAGTTTATTCAAACATGTTATAATCAAATAAAAAATATGTACTATTTCTTATATGTTATTATTAAATTATATTTAATAAAAAATTCTATTTATTTACATTTTTAACTATATTAAAATAATGCAATTTAATTCAACATTATCTCCTTCGATGTTTATTTTAAAGCCCTCCCTCCATTATTTACTATGGGAGGGTGTTGCAATAGCTGTGGTTAGCTATGTGTGGTGCAGAACTTACTAATGTTTCATTTTTTGCAATAGTAACTAACACTCATAAATTTGGCTTAACCCCTTTTCATGGTGAGGAGACGAGTAAGTCTACTTTTTTGAGTAACTTTACACTGTGAATAGCCAATAGTAGTTAAGTTAATCAAAAGTATAAAAGTAAATTACATGTGTAAATTACTCACAAATGTAATTTAAATAGCCCCGAATATTTTTTGGGATTCATGTTGTATCTTCCCTTCCTCACACATCAAATTTACTTATTTAATCAAACATTTCATATCAGATTCCTACCATAAGGTGAAAAAAAGTCTCATAGTATCAACCTAAAGATACATGCCATGAATTGGAACTGAATTTCAAATAATCTAACTTAGAGCGATGATAGAGATCTTCAATTAACTGGTTGATTACATTTTAGAAAGAAAAGTCACATATTAAAACCTTTAGTATGCATTAACAATGTAGTTGTATCTTTACAAACTAATGCACATCTATAAACTTGTGATATGCTGCTGATACAGTTAATAAATATCCGATACAATCAAAATGAATGTCATCAATACATAGTTATCAATGCACTTACTATTTTTTTCGACATTCGCTGGCCCGGTCAATTTTGAATTCAGGTAAACTAATGAATCCTTCAGCTTTTTCTTCCTAGAATAAAAAATATTTTGGTTAAGTCTTAATTTAACTGGAAATCTGATGCAGAAGATAAAGAAGTTACATCTGACAAATTACCCCAAATCATCTCCCCAACAGCACAACAGGAACAAGTATTGGCAAAGCAATGGGTCAAGCCCTGGCTGCCAATCTTTTGACTTTGCCAGTGCTTGTTTTGTTTTGTCATGGTTTTTGCAAAACTTTATCGTTTGGGAATCTGTCAGCCACTTGTGAACCTAAAAAAGAAATTGACAAAAACATGATAAATGTTATGTCTCAAAACGCTTCAATTGATGCAATTCAGCCAGCACGATCATGAATAGTAGTCCGCCATTCCGAATCCCTTCCAACACGCTATCCTTTTTTCCATATTGACATTTCCTTTTGTAGGTCAGGAGCGGGAGTGGGTCATACCCCTCAATTTCTATCACACAAGAAAGTCTCTCGCTACTGGGGCCACAGACCTTTCAGGACGGCCTCTATTCCATGGGCACGTAGCAGCCCATCCATTTTCACACAAACAGCACCATCAGAGGCCAATTGCTGGCAAAAGAGGCATTCATTAAAACGTCCTCGCACACAGATTTCCCACAAGTACCTAACGTTTCGGCCTCATCCGGCCTTGCTCACAGGCGGGAGAAGGATTACCAATCTCCTCATTGCGCACCTGCGTGCTTTTACATCAATTTTACCTCACGTGACAAGAGTACCAAATACAAGTCCCAAGGTGCACCGCATTATTTCTTTGAATATACTTTATGGAAGTCCAAGTCTATTCACAGTTGAAAAGTAAGTACCTGATTAGCAGTGCCACTTTAGTTGAAAAATGCCTTGTATGTTAGGTGAGTAGTTGTTATTTGCGCATTGCCAGAGTTCAAATGACGCTTCAATTGATGCCATTCATATATATTGCCTCTGTGCTTAATTTGTAAAGAAATTAGTGCCAGGGGTCAAACTTTTGCTTGGAGGCTGTTGCCAGTGCTTTTAAGGTCAGGGTATAGAACTCTAAGGCTGTGTGGTCTTGAAAATAGTCTTGAATCCATCTCATGCCTTTTTAATCTAACACCAGACATTCCATGGCGGACGCAGTAGGGAAGAAATGGATAACATCTAAAGAGGCGGATTTTGTTATCAATCCGAAACCGCGAGTTCCGGCACTTTACATCTTGCCAAAAATTCATAAGCCACAGTGTCCTCCACCAGGGCGCCCGATTGTTTCGGGTATCCCACCTGTTTTGGAACCTTCGTCCCAATTTGCGGACTTTTTCTTGAGGGAGGCAGTCATTACGCCAACGCTCGTATGTGCAGGACACAACTGAAATATTGAACATTCTGAAGGACGTTGAGTTTGATCCAAAGAACCAACTACTGGTCACTATTGATATTGAATCATTATATACCAGCATCCCTCAGGATGCCACGCTGGTGGCAGCAGCGCGGGCTCTGGGGGCACTTGAATGGTTTTATGACACCCCCCAGTCATTTGTCCTGCAATAAATTAAACTAGCGCTTACCAAAAATTTCTTTGAGGACAACAACCAACTGTATTTGAAGGTGTCAGGGACTTCAATGGGGGCCACATTCGCCCCGAGTCTGGCCTGCATTTATGTGGGCCAGTTCGAGGAGAATGTGATCCATCACACCTTAAACCCCTTTAAAGAGAATATCTCCCTGTGGAGGAGGTATATTGATGATGTCCTCTGTATCTAGACAGGTACATAGGACCATCTCAAGACATTTTTGACCTGGTTGAACCAGGCTGACGAGTGCCTCCGGTTCACGTGGACTATCGGCACTACATCTGCTATGTATTTAGATGTGGACATCACTGCTGTGGACCAAAGGCTGGCGTCTAATGTCCATCATGAAACAACGGACAGAAATTCCCTCCTCCACTATCGTTCATTTCACCCTGGAGCCCTAAGGGATAATCTCCCGGTGGGCCAGTTTTTGCATTATCACAGTAACTGTTCAACAACTGGTAAATGTATGGAACAGTCGGAAAAACTGGTGACCAAATTGAAGGAAAGGGAATATCCCATCAGAGTGGTGTGGCTCACTGGTTAGAGGCGGCAGACCCGAGAGCAGAGGACGGCCCGGGATCAGGGTTCAATTCCCGACGCGGCAGGGTCGTGGACCAGGATCAGCGGACTCGATAATTCTCATCTCGGTGCCAACTCTAACCAGGGATCACACTCTGCAACTCTGGGCATTAGCTTGCCTCATCTCCACAACGGCCCCCCCACATACGCCGGGGATGCCTGGTTTCACCTTGGAGAACACCAGTAGGGACCATCTCACAGGGAAAGCCAGGACGGGTTCCCCAGCAGTCTGCTGCGCAGAGATACTCCTTCGGGAGTCGATTCTAGCGCATTACAAACCCAAAATTAATTAATTAATTAAAGAGTCATCAAGCAAGCCCGTAAGCGGGCTCTGAACACCATATGTGACGTTCTGTTGGAGAGGAATATCAAGGAGAAAATGTTTGCCTCCCTGTGGTTAACACTTTTGATTCCCCTCTCAACCAAAATGAGACAGCTAGTGAGAAAACACTGGTCTATTCTTGATACCGCCACAAGTAAAATGCCACCGCCACGTTTTGCGTTCAAAAGAGCGCCTAATCTCAAGGACAAGTTGGTCCACACTTGCACTCCCATGACAACACAGTCAACTTTTCTTCCAACAGGTCATTACCCGTGTGGGGGATGCTCGGTTTGTAATTTTACACAAGTGACCAAGAGTGTAACTCTGTACAATGGTAAAACTTGGTTCCTGAACAGGTTCAGTAATTGTAACACGTCTAATGTTATTTACAGACTGACCTGTAGTTGCGGTTTACATTACATTGGTTTAACTTCACGAAAGGTGAAAGTGTGTATACAAGAGCACTTGAGTACTATCAAGGCCAAAAAGTTGACTACGCAGTTGGTGCATCACTTCAATGAGAAAGGACATGATTCTAGGGACTTGAGAAAGAGCTAGGTGAAACACACAATGTTGAAACCATATTGGCGAGGAAAGAAGCTAAATGGATTTTTTTCTGAAAGAGTAGACCGGGAGGGACTGAATAGAATAGGATCAGTAGACACTGTCAGGATCTGCCAAGGCGCCTACCTAACGTCAAGAAACTACAACTCCCATAATGCCTATACAGGGGGCGGGGTCCTATATAAGCTAGGTGGACTCATTGCTTCCTGTTCGTAATTTTGTGACCTACAGTGCGTTTAGTTTCTAGTAAGACTTTGTTTCCTGTCTTCTCTTGGGATCGTGATCAGAGAAGTTCTGTCCGTTTTGTTTTCTGGCTCCAGCGCGAGTGATTTTGGAACGCGCAATAATTGCAGAGGGTTTTTGTCGTCTGCCTGTGGAAACGGGAACGGAGTTTCCCGTACATTTGTTTGTCTCCTGCCGGTCATACTGGCAATTCATCACCGGGACAGAAAGCTGAGGGAAGAGCCACGGATGAAGAGCGGACCGAAAGGAAGCGTCTCTGGTGCTGTAAGTTTACACGCAACGCGTGAGGTTAACGCGTTGTTGTGAAAGTTAAACTGTGATGCTTAGACAGTGAAATGCTGACTGCTTAGACTTGTATTGGAATCCTTTTGGTGTTCTCGCCGGAGAGCGGAGTGTAGTGGGGCCAGCCTTCTGCGCACTGCCGCTACGAAGTAAGGCACTAGTGTCTCTTGTGATAATTGCCAAAGCGGAAGATAGTGGGAAGTCCTACATCTTGCCGTGTTTGGAGCTTTGGATTTTTGAGAGACATTTGGAGTTTGTTGAAAGGGAGCGGAAGACAGTAGTTGGATGCTACGTCTTGCCGTATTCCTGAAGGAGAATATTGTACTTACTGGCATCACAGATATACTCTTTGGAAGAGCATAACATTTTTTTTGATTTGACAACACGTAATTGGTGGAATTATTACACGTTTAATTAAGGCACACTCTTTTCAAGGAGGGGTAGGTACTGCCACGATACCAATAGTTTTTACCTTCCTTCTAGGGGTGAGTTAGAACTAATTGTTGTTTATATTCCTTAGGAATTTGGTGCAGCCATATACACACCCATTGTACAGGGAGGAGGTTATACACACCCATGGTACTGGGAGGAGGAGGAGAGCGTTGATTCAAGAAAGGTGAACCCTTTAAAATAAGTAGCAAAAGAGGTATAGAGACAGGGGTTCGAAGTGACCAGTTATAACCAGTGCACTGTTTTTCTTGTCTTTCAGCCATCCCTTCCCAGCAGCCCCCTTCCTTTCCCTTCCTTGGTCTCCTGTTTTTTCCCTCGCCCTATCGCTCGAACCCACTGTGTTTTTTACCAGTGTGTTGGTGAGATCGGGAGGTGGAGTTTATGTACATCATCCGGATCCTGCAGTGTGGAGTCTGACAGAATTACGAACCCACGAATTGCATACTGCCTGGTCCGGTTGGGGTACATATGGCCACCTTGGATGATGTGTTGAGGGCTTTGGTTTTGGTTCAGCAAGAACTAGTGGCGTCCAAGGCTGAAGCGGTTGCTCTGAAGGATAGGGTTGAGCAATTGTCCAAGAACCCTTTTTCTTCGGGGGCATCGCAGATTCAAGTTACTGTTCCTCCCCCTATTCCTTTAGCTACTCCTGAACGATATGGGGGGGATCCACGCAAAACACAGGCTTTCATGACGCAGATTATGCTGCATTTTTCTTGTAAGCCGGCGTCTTTTCCTACGAATCACTCTAGGGTGGCGTTTGCCCTGTCATACTTGGTGGGGGATGCAGCCAATTGGGCTGTGCCCTTAGTCAAAAATGAAAATGCCATGCTGTCCAACTGGAATATGTTCAGGGAGGAGTTTGAGAAAGTTTTTGACAGAAGGGCCACCAATTTCAGTGCGGATAAGGAGTTGTTGTCATTGCGTCAGGGGAGAAGCGATTTAATAACATATTTAACTACTTTCAATCGCTTAGTAGCTGAAACGGAATGGCCAGAGGGTAAAAGAATGTCCCTGTTTTATCAGGGTTTAAGGGATGAACTGAAGGATGCAGTGGCGCACATAGACCCACAGCCAACTACTTGTATAGATATGGTGAATCTGGTTTTGCGGTTGGATGGTCGTTTGACTGAGAGGAGTGGGGATAGAAGGAAGTGGGACAGGGGCTATGCCCGTAATGTAGGATTTCCTTCTAGAGCTACGGGTTCTGCAGAGGCAGGGGTGGAGCCGATGGAAATAGGAGCTATTAGGCCCCCTTTATCAAAAACTGAGAGAGAAAGTAGAAGAGTCCAAGGTCTCTGTATGTATTGTGGAAAGAAGGGACACTATGTAAGAGAATGCCCTTCAAAACCCAAGACCTCTAATACTTGGAATAAGAATCAAAGGGTGGCGGCTTCTAGCACGGCAAGGGAGAAGGAAGAAGTACAATCATCGTTGCCTAAGGCGGAAGAGATCCCCGATTGGAAACTTACCTCCTTGTCATCCTCTGGGATAGGGGGAACTGAGTCCCATTTGGTGTTAGAGATGTCCTTGGAGTGCGAGCACAAAACCCATTCTGTAATGGTGATGTTGGACTCCGGGGCGACCGGGAATTTTATTGACAATGGGTTGGTAAACCGTCTGTTGTTACCTAGGGTACCCCGAGGCAATCCCGAGGAGGTTTTAGCGGTCGATGGGCAGCCCATTAAATCGGGTCTCATAACCGAGAAAACGGCTGAGGTGGAGTTGTCTATAGAGGTATCAGAAGGGAGACACGTGGAGAAAGTGGAATTGAATATCATAGATGCTCCGCAATATGAAATAATTTTGGGAATGCCATGGTTCACATATCATAATCCTTCCATTGACTGGAAATCCCGTACAGTGCTTTTCTCTTCAGGGATTTGCAAGGAACATTTGGTGCCTTATGTATCTTCTCCAGTGGCAGTGTTAGCCTTGCAATTTATGGTGGCTACAGCGGCCGAGAAGGAGGTAGTACTTCCGAAACAATATGAAACCTATCAGGATGTTTTTAGCGAAAGCAGAGCCGAGAAGCTACCGCCTCATAGGGCCTATGACTGTAGGATTGATTTGATTGATGGGGCAGTGATTCCTACATGTCGTGTATATGCGTTGTCTGTACCTGAAACTGCTCATTTAAGGGAGTACATCACTCACTATGAGAGCATTGGATTTATAAGACCTTCTCGTTCCCCTGCAGCCTCTCCCCTTTTCTTTATAGCAAAAGCCAATGGTGATTTGAGGGCATGTGTGGACTACCGCGTCTTGAACAAAAATACCATCCGAAACCGTTATCCTCTCCCCCTCATTACCGTGTTGATCGATCAGGTGAGGGAAGCAGTGATCTATACTCGCTTGGATTTGCGAGGGGCTTATCACCTGGTCAGGGTTAGAGAGGGGGACGAGTGGAAGACGGCTTTCAAGACGCGGTATGGGCTATACGAATATCTAGTCATGCCGTTTGGGCTCTGCAATGCCCCTGCGGCATTTCAGTTCCTGATTAACGATGTGTTGAAAGAGTACATTGACTTGTTTGTAGTCGTGTACATAGATGACATCCTGGTGTACTCGATGGAGGAAAACTGTCATGTGGAACATGTTTGCAAGGTACTGGACAGGTTGCGAGAACATAGCCTCTTTGTGAAACTCAGCAAATGTGAGTTTGGGGTGTATAGTGTGGAGTTCTTGGGAGTAATGATCAGTCCATTGGGGTTGCAAATGTCTGAACGTAAGGTGGAAGCAGTGCGTGACTGGCCGGTTCCGAGAAACGTGAGAGAGGTCCAGAGTTTTCTGGGCTTCGCGAATTACTATCGCCGCTTTATTTTGCATTTCTCGTTGACTGCGGTGCCGATTACCAGACTTTTGAGGAAGGGTAAGCCTTTCGAGTGGACCAGGGAAGCAGGGGAGGCTTTTGAAACGCTGAAAACCTCATTCATTACAGCCCCGGTGTTGTCACATCCCAATTTAGAACATCCCTTTATTGTTGAGGCTGACGCTTCGGATGAAGCTATCGGGGCGGTGTTGTCACAGAGAGATGGGAGTACAGGGCAGTTGCACCCGGTGGCCTTTCTGTCAAAAAAGTTGAGTTCGGCTGAACTCAACTATACTATAGCTGAGAAAGAATTGTTGTCGATAAAAAGGGCTTTTCAGGAGTGGAGGCAATACCTATGGGGGGCCCTTCATACCATCACAGTGTATACCGACCACAGGAATTTGCAATTTATGTCATCTGCTAGACACTTAACCCAAAGGCAAATGAGATGGATGCTTTTTTTTGCCGAATATAATTTTGTGGTCACCTTTCGTCCTGGGTCTGAAAATAGAAAGGCAGATGCTCTATCACGGCAGTCCATGCCCTCAGATAGTGTGGAAGAAAGACAGGCCATCATTCCGGAAGGGAAAGTTCTGTGCATAGTCAGAGCTGAGACTTTTTTGGATGATGTACGAACTTATCAGTATCCTGGAGGTTGGATGTCATGGGCTCATGGCATAGCAGAGAGGAAGGTGAGAGATGGGTTGCCTTTTTATCAGAACAAATTATTTCTGCCCTCAATACCGTTGCAGAAAAAGGCGTTTGTTTGGGGGCATGAGGGAGAGCTGGCGGGACATCCTGGTGTTCGTAAAACCCTCGAAATAGTTCAAAGACATTTCTGGTGGCCTAATCTGGGTAAGGACGTCAAGGCATGGGTAGCTAGGTGTGATATCTGTGCTAGAGCAAAGGGACTAAACTCTAAAAAAGCGGGGAAGCTTATTACCATGCCTACTCCCAATCAACCCTGGCAGCACATAAGCTTGGATTTTGTGTCTGGCCTTCCGTTGGACAAGGGATTTTCCGCTGTGTTAGTGGTAGTAGACAGCCTCACCAAAATGGGACACTTCATCCCCTGTAAAAGTCTTCCGAATGCCAGTCAAACGGCACAACTTCTATCTAGCAACGTTGTCCGGTTGCATGGTATTCCCCGGGTGATAGTGTCCGACAGGGGACCCCAGTTCATTGCCAGGTTCTGGCGCATGTGGTGTCGCGCCCTGAATATTGAGTCCAATCTGTCTACCAGCTTCCACCCACAAACAGACGGGCAAACAGAGCGACTGAACCAGACCTTAAAGAAATATTTGAGATGTTTCTCTAAAGAAGCTCACGAATCCTGGGTAGATCTTTTGTGGATGGCGGAGCTTGCCTACAATAACACCTGGCACAGTTCAACGGGGATGTCGCCTTTCAAGGCTACTTTCGGATTTGATGCGAAAACATTGCCGATCGACATACCCCTCGATCTCCAAGACCAACCCTCTGTCAAGGAAAGGGTATTGATGTTGAGGAAGGTACATAAGGGAGTTCAGGTACATTTGAACAAAGCTAAGGAAGTGTACAAGAGGTGGGAGGATCGCCGCAGGATAGAGAGTCGTCAGTATGTGGTGGGCGATAAGGTCTGGCTGTCTACCAGGAACATTAGGTTCAAGTTGCGCAGCGTGTTCCACCCCAGGTTTATCGGCCCTTATTCCATCGTGAAACAAGTGAACCCTGTCACATACAAGCTGAAATTGCCTGGTTCCTTACGCATACACCCGGTGTTCCACGTACAGTTGTTGAAACCTGTTCTTTCCTCCCGCAGGGCGGCCCCTCCGCCAGTGTTGTGTGATGGGGGTATGGAATACGAGGTGAGGAGCATAAAGGACTCAAAGTGGAGCAGGGGTGTTCTTAAATACCTGGTTTCATGGAAAGGGTATACCGCAGAGGAAGATTCCTGGGAGCCATGTTCGGATGTGCATGCTCCGGCGGCGGTGCGCTCTTTCCACCGGAGATTCCCTGCTAAGCCTGGCCCTAGGAGGCGCTAGGGGCGGGGACATACTGTCAGGATCTGCCAAGGCGCCTACCTAACGTCAAGAAACTACAACTCCCATAATGCCTATACAGGGGGCGGGGTCCTATATAAGCTAGGTGGACTCATTGCTTCCTGTTCGTAATTTTGTGACCTACAGTGCGTTTAGTTTCTAGTAAGACTTTGTTTCCTGTCTTCTCTTGGGATCGTGATCAGAGAAGTTCTGTCCGTTTTGTTTTCTGGCTCCAGCGCGAGTGATTTTGGAACGCGCAATAATTGCAGAGGGTTTTTGTCGTCTGCCTGTGGAAACGGGAACGGAGTTTCCCGTACATTTGTTTGTCTCCTGCCGGTCATACTGGCAATTCATCACCGGGACAGAAAGCTGAGGGAAGAGCCACGGATGAAGAGCGGACCGAAAGGAAGCGTCTCTGGTGCTGTGAGTTTACACGCAACGCGTGAGGTTAACGCGTTGTTGTGAAAGTTAAACTGTGATGCTTAGACAGTGAAATGCTGACTGCTTAGACTTGTATTGGAATCCTTTTGGTGTTCTCGCCGGAGAGCGGAGTGTAGTGGGGCCAGCCTTCTGCGCACTGCCGCTACGAAGTAAGGCACTAGTGTCTCTTGTGATAATTGCCAAAGCGGAAGATAGTGGGAAGTCCTACATCTTGCCGTGTTTGGAGCTTTGGATTTTTGAGAGACATTTGGAGTTTGTTGAAAGGGAGCGGAAGACAGTAGTTGGATGCTACGTCTTGCCGTATTCCTGAAGGAGAATATTGTACTTACTGGCATCACAGATATACTCTTTGGAAGAGCATAACATTTTTTTTGATTTGACAACACGTAATTGGTGGAATTATTACACGTTTAATTAAGGCACACTCTTTTCAAGGAGGGGTAGGTACTGCCACGATACCAATAGTTTTTACCTTCCTTCTAGGGGTGAGTTAGAACTAATTGTTGTTTATATTCCTTAGGAATTTGGTGCAGCCATATACACACCCATTGTACAGGGAGGAGGTTATACACACCCATGGTACTGGGAGGAGGAGGAGAGCGTTGATTCAAGAAAGGTGAACCCTTTAAAATAAGTAGCAAAAGAGGTATAGAGACAGGGGTTCAAAGTGACCAGTTATAACCAGTGCACTGTTTTTCTTGTCTTTCAGCCATCCCTTCCCAGCAGCCCCCTTCCTTTCCCTTCCTTGGTCTCCTGTTTTTTCCCTCGCCCTATCGCTCGAACCCACTGTGTTTTTTACCAGTGTGTTGGTGAGATCGGGAGGTGGAGTTTATGTACATCATCCGGATCCTGCAGTGTGGAGTCTGACACGCTGAGGAGGGTGTGCTTAGTTATGAGTGTTTGGACATACATATGTTGACACTTTAAGGGCCTGGCCCCCTTTGCAGACTGGAATGTAACTACATCAAAGTTATGGAGGGAGTATATTAGCGATGTTGAGAGATGTGTGTGTGAAGAGGCTACCAATTTAAAACACTTGTTTCCCCACATGCTATCAAGATTAGGTAGAGTTTAGTCTGTTATGGCATTCCCTCCTTCAAACCATAATGGCGTCACAGCCAGCCATGCAGGGGGCACACTAATGCGACAGCTATGTGTGGAGACATTGGTCTGCTTTCAGGATTGGATCTTTACTAAAAGGCTTTATTCCCCGTTTTTATCCCATTCCTCCCGCTGGGTTTCTAATGGTAATGTAGTACTCTGGATGACATACGGCCGTTAGCAGGCTAGTGAAATAGAATGCCTTTGCGGTCAGGGAAATGCATTCAACCTTATATAACATCCACTCTCTTATATGTCATCAATATTAATAATAGTGCATTATGTCGCCGTTTTTGATGGGAGACTGTATTGGAAATTGAAGTTTGCATACAGTGTCTATCACAATAAATTTGAAGGGAATTTAGAGTGATATCTGACTACATCATGGGACAAGTCGTTAGTCTTGTGGAGACACAAGATGGTCTTAATGGAGTAAAGAGCCATTTTTTATAAACACTAGTGAAAAGCAAAGATATTTTGGTTCTCCCTAGGAGTCAGTTTAAAAATGTTATTCTGGTGGTGTGGAGACTGAATTTAATTTCCAAGATGGCGGCCGTGTTTATTCGGCCCCGGATATGTATGCAGTGGCTGTTCTATGGGCGCTCGGTATCACGCTACACTGTGCAGCCGGGCCCTTTCATTTAAAACTCCAAAACTTTATTTGGTGAAAACTTTATTTGGCAGACGCTTCAGCTTCTCTCCCGTTTTAAGATGGCTGCCATGCACGAAAGGCAAGATATGGCCCCAGATGTTTACGTGGTTGCAGGCCGTGGCCGAAAAAACCTTTAAACCGCTTAGCAGTGTGAGCTCATGGTCGGAGCTTCTAACACGCCGGTGGGACACGGCAGGGGTAAGGAGGCTTTTAGCTTAGAGGTGGCCAGGTACGTGGATTGTACGCTGCAGGCGTGTGTGGATAATTGCCATGGCCTTGACTGGTATGTGGAGGTGTTGCCATGTGGGGAGTCGGTGTATATAGATTCTAGGCACTTGGCTCTGCACCGCATGTAGACTGCATTGATTTGTGGATAGTGTGAGTAGGACAGCGATTCCCAATACTTGCGTACCACATGCTGATGATGAGAAGTTTGATGTAACATGAGAGAATAAGGAGATAACATGTTATGCCTTATTTACATTTCTGCAGGTGGCTAGACAGAGGGCAGTCACCCCGTGAACACATGATCATAGGACGCATTGTCCATTGTGAAGACGGTTGCAGCTACGCTGAGGCTTTGCAACCATCAGGTAAAGACTATGTACATTATATGTAGCAAACTGTGTGCTTAAACAACATTGGAAGTCATTGTGTCTTCGTGGAAGGCAGATGGATATTACAACTGGCCTCAATTCTCTGTGTTTTTATTGGTACCATCACAGGTTTTAGGTGAATTTTGAGTGAAGCTGAGAATTTGAGCCCATATTAGCCCTGAAGAAGTTGCGAGATGGTTTAGCAACGAAACATGTTGGCAATACAGAATTGATTATGGTTTGACGGAAACCATTTTTAATAGGGGAAGCCTACAGCATTTAATAAAATTGTCAGGCCACCAAGCTTCACCAGTTTTTAAAGGTGAGAATTATGTTCACTTATTCTCACAGGGGTTCAATGGGCACTTATAAAAATAACATGCATATATGGTTTATTTACATATCACTCTTCACCACATTTACGTTACGGTTCTTCCAAAAGGAGAACACACACTTTTCCTTTCTTTTTTTCTCCACAGAGAGAGAGAGTGTCCTATGATGATAAGTGGGTACGCTGGCGAGTACCAGTCAGCAGCCTTTTGGTGTTACTACCGGGACGCTGTTTCTGCTGAAGCTGCTGAAGCGGCTATTTGCCGGGACTTGGCGCTATTAGTTTCCTTCCTTCCACCACACCTCGCGGTACCCGCTGCACGGGTCCCGATTCGCTTCGTGGGAGGTCCTTTGTGCACGGCTGACCAGAAAGAATTGCTGGAGGCGCAATTTCTACAACATCCGAGGGAGTGCTGCAACAGCAAGCAGGGCTGCGAGTGACCAGCGGGCCCTGGACTACGAATCCCAGGAGCACCCACCAGTCCTCATCACCGGCACCTGGGCCACTCTCCCTGCCTGCTCCGCCCTCTAAATCTTGTAAAACCCTCCGCCCCTGGACATTACTCTGGACGCTGTTTCTGCTGAAGCTGCTGAAGCGGCTATTTGCCGGGACTTGGCGCTATTGGTTTCCTTCCTTCCACCAC
Organism: Lissotriton vulgaris; assembly: GCF_964263255.1. Taxonomy (NCBI): domain Eukaryota; kingdom Metazoa; phylum Chordata; class Amphibia; order Caudata; family Salamandridae; genus Lissotriton; species Lissotriton vulgaris. Next base: position 689,190,650 of record NC_141696.1, read on the forward strand.
ACCTCGCGGTACCCGCTGCGTGGGTCCAGCATCGCTTCGTGGGAGGTCCTTTGTGCACGGCTGACCAGAAAGAATTGCTGGAGGCGCAATTTCTACAACATCCGAGGGAGTGCTGCAACAGCAAGCAGGGCTGCGAGTGACCAGCGGGCCCTGGACTACGAATCCCAGGAGCACCCGCCAGCCCTCATCACCGGCACCTGGGCCACTCTCCCTGCCTGCTCCGCCCCCTGAAATCTTGTAAAACTCTCCGCCCCTGGACATTACTTGGGACGCTGTTTCTGCTAAAGCTGCTGAAGCGGCTATTTTCCGGGGCTTGGCGCTATTGGTTTCCTTCCTTCACCACACCTCGCGGTACCCTCTGCGTGGGTCCCGCATCGCTTCGTGGGAGGTCCTTTGTGCACGGCTGACCAGAAAGAATTGCTGGAGGCGCAATTTCTACAACATCCGAGGGAGTGCTGCAACAGCAAGCAGGGCTGCGAGTGACCAGCAGGCCCTGGACTACGAATCCCAGGAGCACCCGCCAGCCCTCATCACCGGCACCTGGGCCACTCTCCCTGCCTGCTCCGCCCCCTAACTTTACTCAACTCCTATATCTGCAAGAAGGCACTCTCGCTGCGCGAGAGCGCGCGGGAGCGTGCTAGGGAGAAGCCCGGGACTAGGGCGGGGCCGTCTAAGGCCGTCCAAGGACGTGCTAGGACGGGACGGCCATCCCTCGAACATCTGCTACCTCATTCCTCCTGGTAAGGATACTGCCTTTTTTCAACACATGTCTACTACCCTTTTGCCACACAGAGACTGTATACCTGTGTTAGTATACTTCCTAGTAAGTCGTTGAACACTCTAACCTTGCATATTTATGAACATGGCTACCTCCACGGGGTCAAGTAACAATATCACGGTCCAAACCTCCAAAGGGGCTGTCACTGGTACAATTGACCATTTCTTTAAACGCATCTCTATAGTACTGGAGAAAGAAATTGCCGACACGGAGAAACGCCTCTCGCTTGATCTGTTAACGGGAAAGCGGTCATCACTAGGACAATTAGCCCAAGCACCCTCTCCGGGCACGCCAAACATAGAAAGAGGTAGCCCCTCACAACTGGTTATTAGGGAGGAGGATGACGAACTGATTTGTCTTACTGGAAATATATCCTCTCAAAACTTGTTAGGGGAAACAGACTCTACGGGCCAATCAGGTTCTCCAAATCTACTTATTTCCTCCCCCCCAGTGACAATCCAGAGCGGGGATTCGACCATTAAAGGAAAGAAAAGGAAAAGAAGGGGTTCTTCTCAAAAGAAAGGACGGGCTAAACGTATAAACAATTCAAAGGTATTATCCCAAGCTCCCAAGCTCCCTTGCAGCAAATAGTGACTGGTAATCCCTCCTCCACTAACCCCTCAGCGACATTACAAGGCCCTAACATAGAGGGAGATTTGCTATCTAAATTAGAGGTTATGGTTAGATCCCTTCTACTTCCCTTATACGAGAGAACTAGATTGATTGTTGTCAAGTTAGATAAATTAGGTGATCAGCTAGAAGGAAACAAAGCGGTTCTAGCGCAACTAGTAAAAACACACGTTACAGAGCAAATTGGAGGACTTGCTGTAACGTCCAATCTGAATACAGAACAACCCTCAACCAGTAATACTGGGACTGCAAAGGGGAAAAGTAAAGTGGTGACAAAATCCGTAAAAATTCAGCCCACGAAAGAACAATCAACTCAACCCCCAAAAGGCCCCCCCAAGCAAAGGGAGACCCCAAGCGATAAAGAGAAAAAGGTACCTGAAAATAACCCTTCAAAAAATAAAAATAGATTAGAAAATGAGAAGGGGGAATACCCGACACAGCAATCAAAAAGACATATGCTTAGAAATGTAGACTAACCACCTGAATCTGCCCCTTTTACCATAATATTGACAGGAGTACCGGAACTAGCAGAAGGGGTGAGGGAAAATCACTACGCCCTAAAAAACAAAATAATTCATTGGCTAGAACAAAATAGACCACTCCCTGCCCACGTAGATGGAGTAACTTTAGCAGTAAGGCGTGCTAATTGGGTGGGCTCAAGGCCAAAGGATAAAAAAGGAGACGTAGTCATTGTAAACTTCAAAGACCACAGAACTGTGAGATGCATAGGAGACTGGTACGAGGCAAGAGGGGGTACTCCATCTCTACCCACTATGTTAGCTACTTTTACCCTAGAGATCCATCTTCCCTCCAAAAAGCTAACCAACCAAGAAATAACCCGTTTCAATGGAAAGAAATAGGCCACCAACCCCTTTTTCAAAACCCCTTTAACCATCCAAATTGGGCACCATCACATAGGGGGTTTAATAATTATAACCTTCCAGTACAACAGGGTTTTAATTTCCCCACTTCAAACCGCTTTTCAATCCTCTACGGGTTAGATGGGGTGGACTGACTCACCTCGAATACAACTCGGGGCGACAGTCCTCAAAAAAACAAAAAACGATTCCCATAGAGACTATTAACATAAGAGGGGCCAAAAAAATGGAGAACAAGAGAAATGAGGAAATGATAGCACATGATTATCGGCCTGTATCTCCTAATCTAGTATCCACAGAACTGTGTAAAGCCAGGATCTCACAAAATATATTTGGGGAAATAATAGACTCTGGAAGGACACATGGCCAAGCTATAGCACATAGACCCCCCCTTAAAGGAAGTTTCCCAAACTGAGGCAATGCAATCACATAAAGGTGGGACGGTTTCAGTCTTGTATTGGAGCATAGCAGGACTCCGTGCTAAGATTGAGGATGACTGCGCCCTAAACTTTGTAAAAGAATATGGGGTTATTTGCTTACAGGAGACTTGGGCCACCTCGGAACACCATTTGGAGGGCTTTAAAACCTATTTCTCCCCAGCAATAGCTGGTGCCCATGGAAGGGCAAAGGGAGGTTTGGTCACTTATATATCAAATACTATAGCTGGGCTAAAAGTCACGGTTCTCCATACAGATTCCAATTAACAACTAATAAACCTGTCTTTCAGGGAGAAGGAAACTGTTCTCCTGGTAAATTACTATGATAATTTAACTGGCACAGAGGCGATAAAAACAATTGGTGAACTCCGCAAAAAACTTAATGATCATATAAATCAAACAAAATTTAAGGGCTCACCGAATATCATTTGGGGAGGGGACTTTAATCAGCACCCCTGTCCTAAAACCAACACAAATATCTGTGGCCTAGCGGAGAATCAAGACGATAACATAGTTCACTTCAACCATTCTTTGGTAGGAGACTATTTAAATGAAATACTCTCTGAACTAGACCTAGTAATAATAAATGAGGATCAAAATTCTCAGGGAGGAATGGACCCTACTTACCTTGGGAGAGGATGTGAGTCGACTATAGATTACATCATGGCCTCTAACACACTGGCAAGTAAAATGAATGATTTTAGAATATTAGTAAACTGCTTAAGTGACCATGCGGCCCTGGCAGTGAATTTATCCTTAGAACCGGGCCAGCTCTCACCCCACCTCATAATGACCGCTCTTGCGCAGAATAAACTATACCTTTCCAAAATGAATGGCTATGTTCTGGCCTGGGAAAAGATAGAACCAGCTGTTTTAACATCTAAGGTGGTACGTGCGGTTTACCCGGCCATATTAAAATGCCTAGATACAGACATAGGGGAAGAGGAGGTCCTTCAAAACTTTGATCTGATCCTAGAAAGCGTGAAAAAAATGCTAACTAAAAAAAACAAAGGGACTAGGGACACAAAAAAAGGATGGTTTAATCATAAATGCACACTGGCCCACAAAAACCTAAAAAGAGCACTTTCTAATAAACCAAGAAATCAGGAAAAGTTAAAATTATTAAGAAGGTCCTATAGACTAGCCTGCAAGGAAAGGAAACTAGAATTGAAACAAGCCTTGTGGAATCAACTGCACGAAAGCTCCCTAAGTAAAAATAGCGAGGCATTCAGGAAAGTGATTAGAGCCCCATTTCTAGCTGATAAAAAAAATCAACCAGCAATAGAGGTGGCTATAGACGGAAATACGTGGGTAAATCACTTCTCAAAAATCTTTAGAGAAACGACAGAAACAGATCCTACAGAGGGGAGAAACAGCAATAGTAACATTCAGCAGACAAATTCTTTCCCCATTGCACTGGTTTTTACATTAACTGAAGTAATTGCTGCAGTAACGACCAGTAAAAGTGGGAAAGCCCCTGGTCCAGATGGGGTAGCAGTGGACTTTTTTAAACATAAACTAGATCTATGGGCCCCAATTCTGAAAAGGGTCTTCGATTCCGTAATGAAGTGTGGCCTATTAAAAACTTGGAATCAATCTATTATGGTCCCCATATTTAAGAAGAGCGAAAGACAGAGTGTTACCTGCTACCGCCCAATCTCACTTCTGGACTCACTGGGGAAAGTACTGGGCAGAGTGGTTCTCCAGCGTCTTCAGGAGTGGGTTGAGGACAGGGAGATTCTGTCGGATATCCAATTTGGTTTCCGAGAGGGCTTCGGAACCACGGAACAAGCCCTAAATCTATCCTTGATGATGGGGAAATACGTCTCAGCCAAGCGGGGTAGGTTATATATGGTTTACGACGATCTCTCCGCAGCGTTCGACTGCGTCTCCCACTCAAAATTATGGTCCATCCTGACAGAGATGGGGGTAGAGCAGGCCCTTGTAACCTTCTTGAGAGAACTCTACAAAGACGCCTCTGCTAGGGTACGTTTTGGGGCACAAGGCGAATTATCTGAACCATTTAAAGTAGAGCGCGGGGTTAGGCAGGGATGTGTCCTGGCCCCCTTTCTTTTTTCCCTCTATACTAATGGCCTTGAGGTTGAGATGTTGAGGGGGGCCCAGGATCTTCCGCGAGCAAGAAACCGCCTTATCCCCGCTCTGCTATATGCGGATGACGCCGTGATTCTCGCAAGAACACCGCGAGAATTACAGAAGACCCTAGACAGATATGCAAGGTTCATGGGAACTTCGGATCTTCGCATAAATATAAAAAAGACCTACGTCATGGTGGCAGGAAGGAACAAAAAAGGGGGAAAAGGTATTTTCCTGGAAAATGAAAGGATCGATACAACTGCCCAATATCCATACCTTGGCATCATGATGGATGAAAAGATAAACTGGAAACCAGCAATAGAAGCTAGAAAACACCAGTTCCTACGAGCAATTGCGGCCCTTATACAATTTTCCCAAAAATTAGGAAAGAGACCACCGGTAGAATTGCTTCAGATTTTTAAAGCCAAATGTCAGTCCACTGCATTATACGGGGCCGGTCTATGGGGTCATAAAAGTACCAGCTCTTTACAGGTAGCACAGAACACCTTTTGCATTGCATATGGAGTTAGGCATTTTGCATATAGCGGATTTGGCAAAAATACAACCGCTCATGCTCTGGCGATGTATATGGACCTCGACGACAAACATCTTATCGAAACAGATAACAAGAGTTTGTATGTCGTTGGATCATGTGGGAAGAATCGAATGGTTAAAGTATGTAAAAAATACTCTCCCAGATCTGGGACTCAGTAAATACTATTCCGCTCCGGAGTCAATTGCTGAAATATCCAGAAAAGACCTAAAATTAAAGGCACTAACCCACATGGAAGAGCTACGATTCTGTACTAAGGCAAGAAAACCTTTGGTTCAACATTCGTTGGCAATCACGACTACTTTGGAGATAGAGCCTTATTTGACTTATGTTGACTCACAATTCGAGCGTTTTCTCTTAACAAGATTTAGAATGAATATCTTCCATAGATTGGTGGCATTTCCGATAATAAATAGTTGGGAAGAGTGTCTAACCGTGTGTCCATGTGATGACATGTCAGAGCAATCCACTATGCACACGTTTTTGTTCTGTACTTTCTACTCCGCACATCGCAAATTTTGGATTATCCCACTTTTAAGAAGAATGGGCTTAAGAACTTGTCGCCCTGCCATGCTACGTATGCAATTCATTGAATCAGAACTAGTTTGTAAACATATAGCGTCCTTTTTAAAATGTATTTTTAAACATAGAGTAAATCTTTGACCAAAACGTACCGTAAATAATATGAAAAACTAGAGGTTTTGGAATATTCCCCGAATGGTCTAAGCTCTTTTTTTGAGAGAAAATAACCTATCAAGGACTAAAATTGACCTAGGGAAATGTTGTTAGTTTTAAAATGTATAGAATATTAACCTGTTGATTGTAATGTAATGACTTATATGTTGGAACTCTTTTATGGTTTTTATAAATTTAAAATTGAATAAAGATTTACTACTACTACTACCGTGAGGTACTCTCTTTCTTCCTCCACACTTTTTTTCATATATCTATTAGTGGGAGGTGGAACTTAACCTGGATGGTTTTTTAAAAATAGGGATTGATACACCGTGACAATCTGAGTAGTGAAAGTAATCACACTCAAGGGAATTGAAAAGGATATTGAAAACCCTTGTATTGTCATTCTAGTTAGGATTGGGTGTAATTTAGGTGAGGCCCTTTGTTGTTTATAATATTGTGAGTGATTCTTCCCCTGTGACTTCTATTGTAATATGTAAATTGATACTTGTATAGCACACTACTCACCCGCAAGGGTCTCAAGGCGCTTGTACGAATACCGCTGTGGAACCCATCCTGGCTTTCCCTGTGAGGCGTCCACTCCTGGGCACCCCCAAGGTGGAGGCCAGGCATCCTTAGCATTGTGGGGGCCGTTGTGGAGATTAAGCAAGCTATTGCCCAGAGTTGCAGAGTGGGACTCCATGATTCGAATAGTCACCGAGGTGAGAATTATCAGGTCAGTGCAATTTCTTTTTAGCCCAAGACCCGCCGAGGCGGGGAATTGAACCCTGGTCCCGGGCTAGACCTCTGCATCAGGGTCTGCCGCTCTAACCATTGAGCCACACTTCTCCACAATTGTGTTGATGAGATACCAAATACAAGTCCCAAGGTGCACCACATTATTTCTTTGAAAATACTTTATGGAAGTCCAAGTCTATTCACAGTTAAAAAGTAAGTACCTGATTAGTGATGCCACTGTAGTTGAAAAATGTCTTGTAGAGCAGGTGAGAAGTTGGTATGTGCACATTGCCAGAGTTCAAATGACGCTTCAATTGATGCAATTCATATATATTGACTCTGTGCTTAATTTGTAAAGAAATTAGTGCCAGGGGCCAAACTTTTGCTCGGAGGCTGTGGCCAGTGCTTTCTAAGGTCAGGGTATAGAACTCTAAGGCTGTGTGGTCTTGAATCCATCTCATGCCTTTTTAATCTAACACCAGACATTCCCTGACTCTTTATCTCACTCTTGCAGGTTCTTTTTCCTCTCAGCTTTCTTTGTTTACCACTGTTTTCACATTTTCTTCATCCTCCTTCTTCCGTGTTTTTGTGTTTTCCTCTCTTTCTTGTGCTTTGGCTGAAAGGTTGCTGAGGCAAAATAAGAGTGGTCCACAAAAAAGGAGTGGAGGTGGGTCCCACCTGCAACCACCAAATCAAATTAAACACTGTTGAAAATACAAACATTGTGTAAATGTAATGTAAATGTAAATGTGCTGGACTTGTAAAGCGCACAGCTGCCCGTAAGCGTCCCGGCGCTTGCTTAGGGAACCCGTCCTGGTATTCCCCTGTGAGAAACCACGGCAGGGTGTCCACAAGGTGAAAGCCAGGCATCCCGCCGCGAGGGGCCGTAGTGGAGATTAAGCAAGCTATTGCCCAGAGTCGCAGAGTGTGACACCGTGAGTTGAGTAGGCACCAGAGCGAGAATTGTCGAGTCCGTGGAATTTTGAGCCCGAGACCCGCCGAGGCGGGGAATCAAACCCTGGTCCACGGTCGATCTCAGCTTCCGGGTCTGCCGCCTCTAACCACTGAGCCACGCTTCTCCACATTATGATGGTACGCAGATGTGGAGTTAAGTATAGTAAGTCTATTTTACATACATTATTCCCACTGATATTTTGGTAGAACAGCATTCTTGTAATCTACATGGTGACAAACAATCATTGTGCCATGTTTGTGCCAATTCGATTAAGCTGAAGAGAGCCAAATAAATACTCATGCAGTAAATTACTACAGAAGATTTTTTTAATTGTTCTCCCTCCTTATCAGTTTTCAATAAAAGTAGAGTAATTTACACCATTAACATTGATGCATTTGAATATGTTGACAGTCTCTGAGGTATGCTTGGCATCAATGTATCCTGAAGTGCAAAGGAAACCAATAATTGAAAAAATGTCCATTAGCAGGCTTAGGGCCAGATGTAGGTAATCCCAGATTACCGATTCTTAAATACCGAATCATACCGATTCGGTATTTAAGAACAAGCAAATGGGATGTAGGTATTTTTACCAAAAAAATTACTGAATCGGTAAGTTTCGGTAATTACCGAATTGGTAAATACCGATTCAGTAATTGCCATTCATTCCTATGGGCCTGGAGGCCCATAGGAATAAATGCCAATTACCGAATCTGTATTTACCGATTCGGTAAAAGGGGGAAACATTGAAGGGTGGCAAGGTGTCCCTTTGACCCTGTTGCACCCCTCAATTGTGCATGGGTGCACATGTTGCATACATACATGCCCTAACGGCATGTATGTCTGCAACATGGCACTGTTGGAAAAGCAAAAAAATGCTTTTTCCAAGGTTTTTATTATTTACCACCAACTTGTAGTTGGTGGTAAATAACGAATCCTAAAAGGGGAAAAGCACTCATTTGAGTGCTCCCTACATGGCAAAATCGGTAATTTACCAATTCGGTACTTTAAGAAATCGGTAATTTACTGATTCCTTAAAATACCGATTCGGTAAATTACCGAATCAGTAAAATGCCCACCTACATCTCATTTTCCAAATACTGGTCGGTAACGGCCGAAATGACTGAATTTCGGCTGTTACCGACCGGTATTTGCCTACCTACATCTGGCCCTTAGAGGCATATTTACAAGGGGATATGCCCTTCTCCATATTTGGAGGCCCATGTTTGTGACAGCATGTCCCAATTTTTGGAAGAATCACAGTACCTTGCGCCTAACCAGGCTGGCTTCCGCCCTCTTCATTCTACTGAAGCAGTCATCGTCTCAGTTCAGAACACTCTGAGGCGGAATGCCGACGAGGGGATCCACCAGGCTCTGGTGTTATTAGATCTATCAGCGGCATTCGACACGGTTGACTATACCATCTTGGTCAACCGTGTCGAACAGGCTGGTCTCAGGGGTCCTGCGTTGAGCTGGATTCGCTCATTTATTACTGGCCGCACCCAATCCGTGAGATTGGGCTCCTTTACGGCCCCCACTATTCCTACCACCTGCGGAGTCCCTCAGGGTTCTTCCTTGTCACCGCTACTTTTTAATTTATATCTACGCCCCCTGCTGTACTCCCTTAGGAACACCAGAGTCACCATCTTCAACTACGCAGATGACTTGCAGCTCATCTTTCCTTTAAACACCGAGGACTCAGTGGTAGTGTTTCAAAACACCATGTCTCACATCCTGAGCTGGATGAGCTGCAGTCACCTGAAGCTCAACCCAGGCAAGACTGAGCTGGTCTTGCCTGGGCAGAGTGTACTCAGCTGGAACCCTGGCTTTTGGCCAGCCAGCATGGGAGCCCCACCATCTAAATCGCTCTCAGTTAAGAGCCTTGGAATTTTTCTTAGCGAAGATCTTTCTCTGAAAAGGCAGGTCAGCGCAGTGGTGTCCTCCAGTTTATTTCAGCTGAAGAAAATTAAGAAAATCGCTCGTTTCTTCTCTCTGGAGGCGCTCACACAGATTGTCATCTCCCTGGTCCTGTCTAGACTGGATTTTTCCAATAGTCTTTACCTTGGGCTCCAGGCCGGCGAGTTAAAACGCCTCCAGTTGATTCAGAATCAGGCAGCCAGACTTATTCTTAATCTACCTAAGAGGCAGTCTGTTAGAGCGGGCCTAAAAAACCTACACTGGTTGCCTGTTGAGCAACGGGTGGCTTTTAAGACCGGATGTATTTTATTTAAGTCCTTACACCAATCTGGTCCCCTATTCATCAGAGACTTGTTCAAAAAATATGACCCTTCCAGGAATCTTCGCTCTATGCATAAACATCTTCTGACTGTCCCTACTTACAAAAGGAAGCGTCTTGGAGGTTGCTGCTTTGACCATCTTGCGGCCGCCTTCTGGAACTCCCTCCCTCTTCACCTTAAAACGTGTGGAAACATTCTCAGCTTCAGACACTCCCTCAAAACATGGCTCTTTTCCCAAGCGTTCTGTTGAGCTCCTCTATGCTTCCTCTGTTTGATGCGTTGTGTCCCTGTCTATAGCGCCATGAAGCCTCCGGGCGAACGAGCGCTCTACAAATACATTTCAATATCAATATCAATATCAATATTTACAAAGCGGCATTAAGCCACTTTTTGTGGCTTAACGCCACCTTGTAAATAAGGCCCCTTTACGCGCATCACTTAGCGCGAAAGGGGTGTGCAAAGGGTGTTCCACCGCAATACCCATTGCTTTTGACGCTGCCCCAGATTTGCAAGGAGGGGTAAATCTGAGGGAGGGCCAAAAATTAACACCATGCAAGAGCATGCATTAGAATGGTGAAAAGAGTAGAAATTGTTTTATTACTCCTCGTTTCTCCTTTTTCTATGCACACACAGGAAAAACAAAATGCTATTAACGATTGTTTACATGCAGAAGGTGTCCCTTGTTGCACGGACTACTGCTGGGGAGAACCACAGCAGCGGGCAAGCGATGCTTTCCATGTCTTTTGTGGCAGGGGGAGCCTCATCAGGGGGGTACTTACCAGGCGTGTGACAATGTCAGGTGCAGGGGTATTGTTCCTTAGCACTGCACTTCCCCGCAGAGGTCGGACGGTGAAGCATCCCTATCTGGGGGGGGGTACTGAAGAACACACGCACGCTGTCATTCTATTTATAAATGTGGAGGTTGAAGCCAGGTTTCTCGTGCTCTGAGGGAGAGAAGAAGCTCTCAACAAGCGCTGACATGGCAGGCAAGTAGCAGTCAATCACACCTCCTAACGCAGCACACTGAGGAAATCATTTTGATGTCCCTGAGATTTCTCAACGAACATGGAGGTGGGTGGCAAGTCATCAAGCCCCTGGAGAGCACTGAGGGCACACAATAGGCATGCCAGGGCACAAGTTACTTGCAGCAGTGTGGCACTCCCTCCACTAGCACAGCAGGCAGCAGGTCAGCAACAAAGCAAAGTAGTCCAAGTGATGGTTCCTCCTGGTAACACAGCAGTCCTCTGGCAATGTGCAGTTTGTAGAGCCAGCAGCATCTGGTTACAAGTTCATGCAGTGTCTAAAACATGGAGACACAGCCCCTGAATTTATACTCATAAATGTTTTTGATGTAGGGGGAGTGCACAACACTCCCTTTCAACACAGCCCCGGCTCCAGACGTCAGTAGGGGGTAGATCAATCAGCCCTTTGTGTGAGAGGTGGACAGAACCTATACAAATGTAAAGTGTGAACGCCCTCTCTCAGTCTAGGAAGACCATCAGTATGCAGATTTCAAACCCAGCCCTTTCTTTGTTATTGGTGTCTGGAAAGTATGCACCAAGAGTAGCTGTCTGGCTGCAAAATTCAAAGAGTTTAAGCACAGAGAAATGCCCACGTTCTAAAAGTGGAATTTCTAAAATAGTAATGTAAAATCCAACTACACTAGTAAGTAGGATTTATCACTACCATTCTTAACATACCAAATATGGCAGCGCCACTCCTTTCAGATCAGGAATTTATAAGGGAATTCCAAATGCTAACCTATGAGAAGAGTAGGCTTTCCAGTAGCGCGAAACAGAATACACTGTTTGTCACTATCAGGACATCCCGCACATAAAGGCACATTTCCTACCTTTAACTTACAAATCACACTGTCCATAGGGCTTCCTAGGGTCTACCTTAGGGGTGACCTATGTGTAATAAAATTGGAGTTTAAGACTTGCAAAGCTGTTTTAAATACCAAGTTAAAGTGGCAATAAACTGCACATGCAGGCCTTGCATTTTCAAGCCTTAGACAGGTTTAAAAGTCTATATCTGTGGGTCGCACAAGCAGCGCTGAAGGCCCACTAGCAGCATTTCATTTACATTCCCTGGGTATATGGTAACCACTGTGCAAGAGACTTACATGTAAATCAAATATGGTGTAGAGCAATCATACCTTGTTTAGAGAAGAGAGCACATGCACATGCACTTTAGCACAGCTTAGCAGTGGTAAAGTGCCCAGAGTCCTAAAGCCATTGGAAATGTCAGACAAATAGGCGGGAGAAATTGGGGATAACACTGCAAAAAGGGCCAGGTCCAATATATGGTGCTCTTTTTTTAATTAAATCAATGTTTACTCTTGTTTGTGAATTTATTTTTATTAATGTCAGATGTACTGTCTATCTCTTGGGCTTCTAAGAGTTACTGAGATTAGAACATTGAAGAATGCGCTTTGTAGGGAGGTACTGCTTGTTTGTGAGCAGAGTGCCGAGAGGGAAAGATTAAAGTGGACTGTGAATGATGTGCCTCGTTTTGGTGTTTCCCTACCTACCTTAGTGGCTTTGGTGGCTGTGCAATGTTTTCAAAAGTTTGCTTGCAGGTCTGTCACCGGTTTTTGTTTCTGACTTTGTTGTATATCAGATTATTCTTAGCAAAAAGAGCATCTGACATACATATTGTGTCCTACACATTGCTTACAAAAAATAATCAAACAGTTAAAAGTATATCTTCCATCATTAATTTCAGTGGAGCTTTAATTTTGTAAATGTTATGTTATGTTATGTTAGTTAAGCTTATATAGCGCATGGCTACCCCAGCAACGGGGCGTCCCCGCGCTTGCAGACATGCTTAAGAACAAGACAGCCTAACCCGTAGAAATGACATGTAGCGCATCTTAGAAACCCTAGATAGAGAGAAACAGCCAGGTTTTGATTTGTTTCCTGAAGGACAGATAGTTATTTGTAGCGCGCACCTCCGAGGGGATCGAGTTCCATAGTTTCGGGGCCAAATGCCTGAAGTAGCGGCCACCAGCTCTGCTCCTCCGAATTTTGATGGTACAGGCAAGGTGAAGGTCCGCCGAGCGGAGGGCACGTGTAGGAACATAGAAGGAACACAGACCTCGTAAGATTTGAGGGCCAGAACAATAAAGAATTTTGTGAATTAGACAGAGGGTCTTGAAGTGGATGCGTTGTTTCACAGGTAGCCAATGTAGACGCTGCAAAATGTGGGACATATGACAGTGTTTTGGTAGAGCAAACAGAGTGCGGGCAGCTGCATTTTGGGCCCTTTGGACTATACTTAGGACACAATATGTCTGTCAGGCGATATTTTGGTTTTGATGAACTGGTACCATAAAATCTGGGAGACGTAATTGCGACAACTGTTATGTTGTGTACATGCTCTGTGGCATTGACTGAAAACCTGTATGGTGGTGATGGCTAACGTGAGTGGTTCTGATGTCTATAATACTGCAACTAATGTTTGTTTGCTGGATGTATATAGACCTCTAAAGTGTTTTTGCAGTTTTCTGTCCTTATTGGAGTTCTGTGGTCTCCCATATCCTTTTTTTCTTGAGATTATATTGCCTTAGTAGAGTTTCTGTTGTTTCTTCTGCATTGTTATCTGGATGCATTGATGTCCCCTAGGCATTCCTCAGTTCCCTCTATGAATTTGTTATAGTTCAATGGATGTAGGGAGTAGGTATTCTGCAGTTAATAACATTCATGTTTCCTAATTTCCTGGATGTATGAACAGTCAGTAAGGGTTCTAAGGATTCCTGTATAAATATGATGTTGCAGGGTAGTCTACATGTATGGCTACTCAATAGAGGCTTTGCTATTCCAGTGTGGATGTGTGTGTCCACTTGATTTTAAGGAGACCTAGCAGGAGTTTGTAGTTACTTGCACCTCTCTGCAACTCATTATGGGAGTTCATTTGCAGACGTTTACATTAAACTGTGATTTTGGACGGTTGTGATGCGTTTCGCTGCACACTAAGGAGCCGATTACGATATCGTTCTTCTGACTGAATTGGCTCTGGAATCTTTTCCGACTGAATCGGGTTCTGTGAGTCGGACTGACCGATAACGATGCTTCCAAACTTCGTTCGGTCGGACTCGCATTGACTTCAATGGGAGCCTGTGTTCCGATCGACTACAAAGGCTCCCATTGGAAAAAAAGGGGTGGATATGGAAAATCATGCACCCAGTGGCAGGCACCCCATGGTGCCTGCAACACTGTGCATGATTGGAAAGAGGGGTTTCATGGGTACCCACACAGGCCCCATTCAGAGGGCTCCGGGTGAAGGGGGGCCTGCTACGGCCCCCAAAGTCAGATTCCGATAGCCAATCCGCGTCGGAACAACCCATTTGGAAAGGCTGTCCGCATCCAAAATCCTAACTGCTCTGTCAGAAACGTGGTCTGTGGACCACTACAATCCTGCACCCACTGACTCGGTTACTCCAAATGCCATTCGGAACCGAATCAGAAGGTCCAAACTGTTTCCAACCATCGTAATCGGTCGTTCGAAAAATGTCCAATTTGGTAGGAAATGCGGGTTCCGAATCGGATGGGGATGAACTGAATTGCATTCAGCGCCACTCCGAATGACATCGTAATCAACCCCTAAGTTGTTCCACAAAGATGGGTGCTCTACTTCCCAAGGGTAACCGTACCAAAAACCCTTTATCAGTCAGAATAAATAAGCTTTCATTCTGTTGCAAAAATATGGAATAAAGTATATTTTAGAAACATACTGAGTGTTTTAAACTCGTGAGCCTTTGGAACAAGATTGCTGAATCTTATGAACGGATCTTAATTGTTATTGAATAAGCGGTGTGCCTTTTCCATTAGTTTAGTTCATTTTCAGATGTTCCCCAGCATGTAGTGACTGTAGATAATGTCTTGTGGTATGTGTGCTATGTGTGCTATTGTTTAGGCCATTATGCTCTTGGGTATAGGGTATGTGTTTGAGTAAGGCAAGCGTGTCTGATGTCCTGGATGGTAGGAGGCTAGTGTATGGATTTTGTATCTATGGCATGGAAAAAGGGATATGTAACATATATCCAGTGATGTCATACTTGGATATGAGTGATTGAGTGCATGCTTGTGTGTGCATTGCTTCTGGTACTCCAAATGAATGATGTCATGGTGTGGGTTGTTCTCCATGTATGTTTATGTGGTGACAGTTGCCCCTTCTCTTACAAGGCTAACAAACTACACAAATGAGATCTGACTTCTGGCGGATGTTATATGGGACTTGTCTGTAACCTTCAACTAAGAAGCAAATCCCGTTTAAGAACCCAGAGTTCCCTGTGTATCATTACTCATCAGGCTACCTTTTTTAACTAAAGAAACAGAAATACACTGTGTATCATTCAGCCCTTGTATGTATAGGACTCGATCGTGAGACCTCCTAAATCTGCAAAGAAAATCCTCCAAGGCTTCCGTAAACACTTCTCAAACAGTTGATTGAGCCCAGAAATCTAGAAGAGTATATTGGGTCCAAACACCAAGAATGGTGCTTTACACAACGTGTTCACTGCTAATTGTCAAATATCTGGTACACTCCCAGGAATCATATTTCAATTGTATGACTAAGGTCCTTATTTAGATCTTGGTGGAATGAATACTCCGTCACAAATGTGATGTATATCTTGTCCGCTAAATTACGATTTCCATAGGATATAATGGGACACGTTTGTGACCGAATTTCCCCTCTGCCAAAATCTAAATTAGGCCTTAGGTTACTTTAACAATTTATGTGGGGTGGGATTGGGCTCCCCCTGTGTTTAGTTCAGATACAGCTAGCCAATGACTATTGTAGTTAAGCATACAAAGGCTGTCAAAAAGTTCAAATGCAGGTTTTCCAGTTTAATTATTTTTTTTCCTTTTCATTTGCTTTTGGTTGTTGTGGTGGTGGTAAAAGGGAGTTTGTAAAACTATATCTATTGCAATGCTGAACTGGCCTGACAGGTGGTCTTGCTGTGGCATATAGACCAGCTTGAAAGTCCCAGTCTGTTCTTTTACTGCTATTTGCTGTGTAGGCCCTAAATAACCCTTTCAAGATGGCCTATGAGGCAGTGCCGGACCTTAATACTTCCGGACAAGCCAGTCCCACATTTTACTGAAACATTTTTTTCATTTTCTTGCAAACCGTTTACATATGGTCTGAACCAATCTGAAGTGGCCTACTTGTGGTGCCCTAAAAACTCAATACACATAAGCGTCTATTGCAGGGTGTGTATAATGTCTCAAGCATGCACACACACCATCCTTCAATTGTGTGAGAGCGTTTCTATATGTTATTCATGTATCTCACTGCCATTCACTTATATAGACTGTAATACAGTATTCCTGTTCCCTAGAGTGGATGTCATAATATGATGTTAACTAAAATGTGGTGAATAATTTATGATTACGACTGATGACGGTGATGGCATTATGATGAATCATTGTACAATTACTTATTTTAGGCTTTCAGTTTTCTTTCCATCATCTCATATGAATGTCTACTTAGATGTCTAAGCATGGGGAACAGAAAGGGAAGAATGAAAGGCATAATAAGATTCTATGAATTGTGGAATTTTAACAAAGTAATCTTGAATTCAGGTTGTCATAATCTGTAGAAGATATTCACTTTTTCTTTATTGCAGAAAAGCTCTGATGCCTTCCAGTACTGCCAATGGTAATTAGAGCCTTCTGCAGGCGTTCCACCTCTTGGGGTGGTGTTCTCCAAAATATTGACTCAAAATAATAAATTTGACAATAATTTTGTGGTTGAAATATTGTGTCTATGTAAATACTTTGGACCAACATATCAAAGTTAAGTATATGTTTTACAATAGTATTAAAGTTTAAAAGATAATTTGCTATGTTAGCATTTTTATTATGTTTGTTTATTGAACTGAACTATGTTTTTACTTCAGTATTTTTATTATTGTGATGTTTATTTTTACACAATATTATAGTAATGTTTACTTTTTTGATTTTCTGGGTTTATTAGGGGTTGGATGGGTAGTGTTTATTTAATTATATATTAATTATTTTAATGGATTAATTTTATGTATAGATTTTTTGTTATTTATTTGTTTATATGTTTAATACATTTTTCCGTTATTTGATACATTTTAGTGTCAGGTTATGGGGTGTTTGGGGGGATTGTGTTGGTAGTATTTAAGTAAAATATATTTAAAATGATAATAATTAATTAATGTTTTTACTATACTAACATTGTATTTACATTTTTTAATCCATATCGTAACATATTCTAAATTGATAAAAATGTATGTACATGCATTTTTGCAAACTATTATTTTATGTATTTTTATAGATATTGTGTATTGGGGTTTGGGGCTACTGCTGTTTTTAACATGAATATTAATTGTTACTTCATTAATATTTTACAATTTAAGTTTGATTTTTTTACATTTTATTATTTTAAATATTTTAACGTGTGTAGTACATTGGACAAATTAATTGGTAGAGCTTTAATGTAAAGAATTTAAAGATAATGCATCATTAAATTAAAAAAATAAGATATGTGTGCATCATGCCATATTTTATCGTAGTTGAGGGATATTTTAAAAAAATAGTTTCATGCAATTCTGGTATATTTATTTATTTTAAGATGTCTTGTATTTATTTTCATTTTTAGGGCGTATGAGTTATTTAATTAACATTATAAAATATGTGTTAATGTTTATTTTATTTGTGTGTGGTGCATTTGAATCCCCTGTGTATGAACTTCCCCTAATGTTTGTTTAACTAGAAATAGAATAGTAAGTTTGACGTATTTAATGTATGCACCTCACCCAGTGGTTGTTCGGCAGTTAATAGAATCGTAAATATGACCCACTTCAATGTATGAACTTAGCCTATTGTTTGTTAGACTTGAGCTAGAAGAGTAAATCTAACTTCCATCTCCCCCCAAGGCCGCTGCCAATATTAGTTAGACTGGTGGTAGAATATAAAATTTGTTTGTAAACATGATAAATAATTATTGTTTATGTGGTGTTTTATTCTTTGACATAAACTAGTCATTACATTTTTTATTTAACATTTATTTTCATGCGTATAATACAATTTTGGAATGTATAATTTAATATTTAAATGTCATTTTAATTACTTAAAATGTTTTTATGAAGTTGTATAATGTTTTTTATATTGTGGAGTCTTGAAAGTTAGTAAATAATCTTTAACCATCATTCATTACGGTATATATATGGTTTAACAATATACATTTTATTAAAATATTGTAACTATGTAACTTGTCCCTTTTGCTCATCTTGATCTTTATGAATAGAGATACAACTAAGGAATGAGCTCAAAGTACTTCAAAAAAACCCAATTAACATGAAACAAAATGACAGGAAAAAAGCAAACTTAGAACTATCCCATTGCCACAAATAGACTGCAAGAAAAAGGTGTCATATGAAATAATTGTTTCAGTGAAGAATCCCCCATGGTTGCTCCCAGCTGGAAACAGAAATTGGAATGAGTGAGTGGAAACAGCAAAGACAAAATAAACAGGTCTGGCTTTAATTTGCTTACACGTGCACACACATATGTGCACTAATACATAATGTGTTTTCTGCTGTGTCACTGCAGGAATAGATGGAGAGATCATTCTCCATTGTTTTATGCCTAGTAGGGGATTGACAGCTGTGGACTGTAGAATGTTGCTTCTTAATAAATTTCCAGCTTGGAGGTAACCCACGAGGGAGCTGCTGTGTTTGGATGGGGTTCTAGTGCTGAGTGGGGAAGTTATGTGGTCTCTCTTGTACAATAGACAGCTAATAAAATGTTCAGGGTGGAGAATCCAATTTCCTAATTATGTTCTGTAGTAGGAGAGAGCATGATGGAATTGCTTTCAATTTAAAAAGTAGTGCTTGAAAGATTAGGTAAGAGCGTCAAACGTGAGGGTCCAGGATAAAGTCAAAGTTTCAGGCCTACCCTGATGGAGTATGGGTCTGATGCAGGGGCCGGGCCCGTCCCTGTCAAGCTTTTTCCTCTTCACACTTAGATACTTTCCTGGTTCTTTTACTTATCAGCAGGCTCTTCAGCCTAGGCTCAGCGTCTGGTGGGGGCCTTGGTTCTTGATAGGAGTTTTATACTACCTATGAACTGGCAATTGGAACTGTAGTGAATGAGCCTTTGATTTTGTGCCAAAAACTGTTATCTTTAGCTTTCGGCTCACAAGTTGCAGTTCTATTGTGAGAAATAAAACTCTCTAGCACAAGACAAGGGCCCAGGTCCTAGGAGACTCTTCTTGGGGGCTAGGACTCAATCTCAAAGCCTGCACCAGTGGACTCCAGGGCATGTCCAGTGGTAAGTGGTCAGCTCTGCACTTTGCAGGTGCAGGATTTCTTCAGCTTTTTTCCAATTGAAACTTCTCAGGAGGCTGGTCCTTGACACAAGTGGGAACAGGTCTAGATCTTGAGGTCACTCTCTCCATGAAGTCAACAGCAGGAGCAACCCTTCTCCTTCTGAAGTCCTGTCTTGGTTCAGCGGGTACAGTCTTTCTTGGTGCAGCCTTCCTTTCTGAGGTCCACAGTTTCAGCTGGTGCTCTCCCTCATCTGTTGTTTTCAATTCCATTAGTATTCTCAGGCTGGTAGCCTGAGTTTGCACTTTTATGCCAGTTTCGAGTTTATAGGAGGGGAGGAAACCTTAACCAATGACAAAAAATTCAACAAGGGCAACTTTAATTGTTCTTACCTCATTTCCTGAGAAATTGACACGAAACAATCCCACATCGGTTCTCTCTGCCCAAATCCAAGATGCCACCACCCTTCTTCCGTGGGTCAGAGCTATGGGCACACCCTGGGTGTGTCTAGTATAATGAGCAATACCCACAGAAAACCAGTTCTGCAACCGGGGTATCCCCATTTGAGTGGGGGGATACAAACCTCTAGAGTGTGACTCCCATTCGCCCTGTGCTAGGCAGATGCCCCTTAAAAGCTGGGCCATCTGTGGCCCCAGCCCGGGTCATCCTGTTAGCAGGAGGTGGAACCCCCTCACACAAACAGGCCCTTTGTTGCTTTGCCTATTGAGCCATTCACATCTCCTGACAGGAGGAGAGTTAGATTTCTCAGAGGACTAATGCTGTAGTGAATAAGAAACAGCTACTATACCTATAGGGCAATAACGTTTTGACTTTCCAAAGTCACCTTTATATTAAGTTTTGTTAAATTATGTTAACGTTGGACCTAGCATCCTTGGCATGGATTATCTCCTAACTTTTTGCCTTCAACCTTCCTGTGTGCTAACTTCATTTTTGCTGGCTTTTGGACTCTGTGCACTTTTTCCACAGCTAACCAGTGCTAAAGGGCCTATGGTCTCACTCTAAAACATGCTAAGTTTGGCTTTTATCCAATTGTAATTTGTAATTTACTGGCAAGTCCCTACCAAACTGGCACTGCCTTTGCCCAGTGCCTGTAAACTAAATGCTACTAGTGGGCCTGCAGCACTGATTGTGCCACCCACTTAAGTAGCACTTTCAACATGTCTCAGGTCCTTTATTGCAGCCTGTGTGTGTAGTTTTAAACTGCCATGTCGACGTGGCAAAATAATTATTTTGTAGACCCACACCTTCTTTTCAATACATATAGGTCATCCCTAAGGTAGGCCCCGGACAGCCCAAACGGCAGGGTGTAATGTATTTAATAAGCAGGGAATGTACTTTTAAATTTTACATGTCATGGAAGTGACTACTGCAAGGCTTACCTTTCCCATACAATAACATTGAAGT
Organism: Lissotriton vulgaris; assembly: GCF_964263255.1. Classification (NCBI taxonomy): domain Eukaryota; kingdom Metazoa; phylum Chordata; class Amphibia; order Caudata; family Salamandridae; genus Lissotriton; species Lissotriton vulgaris. Next base: position 689,211,351 of record NC_141696.1, read on the forward strand.
TATATTATTACATTTAATAAGCTATAATTTCTAAATGGAAACAGGTAACTCTTTCATGTTTGTCATCTTTGAGATCGTGATAAAAATCCTAACTTATGGTGAAGTAGGATTTTAAATTACAATTTTCAAAATGCCACTTTTAGAAAGTTATGGGGGGGGGGGGGGGGCAACGTTGGTTCCACCAAGTACCACAGCCGTCGAGGCTATGAATCCAATGAATCAAACCGTTTTTATTAATCTTCATTTTAATCAATATTTTTCAATCCATTTTTCCATTGTCATCTAATTTATCCGATTCGTTTTATTCATATTCACTGTTCGTTGCTACTTTCCAAAAACTTCAAAGGCACAGGTAGCATTCCACATTTCATGATTTATTTAAAAGCAACCCAATGCATTTCGGGAAAATTTACCCTTCGTCAGGGGCATCTAAAAGAATGAAATTAACATAAATATTTAGTCCGTCTGCTTTGACAAAATAATGCTCTTAACATGACAGAAAATGAAATTTTCACATGAGACTAAATCCAACTTTTATGCATGACATTAATAATACTCGATTATGATTTTGAGCGTTACAATTTAATCAGACTCAAACACTGAACAGAGGTACCATAAGAGCTAACAAATCAACTCCCATCGCTCACGTAATACCAACTCACTTTTCAACCCTTTAGAAAAAGACAGTACACCACCAGTATTCTCCCCCAGCTTAAAGGTGATTGAAAACATATTTTCATCAGCGTTCAAACTACCCCATCTGCAATTATGCTTACCATGACAACTGGTCTCTTTACTGTACTCCTCATTTCTTTATTTGGAGCGTTACCTCTCCTTATTATCATTCAGCGCCCCGAGACCTGCATCTCATGTATAAACCTAAACTGATTCTGTCAGAGCGATCTTGATTTTTTTACTTTCCCGCTCGATTCAACCACCCCCAGGTGAAGCTGACTATCTATATCAGAGTTAAAAACAAAACTAAACAACAGACTCAAAGCTCTATACCCTTCTCCCTTTCAACTACACATCCCACAATGCGCTATGCTTTGTTACTTCACAAGGTGGTATTTTTCATTGTTTGTCTATTCCTACTTGGCACCAAAACAGTGTTACTGTTAATAAGACTCAATAACGCCTTTTACAGACTTAACGTAGTAACGAAGTAACGAAGCATAGCGCATTGTGGGATGTGTAGTTGAAAGGGAGAAGGGTGTATAGCTTTGAGTCTGTTGTTTAGTTTTGTTTTTAACTCTGATATAGGTAGTCAGCTTCACCTTGGTTTGGTTGAAGAGAGCGGGAAAGTACAAAAATCGTAATCGCTCCGACAGAATCAGTTTAGGTTTATACATGGCATGCAGGTCTCTGCGCACTGAATGATAATAAGGAGAGGTAACGCTCCTGTAGTGTCTTGCTTATAATAATGACAGACACTTACTTAGAGTCAACAGGAGCTTTATTCTTTGATTCCTCTCTCATCCCTTTCCCTAATCTATCTAACCCCTTCCTGTCATTACTCCTCCTCTTCCTCTGGCCCCATAGCTCCACCCACACCCAACTAGTAGACTGCACATTGTTACAGCTCCGAATAAAGAAATGAGGAGTACAGGAAAGAGACCGGTTGTCATGGTAAGCATAATTGCAGATGGGGTAGTTTGAATGCTGATGGAAATATGTTTTCAATCACCTTTAAGCTGGGGGAGAATACTGGTGGTGTACTATCTTTTTCTAAAGGGTTGAAAAGTGAGTTGGTATTACATGAGAGATGGGAGTTGAAATCATAGTCGAGTATTATTAATGTCATGCATAAAAGTTGGATTTAGTCTCATGTGAAAATGTCATTTTCTGTCATGTTAAGAGCATTATTTTGTCACAGCCGACGGACTAATATTTATGTTAATTTCATTCTTTTAGATGCCCCTGGCGAAGGAAAAATTTTCCCGAAATGCATTGGGTTGCTTTTAAATAAATCATGAAATGTGGAATGCTACCTGTGCCTTTGAAGTTTTTGAAAAGTACCAACGAACAGTGAATATGAATAAAACGAATCGAATAAATTAGATGAAAACGGAAGATTGGATTGAAAAATATTGATTAAAAAGAAGATTAATAAACTGTTTGATTAATTGGATTCATAGCTTTGACGGCTGTGCTACTTGGTGGAACCAATGTTGGTTTCCCCTCCATGATTTGTTATTGCAGCACATGAGATGAAGCGCAGAACAAGTGTGCACGCTTAGAAAGTGTTGAATAAATAACAAAGACTAAACAAGGATTGTAAGGAAAAACGTGATGCTTTTGGTGTGCATCTCATCACCCCACTTATCCACTTTTAGAAAGTTGGCATTTTCTTCCTTTATCAGTTTGGTGCCTGTCTCTGGGTCTTGTGACAAGGCATGGTTGACAGCTGGGCATTGTGTATTTTTCCTAGAATGCCACACACAATAGGGAGTTTGGAGGTGCCTGGATGGATCATCTCTCGCAGAATGGGAGGGTGGAGCTGGGCACAATCCCACTCACATTTCAATAGGCTATGTCATGCCTCTACACAAAAGGCTGCATACCCCATGTAGTTAACCTGAGCGAGGGTCAGGAAGGCAGGGCACCTGTGAGCTTCAAAGTCAGGCTTCTGGCATCTTCACTCCACTTCAAGGATGTAACTGGGTATAAATACTGGACTTCAGACACCAACTCTTCGGTACTCTTCTGGACCAGTTGATACTCTACCTGAGGAAGAAGGGTTGCTGTGCTGCTAAAAGGACTGCCAATCTGCTGCTCTGCTGATCTGAAAGACTGCTTCCCTGCTGTGCTGACCTGCTGCCTCTTGCCTGGGTGAGTAGGACTGGACCTACATCTCTTGAACCCAGAACCCCAGAGTGACTCCAAAGGCTAGTGGGTTGGCCCCCTGATCTGACGCCTCAGGGACATAACATGTTTCCAACATCCTACCCTGCCAAGTGGTGCCACTCCAGTCCCGGGGCCTTGAAAGTGGACTTAAAGTGCTCTGCCACCTTTAATGGATCCAGCATATACAACGGAACAGACATATCTCCTCAGCGACGCAACCCTGAGCAGAACCGATGCATCGCTGTTGCTTTGTCGATTGGACCCATCGCAAAGACTGGCATTGGCGCTGCAGCCCACAACCTTTTTGGAACCGCAGCTGTGTGATGCATCTCCAGCTCAGATCCTTGCATCCCTCATCGATGGGAGCCTCCATGACAACGCTGGACTCCACATCGCACACTTGCCGCACCTCAAAATCAACACTTTGCTTTGGTTGCGCCACACATCTTCAACCTGGATCCTCTCAATGCTTCTTAAACCATGATTTAAGATATGTTGCCCAGCAGGGTTAACTGGGACCCTGAAGCAAGCATGCACTCCATTGTGGTTGTCCTGAACTTGTGACTTTGTCATGGTCCTGTGTGACACGATATCCACAGTTGGCGCTTTTTGTTTTATGGTGCTATTTTCCCTGTTGTCTTTAAAATTGAATATCTCCGGTTCCTCTGATTGGATTTTTGTCATTTTGGTTGTGTTTTGTTCATTAAAGGAAGCTCTATTATTCTAAGGTGGTGTGGGATCCGTTTTCTGTGGTGTTTTTTTTTACTGTTGAAGTGTTGCAAATATACTTTGCACCATTCCCCTAAATTATGCTTGACTGCTCTGTGCCAAGCTACCAGAGTGTTGAACACAGGTTAATTTAGGTATCACTTGTGCCTCAACCTGACAACGATTGTGGTTGCTGCTTGACCAGGGCTCACACCCCAGTCAACCAAGAACCCAATTTCCTAAAGCTAAATTTAGTGTAAAAATTATTTAGATACCTTGAAGTGCTGGTTTTGATTGTCCCAAATGGAAGTTATCACTTTGCGGAACCACCAGCCAACAGAACCACGAGCCTTGTTACAGTAAAAACAACAATGGGACGTTTTTACTGTCAGGACAAATAAAACATAAAGGAAACATCCATCTTTTTAATATTCTGCACCCTGCCTTATGGACTTTTAAGTCATACTTTAGTGGTGCCTTATAAACATTAAAAAGGGAGGTTTGGACTTGGCAAAAAGGTTTATGGTGCCATGTCGAGTTGGCTTTTTGAAAGGTGCACTAATTAGGCTTGGTGCTTTAGGTCCCTGTGTTTCCAGTTTCTGCCAAACCATCTTGAGTTTTAGAGAAATTGTTTTAATTGGAAACATTTGAACTACTTTTTGATTTATGCCAGAAGGCCAGTGTAACGCTCTTCCACGTAAAAAGTACTGAAACAATAATTCAGACACTTTTTCAGTAATGGTGCTAGAAACTCCAAACATAAGCACAGGATGTGGGGAAACATTCAGATTGGTACATGAAAATTAACAAGATGAGGAGAAACTTATGGAATGGAAACAGCTGCGTCCACCCTGTGACCGGAATTGTATTTGAAAATGTTAACTCATTTGTAAAGTTCATCCCTTGCAAAAAGAAAGTGCATTTCGTGCAAATATTGGCATATTTGAAGCCTAGTTCAAGAAATCTATATTTTGTTTGAAAATCACACGAATAAGTTATAATACTTGATTGTGGCTCACAATATATTAAACAAGCATGAAGATAAACTATTGTAAACGATTATTGCATCTGCTAAATGTATAACAGAAGTTCATTGAGCTCTCATTAAAACCAAAACACCTTATTTTCATGGTTAATGAACTCAGATTGTAATTTAAGGCAACGTTCGAATTGAATAGAGGTGATTTAGACACCAGCATACAGGGCTGGCTTTAGCGCTGGTGGCGCCCCCTACGACAATCACTTTTGGCGCCCTCACATCCCATGACCGCTCCCTCGTATTCTCTCAGTACCACCTGCAAAAGTACCCCTCATCTCTCCTATCATAAAATATTGCCAAGCACAGAGCCCCCCTGAGGTCACAGCGCCCCCTCCACAGCTCAGCGCCCAGTGCGACCGCACCAGTCCCACTGCCCTAACGCCAGCCCTGCAAAAAAGGGTAAAAACTGATAATGAGCATGATTTACCAAAGCTTCTGGGTTCCATTGTGCTATTTTTATATAAATGTGCCCCTTAAACTCACTATCGTGGATAAAACCTCCACCCCGACAGTGACCCATCTAAGAAGGATAGAGCAGATTGATTAACAGTTACTCAGCACTTCATTAGAGCCAACTGCCATGCTCCATGCAAGACCTTAAAATGAACAGCTTGTTCAGGGTTCAAGATGCATTAGGCGAATATTCTTACCTCTTCATTGGTGTACCAGTAAAGCGACGAATCCTTTAACACAAACCAATATTTCTTCCATTTTTGTGAAAAATAACTTTTAGCATCTTTCTTTTTCCAGAGCCAGCCTTCACACTCTCCGCGGCCGAGGTCCTTACAGGAGATCCGCCGTTTGCTCTTGCTAGTCCCTAAAATTGAGACCAATTTAAGAGCACACTTAACTGCAGTTTCCAGTAAACTGAAGGCCTTTTTTACTTTAATCTTTTACCAATATGTTCACCAACAAACAACTCTGGGTAAGCAAAGGGAACATTGTTTCCAGCGTTAGAGTCGCATCTAAACATCTGTGGTCAACAAAACTCGCGTAATGCTTCAAGGCCCTATTGTAAAGAAAGGCAACGCGACTACAGTTTGCTATTCGTTACATTTAAGAAGACATAGCGTGCAGAGAAAGGCATCATTGTTTCCTCCTAAGCACATCAGATTTCTGAAGTAACAGCGAATAAAAGGTACTTAATGACTCATGCATTTGTTCAACATATACTCCTCCGCATATTTCCTTCATTCCTGACTATTCCTGACAGGATGACACACCGCATGTCACATAACTTTATAACAATCAATCATGAAATGCACTTGCTTGTCACTCACTACGATAGGGTGAGTCAATTGGCTTTACTTGGAAGGAACTAGATACAGAATGCGACATTCCTCACACTTGCTTTCCACAAACACAGATGTGGAATGTGTGCGCATCCCGAGTCATTATGAAGATTATAAAATAATTCAGATTTACATATCATATTGGTGAATTTGGATCCTGTTATACAATTGCCAATGTCAAACTTTCGGCCACATCCCGGCCTTTTGCGAATTCCAAATTGCGAAAAATAGCGAATCGCAATTTGGAATTCGCAAAATGGGATGCATGTATATTTTCGCAAATTATTTGTGATTCGGTAAAAATCGCAATTTTTACCGAATCGCAAATAATATGCGAATTCCAAAGTGCGAATTCGCAATTCCCATTGATTCCTATGGGCCAAAAGGCCCGTAGGGATCAATGGGAAGGCTTTAACAAATTGCGATTTTCTTTTTGAAAATCGCAATTTGTTAATGCATTCCAAGGGTGCACAGGGGGGTCCAAAGGACCCCCCCCCTGCACCCCAGAAATGTAATTTGAAGTGCATGTTTCACACACACATGTCCTAAGGACATGTGTGTCTGAAACATGAACGTTTAAAAAATGCATTTTTTAGCTTTTTCAAAACTTTTCGCAAATTACCACGAGGTTGAACCTCGTGGTAATTTGCACCTCCTAATTGCTAATTCGCAATTAGAAAAACAATCATGCATTGCTTTTAAGGAATCGCAAATTTGCGATTCCTTAAAAGCAATCGTATTTTTGGAAATCGCTAAAAATAGCGATTTTCACAAAAATGCATGATGCATCCCAAAAACGTATGATGCATCCCAAAAACGTATTTAGGAAGTGCAAACGGCCGATTTTACCGATTCGCACCGTTTGCACTTCCTAAATAGGTTGATGCATGTGGGTGTTTGTGTCTTTTGGGGAGACAATAGTTTGCCCGCCATAAGCAATCAACTTAGAGGTACCAGTCTTAGACCTGTCAGCTGTAGTGTTGTCTTTCTCTAAACGTTTGCCTTCTCCCTCCTATGTTGCTGCATTCGTTTTTAGGGCTTTAGAACTCTGTGAACTTTACCACTGCAAACCAGTGCTGAAGTGCTTGTGCTCTCTCATTTATAAATGATCAAATTGGCTTACACCTGTTTGGCAAACTTGATTTATGTATAATGCCTTAGTAAAGTGGTATATCATATACCCAGGACCTGTAAACTAAATGCTACTAGTTGGCCTGCAGAACATATTGTGCCACCCACTTAAGTAGCCCCTTAAAAAACATGTCTCTGGTCTGCCATAATAGCCTGAACACAATTTTAAACTGCCAATTTGAATTGGCACTATAACCCCCTGCCAAGCTTTAAACCCCCTTTTGTTGCATATCAGTCACCCCTAAGGTAGGCCTTAGGTACCCCATTGGGCTGGGTGCATTGTAATTAAAAGGTTGGACGTGTACCTTCAAGTTTCACATGTCCTGGTAGTGAAAAACTCCTAATTTTCTTTTCAGTACTGGGAGGCTTACCTCTTCCATAGGATAATATATGGTTGGCTTATTGCCTAAGTTCCAACTTTTACACTGGAACAGGTAAGCATTTCAGTTTTGATGTCTGAGAAATTGTAATAAAAAATCCTCTTTAATGGCAAAGTTGGATTTTAAGTTACAATTTTTAAAATGCCACTTTTAGAAAGTTGTGATTTTTATTGTACTATTTGTTGCTTTCAGCCTGTTCCTGGGCTAGGATGATGAGGTGGAGATGGGCACAGACCCACTTGCAATTTAATAGGCTGTGCTCTTTCTTCACAGAAAGGACTTGTCATCTCTGCATTGTTTATGTAGCCAGTTGGAGCCAGGGCAGGAGAGTCAGGAAACTTCAAGTGCCTCAAAGGGATTTCTCTAGAAACTTATCCTACTTCAAAGGAGGCACCAGGTATAAAAATATGACTGTCAGACTTACTTTTCTGTTCACTTTCTGGCCCTTTAGGAGGACTCTCAGAGGACTACCTTCTGCTGTGGCCTGTTGTATACATCCGAAGACTGCCTTGCTGCACCTGGAAGAACAGCTTTGCTGCCAGAAGTTTGCCTGTATCACTCAGAGGCCTACTCTGCTGTTTGAGGCTTGTCCTACTGTTGAACCCAGGTCTACCAGAGAGACTCCAATGGCTAGGTGGCTTGCCCCCTGATAAGAGCCCCAGGGCAGAAAAGGCTCCAACTTTCTTGAACTCACCCCTGGACACAGCCTGAGTGAGTCCTAAACTCCAAGTCATGCCTCTCCAGTCCTTCACCCTCAGTGGAGCTGCTAAAGGTGACAAGATGGCCAAAATCCAAACCCTTTTGGCTAAAAATTGCTCTGAGAACCGAGAGTAGATCAGTACCATCCTGCTCGTCCATCCGCCCAAGGGGCAGTGCCAGTCAGTCTGAATTCGTGGCAGCTCCCATTGCGTTCTTCTCCCCAACAGCAAGTCCTGTTCAGTTGTCTTTCGCTTTTGCCAAAGGGTATCTGGAATCATGGAACTTTCGCTGGGTACAGCCTCCATTCTTGTACCGCTGGAGATTTTCGACTTCCAAAAAGAGACTAAGTCTGAATGTAGAAATCCTCACAGTGACTTCAACCACTGGCTCCCCGATGGTGACACTCACTCCTCAGACACCACCTACAGCCTTGCCCCCACTTCTTCAAAATTTCTTCGAAGTCTGAAGGTAAGCGGCAACCAGACCCAATCCCCTTTTGGTATACGTCTCGCACTCCATCGCAGTAGGTCATTTTGTTTTGTCCTCATTCTACGATCAATTTCTCATTGCATGTTTCCCTCCAAGTGAGAAACAAACGTAGTTGGTTTGCTGATGATAGCCATTTAATGCAGCAAATAGGATGTAACCATTGGGCTAATTGAACACACTTCCCAGTCATGTACCCCCTCCAAACTTTCTTTAAGCTTTGTGGCTCACATGCAACTTCCATTTGACAAATGTAGTTGACATACTGAACCCATTCTATGGAGGATGGGGGTTCTGATTATATCCATTTTTCTGCATATTTCTCTTCATGCTAATAGTACCTGAGCAGCATGAGAGTAGCATCTGGATTTGTAGAGGGGAGTTGGCTGAGGTTGTCGAAGCCTGTGCTGGAGCCACCAACTGACAAGAAGAAGAGAACCAAGTACGAGGTAATCGGTAAGTAAATCTTTTTATATTTTTATTTTAAGTTAATTTAACTCACTGACAGGCAGGGTGAGAAAGTCACAGTGCCTTCAGCCTCAACTCCAGAGCTCTTAATCGTGGCCGATTATAAACATTGTTTAAAACGGACCATGATTGAGGCACTGCTGTTTTTTTTTATCAATGCAATCCAGTAGTTTAAATATTTGCCCCACCAGTTTTAGTTGCCACTGGCCCCCACTACTTGCATCTGTTTTTTTAATGTCATTTACATGGTTTAGTATCTTCCTTGTATAGTGGTCCAAATTGCTTCAGCAGCTCATATTCTTAATTCCTGCATAGACGTTAGGACTTTACCTCTTTCGGCCTCAATTAATGTATCTATTGAGTTCTTGGATCTAACTGCCTTGTTCTTCCAAGCTAACAGACATGCACTGTTCTCCCCATATTCAAAGTGTTGCATAGTACTAGCTTACCACCTGTCCTAAATCTTCTTTGCGAACCTGGCCTTGTGCTCAACAGTGCATGCTCTCAAATTCTGTTTATAAAATTATTAATTTGCGGGGGTTGTTTGACAGAGTGCGCCTGAATTTCTATTTCTTTCTCTTGATTGATATCTGTCAGCTCCTCCTCCTGTCTACATGACTCTAACCTGTGCCTGTACAAGATTGTGCTTATTATTTCTCTGATACAGGCCTTGTATGTATCCCTGACCACCAGACATCTGGCTGATACCATATTTAAGTAAAAAAAACTCCTTAGTTGTATCAGTTTCTTCCCTGCAGATATACTCTTTTAGCAATAGGACCCTGTTCAACGTCCACCTCTTCCTTCCTATTCTATTGGGAAATTCTAGGCATATAGCCACAGCAAAGTGATTGGACAGTAAAGTTGGAAGATGGGTGACTGACTCCACCATATTTATCATGCCTTCATCTAGGAGAAAATAGTCGATTCAGGAGTGACACACATATTTTTTACTATAAAAAGGAAATCCATTCTGTGTTACAAACTTTCTATGCCAGATGATGACTACATTTAGATCACTTATCATCTCCTTTAACTTGCGGCCCATTTTAAGAGAAATTGTATAGTTGGATTTAAATGTCCTATCTTTCTCTTTATCTAAGACTATTTTCAAATCTCCTCCTACGAATATGGGAATCTGGGTTTCTAATAAACTATATTCCAATGTTCTTAAACATGTCTGGTCGTCACAATTGAAAGTGTAGTAAACGGCACATGACCAACTCAGATTACCGATCCCTAGAGTAGCAGCGAGGCACCTTCCTATACCACCCGTTTTATCATTCTTTAGCCTGACTCCTGAGTTTTTCCTTACGAGTATTGTAGTGAAGGCAGGGCCCTGCTTGCACTCATTGCTATGTTGGCATGAGCTTATTAGAAGTTTAAACGCCATTTTGCCCTTTTGAAGCTTTTACACACAACACTACATGTGACTGTTGTTGTAAGTTAGGCTGCGTGAAATTCTTCACATGAGAATGGCTTGTTTTCAAATATCCCTAGACTTGCGTATCGACCTTAGTCTGCACAGTGAGTGCTGACGCCTCCAAGGTTATCATAACAATGTTAGGTGTTGTTCAAGCTGATCGTCTCATGCTCTAGACATAACATGCATGCAGCTTCAGCTAGCTGAAATCCTGGCGTCTATAATATCACACTGCATGCATGATTTGAACACTTGGAGAAAAATCTGTTTCCAGAGAGAGAGAGCTTTTGCAGATCCTGATGTGATTCACTCCTGCTGATCTTGGAGGTAGTGGTTTCCCCATTCAAGCCTAAGAGACCTTCTAATATTATATAAAACATAGCTCCTAGCTAGGGAGGGTGGAATATAAGGCACTATAGGACCTGTTTCCACTATCATTCTAATATGATTTCTCTTTTTGGGTTTTATGGAATCTTAACAATGCTGATCGTATTATTTTTAATCATATGCCTGCTTATCTTAGCAAAAATACTGCATCTTAGAGCACGTAGTTAAAATAAACATTTTAAACTTTATCGTGTCTCTTTTTACCCATGTTGTAGACTGGTATGAGAATATAATGAAAAAGTGTTCTTGATTCCCACCATTCCTGAGTGTATCCTAAGTCGCATGTTCTGGGTTGTCTAATCATTGGTACCTTTGCTATAGGACGAAGAGCTAATACGACGCTGATGCTAGTTGGTTAGGGGGTTCTAGGTACTAAGGTGAGTTTTTTGGTCCACCACAATTCACTGAGGTCCTGGGTCTCTGTGCGCACTTCTGTATGGGAGCAGAATCCCTGCAACATGGCGCACCTAACGATGTGGTCTTATATTTAAGACTCTCGAGTAGTGCTTATAACAGTCCAAAACACCCTCACTATTGTGTCCGGTTGACAGTGGTGATGGAATAACCTACCTATAGTTACATAGGTTTTCTCAAGTTTGATAATTTAAAAAGGTTTGTACTTTGAATTACAACCTGTTTATGCTACATTTCATTGCATTGTCTTTTCTCTACTGTGTCCTTATGGTTGACGTTGAGATCTCACCGCATAGTAGGGTGGCCGTCCGCAATCATTTGCTGATGTTTGGTGTCACATTGGAAGGCATGGTAGTTGTTTTTGTGGTGAGGTGCTGAAGTGGCGTACCCATTTTAACTCTTCTACTCATGGGTTACCTTTCCCGCAGTTAATGCAGCATCTGAGACATTTCACATGTATACTCCCACAGCTGTTCCTCTGAACTACACCCCATATAAGACACTGGAGATTCCAATTACTGCCTGGCAGCATCAAGTTTGGTTTAATGGCGCCCTTCCCCAACCGGTTGCACGCCGCGTCCGCTTTACCTCACGGTCACTATTGATGAGTTGCATTTGCTCTATACCTCTTTGGTTGGGGTGCACCAGGCTCTAGTACAATACGTATCCCACAACGTCTAGGTGGGGCCACCTGGCGCTGCGGCGCAACTGGCTGGATTGGCTGGGATGAACATTAATCCTGTCTTGGTTAATTCGGTTATGGGCAAGCGGCTCCAAGATAAGAATGATATGCCTTTTTGGCTTGCTGAGAAATTTGACCAGCTGGAAGCAGTGTTTCCTAATACGAGTCCTGTTGAGAAACACAGGATTCTAACAATAAGTTTGCAGAAAGACTTAATACAGGAGGTTCCTGATTGTGAGACCTGGGGTAAGATTTTTGCGACAGTCTATACTAAGGGCTACGGCACTCCATCCATGGCTGTCCTACCCTCTGTCATTAAGCGTGTCCAAGATGAACACGGTGAGGAGGCAGCTGTTGAATTGGGAATGAGACTCGGAGTGTTTGAAGTAGTTTCCGATCTCGTCCTTGCTAATGTTTAGGGAGATGCAGTGAACTTCCAGGTGTCTAATGCTTTACGCGATGTCCCCGATGCTGAGAAGCCCCGGCATTTACTGAAAATCATTGCGGAGGCTTATGAGACCATTGGCCGCAATAGTTTGGGTGTTAAGCCTTTTGCTAAAACAGCAGTGCAAGAGCAAACTAAGGTGGCGACTTCTGATAAAGATGAATGCACCACTTTTCCAAAGCAGAATTGGAATAAGAATAAAAAACAGGGAAAACAGCAACATAAACAAGAGTCACTTCCTGCTTCGCCAATACCTGTGTCTACTGAGCGCACGTATGACTTGTGCGACGGTGCTAATATTATGTCACCAGATCATTTTCAGGTTCCTGATCAACGTTCTCCTCACTCTTTGCAGGATAAATCGTTCTCACCAACCAGTGGAGGAGACATCGGCAGAGGACGGGGTGCCCAGCAAAGCTGCGAGCAGCCTTGCAAGACCGAGGGTAAAGGCAAGCAAGATGACTCTCTGCGTCAAAGACCCCATATTCAGAAGAAGAAAATTGCTGCTTCAACAACGAGGTATGCCACGGATAGTGAGAATGCAGCTTCGGAATCTGACATGGGTGCTGACGCTGGTAGACAGCGCAGCAGAAATTACAGTAGTACGGGAAGCATTGCTTCCATTTCTGAAGGTGACAGCAACTGACACGCTCGTTGCTTTTGAGACAGCTGACACTAGAGTGGCTCCCCCTGAAAGACTTTATGAAATAGTCCTTTTAATTGAAGGTGACATACAGCGTAATATAAAAGGTGTATTTTGGGAAAATCTGACTACTACCTATGACATTTTGTTAGCAGAGGCTGATTGGCCCCCAAACTTCGTTCTGCCTACTCCGAGAGGGGAGGAGGTAATCCTCTCTAGTTTCGCACACATTGTGCCGAAGGAGCAGGCCCTGAATTTTGCAGAAGAGTGAGCTAAGTTGCTTGCGCCGGCGTTGTACCGTACTCAATGTGGATGGGACAAATTTTCCCGTAGGCATGAGATACCATTGCGGTCTGTGCCACAGCCTTAATCCCAATATACCATGCGACGTGAAGCGAAAGCTCCAATGGCAGAAATCCTTGACCAATTGGAATATCAAGGTGAGATTGAAACGTGTGTGTCTTCGATGAATAATCCTCTTTTTACTGTGACCAAGCCTGATGGCTCATACCGTTTGGTATTGGATTACCGACATTTAAACTTTCATTGCTGGACCACCGCGGTACAGAATACTCACAGTTCTGCCCTTGTGGATAGTCTCGTGCGTAAAAGGTTTAGGACCACACTTGACATATCCAATGGCTTTTTTAGCCATAACATGTTCCCTATTAGTAGTCAATGGACAGCTTTCACCTGTGGTGTTAAACAGAAACAGTTCCGAAGATTAGAAGAACAGTCCAGGCGTCTTTGCCGCCCGCATAGTCTCTTTTTTAGAGAGACTCGACCCTGATGCATACTCGTATGTTGATGACATTTATCTCACTGATGAAGAATTATGGCCGCATTTGTGTAATGTTGACCACATCATTTGTATGTTTGCGGACTTCGGTTACAAATTTAACTTTGCAAAATCACACATTGCATAGTACACAGGGTTGTTCTTGGGCTCAGAATGACTAACGTGTTTCCAAAGGTAGCAGAATTAAACACAAAATGCTATGGGTTCGAGTCACAGAACTTAAAGAACGTCTGCCTCTCATGTTTGTAATTCATACTCTTGGTCACCAACGCGTGGGGGTACACGCTGTTGATAACTGTCTTGCCGATGAAGCAGCCAAGACGGCAGTTGCAACGTATGTAGTCGCAGCAGTTATACGTTCCAAAACTAAGATTGATGATGACATCTTGGCAGCTATTGCCGTAACAGAGAAGGAAGGTAATTAAACTAGAGGTTTCCCTTCTAAATATTTGTATCTTTTATGTCCTGATAAAGGTCCCTGTGTGAGAATTAACGACGTTGGTGACAGGTAGATTCCCAATGTGGACGCAGGCAAGCCTTGATAACAGCAGCTCACAAGGGCATGGCCTCGGCTCACGCCGGCGTGTCGCTACTGTATCTCTCTTACAACAACGTTACTGGTGGCGTAGATTGTACAAAAAGACGCATGATTATGTCCTTCATTGTGATATATGCCAGCAGAATAAACCTTCAACTGCTGCACGCCCGCCTCAGACACAGTTGTACATATCTCATAAACCCCTCGGGTGTGTTTATTTAGATCACTGCGGTCCTTTCTCCTCAGATACTGCGTATAAGTACATCTTCGTTGTAGTTGATTCGTATACCCGCTTTGTTTGGGTGTGGTCACACCGAAGTTCTGATGCCCGAACTGTCATCAGGGATTTGCGTGTCTTTGTCTGAATTTTTGCTTGTGGCACCTTTCATTCGGACCAGGGTCCAGCATTCGCCTCTAAGGCATACAAGGATGCCATGCGTTCATTGGGGGTCCAAGTCAAATTTTAGTCTCCATACAGGCCTGAGGGCAATTCAGTTGTGGAGCGGATGAACTATGACTTAAAGCAATCCTTGACAGCTAGGGATTTAGGTACTGACCGGAACTGGCTGGTCCATCTCTATAGCATTCAGCGTGCACTTAATAATCTCCCTAGACGGTCTCTGGGTGGGTGGACCCCATACAAAATGCTCTTTGGCATCAAAATGTTTGTTCTGGACCTTGAGGGTCTAGACATGGGCCTTTGACGTAGATGAACTTTCTGCTGTTTTACAGAGCCTACGAAAAAGAGCAGAGACAGTCTTGCAAAGGAATACTTGCCCTCCACATCTGATGCTGCTCTTCAGATCCTGGTAGTTGGCTGGCTACCCAGAGTCGGTGACTTGGTCCGTGAGAAGGTGGAGAACAAGAAGGAGTTTGGCCCCTCATATTGTGCACCTGTTCCTGTACTTGGAGTGCAGGGTACAAGAACAGTCATTTTACCACCACTTCCTGGTCGCAAGGAAAACAGGTACATTTCAATTGACAAATGTCAAATTACAGCGAGTGGCCGATTCATCTTAGTATGACTCCAGCTGTCTCTTGTCCAGCAAAGCTGAGAAATTCTGTTTTTGCTCCGGCGAGTTCCACCAGGCCTGACGCTGCCATCGAGATGCATACAGTAACAAATCCTTTATTGAAACCACCGGCTGGTGATCCCCTTGATGACACTTAGTATACATACCTCACAGATTTGTTGATGCCTGTTTTGCAAACATCTGCAGTTAACCAGTCACGCTTTTCATTTGACACTGACTCTACTACATCAAAGTCCCCATCGAAAATTTCGATTTTTGCTGTTTGGTTAAAAAAACATTTTTTGATACCCCCATGAACTTACATTTAGCTGGTGCTTTTTTCTATTTTTTTTATTCATGTCAATTGGATTTGTGTTTTTTATTCCGTTTTGTAAATGGACACTATGTTAAAGAAAGATCTTCAATTAGACTAATTGATGGAACTTTGGCACCCCACTCCTCATCTCACATCGAGAAGAGGGACCAGACTTTTGTTAACATTACATCTTGGCCCGTTTTAAATGGGATAGTATGGGATGCTGTTAAATTTCAGATTCATGGCCACACTGAGGTTATAAATGTTCCCAAGGTCCTACGTGTTTCAATGGGAGATGTGGTTAAACAAAATATACGTTCTGATGATTGGGATGTCCAGGCCGTAGAGGCTCGGTTTTCTGATTTGAAATATTATGCTGCCTTTGACATTGAAGATTTGTATTTAGACTCAGCCAATTATGCTGATTTGTTTTGTCACCAACATTATAGCATTCATTTTCTGCACAAAGCAAACACATTTAGAAATGTGGTTAACTACACAAAATGGGAACATTGTCCAGCTCCCGTTGAGGGCAGCTCAAAATCACTTTTGAAAAAGTTTACATATTTTACTGACTTTAATCAATCTAATCCTGACTCATTTTATTTTAAGATGACTGCTAAGTCCTCTTCCAAAGTTAGACTTACCCACACTAAATTACTATATTCTAAGTCCTTTCTTGACCAATTAGCAATGGGGGGCTATGATATGTGGAGAGATACTATTGGTCTTCAATCTGTTTTGGGTTAAAAAAGTTGGCAAGTACAGGGCACTGAAGCTTTGCATCGTGCATGCCTCATCCCGAACCATATGTTGTTTTTGAATTTGACTATTTCACAAACCACTGGCTTTGGATTGGCTACGTCTAAAAAATTAAATGCTCCTTCTCTTCCTGATTTGGGAGAATACCATAAATGGTACAATCACACCGAGTCGTTCCTTAGTGAATTACAGTCTCTGCTGCTAAATTCATCTTTTAACATTTCCAGTTTTGATTCCCAAGGTTGGTTGTTATGGCAAAAAAGTTCTGATTTATACCATCATCGTTTTTTGGGTCTGGCCCCGGGCTATATACAGGTGAGGGGGGGGATCCCCGTTTTGAAAGTGACCATACTGTTACTACCTACTCGGTAGGCAAATTATGTCAAAATTGGCTCAAACATTCCACATTAGCATCAGTTAAGCTCCATTTGTCCAAATTAACTGAAGATGTTGATCTAAATGATTTTGGTAAAGTGCTTGCAGTTGTTCAGCATTAACACCCTTTCTTACCGAATTTACACATTGAATAATATTGTTTCATCTGTTGTTGATATTGTACAGGATGAAGTGTCTGTTTTGCGTCATGGTCAAAATCAATTGTGTTCCATTATAAACATTAAAGGCTGGTAAAGTGCCTTAGGACTACATGAATACTCCCTCTCTATTTTTACCATTTAATCTGACTGTGAAACAACAATTCATGTCTATAAAGGATGCTGCAAATTCACTTTTGCATATTAAAAAGTTAGAACCATTGCCTTTTTCTATTGCTGAATATAATTCAGCAGTATGGTTTGATAATATTGCCTTTTCCACTATTTAAATTTGATTCATGTATGAAACACTATGCCATAGGCAGATATGAACCTTTGGTTAGCGCTTATCTTCATGAAGTTTGGTGTCTGCCATTCACCTATAGGTGCCTGAGGGAGGGTAATGAAGTTTATTTGAAGGGTCAAGATGGCACTTCAACACCTGATTATTCATTACTTTGCAGGAATATCCAATTGCATGGCTCGTGCAATTCTGAAGCCCCAAATTTAGCATGCATTTTAAAAGGAAATCCTGTCCCTGCTGTGACTCTGACTTTCACATTGCTAGCAAAAGGTAGTTATTTGCATTTAAATATTGAAGATTGCTGTGGTATGCTGGCAGGGAATCATACATTGTAGACTGTCTCCCAACGTGTAGTTTGTTGCAAAAATGTGCATTTCCCTCCTCCGCATGGGAAGCTCGATGTATCCATCTGACTTTCCATTCCGACTTTGAAATCAGAGTTCAATAAGATGAGTCGAATAAGGGCTCTTTTGTCTCAAAAAGAAGTCGCCCTTACTTCTTCCCGTGAAACATTCGTCCTTCACTTGGCAAACACTCAAACCGAGGTGCATGCACTTTTGAATACTGATCTCCTTCGGCATTTCGGTGCCTAGATTCATATTATCTTCAATGCCTCGTCAACCACAGGCTTGGCGCACTTTTTAAAATTGTAAGTTCTGGCCTTGTGACCTCGTTCCAAACTATATTTGGTGTGATACCAGCATTTTTTCATTTTATTTTTTTCCAGCCTCTTCAGCGGTTTACCGTTGAGTCTTGTCTTGGCTGCCGGTGTTCTGCGGTTAATTTGCTTGCTCAAAAATGGCTGCACAATCTGTGTCACACGACAACCTGCCCCGGCTGCTCCAGCTTCGTAATCGGATGTTTGATTACTTTGCAGCGTTACCGCTGGCTACTCTGAGTGTGGCGTATGGATTATCTTTCCGGTTTTCGTACTTTACATGCCTGCCGCCTGTCTTCCATTGTCTGGATTGAGATTTTGAATCCTTTCTGAATTTGTGTCTCTGCAACACGGTGTCTTCTAACCCGGAATATAATCTACTATTGAGTCCCTTAGTTTATCATGAGTTAGACTGTTCTGGTATTGGAATAATGGCCTGCGCAGCGGCACATGGAGTCCTAGGTAATTGGAATAGATGGAATGCAGCCCATGACTTTCTGGCACGCAATTATCTCGAAGAACACCCGAGTTGTCCTCCGATTGTGCTAGAGGCTCCGGCTGTCGAAGAACATGTGTGTTCCTTCCCATTATTAAATTGGATGGCTGAAATGTTTGAGAACAATGACTTCCTCTTGGAAGCAGTTGCAACATACTGTGCTTATACGCTTTTGGATTGAAGTGGTATCGACTTCAAACACGTTTTTTGGGCTCATGATTTTTTTCATTTATTTTTTACTCTGTTGACATTCTATGCTTTGGACACAATACAACCCCTGCTTGATGTTGAGTGAAATCATTTTTTTGTGGTTACTAATTCAGAATTTTACTCCCAATTGTCCAGTGTGGCAAATTGTGAACTTGGTTCTGTCTCACTCGAACTTGAACTCTGTGTTCCAAATTGCCCCCCTTTCTGTGCGTGTTCCGATCAAGGGAGGTTGCAGTGAAGGCAGGGCCCTGCTTGCGTTCATTGCTTTGTTGGCATGGGCTTATTAGAAGTTTAAACGCCATTTTGCCCTTTTGCTGCTTTTGCACACAACACTACATGCGATTGTTGTTGTAAGTTAGACTGCGTGAAATTCTTCACATGAGAATGGCTTGTTTTCAAATAGCCCTAGACTTGAGTATCAACCTTAGTCTGCACAGTGAGTGCTGAAGCCTCCAAGGTTATCATAACAATGTTAGGTGTTGTTCGGGCTGATCGGCTCATGCTCTAGACATAACATGCACACAGCTGCAGCTAACTGAAATCCTGACGTCTTTAATATCACACTGCATGCATGATTTGAACACTTGGCAAAAATCTGTTTCCAGAGAGAGAGAGCTTTTGCAGATCCTGATGTGATTCACTCCTGCTGATCTTGGAGGTATGGGGTTCCCTATTCAAGCCTAAGAGACCTTCTAATATTATATAACGCATAGCTCCTAGCTCGGGAGGGTGGCATACAAGGCACTATAGGACCTGTTTCCACTATCATTCTAATATGATTTCTCCTTTTGTGTTTTATTGAATTGTAACAATGCTGATCGTATTATTTAGCAAAAATACTGCAACTTAGAGCACGCCGTTAAAATAAACATTTTAAACTTTATCGTGTCTCTATTTACCCATGTTGTGGACTGGTATGAAAATATAACGAAAGAGTGTTCTTGATTCCCACCATTCCTGAGTGTATCCTAAGTCGCATGTTCTGGGTTGTCTAATCATTGGTACCTTTGCTACATCACATCTCATATCTCATATCCCTTCTCCAATGGACCTGACCCTTCACCACATTTAGCAGCAACTGATTTCCTAGCTAGTCCAGAGGTGTGTCCTAAGGATTTTTGAGTGTGTGTATTTTCTCTCTGCATGCTCCCCACTTAACAGTGGTCTCGGAATGGGAATCTAGGAATGGGTATATATATCTAGGGGCATGATTTATCCTCATTTTCAAGGTGTAGCATCCTTTATGCATGCTTTTCTGCGCTATTGAGAGGTTGCTTCCTCTATCTATGTCTGATGAAGACCCTATTACAAATCAGTTAACAGGTCAAAACATCAAAATATTACTCTGCTGACTTCAACATACTATTGTATTTAACATATACTTTAAATCTCAAGTTGCAATGTTGAGAACTTGATATTATTGGGTCAACAGTGCATTTAAGGAATATTTTATGAATATTTTATGAAACTGTTCAGAAGCCCCTATTTGTCAATATTGACTGTATTTTTACTTTTGACAGCTATCAAAACTCTGTACAATTTTCTGAAAGAGGTGTCATGTATCCTGTATTCATGCTTTAGATGTTTAAGCATATAACACATCCCCTGAGAGAACCATTGTTTTTTTTTAAATCTTAAACAGTCAAGCATGTGACGAACCACTTGTCCCATGGCGAGCAGTCCAAGTTGCGGCAGAAGATAGGATCCCTTGATGTCTCGAGTACTTCAGAGAGTCTTCTTAAAGCACGGCCTGGAGTTTTCTACCAGTGGGACCTTCTTCTTCAGGTGGAGTATCCTGAGGCCCAGGGAAATCCCGAGGAGGTGGGGATTTGAGGTGCCCGATTTAACCTGTACAACTGATTGTGACTGGAGAAATTCTCCAACTAATTCTACCAAAGTTTTCATAATCCCCACCTCTTTTTGCAGCACTTAATATTTTCCTTGTTGTAGTATTACCCAGTAACTAATGCTTTAATAATGTAGAACTCTTCTGCCTACAGGCAGATCTGTCTTGAGCTCCCTAACACTCCCCTATTTAGCTGAACTATCCTCCCACCCGACAGGGTCCAATATGGTTCCCTTCCCCACTGTGACTAGAGCCTGGCGGTCTAAGGGTTTCCTGGAAATGAAGAGAAGACCTCACTAGCATCTTCAACTCAAAAGAGGAAGTGATAAGGTTCTCCTGCTCCTGGGGGCGCTAGGTGGCGCTTGACCGTGATGGCCACGCTTCAGTGAGGCTCCCGCCGACCCGGGCGGTAAACTAAACATTACCCTCATCCTCACGGACATACACTGTCCTACTTAAGCGCCACCGGACAGCGGAACGGGTGCTGACTCCGGCGGTGCTCTTTTCTTGCCAGAGCAGCGCTGCCTGACGGAGTGGAAGCTGTGGAGCCCTGATGCGGAGGCTGGCTATGGTGGTCTGGAGCGCTGGGGCGGCTGTGGCAACCAGGAAAGACCGGTGCTGTGCGGGCCACATCGTGTCGGTAACAACGGCGGTTGAAGGCTGAGGGAGGGCGCTGGCCGCAGCGAAGCCGCTCAACAGCTCTGGTGAGCAGCAGGAGAGCTCTGGGGGGACTGTACAAGGCCGGCGGGCAGCAGTCTTGGAGTGCAGCAGTGAACGTGCTTGGAGGCCCGCGCTACGAAATGGATTCCTGATGATGCGGCCTGTGACCCGACTGTGGGTCACATGAAGTGCGGGTGAGCCAGGGTGCCGGAGGGGAGATGGCCAAGACCATTGCGCCCCCCAAGACAAGGGCTGTATATATGTGCGCGGGGGCAGTGACACCACTAAGGCTCACCCCAGACTGAAGGGGGTGTCCACGAAGCGGCAAAGAATCAAAGCCGCCATTTTGGGTGCTGCGATTGGCGGCAGCGTCTAGAGGTCCCACACAGGCAGGAGGTGTCCCGAGGGGCGCTGCCCCTGACATATCAGCTGCTACGAGATACAGACTACCCCCAAGATCAGGGTGCGGGGTGCGCCTGATTACCGGCCGACCCCTGACGTCCCCCCGGGCTTCCTGGCAGCCATTTTGCGACACAGAAGGGCTGCTGGTTGGACCACCTCCTTGAGCCACCTTTCAGTTGGAAGCTTAGAGTGGGGCCGTGAGTTGCGGCAGCAGCAGCGGCGAAGGATATGAAGCGGGCCCCAGAGATACGGAAATAGCTAACCTTCCTGCGCGAGGTGGGCCCACAACACGTACACTGGTCAGCATGGGGAGAACAGAGGCTAAGCAGGCGAAACTGTCCTTTGACTCACGGAAGACACCTGGCTCGAGCTCCAAAGAGCGCACAGAATCTGATTTAACAGACCAGAGAAATGAGGACTGGAAGGCGTTACTAGTGGGGATGAAGCAGAGCCTCACATCCATAGATTCCAAGATGGATGCCATGAATAATAGACTGGAGGCGGTGGTCGCCAAGCTTTACCAGCATGATGAAAGGATTTGGGAGGCGGAACAAAGGGTGTCGGGGTTGGAGGACAGAGCGGCGGCCAATAAACAACATGTGCTCCAGATGGATAAGATGCTAAAGGTAATAGCGGACAAGAATGAGGAGTTAGAGGCACGCTCACGGAGAAACGATGTACGAGTTTTGGGCCTGGCCGAATTGACGAACACCGGGAGAATGGAGGACTTCATGGAAAAGCTGATGACTGATCTTTTTGATAAAGATTCCTTCTCAGCACACATGACTATTGAGCGGGCCCATGGATCGCTGGCAGCACGCCCGCCTCCGGGGGCGCCACCGCGCCCGGTGATTGTGCGCTTCCTGAATTATCGCAACAGGGACACTGTGTTGCGCCTAGCTCGAGAGAAGGGGCAAGTATGATATGAAAATGCCACCCTGGCCTTCTATCCTGATTTCACTCAGGTCGTGCAGGAAGCCCGCCGAAAGTAGGCAGCTGTGAAAAAAAAGCTTCAAGCACAAGAAATAACGTATGCCATGTTGTACCCTGTGAAATTAAGCATTCACCACCAGGGAAAACAACATCTCTTCAACTCTCCCCAGCAGGTGGAGGAGTACCTCAAACAGGCCCCCAGGGCAGCATTACAGGAAGCAGCTTCACGCAGAAGATCCCACTCGCAGTCGCCCCTGTCGTAACCGGGCTGAAGTCACGCCACTGCGAAACACTGTCCGCAGCAATATAAAGGCACAGTGACCTCCTGAGAACTTTTCCGAGTTGGTGTTGTATCATTGCTGTTTGAAAGTTGTTATGACATTTGTCCGCCCGGACACTCGCTTCCGTCCCGCCATTGCAGCCTCCTTACTTAAGTGGGATAGCAGGTAGGTGAAATAGGGAGGTTGAGTGGGCAAGGCGAGTGCCCCTAGTGGACCCCGCATGAGGGCATACCCCTTTCTATTGGTATCATTGAACTCCAGGGGGTAAGAATGGAGCTGGTTGGTTACATAGTTGGGTTGGGGGGGTGACATACTCGGCAATTTGCTGGAGCCGGAGTGGGCGGGGGGGGTAATTGGGGAGGGATGGGTGCGCAATGCCTGCTTGAGAGACCAGCGAGATATACACAAGAGTAAGACTTGTATAGCTAGGCGTAATGACAGATACCACGGACAATAGAAATGATCTACATATTATTTCATGGAATGTGAGGGTGTTGAATAACCCGCGGAAACGGAGGCAGGGGCTAGGGTATTTAGACCGACACCATGTACATGTGTCCCAGTTACAGGAGACCCATTTGCAGCCCGGTAGCACGCCCCAATTTGCAACGAAGTGGGTGTCCCATAGATGCTTTGCATCGTACTCTGGCTACTCCAGGGGTGTGGCCATCCTTATTAGGCAGGGAGTCTGGTTTGTGCTGGGTGGGGTGGAGTCGGACTCCAATGGGAGGTACTGCCTGCTTTGGGGGAAACTGAACTCACACAATGTGACCATCGCAAACTACTACGGCCCCAATACAGACGAAACACGCCCCCTACTCCTGCTTAGAGGCAAACTCCAAACGCTGGGGTCCACATATGTAATTTGGGGGTGGGGATTTTAATACGGTAGTAGACCCACAAAGTGACCGGTTCCATGCCACGGCGGCGCACTATACCACTGTGCAGCGCACCCTACATGACACACTATTCTCGGATAACTTGCTTGATGCTTGGCGACATTGCCACCCCTTGCAGAGGGAGGGGACGCACTTTTCCGCGGTTCATAACACGTGGGCCAGATTGGACTACCTGATGGTGACGGTGGGCATGGCGCATTGGATTGGTAGGGAGGTTCATCTGGCCCGCACGTACTTGGACCACTCCCCGGTGCTGGTGATGATGCAAAGCCCGATAGATCAGACCCTATATCTTAATTGGCGACTGAACACTCTACATTTGCAGGACGCAGTGTTTAAAGCGGAGGTGGAACAGGAGATTCAGGACTTCTTTGCTAGGAATATTGACTCGGTGTCTAGCTTAACAACAGTCTGGGAGGCTTTTAAAGTGAGAGTGCGAGGCTGGTGCATCTACAAAGGCGGGGGTATCCTTAGTGACCTACATAGAGACCTGCGCAGACTGGAGGGCGAGTTAAAGGCACTGGAAAGAGACATTGCGGGAGGAGGGGAGTCAGGATCACTGAAGGCTAGAATGAGGGAAAAAGTGATGGAATATGAGGAGGCGGTGGATAGAGAAGGTACATTTCGGGGCAGGCCCTATCTGGCAATAAACAACATGTGCTCCAGATGGATAAGATGCTAAAGGTAATAGCGGACAAGAATGAGGAGTTAGAGGCACGCTCACGGAGAAACGATGTACGAGTTTTGGGCCTGGCCGAATTGACGAACACCGGGAGAATGGAGGACTTCATGGAAAAGCTGATGACTGATCTTTTTGATAAAGATTCCTTCTCAGCACACATGACTATTGAGCGGGCCCATGAATCGCTGGCAGCACGCCCGCCTCCGGGGGCGCCACCGCGCCCGGTGATTGTGCGCTTCCTGAATTATCGCAACAGGGACACTGTGTTGCGCCTAGCTCGAGAGAAGGGGCAAGTATGATATGAAAATGCCACCCTGGCCTTCTATCCTGATTTCACTCAGGTCGTGCAGGAAGCCCGCCGAAAGTACGCAGCTGTGAAAAAAAAGCTTCAAGCACAAGAAATAACGTATGCCATGTTGTACCCTGTGAAATTAAGCATTCACCACCAGGGAAAACAACATCTCTTCAACTCTCCCCAGCAGGTGGAGGAGTACCTCAAACAGGCCCCCAGGGCAGCATTCCAGGAAGCAGCTTCACGCAGAAGATCCCACTCGCAGTCGCCCCTGTCGTAACCGGGCTGAAGTCACGCCACTGCGAAACACTGTCCGCAGCAATATAAAGGCACAGTGACCTCCTGAGAACTTTTCCGAGTTGGTGTTGTAACATTGCTGTTTGAAAGTTGTTATGACATTTGTCCGCCCGGACACTCGCTTCCGTCCCGCCATTGCAGCCTCCTTACTTAAGTGGGATAGCAGGTAGGTGAAATAGGGAGGTTGAGTGGGCAAGGCGAGTGCCCCTAGTGGACCCCGCATGAGGGCATACCCCTTTCTATTGGTATCATTGATCTCCAGGGGGTAAGAATGGAGCTGGTTGGTTACATAGTTGGGTTGGGGGGGTGACATACTCGGCAATTTGCTGGAGCCGGAGTGGGCGGGGGGGGTAATTGGGGAGGGATGGGTGCGCAATGCCTGCTTGAGAGACCAGCGAGATATACACAAGAGTAAGACTTGTATAGCTAGGCGTAATGACAGATACCACGGACAATAGAAATGATCTACATATTATTTCATGGAATGTGAGGGTGTTGAATAACCCGCGGAAACGGAGGCAGGGGCTAGGGTATTTAGACCGACACCATGTACATGTGTCCCAGTTACAGGAGACCCATTTGCAGCCCGGTAGCACGCCCCAATTTGCAACGAAGTGGGTGTCCCATAGATGCTTTGCATCGTACTCTGGCTACTCCAGGGGTGTGGCCATCCTTATTAGGCAGGGAGTCTGGTTTGTGCTGGGTGGGGTGGAGTCGGACTCCAATGGGAGGTACTGCCTGCTTTGGGGGAAACTGAACTCACACAATGTGACCATCGCAAACTACTACGGCCCCAATACAGACGAAACACGCCCCCTACTCCTGCTTAGAGGCAAACTCCAAACGCTGGGGTCCACATATGTAATTTGGGGGTGGGGATTTTAATACGGTAGTAGACCCACAAAGTGACCGGTTCCATGCCACGGCGGCGCACTATACCACTGTGCAGCGCACCCTACATGACACACTATTCTCGGATAACTTGCTTGATGCTTGGCGACATTGCCACCCCTTGCAGAGGGAGGGGACGCACTTTTCCGCGGTTCATAACACGTGGGCCAGATTGGACTACCTGATGGTGACGGTGGGCATGGCGCATTGGATTGGTAGGGAGGTTCATCTGGCCCGCACGTACTTGGACCACTCCCCGGTGCTGGTGATGATGCAAAGCCCGATAGATCAGACCCTATATCTTAATTGGCGACTGAACACTCTACATTTGCAGGACGCAGTGTTTAAAGCGGAGGTGGAACAGGAGATTCAGGACTTCTTTGCTAGGAATATTGACTCGGTGTCTAGCTTAACAACAGTCTGGGAGGCTTTTAAAGTGAGAGTGCGAGGCTGGTGCATCTACAAAGGCGGGGGTATCCTTAGTGACCTACATAGAGACCTGCGCAGACTGGAGGGCGAGTTAAAGGCACTGGAAAGAGACATTGCGGGAGGAGGGGAGTCAGGATCACTGAAGGCTAGAATGAGGGAAAAAGTGATGGAATATGAGGAGGCGGTGGATAGAGAAGGTACATTTCGGGGCAGGCCCTATCTGGCACGGGTGTATGGAGAAGGGGACCGACCCGGACGGGCACTGGCAAACGTGGTGCGCCCTCCTAAATTCAATAACTATATAACTGAGCTGCAAGACGAGCAGGGCCAGACGCCCAGGAATCTCCCTGAACAGATGACTACCCTAGTAGCCTATTACAAAAAGCTTTACACTTCACAGAGGGGCTCCCCTTTGGACCTACAGGGGTATTTTGAAGACACAGCATTGGCGTGGCTAGGGGACAGACAGCGTAAATTTCTGGCTCTGGAACTGGAGGTAGATGAGATCACGGAGGCAATTATGCACATGCCGTTGGGAAAAGAACCAGGGTCAGATGGCCTTCCAATAGACTTCGATAAAACTTATGTGTCAATTTTAGCACCCATCCTGAAAGCGGTATTCTATGAGGAGCTGGAGGAGGGTAGTCTGCCGTCCACCATGCGGGAAGCCCAGATAATATCCCTGCTAAAACCTGGTAAACCTCCAGCTAGCTGTGAATCATATCGGCCCCTATCACTCCTGAACAGTGACACTGAAATTTTAGCGAAATGCTAGCAACACGGCGTAATCTCCTTCTAGACCGCATGGTGCTACCCGACCAAGCAGGTTTTGTCCTGAGCCGAGCAACGTCCCACAATCTTTGAACCCTCCTGGCTGTACTGCAGGATGTAGACCCAAATAGCGCTGCGGTGGCGGTCTTCTTAGACGCCACCAAAGCGATCTACTCAGTAGAATGGGATTATTTGATGGGGACACTGAGCTATATGAGTATGTCGGATTCTTTTGTGAACTGGATTAAACTGTTATACACGCGGCCACGAGCCATGGTACTCCTCAACGACTCACTGTCCAAACCCTTTATAGTTACTAGGGGCACGCGGCAGGGGTGCCCGCTCTCCCCAATGCTATTTGCCCTAGCAATAGAGCCCCTGGCTGCGAAATTACAACAGCACCATAACCACAGAGCCCATGTGTACCCCTCCAGGCAGTTGTTAGTCTCTCTTTATGTGGATGACATAACACTGTATATCCATAGATCGCAGGATAACCTCAATCCGGTACTGCAGGAAATTACTAGGTCCGGGGCCATAGCTGGGGTGCAGAAAAATTGGAATAAATCTGAAGTCTTCCTCTTGATGGACAAAACACCGCCACACCAGCTGGACCACCCTTTTGATATGGGAAACAGGGGACTTTAAGTACTTGGGCATTCATGTTACTAGAGATAAAGATGCAATAATGCGCACTAATTACGTGCTGGCCATGGACAGGGTGACGGATAATGTCTCTAAATGGATAAAATTGCCCCTCTCGATGGCAGGACGGATATCTCTAATCAAGATGACTATACTGCCGAAATTTCTATACCTGTTTATAAATGTCCCCTACTACCCAGGCAGATTCTTTTTCAACACACTTAAAACGCAGCTGGTGCGGCTCATATGGGGGGTAACAAGATATGTAGGTGAGCAACCCAATATACCCTTGCGGGCTCGGGCAGTACTTGTTATAAGAAAAAGGCCAGCAAGGGGTTTTATTGTCTTTCTATTTCTCAGCACTGATAGGACCTGTTATAAATAATCAGAGTACCTAAAACTGTTTTTAATCAGTGGCTGTGCTATGTTAATAGCTTTTAGTAAAGGAGTCCAAAAGGATCAGTACAAACAGTGTTACCACACTAACACAGTAAATATAGTAAATAGTGAATAAATGCAAAAAACCAGGGTTTTGTATTGTCTGAAGGTTATTATTTGTTTTCAAGACAAAAAAGTATATTTTTATACAAAAGAGATAAACATTCATATAAAATAGGGTGCAAACATAGATACTATTTAGATATTCAAGGTGTCGGTTGTTTCCTCCTTTGATATATCTAAATCATAAGTCCAGACTGCTCAAACACAATGATACATTGATTTCAACTCCAAATCAGAAGAAAATCAAAGATGACATATTAAATCAAAATGCAGAGTTGGACTGAATAGTCGACGTTTCGGTCTCTTTGGGAATTTTTCACAAGACCATCATCAGGACAAAATAATTCTATATACAGTAGATGACCCTTTTTACTTAGTTAGAGACACGTCACTTTTATAGTCAAGACGGCCGCAGTACTTTCAATTGTAGCGTTGAAGCGAGGCAAAGAAGTACATTTTTGAATCTCGATCGTAACCGCGCCAAACTCCAAATGAATCAGGTTAGGGAGTTTGGCGCGGTTATGATCGAGATTCAAAAATCGTGGTGGGAAGATAGCTTATCGTTTGCCCCCATCTCTTACAGTAAACTTTGGCATAAAAAGATTTACTTCTTTGCCTCGCTTCAACGCTACAATTGAAAGTACTGCGGCCGTCTTGACTATAAAAGTGACGTGTCTCTAACTAAGTAAAAAGGGTCATCTACTGTATATAGAATTATTTTGTCCTGATGATGGTCTTGTGAAAAATTCCAAAAGAGACCGAAACGTCGACTATTCAGTCCAACTCTGCATTTTGATTTAATATGTCATCTTTGATTTTCTTCTGATTTGGAGTTGAAATCAATGTATCATTGTGTTTGAGCAGTCTGGACTTATGATTTAGATATATCAAAGGAGGAAACAACCGACACCTTGAATATCTAAATAGTATCTATGTTTGCACCCTATTTTATATGAATGTTTGTCTCTTTTGTATACAAATATACTTTTTTGTCTTGAAAATAAATAATAACCTTTAGACAATACAAAACCCTGTTTTTTTGCATTTATTCACTATTTACTATATTTACTGTGTTAGTGTGGTAACACTGTTTGTACTGATCCTTTTGGAATCCTTTACTAAAAGCTATTAACATAGCACAGCCACTGATTAAAAACAGTTTTAGGTACTCTGATTATTTATAACAGGTCCTATCAGTGCTGAGAAATAGAAAGACAATAAAACTTCATATGGGGGGTAAGCAAGCACGATTGACTCTGGCCATGCTGATGCTACCGTATCACCTTGGGGGAATCGATGTCCCCAATTTTGAACAGTACTACTATTGCGCCCAACCACATTTTGCAATATACTGGTTCCATCCACCCCATTCATGCCCCACCTTGCGGTGGAGGATGGTTACATGGCACCAACACCCCCAGCGGGATATCTGTTTACTCCAACCAAAGAGAGGAAAGGGACCCATCCACGGTTGATTGCACAGTGAGGCCTGGAATTGGCTGGCACGGGTGGAGGGGGTGCAGCTGATGTATTCACCTAGAGTGCCGCTGCAACACTTTCCGTTACTGCCAGTTACCACTGAAAGGATATGCCAAAACCTACTAGATAAGATGCAGTATAAAATATGGGGGTATCTTTAAGTGGGGGGCACTTCCGCACGAAGGAGCAATTCTTTAGTGAGCGCGAGCCCACGATCATGGATATGTTTATGTTCACCCGGCTCAGGCAGAGTGTTAAAGCTGCAACCCAGGATTTCCCAAAAGAGACGGATATATTTATGTCCCTGCACCTGCTGTTGCACACTGATATCCCCAAACATACCATATCATTGCTGTATAAGCGAGTTAGAAGCGCACTGCTCTCTCACCTAGTTAGGGCCAGGAGGGAATAGGATGAAGACCTTGACAGCCCCCTAACGGATGACCAATGGGAGGCGTGCTGCCTTCAAACAGATGCCGTCATCAGCAATAGTAGACTGCGCTTACTGCGCTATAAATTTCTGCATCTGCTCTACCATACCCCGGCTAGGTTGCACAAGCTACAGCTTAGGGAGGACGACAAATGCATGCGCTGCGGTCAATGGGGAGCTGACTACATGCATCTGGCATGGCGGTGCCCTCAGTGTGCCACTAACTGGGAGAAGGTATTCGCGGGCCTAACCCGCATGATAGGAATTCATGTTGAGCCATCCCCACTCAGGACACTTCTGGGTCTGATTGGAGACATTGGGACACTACGCAAAAGGTTCTTGGCAATGGGATTGCTTCTGGAAAGGAGACAGGTGGCCCGTAAGTGGGGACGGGGTAGGGCACCAAAGTTTAAGGATTGGATCCATGACTTACCCACTTGGCAGGAACATCTACATGCATATGCGGAACAATTGCTGATGAAGTCCTGCCCCAAGGATATCTGGGGGCCCCTGAAGGCCTATCTCCCGAGTCAGCACTCGGTGACTATGGCACTGGGAAGACTGGTGTGTAACCAAACGGGATGTATAGGTTTGCATTGCTTGATAAGCGGAACGTCAGCACACAAAAGGACACTGTGGCCCCAGGAATTGTAGGTGCTGATGCTGAATTGGCATCCCAGCAACAGACTCTGACGACCTGCCACTTTGAAAAGGACACTGAGCCGCTTTCTGAGCTGTCTTTCACGTTCTAAGACAATACATGTGTTCATTCTGTCGAGCTTGGTCATTTTGAATTATCTGTGGAAGTTGGGGGGGTTTGACGGGAGGGACGTTAGGATGGGAGGGGGTGGAGAACAGGAGGGGTTAAGATTGCAAGGTACAACATTGTTGCTGTATTTCTATCGCTATGACATCTTGAGCATTGATAACTTGTGCTGTGCTGTATATCATGTCACTATATGCAATAAAGGTTTTTGAAACTTTAAAAAAAAATTTTTTTATCCTGCTCCTGTCCACTTCTAGATAGATAATCTCTGCTGTGCCATCAGCAGCTAACACCACCCTGTCCATTGTAGGCTCAGAGGAATGTCATTGACTTTTCTTCTGACACAAGATCATAACAAAATCCCAGTCAAGGATGTTTTCTTCCAGTTCTGGAAGTGTGGTTATCAGTAGAGCTGATTTTAAGCCACTACTGGCCAGGCAGCCTAAAGCATACTTTTATAAAGTTACTTTTCCACTCAAGTTATCAAAAAATCTGATGTCCATATCAAATCAGATCTTGAAAATTAAGTGAAAAATACATTTTAATGACTTTTCTAGCATTTTACCAGGAAAAGTTGTAGAATTCAATATGTTATTTAAACCTGTGCCTGTACAATGGAAAATAAAGAAATAACTTTTGGATCTCCAGTTAATCTTAGGATACACCTTTTAAAACTAGCATTTGCCACGTCTTTATATGTTAGGCACTTTGCCTTGTGGGCTTACAAGGCACACTTTAGAGTTGACCTATTAATGTATAAAAATAGGCTTTTATACATGTCAAAGGCACTTTTTTATTTCAATCTGAAACTGCGATACCTTGAAACTGTAGCCCAACTGTGGCATAGTGATTCTCCTGGCAGTCATATATGTTTGTCCTATATGTGGGTGTAAATACACACTGTAGCACATGCATAATGTTTTACTCCGATGGAACTGGTGCATTTGCTGTACCTTCTTCTATGGCCTTACAAGAAGATTAAATAGGACAATTAGGTGAAATCAATTTTGCCAATACCATTTTAGGTCCAGAGCACTCCCACTGTGGCACTTAATAGCAGTGTTACAGTGTACACAGTCCTAATATCTGTAAAATTATTTTATAGAAAAGCATGAAGTATCTGTTTTGATCTGGCAGAAAATGCAGATTTACTACAGCTTTCATATAGACTTCTAGTGTACAGTATGCAAGGGTTATTGGGAGTTAATCCCAGACTGCAGTAACCACAGAGTATTTATTGTGATTAACCATTAATCACATACATTTTGAATACTGAGCGATGAAGTGGCAATTGGTAACAGGCCAATGTATTTAAAAAAAGAAAGAACATTTCATTCTGGGCAAATAAGTCTGCCTGTCGTATGCAATCCTGTGTGTGCAAATCTACAAATGTGTACACACATATGCCCTTGATATATTAATATTTTTTGATGCACAATGCAAATGAAAGAAAGAAACACTTTTGAATCTGAAAAATATATCTGTTTTCCGGTGTCCTGTAGTCTCCATTATTAGTGAGGTTTTCAATTGCTATCATTGATTTTGACAACAATCTAACTGAAAAAACAGCCGCATCAGGTTTTGGTTTGTTACAATGTGAAAAATAACCTTGACAACATCAACATGCAGTATTTAGTACATGAACAACAACCATCAATATAAATAATGCTTTTCTTCTATTACTGTCACTGACATGCTTTATGATTTATAGCTCTTTTTTTAGCATAGAGGGTGCAAAAAAATAAGCAATGCACAAATAATAAGTGCAAAATTATTTGCACATTTCACTCTCAATTTTTTACATTAATGTTTAAATGTTTGTAAAATTGTACCTGATACTAGACACACATGCTGTTCATGCTGGGATGTTATTAGTCAAATCTTTTCACAGAAATTTGCATTACTCAACCTATGATTCAAGCTGATACTTTCAAAGTTGTCGTTTTTGTGATAAAGAGCTTGATCACGTCAAAGCAACTGACAAATATGTGCTGTGAGAAATGACCACCTCTTGTGTGGTGTACCCCCATTTTTTTGCCTTGACTGTTTTTTCTGGCTCTAGAAAGTGTGTACTTTTCCATGCTAACCCATTGTTAAGTTCCTGTGCACCCCCTTTCAACATGCTGAAATTGATATACCCAATTGGTATAGTTAACTTACCTATACATCCCTAGTATATGGCACTAAAGTGCTAAAGAGTAATCAGTACTGCAAGTTAAAGGTTACCAGTGGACTACAACACCTAATATACCAAAATTAATCCTTGGACGTTTTGAAATATTTGTTCCAAACCATATTCAGTTGGATCTGGAATAAATATTTTGGAAACAGAACTAATAGTGAGTTACCTTTCCTCTGCCTAGAGCCTCTAAAGGCCCATGTGCATGCACTTCAACTGCCACCAGGCAGCTGCATAGCCTCCTTGATGATATATGCACTTGTTCCAAAAGCTGAGACAAAGTCCTTGGGTGTGGCAAGGTGTTTTGTTTCTTTGCCAGGATGGCCATTTGGCTGTGCCCAGTAACTTGATTAACTTCAAAGAGGCCAACTCTGTCACAGGCAAAAGGCAGCTGACACCTATGCAGGGCCCTTCTTTGTTCCCCGTTCAGGAAGACAGCAATCTCATGGAAGATGAGCTGCCCCATGAACTGGTTTAGCGTGACAATAGAGAAGGCGTTACTCAGTTCTTTGGCCATACCTCTGTGGTGGTCAGGCTCTACTCAAAGGGAGAAGGGTTTCATAATCTTGGATTTAGACAGAGAGAGGCTTTTATTGGATTGATTTTAGTAGGGTGGACAAGGAGACTTGCCAAAGTGGTCAGGTTGCTCCCTGGAATTTTTAGCCTATTAGGGAGAGGAGAGGGGTCACCCCCACCCACAGGCTGGTGCCAAGTACAAATGTGACACCCGCTGTGCCACCTCAAAACTTTCTGGACCCCTAGAAGAAACAAAGAGGATTGGCCCTGCTGTCTGTGACCTAGAACACCTGACCTGATCTCCCTTTTGTACCCAGGACAACAAGGTGATCCCCAAGGTGCTCAACATGTACACGAGGCCTTTTCTGCAACTGCCCAGCTGACCAGTTCCAGCTGGAACTGCTCTGGACCCTGCTGCTGGCCTCTGCTGCAATGAAAATTGACCACCAAGTGCTGAACCCAAAGTACTGGACTCTTGGCTGGTGTCAAGGTGTGCTCAACCTAACTTTTCCTGAAACCTGGGGGTTAGAATAATTTTGGTTACAAAGACCTATGGAAGTGCAGGACCAACCTGCTAAGCCAATCTGAACCAAAGGTGCAGGTTGCTCCTGCCCTGAGCTTTTCCACAGCAGCAAATTTGGTTCAGCAGGACCTCATGCAGAAGGTATCCTGCCTTGTGGAGCATTGTTCAGCTCCAGTCTGCAGCCTTGCCCCATTGAGAGAATCTGAGTTTTACAAATTTGATTGAATCTAAGGGTAGAAATCTTCTCCGGACAAAGGAGTGAAAAGTATTTAGATGGCAAAGGACCTTACATGGTTATGAAATTCTAATTTCTCCTGTGCAGACCTTTTCCACCAAAACCCTACAGCTTCCTCTATACATTGTTCAAAGGCTATCTGACAACATGAAGCCCTCTTTGGACACAGCCTGCTGCCTTGCCCCACTGCTGATTTTTGACTTCTATTTGAGAGACAAAATCAGAAGATTAAAGGTTCGACTGAGTCGAATTTGGTTGTTGTATCTGACCTGTTCTCCATCTCTGTTGGCCTTAACTTTCTCCCAGGCAACCATCAAGCACAACCTGATGGCAATGGTTATTGCATAATGCTTTTTGGCTTTATGTTTATACTTAAACTTTTAAAATTCACAATTCCAGTTTTCCTCATTGGATTTTTGTCATTTTGGTGTCATCCTATTTATTGAAATGTACCTGAATTTAAAAAAAAATGGTTCTGGATTTTTCTTGTGTTGTGTTTTGACTTTATCACTGTTTTGGTTCTGCAGAAATACTTTACACATTGCCTCTAAGTTAAACCTTTCAGCTCTATACCATAGCAATTAGGGGATTGAGATCAGGTTAATTTAGTGACTTTAAGGGTTAGCCCTGACAAAGATTGTGCTTATTACTTGAGGTAGGTATTCACCTTCCTTAACTAGAACTCCAATTAATATATTACATAGGCCCAGGGAAGCAGATATTTGGCTGTTTAAAACGTGCTTTAATCTAATAGAATAAATATTTCGGCTTTAAGAGAGGGTTGGAGTTTGGGACCTCTTTAGAAATTAAGAGATGCAAAATATAATGATCTAAAAAATAACTTGGGGGCAGCTCATTCAGGTGAAAACGGGAGTAGCTGCTTTACAGCCGCTCTGTGTTTTCCGTGTGCAGGCGGCACCCGCCTGCTCTTTTGAAGGGGATTAGGGATCTCCTTGCAGGTGGGTGCAGGGATGTCTGATAGGTCCATGGGACCCCCTTTTTCCCCCCACCAGAGGCTGTCATCAGGAGGCGCACTCACAGCGTGCCACCTCTAAGGTGGCACACTGGGAGTGCGCCTCCTGAGGTCTTCTTTGCCTCTGCGCCCGCGTCTGTAATACGGCGCAAATGCAGAGGTAAGGAGAGTCCCTCATTTGCATGGGGCACTCCCCCAGGCAAATGAGGAAATGCCCAATACAGATTTTGCTGGTGCTTTATGTGTGCCAGTGCTATCTGTATTACAGAAGGGGCCGCACAAGCGTCTGCGGCCACTTCGGTAATACCTAAGTGCCCGGGGGTGTGCAAAGCGGGCGTAAATGACCGTTGCGCCCCCGGGGCACTCACTGTAATACCGCCCCAGGTAAAAACAGCGCTGAAGTAACATGTAAAGGTTTTGTGACCTGATGCCTAACTACAGCGTTCCACTTAATCAGTGAGTAGGATAGTAGTAGCAATGCATTCGGCATCAAGCATTGCCAAGCTGCTCTAAATTAGCACTGACGTCTAATTTTGAATTTTCCACATTACTTTGATGGACAGAGTGGGCCTGGACTTCTTGATTGCACAGGTCTCTCCCAACCCGCAGGCCAGAATCATTAGGCTTGGAGACCGCTGCCAAATCTAAGACCTGTGACACCTTTCACAACAGATCAAAGAACAGTTGCAAGGTGCTTCTTCACTGGCAGTGTGCTTTGTGGATCCGAGTTGGGCTGGGGTAAGCTAGAATGCCAGGCGTTTTTTGTTTAGCCATTACAATATACTTGCGCTTCCCTGAATAAGATGCAATAGTCAGTTTGTGAGATTCATGTACCAAACGTAAAGACAGGAAACGATAAGCATAATACCTTTTGATATCGAAAAATAATAAGAACATGTTGCTAGAAATTGCTATTTAAGTTATGAGTCCAGTGGCTTTATGTAACAGAAAACAACCCTCATATGGTAAAGCTAATACTCAGTAAAAGATTAAAGCACAGTGACGGGAATATTACATATCTCTGCTGCAGTGGCGAGAGTCAAAGTTATCACTTAAAGTCGAGCTGTTCAGACAAGCTATACAGTTGAAGGGAATTCGTGTTGTCAGCGAATCTCTCGAGGGATGTACATGTTTTTATTTACCTTTGTTCCTTTTTTTAGATTTGTGTTGCAGGGAAGATTGCTGAAACGTCTGAAGGAAACAAGAAAGAGAAATAAAGAAATACTTAGTAACAATTGTATATCTTCTTGTACTCTCATTACTTCTCTTTGTCTTATGTTTCAATATGCCATGGCACACGTGAGTGAATGTGTTCTATAAGTCAGCAAAGATATACAAGGTTATAAAATACTGTAATAAGGTGCCTTGTAATACGAAGTGTAGAACATGAGGGTCTGCAATATTTCTATAAAACCCTTATCGGATTTCCATAATCCAGACTATTTAGGACACCAGTCGTAACCTGCAACAAGAAAAGTATATCACTACTGTTGTGTTACAGCAAGGTGTCATGCCCCAATTGCTCTGACCGATCCAGCAGATCATGTGAAAGCAAGTCACTCAACAGAATTATAAATATAGTTTTACAACCAATTATGCCTAGCGTTTCAGCTCCATTGCTATAAAGAAGATTTACATCAGCATGTTACACTTGATAATTCACAAGCGCATTTGAAAGTGACTTCTTAAATATGTGTACTCTAAAAATGACAACATTCTATTAGTATGCTTACTTTCGTATTACAAGATTCGTGTGCATTTCTAATACCTGCAATCAAAGTGTCTCTTTCATAAAAAGGAGGATCAGACCAAGAATGTAAATGATTGGGGAAGTATCCTAGTGCCAGCTTTTGTCTGGTGGTGTGATCAGATTCTACAATAATTATAATTGATGTTGCAATTCACCAGAGGATCTGTTGCCTTTCAAAGAGCAAGAGTCTTTGTCCTCCTTTCTATTTATAGTGGCAGACCTCCTCTGCAACTTGCAATATCCTTGTATTGTATAGTAGGTGACACTCTATACAACATATATATAATCTGAGGTTGGTGTTACATATACATATTTTAATCCCAGGCCATTACAGCCAGCATGTTCGTAGGAGTATAGCATTAGGTAATTTAAAAACAATACGAATAAAGTGTTTTTTTAATTGGGACAATGTCACATCATTTGGTTGTTGTTATTCTAATGAATAAACTATTTCATTTTCCAATGCCATGGTGCTAATTTTATGGGCTTCTCAAAACGGATTCCATCTCTACTTGCATTCACATTTACGACTTGCTGGTTTCATAAGGATCTTTAGTGAGCCGAACTATCTTCTTAGACATTTGCCAGCATGTGGCTAGATTATAGGACATGTATCTGAAAATGCAACTGTTTGTAAATATAAAAGACTCAAAATATGGATCACGTCTAATACCAGTAACTAATTGCATGACAGATTTATGACTTTTCTTTTATAAACTACTTGTCCAATTATATCCCTTTCGAATAATACGAGGGTGCAAGGTATGCTTGTGCTGAATTGTAACATCAGACTTTGCACAAATCATAACGTAGAGGAAAAGCAAACTTAGGGGCATATGTATCAAGCCCTTTTCCCGGTCGCAAACGGGCCGATTCTCAGAATCGGCCCGTTTGCGAAAGGGAAAAGGCCTTTTGGGATGTATCATCCCAAAAGGACATCGCAAATTAGAGAATCGCAAAATTTGCGATTCTCTATTTTGCGATTGCATTTAAGGAATCACAAATTGCGATTCCTTAAATGCAATGTATGAAGCCCAGAAAAAGTGCAATATAGCCTTAAGGAATCTCAAATTACCACCAACTTCAAGTTGGTGGTAATTTGCAATTTCTTTGAAAAATACACTTTTTGCATTTTTCAAAGTGCCATGTGGCGCACATACATGCCCCTAGGGCATGTATGTGCGCTACATGTGTACACATACATATTTCAGGGGTGCAAGAGGGTATCCTTTTGACACCCTGGCACCCTTGAAATTGCATTCTCAATTTGCGATTCTCTAATTGCGAATCACAAACTGAGAATGTTTTCCCATTCATTCCTATGGGCCTCCTAGCCTATAGGAATGAATGGGAAGGTATTCCTTAATTGCGAATCAATTCCTACATACTTAGCATTTTGCGATTCCTCAATAGCAATTCGCTAAAAATTGCTATTAAGGAATCGCAAAAGGGCTTCTTCATACATATTTCCCTTTATTCTGTAAAGTAGAACACTAGCACCACCTGGCTGATCCAAATTGTACCCCTTGCGGTTGCTGGTTAAAGTTCATGGGTGAGCTATGCAAGCGCGTGTAAAACCGTTAGAAAACTCATTTAGAAATGAGCGTGAGAATAATGATAGGTTCTCTCACCTTCACGCCATTTTATAAGCTCCTGTTATGTCAACGTTAACTTTACATGTAATCTGTGGTCAAAGGTTTTCGATGTAAACTGTGGTTATGTGTCATATTAAAATGTCTGTGCAGATAGTTAGGAACGCTGATGCCCCTTTGTGCCTTGATCACACAATCTGATACTAAAAAATAAATAAAAACAAGAATTGTCAAAGCCAAAATTTCTCTGTAGTGAAACGATTTGGCTTTGCCAATGCATTTTTTGGTCAGCTAGGCTTTGTGGGCGCAAGCGCATCAGTGGTGGCCATCTTGAAGTAGGCTTAATCAAAGAAAACAAATCCATTTAAAGGTCAGGTTTGTCTCTATTTCTATTTTTAAAACAGCACAAAAAACAAGGATGAGCTGGTGGAGTCATTAAGGAAGCAACAGAGAGAGTAGGGTTGGCACGGCAAAGCGAAGGGGGAAACAACAGCAGGGGAGAGAGCAGGAAATCACTTGCACTCTCCTGGGATGCCTAATGCAAAATAAAAAAGTAGTTTCTTGAATCTAAACAACATTAGTTGTGGAAGAATACAAGTCAATCTATGAAAACACTGTGAGACCTAAACACCCTTGGTCAGGACAGACACACGAATTAGAAGGTAAGCTACTGACTCAAGGAGAGAAAACGTAGGTACCTAACAAATCCATCCAGCCATGAGCAAGAACTGCTCAAAGCCAACTCTATGTGTATTGTAAGCATTGGTCTGGCTAAGCTGTCTGTATCCAAGATTTAAATTTAAGTTGGATCAAACAAAAGTTTGTCTGTTGTATTCTCTTCTGTCAGAAATGTGGGTAGTTCAATACTATGTTATGATAAATGACACATAACATGGTACAGTAAGTTCCCAAGAAAGAAACAAATTTAATGAGGAATTTTGTAAATATATGTGCACAGCCCAAAAAAAAGACTAATTTAATAAACAATAATAGCAAAGTGAGATTAAACATACGCAGGGGAGCATAATCATACACAACTCCAATCAGCTGTACCTTACCGTTCATTTGTGTAGGGCAACGTTGACACATCAAAATATCTTAGAACCAATGTGAAGACGGAAGTTAGCCTATTCATTATTTTTACATTAAGTTCACTGTGACCATTATCTGAGTAGACAACATTACGGAATGAACTGACACCACTCAATGTCATTAGCAGTCAAAGGGTTGACCTTGGGTTCCATGTGTCTCAGGTGAGTAGAGTCGTCTGAATGCCCCTCAGAGTTTGTGAAGGGAGTTTCCAGTTTTTGTAGAATAAGTGTCTGATGATGATGAGGGGGCTGACATATTGCATTGCCTCAGAAACAGCGGTAACTTCCAGAGTACCCACCGGCTTTTTACTTGCTTTCTCAGGCTATTCTTGGTATTGTGTTGCCTTGTGACTTGTTGAATGCAGTGCTATTGTGATCTCCCTTTTCCACTGACCACATCTCTTCCCTGCACCAAGTAGCTGAGAATTATGTGAATAAAATGACTTTCCATCTATAATGACCTTCAATTTTCCAGGCAAGAGATTTGAGTCACAGAGCACATAGGTTTTTTTCACCTCTGTGGATGACCATCTTTGTTGTTGAACTCTTGATGTCTTTTGCATGATATTCGTAATAGCCTACCTTTCTTGCACAGTCGTCGTGTTTGTTTAGAGTTCCATCACTTCACCTTTCCTACTTCTTGCTGACTTTATGCTTGCCTTTGAACATGTAGAGTGCCTTTTGGCTAGGTTTGTTCTACAGAAATAACAAACACATACCTACATCATGCTCCATTCTAACTAAAGATTTAGATTTACCAACGACCTCTGCTAACTGTGGTAAGTCCTAAGGAGCTGAACATACAGAGCAACTTTGTAAATCTTATTATTGGAATTAGAATGGGTACCTTGAATCTTTAGTGGTTATGATCAGGCCTGATTTTCACATCAGGAATAATCAACCTTTCTCCCTAGCCCTTGGAATCTAAGGAACATGTACATACCTCTGGCTGGAGGGTGCTGGTTGCGGCTTCCATGGGATTCATATCCCTTGGAAGTGAAACAAGTCTAGATGACTAGGCTAATATTTTCACTATATGATGCTTCACTGTAGGTTAAATTCCCATTTGTGTTCACCACAGGAAACATGTGAGTTATTGTCATGCAAATTAAGGACTTAGATGCATTTCCATTCTAAAATACATGCATAGGGACATTTGGGATGGAAGTATTAGTATAGTAATATATTCCATGCAGTGCATGGTTGAATAATAGGGTGTAGAACAAATCATTACAACTCAATATTTATGAGCTGTTTGGTATTACAAAGGGTATTGAAAATTATCGTCTTTTCATACCACAGTTAAGGAAGGATGGTTCTCCAAAATGTTGGTGGAATGGTTAGAAGGTGAGCTACCCCTGCTAATTGAATAAAACAATAGAACAATTTGCTGCATCATTAAATGGTCAAGAGAGGCTGAGGCTAAACCCCTCCAAAGAGCTGCAACGGCAGAGCATTCAGGGCTCATATAATAATGCCCGGGGAACGCTCACAGCTACATTTTCAAAATGTTTTTTAAAAAAGTATCTGTTTAGTGATGACTTCTGAAATGGTTACTTCCACCACACTAAATATTATGTGGAACGTTTGCATTTACACAACTTTCGATTATGGTATTACTGTTGAAAACAAAATTTAAACAAATTAAAATATGACAAGAAGTTGTAAAAAATATGTCGATGCCTTCTCTGGATGTAGCTTCTGTCATCGTATATACTCAATAGGCTACCCACTTTATGGTAATCAAAAAATATTAATAATAAGTATTAGCCATGTTTTTAATTCACTCATTAAAGCTGACTGCAACACCAACTCATGCATTCCCAGGTAAGAGTAAGTCACTTGTAACATTTGTGAATTGATTTGAATGATATGGCAAGAAAAACATGGGAACATCCTCTCCTATTTTTGGCAACAGGAAAGAAACGTTATCTCATGGTCACTTATGCACAACCGCCCAATTCTACATTTCTTTTTTTTTACTCAAGTTCTGTTGATTGAATGTTTCCAAAACAGCATTACAGTATACATGTAGTTGAAAAGGAAAGGCTCTTCATTAGCCAATTACATATCAGTAATAGAACACTTAGGGTCTTATGCTAGAATTCTACCACAATTGTCCAAATCTACTGGGAAAAAAAAGGCTTAAGGTGTATAAACTCACTCCTATGAAGGAGCTTGATAGAGTGTGGGCAGGGGCTTGTATAATGCTGACCCATTACTCAAGTTCTAAGTATCATATTGCTAAGTAGCAGAACATGGACACAACAATGAAAACAACAGCACTCAGGCATAATGCACAGTCCTGTGGGGATAGCAGAGTAGCTGCCTATATGTCTGTGACTACGACTAAGTAGCGAGGAAGCAACATCAGATGCAGTCATGAAACAGGGCCTAAAGACACAATAGGATATAGCACATAGCTGAGAGAGCTGTTTTAACAAGAACATAATAAATGAAAACAAAGATAACAATTACAGGTCAAGGTCAGCCGACGGGAGGAATGGCAGGGGTGGCGCTATTGCCCTGTTGAAAGGGGTGTAGTGTTCCTGTTGATCTAATAGTGTTTGTTACATTCAGGCTGCAGTGTTCCAAGCTTCGCGGGTTTGAAGCAGGTGAATTCTATATAGGTAGATATTGAATCAAGGGCCTCCAAACACATTGGAATGTCGTCTCTGTCTTAGTTAAATTATGGGACAGCTGTTCCATCACTAGGATGTGCCACATACTGGTAAACCATTGCATTATAGACGGAGGTGTTGTCTGCTTCCACGCAAGCGCCATGAGTTGAAGAGCTGCTAGAAGCAAGTAACTAATAAGCTTCCAATCCCCATGGGTCAT
Source organism: Lissotriton vulgaris (assembly GCF_964263255.1). Taxonomy (NCBI): domain Eukaryota; kingdom Metazoa; phylum Chordata; class Amphibia; order Caudata; family Salamandridae; genus Lissotriton; species Lissotriton vulgaris. The sequence goes on from NC_141696.1 coordinate 689,253,928, forward strand.
GGCGGCTAAGCCCAGAGGTAGAACACCCATGATTACCACGAGATAAGAGGGTGGACGCGAGTAGCCCACTATGCCCTTATCATGTCACAATAACTCCTTCCAGTATGTGGCGATTACTCTGCAAAACCACCAAATATGGCAAAGATCTTCCACAGCCTTTTGGCATCGCCAGCACAGTGGGGAGGCACCTGGATAGGTAGTGGAGAGACGGATCGGTGTAAAATACCATTGGAACATTATTGTATAAGCTGTTTCTTAGAGAGACTACGGTAGGTTTTAGGGATGTCCCACCACAAGGTCTCCCATTGTTTGAGGGTCATGTCTACCTGGGTGGTGTCGTGCCATGTAGATTGGTAAGGGTAGGTGTGCGCAGCGTGGAGTGTTGAAGCGCAAGTTAGGTGTTGGAGATTGGGCCTCTTGAGCCAGCATAGACCTGTACTACCTTGTTAAAGGGGATGAAAGATCTGATGGCTGTAGGGTAGACAGAGGGGTGTAATGCCCAGTGCCTCAGTTGGGTGTGGATTGCTGCCCACGACAAGATGCACTTGTGAGGGAACAAAATTCCATGATAGCCCCATAGAGAGAGAGTCAGCTTGGGTGAACTGTATCCTGTATCGGACAGAGTTACATTGAAATGCAAGCTAGTCAGTGCAATAGCTGTAGAAGTCCCTAGAGAAAAACACACAATCAAGGGAAATTTGAGAAGCAGAACCACATGATGACTGCAAATATCACCCTTAGCACACTCCATATTGGATATCATTCCACCTGGTATGTAGGTGGATTACAACTTAGAGCCCGATTATGACTTTTGGCAGGGTGGGGGTGGTTGGCACACCACCGCCATCTCACTGCACTGACAAGCGTCGCCGCCACTCACCTACAAAATTGCAACCTAAAAGTGGTCTGGCGGGCGGTCGGCATGATAGGTCCCGCTGAGGTGCCTCTTTCAAAGGTGGCAATGCAATGGGAACGTCACACAAGGTTCCTTCACGGCATGGATTGTACTGTCCATGCTGTGCAGGAACTGGTGTGCATGCACAGGGTATGAGCACCTGGGGGCCCTATTTGTTTCCTCTCCACCATGGTTTTCATGGTGGTAGAATCCCATGAAAACTCATAATAAGCTTGGTGAGACCACTGTGGTCCTGCAAACCATATTGCAGCCTCTGGACCACTGCACCACCTCAACAGAACGTGGTTCCCTGACGGCAGCGGCGGTCCCTTGGCAGCGCAACCATCCAAGTCATAATGGGGATGTCGGACTGCTGGTGTGGCTGTGACTGAACTGCTGCCGCCATGCCACCACGAATCTTATTGATCCCTTTGTAATTTCCCAACCACAGCTAATCAGTTTGGCCTAAAACCAAGGACCCATGTGTCTGCAGTGTCCAGTGAGATTTATTTTCTGAAGCAGACTGATGTTTCTTCCTACTTAATTCACTCTCATGGGGCTAGAGAGCATTACAATGAAACAAAAGAGGGACTCTGAAACCTAAACAGGATAACTGGAACAACCCACCAGGGGGAAATAAATATCGAACAACATGGAAAGGGAGTTCCCAGAAAAAAGGCGCTTTTTTCTATATGATTGATGAAATGTTGTTTCTGTCTGAGTCTGTTTGTGTGTAGTGGGTTGAGAATGAGTTTGTGGTTGATAGAATGAGTGATTGATCTGTGCGCCATTATTTAGTGCTTGTTGTGTTCCTGGGCTGATGCTGTGCTTTTCATGTGTATTTTTGCACACAATATGATATATTTGATATACAAATGAGATAGGTAAATGTATTATGTATTGACTCTTACTATTTATATTTGATACATATTTTTCTATAAGAGTAAAAATAAAAATAAAAATTGAAAAATATTCAGCTGTTCTGTGGGCTTATTTTGCTGAGTATCGGAACTTTTGTCCTTTTTACTCTGGGAACTCCCTTTCCATGTTGTTGCCCTCTGCATTCTATCCCAACGGTTCTTGACCTTTCGATATCTGTGGACCCCACTGAATTATAATTTGATGAAATGGACCACTAAGGCATTTCAATGCGCTTTACTGTAACAACAATGCACACAAATACAAGAGTATACTGTATATAAACTCAGCACATATCCTTTCCTCTGTAAGTGCATGTCTATAAATAAGGGCGACTACACTCTGGGATAAGACCCAGGTTTTATTTACAAATCACTAGGTAATCTTGTGAAATCAGAGCTCCCAGCAAAAGAAAATGGAAACAAGAAATAACTGGATTGCAGCACACCCTGGAATGATCAATAGGAGGGAACTGTGTCCCTGTAGTGAGACCTACAGGCTCTCTCATTAAAAGTTCAGCTGCTGTGTGCTTAACTCACCACTTGGCCTACATCAAATTGACGTGGAGTGCTGTGCAGAATGAGTTGTGTATCTGTGCTGAGTGTATGTCGGCCTGGGAATGGTACTATACAGGGATACCCCAGTACTGTACATGCATGTTGAGTGCATGTTCTGGGTGTGTGTGTGCCTGGGAGTGGTACAGTACATAAATGATGTAGTGCTGTGCAGTGTGTGCATGTTAAATGCATGTGCTGGGTGTATATGTGCCTGTGAGTATACAGTACATGAAGGATGTAGCGCTGTACATGCATGTCAAATGCATGTACTGGGTGTAGGTGAGTGGTACAGGGCTGTATGTTAGAAATACGAATGGTTTTACCTTGCATGCCTCCACCATGCAGCCCAGCCACAAATGTGTTTTAATCATGCATGCCTTTACCATGATATTTCATGGTATACGCATGAATGGTAAAGGGGTATGTGTGACTAAGGTCACCACTATCCCCCTTCCCCTGCCCCCGCACTGTCCCTTAAACTATCCCAATTCCTTCCACTGTCCTAAAACCTACAGCGACCCTCCAACTCTAAAAACTATCCCAATTATCCATTCCGCTCCTACTGCCCTAAGTCCTAAAACGCTGCACTTCCCAACCCCCTGCACTTTCCCTTAAACTACCCCAAACCCTTCCACTGCCCTAAAACCTAACTTGACCCCAGCCCTAAAAACTACCCCAACTACCCCCCCCCCCCACTGCCTTAAGGCCTAAAACCCTACCCTGCCCCATGCTGTCTCTTAAACTACCCCAACTCCTTCCACCGCCCTAAGAATCTCGACCTGATGAGACTAGAGTCCCGTTGGGTACTTGGAAGGAGACTCTTTCCTTGAGGTATTTGGGTCCGATGTTGTGGAGGGCTTTGTAGGAGTAGTGAGTAGCTTGAAGGTTACCCTCTTCTCAATGGGGAGCCAGTGGAGGTCTCGTACGTGCGGGGTCATGTATTCGTGTCGTGGGGTTCCAAGGAAGAGTCTGGCTGCGGTGACCTGGATGTTTTGGAGCTAGTGAAGCAGGGTTTTGTTAATTCCCGCATAGAGGGTGTTGCCGTAGTCCAGTCTGCTAGTTACGAGTGCATGAGTGACGGGCTTTCTGCATTTGTGGGGAATCCACTTAAAGGTCTTGCGGAGGGTGCAGAGGGAAATGAAGCAGGTCGAGGTGACGATGTTGATCTGGCAGGTCACCTTCCTGCACATAAACAATCATTCCCTGCAACGCAGGCAGCCTTGCGCTATGGTGCAAGGGTGTCCGTGTTGCCGCAAGACAGCTAAAAACACAGGGGTACTCTGTATTGTTGTAAATACAGTGTTCCCTGCGTTTTGGAAATGTCAGAGAGCGGCGCTGCCAAATCTGGCATAGTTCCACTCCGAAATTTCCTTGTACATATGTCCCAAATATTCCAGTTCTTGCACTTGAAATTTGCATTTGTCAGACTGCAGTGTAATCTCAACATTCTTGAAAACTGGCAAAACTTTGTCTAAAACATAATTAAGTTCATCAACACTTTACACAAAAATTAAGACAGCGTCTTGAAAGGCCTGAACTGCAGCAATTCCATTCAAAATGGTTTCCATACATTTCGGTAAGTCGCTTGCCTCAGATGCCAAACCAAAAGGCAAAGCTTAGAAATTTCAAGGTACCAAACAGTGTTATAAAAGTGGTTATGTTTTGCAAATCTGGCGCCAAGAAAATGTAATGATACGCAGAACGCAAGTCCATGAGTGAAAAAAATCTGGCTTGACATAGGTTGGCCAACTATTCCTGTGCCTTGGGCAAAGGTTGACAATCAATCACAATATTTCTATAGAGTGTGTGAAGATTGAAATACAACCTAATTTGGGTAGACCTTTTCCGAACATGACTATGGGACTTGGCCATTTAGCAGAATCAGTGTCCTGTGTAATCCTTTCAGATGTAAACCTCTGCAAATAAGCCTTGACGTCACTTCTCACACTAAGAGAAACTTGAGTAAGTTTATGTACAACAGGCACAACATTGGGTGTAAGCTTGATTTTGTGCTCAAATTTCTTGATGGAACTAATAGTGTAATTAAAAACTTCTGAAAACTTCTGAAGAGGAAAATAAGTTGAATTAACGGCTGTAAATCAAATCAATGAAAGGGGAACATTAGCCATAATCACAGGTGTCTCAGAACCAGGGATCATCATAGGACTCATCCTAGCTAAATCCTGCCAGTGCAGAACATTTCTTCCCTTCAAGGCAACATACACTTTGGTTAAAATAGATCTCCCTAGACAGCAAATGGACTCAATAAAGTCCCCCAATAAGTCAATATGTTTCTCACCAAAAGCTTTACGATTAATGTCAGGCTTATGCAGAGTAAATTATTTCACCTATTGCACGTGGAAAGTAACACCAGATACATTGAGCACCTGAATTTGCCATCATCTTCAGGGTAATCTCACCCACCTGTACTTTACAACATGGACCTTTAACTCTACCTGAAAAAAGTTGTTTTTCTGCACCAGGGTCTGTGTGAATAGTGAGAACAACATTGGACAAATCGGTAAGCCACTTATCAACATTCACACTATTGACCCTAATAGAGCCTTGCCCATCCCTGTGGCCACCTTTCCTGCACTTATTGCAGCTTTTGCCTAAGGCAGGGCAATTGGGGTTGTTTTCAATATGTAACTTAGATCCACATCTATGGAAAGCCCCTTGACTTTTCCTGGGAACACTATTTGCTGGTTTGTCCAGAGCAAAAATGGAATTGAATGAGGAAGTATGAGGATAATTGCTACTCTCACCCTTAGAATTGTTTTAATATTCTAATGTTGTAAGTCTACTGTTCAATTGCTTTAGCCAGATCAATAACATCCGCTAAAGAGGGGCCTCTGCAACTTAGCAGACTCTCTTGAATTTTATTTAAATAACTCTGGAAAGATTGACCCCCTATGTAAATATGAAGGAAGACTCCAACATTGCAGGTTGCAGCCAAAATTCTTAAACCTGATAGGAAATCTTCAACATTTCCATCAGGCATTTGTTTGCTTTTGAAAAACTTAAACCTTTCCAAAAGCACAATGGGGTGTTCCAAGAATGTATTCTCCAGTATAGTGACTGTTTCAACATATTTATTCCAACCATCACCACCAAACGCAAATTGTTAAACGCTTTCTGCCCCTCTTGTTCTAAATGACTGAATAATATTGCTGCCTTTCTTCGGGGTTCAGGTGTAGTGGTATAAATAGCCACCAATAAGTTTTCATGAATACAGAACCATTTTTTTCATGGCACTGGAGGCTCACCTGTATTCTGAAGGAAAGCATGAATCTGTACCAATTGACTCGTAGTCATGACAAAATGGTGATGGACAAGGCAAACAAAACCACCTAACAGTACCTTAAGCATAAAATGGTTGTGGACAAATAAAATCCCTGGAAAAAGGGGATTCCAACATAAGCTACAGTGAGGACGAGAGCAGACGCTGAAGAGAATGCTGAAAATAATTCCGCACCATTCGTTGATTTGAGAAAATACACAACTGGCAGCAAATATTATCTCAAAGCAAGATGGCCACCTGATATGCATGAGGACATGGTGACGTGCGCCTCAACCAGCAGGAGTTCAGGAGCTACATGAGTCGGCGAGGAACTCCACCATAACAACACCTATAGGGCAGGAACTGAGTATCCAACATGGGACAAAAAAGACCGCAACTGGTCCAATCAGTGAAGAGCCAGCAGGTCTCTGCGTCCATCAAACCAGAAGAAGTAGAGATGCTGTGGTGGATTCACAAGTACCAAGCGCATCGCAAAAATGTGAAGAATGAACGTTACTCCAATGGTTTACAAAAAGCAGTCTATTCAACATGACAAGGGAGCCCATAACCATTAACTGCCGCTCAGAGAGTATCAAACCAAACAATGCCTTTGACTAAATGGAACTCTCAGAGAAGCCACACGCTAGAACATGGAACTCATAGAAAAGAAAACAAGGTAAGTGAAAGCAAGAGCAAAGAAACACATTATGTACAGTATAATATACAATGCAGTATACCACAATTGCTTGGAGCTTTCTCACTTTTGAAGATAACCCCACCCGCACCCACTCATCAGCAACCTGCCATTGTGAGTTTTGCTTCACGTTCAGTTTACAGCTTTCTGACAACCACCACTTTTTCTTCATAAAAGTGTCTAAGTCAGAAGTTAACTTTTCACCAGTATGAACCAGATCCCGGTCAGACAAAGGGACTGAGTGATGTCTGAGCAGTTATAATATTTGCTCTCTATGTGGGTAAATACATTTTAAAAAAAATTGAAAACTCATAATAATTTAAAACAAATGTAAATCAGAAACTGATTGCTAGTTCAGGTCGGAGGATGTTTTAATGCAAACAGAGACTATGTGCATTCATACATGCTCCATCCAGAACCAGCTATCAGCTTTCAATTATTTAAAATTATTTAAGATTATTTTTATAAACTTATCTTTATTGAAGCATATTTTAGTTCTTTATTTTAAGATCCCATGGTTTTCGACAGTGTAGGAATGCAGTTTATTTGCATTTTGCATGCTATAGGATCTTTAGATGTGGAAGTCTGTGGGTGGCCTATTTAAAAAATGCACTACGCTGGTACGATTTTGTGAATTTAAAAAAACTGTTATGTATAATTTCTTGTTTCATTATGATGTTTTATTTTGTGTTTTACAGTGTGTGTTATATGATGTTTGCTCTTTAAAGATTAATACACTGGGAAAGCAAGAGTAGTTTTCAAGTATTATTATTACTTGTGTTAGAAATGGGGGTTTCTAATTGGCAGAGGTTGATAGCCTTGCTTCTAGTCAGGGTAAAGGGGATACACACTTTAGATAACCCCTGCTCACCCCCTTGGTAGCTTGCAATGAGCAGACAGGCTTATGATAAAAGCAGTGTGTAAAGTATTTGTACCAACACTCACAGTAACACAGTGAAAACACCACAAATGGACATCACACCAGTTTCGGAAAATAAAATATCTTTATCTAAACTAAACAAGACCAAAATGACAAAAGTCCAACATACTAAGTTAAAACTATGACTTTAAAAAGGTTTTCAAGATCTGGTACCATAGAAACTATGGATGCATGACTTTTCTCCAAAGTACCTGTAGATGCGTCAAAGTTCTCAAGCCAAACAGCCGCAAGATTGGAAAACAAAGAGATGCAACACTCCTGAGACCTTGGGGAGGCGATGTAAGGGGAGTGATGTGTCATTTCTTCATGACGAATAAGGTCCGCGGGTGATGCGTCGGAAGAACTTGCTGCACAGGTACGATGAGTGGAAATCCAGGATGCGTTGGCGATTGATGCAGCAGCGCCGAGCGGCGCTGCGTCGGTCCTCTTCAGCCGTGATCCCTCAATGCGTTGATTCTTGCAGCGGGGCCAGACACTGGGCGGTTTCCACAGCGGCGCCGAAGTGTGGAAATTCCTCTTGCGCTGTGGAGATGCGTCAGGAAAACAGCCTCAAGAAGAGCTATGCATCAATTTCTGTAGTTGCTCCCAAACAGCAGCAACAACCTCCGGAGGCCCAAAACTGGCACAGGCACCACTTGGCAGGTCAGAACTCACAGCAGCAGGGTTTAAGGGAGCTGGGGGTGAAGTCTTTGTGTCCCTGAAACTTCAGAACAGGACACCAGTACACTTCAGGCCCTTGGAAATCTCCTTCAAGCAGGAGACACCGCTCACTCACTTGGCAGAAACAGCAACTGCAGGCCAACCCCAGAAACACAGAAAGGGCAGTACTTCTCCTCAGTCTCTCCAGCTCTTCTCCTTGGCAAAGGATTCTCTTGAATTCCAGGAATGATATAAAAGTTAGGGGGTTTGGGTCTGATACTTATACCCCAAAATGTCTTTGTTCCAGGGCCTCTGAGCCCAGTGCAAACCAGTTCTGCCTTCACTGGTGAAGCATGACCACAGGGGGTGGAGACAGCATTGTGCAAGGGAGACAGGCTCCCTTCAGGGGCAAGGTAAATCCCCTCCCACCACTCTATATGCAGCCAGGGTCTATTCAGCTCAGGGCTGAGTCACCCAGGAACGGCCAGGCACACCTCAACACCCCCCATCCCCTCAAGGCTGTCTACAGGGAATGCACATCCTCTGTCTCTGTCACACTGAAACCAGAAAGTCAATCCACAAACAGGCAGAGGCACACAGCATGGTTGGACAAGAAAATAGCCACTTTCTAAAAGTGCTATTTTCAAACACACAATTTAAAAACCATCTTTACTAAAAGATGTGTTATTAAATACTGAGTTCAGGGATCCCTAACTCAATTTTTCTATCTTATTCCTATGGGAAGATATGCTTGTAAAATGTTACAAAGCAATTCCCATTCGGTCCTATCGGGCAAGATAGCCTTTCAGTAGTGAAAAATTATATTGGTAGTATTTCACTATCAGGACATGTTACACACACCAATACATGTCCTACCTTTCACAGACACTGCACCCTGTCCAGGGGGGTATCTTGGGCCTACCATAGGGGTGCCCTATATGTAGGAAAAGGGACGGTTAGGGCCTCCCAAGTGACTGCACGCAGCCACAGGCCTAAGGCATCATTTCAGGCCTACTCATGTGGGTGGCACAATCAGTGCTGCAGGCCCACTAACAGCATTTGATTTACCAGCCCTGGCACACTCAGTGCACTTTACTAGGGACCTAGTGGTAAAACAAATATGCCAATTAGGGAGAACCAATCACAATTGAAAGTTATACAGGTAGCACTTGCACTTTGCAATGATCAGCAGTGGAAGAGTGTCCAAAGCATCTAAGCCAGCAAAAACGAAATCCAGCACAGCATCAAAAACACAGGGGGTAGAGGTAAACAGTCAGGGAAAACCATGCCAAGGATGTCAGGTCTAACAGCTTGATTAAGCTACTTTCCTCAAAGGTTAATTTTCCGGTTAAAGTGCTTTTGATTGACAGAAACTAACGTTTAGAGGTCGTATGGGTCTGGTGATCTCTAGGGGTCAACGAACCAGAGATTAAGAACCACTTGTGTAGCCATTTTGATTGGCTTTAAAGCTGGACAATCCACCTGCCTAAAGCCCAGTTCCCTTCATTGACAATTGTTGCAGCCCCAAACGGCCAATAGCATTTAATAGGTAACTGATGAATGGAAAGATGCTCAAATTGTTGCAAAAGTGGCTGCAGAATCATTCACTTTTCACTCCACCTGGATTGCGAAAAAACGGCCGATTTCACGGATGTTGGTAAATCCATCCCCTGCTCTAGTCACTACGAGAGTTTGACAGAAACATTATGCTGCTCTTCTCCGTACCACCGGAACAAGAAAGCAGCATAAAGAAGAGCTTACGCAAGTCAAACATAATGTTTTTCACCGCAGGATTTAAAGGCTTACTGGTGCTGTAATTACAGAACTACAGGTTGAAAAAAAAAATCGCATCTCATGAAAGTTCAAGGCTAAGCAATTGCGAGAAACATTTAAAACAGAAAAAATTCTTCATAAGATGCCACAGATTTATGATTAAATATTTCATTAGGGCTTTTGTGAGCTTTAAATTTGCTAGCAAATTAAGGGAAATATCTTCGCAGCTCTTTTTTGTGTGTAAATGCTGTAACATAACATCATTCTTGCATGCCCACAGTGAGCAACTCCGATTTAAAGGTTTCCAAGTTCCCATGGAAACAAGCACACTTCCATATCACAAAGAACAAAGGACATGGGAGTATTTCCACAAATGTGTTCGAAATTTGCATTTTAAGCAACACATCTAGACATTTATGAAAAAAGGAGTTAGATACATCATTACAGCCTATTGATTTTGCTCTCAAATTGTTTTGCAGTTAAGAAATACTTTTAATAAACTGAGTCTTGAGAAAATAGCAGCAGTCAAGTTATTTCTAACAATTACAATCACAGCAATAGATATTAAAAACAATCTTACATTCACTACCCCCTTTCTAAACAATATAAGAATGATTTCTGTAATAAAGGTGTGGATTATTCGTCTAACAGTGTGCTCGCATAATATTCTGAAAATACGTCGTCTAAATGTGCAAAAGGCACTAAGTTTCATATAACTCTTGTTTGTTGTACTTCCATTGGAAGAATACAGAGAAAACATTCAGGAAAGAAACAGTCAAAGTATATGGGTCATGTACAAAAATGTTCATTGTTTTAGTGATGCCATTATGATTCTAGGTACTGAAGTTTTGAGGATAGCCAACATGTTCTCTAAGGTGCATGTGCCACTGTGGTGACCATTTTATTCTAAAGAACAGAATTGATAATCTGTTGGGGATAGGTAGACTTAAAGAATGATTGTGGAATACAAAATGTTTAAGGAGATGAAACTTTCAGGCTCTGTTTAGACTGGTCTTAGACCTGGCATCCTTGATGTGCTTTCCCCTGACTTTTTTCTTCTGGCCTCCTGTTTTGCTGACTTCCTTTTTGCTGGCTTTAGGACTTTAAGCACTTTACCACTGCTAACCAGTTCTGAAGAGCATGTGCTCTGTACTTAAAATATGGTAATATTGGCTTATCCACAATTGGCATACTCAAAGTACTTAGAAGTACCTAGTGAAGTGCACTACATGTGCATAGAGTCTGTAAATTACATGCTACTAGAGGGCATGCAGCATTGTTTGTGACACCCACCTAGCCAGCTCTTTAATCATGCCTCAGGCTTGCAGTTGCAGAACCTGTTTGTGTAGTTTTAAACTTGCATGTCGACCAGGCACACACCTTCCTTTCTAAAGAAAATGACACCCCTAAGGTAGGCCCTGAACAGCCCAAAAGAGAGGGTGCAGTGTATGTGAAAATGTGGACATGTACATTTATGTTTTACATATCCAGACAGTGAAAACCTCTTAGATCCTTTTTTTACTACTACGAGGCCTATCTCTCCCATAGGTTAACATTGGGATTAGCTTATTGCACTTTATGAGTGTAATTTCCAATTGGGAGAATGGGGACTTTTCAGGTTTGATGTCTCTGGACTCACAATTTAAAATCCCAGCTTATGGTAAAGTTGGAATTTAAGTTGCTAGACTGAAAATGCTTCTTTTAAAAAAATGGCATTTTCTTTCTTGCTCACTTTGCCACTGGATGAAAGCTAGCCTGGCTAATGAGGGATGTTACCACAAAACCAGACCCAGGATCCTTGTTTCTGGTCCAGGGAGGACCTGGTCTGGCAGTCAGTTCAGGCTGGACTGTTGCCATGAGACACAGGATCAAGACTGATTTGCATATGGCTTGGTCCATACTGGGGTTGCGAAGTGAGCTAAAGAGCGATGATGGATTCAACCCAGATCTGTGACTGGGGGTGAGTGTCTGAAAAGTTTCAGTGCTCCGTCCATCATCTCCTTGTGTCTGCTTTGTCTGCCAGTGTACTGCCATTCTCTGGCGGTGGTGCAGCTGTCAGGGCCATTGTAAGATGACAGTGGTGCAGCTGAGATACCTCCAAGTTTCAGGACTGCTAGCATTTTCATGGAGGTCTTTTCTCCAAGAAAAAGCTGGTAGTGCTGAAAGAAAGGGGGCACTACAGGGTATGTTTCCCTCCTCAGCTTGGTGATGCATGCCAGGGTGGCAAAACATGTACTTCCTTGTATGCATGCTCCCCAGTTCCTGCATGGCATTGAACTTTGCAGTCCATGCTATGCAGGAACCAGTTAGCGTTCCCATTGTGGTGCCTTTTTCAAAGGCACTGCCGCCTCTGAAAGACGCACTACCACGAGAACCGCCACGCGGACTGGCTTCCGTACCACAAAATTACTTATAATCTAGAGGACAGGCCGCGAACGACTCTTGGCAATGGAGGAGGGGGGGGGGGGCATGGCAGTAGCAGGTCATCAATCCCCTCACCACCAATAGTTGTAATCGTGCCCTCAGTATATTCTTAAAGGGCGAGGCGGGGCAATGATGAATGGCTGATTCAATTGTATATGGCATTTATTTCAAGTATAATTGCTATCTTGATGAGCGAAGTTCTTTTTTGTAACTGTAGTATCTTAGTTGTATACCATTTTTGAAGTCATTAGACAGACTATGTTAGACCTGGATGATTCTTTTAAAAATAAAATATTAATGTCTGACTCATAGCCAGCAATGTAATTGCTTGGATGGTTCACCGCTAGAGTGGCAGAGGCCAAAGACTCCACTCCGCTGGCAGAACATCGGACCATACGCTAAGGTCGAAATGGCCTCCGAGGAGGGCCTAAATCCATTGTTTTATTGCACTCACAGCACCTCAGTTCAGGCATGGCCATATGCAAATCAGCCTTGACTCTGTGCCTCATGGAAACAGTCCAGCCTGAACTGCCAAGCCATGTCTTCCCTGGACCGGAATCAAGCATCCTAGGACCGGTTTCTGGCTATCAGCCGTCTTCAGTCAGGATAACTTGACCCCAGTGGTGTTGAGAGCATGGGACTCACGTCTGAGCATACCCATTCCACTCGAGGTGACAAATGCAAAAACAACAATTGATGGACAGAATGCAGAAAAATTTCATACATTCACCCCAGTACAGAGATCTGGGCCTAAATTAATCTCTTTTTTGCACTCCACACCACCACTCTTACCTGCAGGGCCGCGGCTGCAGGTTACACAATTTTACTAATGCACCCCTTCCGAGCTCAGCTCGTCATAAGGCACGGTGCTCGTGTGCTCATGATGAGTTGAGCTCGTCATGACCACACCCGTTAATATTGGAACCCAGCACTGGAAAAAAATAGGTCTAGCAGCGATGTGGTTAAATCAAGAAACTCTTAATTGTAAATACCTACACAGCTGTTGCCTAAGACATGGGAAAATGGGGTGCTCTGTTTTTACTGTGTTTGCCAACATATGTTGAACTTAGGGGCAGATGGAAATGAACATCTGTTTTGAAGGCTATTAGGCTGTCTATTGCTCTCCAAAGCCCACAACTACATAGTAGTAGAGATCAGGATTTTTCAGTTCTTTTTGTTTTGCTTTGTGCGATATTGTTCAATTTCAGCAAGATTGTCCTTAATGTTTATTTACATTCTGCCTGCATTTCTTGGTCATTAAATCCAGGGCATGTACATAGCTTGTAAGGATGAAACCCAGAAATTTGGAACAGCATCATTTCCTGAAGCCAAATATCCCTTCATCGCACAAGAAGCACAGCCTGAAGATACCTAATATCCACATTAACCAAAGAGCTCAGCTAGCAGAATGTTTTCTTTTTTTTATTTCCTGTTAACAAAACAAGCCCCGCTGGTGGCTCTTCTTCTAGATGCACCTGGCATTGTTTCCTTTATTTCTGCCTGAAGTCATTGTTGGTTTAATGCTAACCATGAACATGAAACACTAATTAAAGACTTTTAGCCTAAGGCCAACACATTCCATATGTTCAGATCCTCCTGCCAGTGAAAAATGGAAGGCATTGTTCACCCAGGAAATGAAGCAAAATAAAAACTATATAAAAATATAATGCGAAATATTTTCAATGGTACATTATCTAATTTGAAATATTAAAACTGGTACAATATTATCAGTTTTGTAATGTATATGATGTTGCAATATTTTGAGTCATCCGCTGAGTATTTAAGTTTCAAATTCAGCACCATTGCTACTCGAATTTTAAAAATGGCACCTACACAGGACCTGTGACGGCACTGAAAGGATCCAACCTGTGGCAACATATTGAATAAACACATAAAGTGCCAGTAACGGTATTAAGGGATAGGACTTCACACTGCTTATCTTTTAGTGAAGCACAGTCAGGGCTACAGTAATGAAAACAGCCAACTGACCACAAATCACAAGGCAACATTTTTTTTATACCAGTTTACTCTCATGTAATTTCCTTTTTACATGAAACCTTAGAGATTATACCATTATGCCACGTGGTATAATTTAAATGTCGTTTGGGTAAAACGCCCATTGAGGGAGCTTGGGAACAATGCTTACCAACAGACAGCAAGCAGCAATTTGAGGTTTGCCACTTTTATATAGCACAAACTCGACCTGAAGGTATTGGACCAATTTACAGGAGCACCAGTTAAATTATAAAAGGTCAGATACAGGCATTTTGAAGCTATTGTTTTTGTCATGCGTGATTTTGCGCTTTTCTATGTGCACAATGTATCCTCACACCCAAAATGGACAGGCGGATACATTTCAGGATCGAAAGTAGCATAAGAATGCCAGTCATGCATTTCATGTATTTTTGCATAATTTTATGGACATTTTGCAGAAGGTCCCTTGTGAAATTACGCAAATGTTGCCAAAGTCTACTTATCACCATCCTCTCAACCCAGCACCTACATTTTCGAAATGGCACTTTGTCCCCCAGAAACATCACCATATCATCCAGTTTCCCAACAATAACACCTAAGAGTATTTTACTGCACACATGTATGCATTAACAACATGAGGGCTGATTTAGAGTATGGTGGCAAGGGTACTCCATAACAACGGCGGCAGAGTACCTTCTTCAACAAACTGAAGGTCTGTCTGCCTGCCTCACTTACAGATGGTGGATCCTAAGTATGCCAGCAATATAGACTGCACAGTCTCTGTCACTAACACAACACTAACAAGAGCCACCTACCTATATCTTAGGATTGCAAAAAGGGCCCAGTGATAGGGTCCCAATATTATACACCCATAACTGGGACTGACAAGTGCATATTTTTAAAATATTTCAACTATAGAGTTAATTAACAAAAATTATATTTGTATTATCTATCACTGACACACTCCTCTCCGCCGCCCAACAGAATAAGGACCATTCAGAAGTGTAGCTATTCTACTGCCTGCCTGATTTAGAGGAGGCGGTCCAATGGCCAGTTTTCATTGTCAAAGGGAAATGAAAACCTCCAAATGTTGTCTCCCATTGTGTGGGGGCCATTCGTTTTTGTATTTTCAAAAAGAAAGTCCAGGTTTGAGATCTTGTTTTTGAAAATGGAAAAACATGTTAAAAGATTGACAGATGGTATTATCATGTTGATGGAGCTGTCTGTCAAGCTTTTAATATATTGATCATTGGACATCTTTACATTTGAAGCATATTTACTCCATCAGTGCGATGGAGTATTTAACTCAGTCGTCCTGACAGAGTATATAATTTACTCTATAAATCAGACCCACAATCCAAATAAATCTCCAAATGGGAAGTCAAAACATGGACGTCAGTGTCATGAAATAATGATTTAATTGGCCCATTGTTTTCCTTGAATGACCCAAGCTCCCATGCAACATATCATCAAATCATGCAAACATATTTGCAAAGACAGAGAGAGTATTATCCTTGGAATTGCACAACTTGTTCCACCTCTTAAACATAAAAAATAGATCCCAGGCCTGTGAAATATCAGCTTCTTGGCAATCCTAACTATGCTGGCTTCCATGTATGTTATTTATACAATACAAGGGAACCCAAAGGCGCAGTTAGCTAGGGACCTTGGGAAGTTATGTTTCAACAGAGACAAGGGTCCCTAGACGAGAAAACAATGAATTCAAATAGATAGTTCTATATCATGTGTCCAGCCGGACAGTTTAATTTCCAATAAATTGAGTACAGGTGAGAATTTGCAGTGTAATACAGGTGGGACACCAGCCGATGTCCGACTAACACACTCATGGGTAGACAACAGGGGGATTTTAGGCAAGCTGGGATAGTCTGAATATCATAAATCATAAGCAGACAGTACACATTATACACATATGCATACAGCAAATAGGACAATAGTTATGCATTTAGTGTATTTGAGTCGACGACGTTTTGAACCCTTTCAACATACAAGGTTCATCCTCAGGACAACAATAGATTGCCTAATGGACATTACATCACTGTAGCCCACACTGTGGGATTGATTGCCAACATAAACAGTTCAAGGGAAAAAATGGAAGGAAAGGGGAAAAAGAGGGGACAAAAAAACGAATTAAAAACAATCGAGGCAAGTCAACCTTCAATGCATGTTTAAAGGCAAAATGGGCGCTTAGCTATGGTGCAGTGATTACACACTCAGTATGCGGGTAGTGGCTCACAACGTACGACTAAGTGAGGAAGACGGTTAGGTCCTCATAGGGACAAGGCGAAGTACAACAATGAGGAAAAGGGTGAGGAGGTATCGAAGGTGGAGTCATTGCGGTTCATAGGCAGAGACTGTCACAGATATAGAATTGATAACCAAAGGTAGTGGTGGTTCACATGCAGATGAGCCGAGTAGACATATAGCAGTGGGCTGCGGTGATAATTGGAGTCGTGACTTAGTGCAGCAGCGAATTATTAGGTGGAGCGAGGGGTGCTTTTTGTAAAAGGTGTTGCGCTGACTATGAATAGGCCAAGTGGGCAACTAACGGGCGGGCGATGGTGTCACACTTGTTATAGTAATGCACCAAGGGGAAGTGTGAGTGCAACAGGGTAGAAGTGAAAATGGGCTTGTGCGAAGGTGACAACCACGTACGGTATGGACTCAGTGGTAGGCTTACCGAGAGGAGCCAAATTTGGCTCAGAAGTTCAGTCATGCACAATGGCAATTCTGTTGGGAGAAGGAAGAAAGGAGTTAAGGGGTGAGGGGTCTGGAAAGGATATCCACCATCCCGCAAGGAAACAAGCACTTACCACAGGAACGAGGCTACAATGTCGTGCGGTTCTGAAGGGAATAAATAATGAAAATTACTGCTGGATCCAGGTGGCAGTCTCGCGGTGTGGGCGGATTCGGGTGGTGTTCGCTTACCGGGTTACAGTCAGGCACAGGTCCTCGATGGGGGTCCTTGTGTCGTTGGGGAGCCTCACGATCATGCGAAAACCGGGATGTAGCCAGATATAGAATCAGCCCGGGGCAAATGGTCTATGATAGCCAACGGGGTTACGACGGAATGTGGCGGCCATCTTAGCACGGTGAATTCCAGTGAAGGGAAGTGAGAGAATCGGCCACTATTTAGTGGTTAAGGGTGAGAGAGTCGGCCATTGTTAAGTGGCGTGAAGGTGACGTGTAGCATGCACAGCAGTCGTATTTAACACACAAAATTGCACATAAGGTCCTTGGACAAGAGGAGAGAACATCATAAAATTACAGAGTTATTGACTGTATGACAGACTCGGGAACAAAGAGGGATTTAGATCAGTGAGGTCCAGTCCTCCATCCGATTAAGGCCACTGTGGAGGCTCTGAGTCTTTAAAATCCAGTGTAGTTCTTCCTTGTTGAGGAGATGCTGTAGGTCAGCACCACGAGGTGACAACTTGATCAGTGAGATGATTTTGCATTTGAAGTCCAACTCAGTGTGAGATAGTTCAGTGAAATGGTCCACCAGTGGAGCATTTGGAGTTTTACATCGTATTCTACTCCTATGTTGGCACATTCTCAATCTCACTTTTTGGGTTGTTTGCCCTATATAGATCTTTGAACAGGGACAAATTATGGCATATATAGCATCTGCACTGTTACAATTGGAAAAATGTTTACGTACAAATTTTACATCATTGAAAACAAATTCTTTGCCCTCAATAGTGGTGTCACACAATGAACAATTACCACACTTCACATGCCCAGTCAGGCGGGGGAAGACCCATAAATTGTCTGGGGTGTCCATTGGGTCTGGAGCGGGCAAGGCTGCGCGTACAAGGTGGTCTTTTATATTTTTGGATTTCTTAAAAGCAAACAAGGGTTTTTTAAGATGGAGACGCCCTGCGTTAACTACTGGCCAGTGTTTCTTGATACTTTTAGTGATAGAGTTAGATGCTGGGGGGAAGGTGGTGACACATACCAGCCGGTTCTGTGTCTTCTTGGTTTTTCGTTCCAGCAACACCTCCCTTGGACAGTACCAAGCCCTCTTCAGTGAGGAGCGGACCAGTTTTCGTGGGTAACCTCTTGCCCTCAGTTTGGTGCTCAGTGTTTGTGCCTCCTTAAAGTAGTCCTCTTTCAGGTAGCAATTTCTATGTAGTCTGAGAAATTGCGAGTATGGAAGGGAATCTCGAAGGGCCCGTGGGTGGTGACTATGGTAGCTTAGGAGGGTGTTTCGTTCCGTGGGTATCCTATACAAACTTGTGATGAGTTTGCCCTCATTGTCCTGTATATTGAGGTCTAAAAAAGGGATAGAAGAGTGACTAGAGGACAGTGTGTAGGTAAGGCCACTACAATTACTGTTGAGCCTATGGAGAAATTGAGGGAGCAACTCATCCGAGTCTTTCCAAATTAAAAAAATGTCGTCTATGTATCGCTTCCATAGTGCAATGCCACTATGGAAGGGATTGGTCGGTGCCAGAATGCGGCCGCATTCCAGACTGTCCATGTACAGAATGGCCAGGTTAGGGGCAAAAAATGCCCCCATAGACGTGCCCTTAATCTGGCCATAATATTGACCATCGAACAGGAAATAGTTTTTGGTCAGGCATATCTCAAGCAGTTGTAAGATATATACAGTGGGTTTTTTGTGGGTCCTCTGGCGTCTGTTGAGAACGTCCTGAATGACTAGCATAGAGTCATCTTGGGGAATATTGGTGTACAGTGACTCCACATCCAGAGTACAAAGTACACTGGATGTGGGGTCAAAGGGATACTCCTCTATTATATTGATCATGTGCATATTGTCATGTATGTAACATTCAGTTGTGGGTACATAATCTTTAATGAAGTAATTTACAAATAGGCCCAGAGGTTCCAGAACAGAGCCACACCCAGAAACTATGGGCCGTCCAGGGGGGTGTTCTGCATTTTTGTGAACCTTCGGGAGCGTGTATATCACCGGTATCCTTGGTGATTTTGCATTGAGGAACAAATGCTCCTTTTTACTAAGAAAGCCATATTTCAAACCTTCATTGGTCACCTCACATATTAGTTTTTGTATATCTTTGGTGGGATTTTTAGGGAGTTTGACATAATGTTCGGGGTTGTTAAGTTGGCGCTGAATTTCAGTCTTATAAGTGTCTATGTCTTGCATGACAATGCCACCGCCTTTATCGGCAGGTTTGATAATCAGGTTGGAGTTGGATTTTAGACTGGTTATGGCCTTCTTCTCCTCAAGTGAGATTTTATATGGGATGAAGGAATGGCGTTTTTCCAAGTTGATTATGTCATTAAGAACAAGTTTCTCAAAGGTCAGAAGTTCTGAAGGGACCATACCGCCTGACGGTGAGAAAGTTGATGGCGGTCTGAAAGGTGTGCTCTAAACTAAGGTGTCCGAAAAACCAACTAACGTTTGTCGTTTATTGTAACGGCCCCAAGGTCTCTGATTATGATTCTGTGGCCACTGTATGATCTATTTGTGTAGTAGTCCTTCACTAGATAAGGATAAGCACTTTCCTGTGAGAAGTTTTTTATATCTTTCTTCACTTTGGTAGCTTTATTATTTTGCTCGATTCTGTAAAAATCTCCTATGCTTTTTTCAATTTCGGCAAGGAGTTTATTACACTCAGGCACAGTGCGTTTGTCCCTAATCTGTTTCTCTATATCTTCAATCTCAGCTTCTAGTTTTTTCAATTCCTCTTAGGCTATATCGATGCCTAGCGCCATCCAATGCCTGGAGCAGGTTGTACTAATATACCTAAACCCTGTTGTATATTTAGGGTTGTCGGTGAACCCACCAGGTATGTTACGAACCTGCAGCCCCAATGAGATAGTTTTGGCTTTAAGATTTAAGAAAAAGCTTCCATGTATGTGTCATATGGTATTGTTTGGTGTTACCCTTTCAAGACGAAGGAGATGTGGTGGGCCGCAGCCTGGAGCTTGCACAACCACCTACTATTCCCGGAGGGCCTCAGGGCCATTATTCCTACTCTAGGGTTTCTTGCTAAAACATTATCGGGCAGTTCAGACATAACTCGAGCCACAGTGGGACAAACTGATGGGAGATGTAAGATACGTATGATACCAGCTCATGCCTCAGTGAGATAATGAGAGTTTTCAACAGCTACTATATGAACCATCGAATACATTTTGGCTCTACAACCTACATCCTGCTTTTACAATTCAAAATCTACTTTTAACAACTCTGCACACAAAGGGAATAAGGTTATGAAAGCAAAGGCCAGTGAAAAGGCAGACTACAATGTGTGTCCTTTGGAATATCATTTGTCAAACCACATCCACTCAAACCAACACACAAAAACAATATCAAATCCAACATTTGTTTGCAAGGCCCATGTCCCTGGAATCTAATGTCAAGGAAACATTTTAAATGTATTTATGTGCTTTCTTCCTGGCATGATACTCAAGCTGCCACTGGACCTCAAAATGTTAAATCATTGGCAGTAGGAGCTGTGAACCCTGTGAACACCAGTACCTATTTGTTTCAGTTTAACTTTTTAGTTACACTCTTAGCTGAAGACAACTAATGGAGCGCATTTTCTCATTTTAGAAATCAAATAACACATGCATAATGAATGCAAATTTGAACAAAGCAATTCTACTTAGACATTGAAAGCACACCCATGAATTGATGTAATGTGCTGACTTAAGTTAGCTTGACTACTGATGCCATTTTAAATGTCGACTTTACACGTTAGGATTACAAGGCCTGTTTTCACATTAAACTGTTGTTTAACATGAGCAGTTTTTCTCTTTCCACTGGAGATGCTGTATCTTTCCAGACGTCTTCTGTTGGTTAGTGAATAGGCATTTGACATGTATGAGACAACCAATAGTGAGATTCTAACCCGGAGGAGAGGCGATGGCAGGAAACGTGATCTGCAGGACAAACTGTCTGAACCACAAGATATGTCCAATCTATCATTTCAAGGACTTGATTCCTCTTGTCCTCAGTGCAAAAGCGTGGGAAACTAGGGAAATTACCTACCCCCAGAGATTCTGAGGCTTTGTTTTGGGTATGGGGTATGGGAAATACAATATTTGTTACAAATACTCTTTGGCAGAATTATATTAGTGTGTGTTTTCCTTAGTTTAGAGGGAAGCCGGACTGGATAGGAGAGACCCTTCTGGCCCTTCTTTTTCTCATCTATGGACTAGGAATGCCTGCTGGTTTATAGCTGAGAATACAGTCCAGCTTCGCAAATTGCTATCCCTTAAGTTCTATTGCTTCATCAAACCCTTTATTTGGGTTTCTGAAACTGACACATTACCTTGCATATTGAAGAAACTGACCTCCTATGAGGAAACTTCTATTGATTTTGATTAAGGATTTACTTAATGGACCACACTTCCTGTATTTTCTCTTTATTATTTGTAATTCCTACTAATTTAGTATTGTATCTTGTTTTGAAATATTGACTAATGGATTACTTGAATATGTTATAATGACAACATTTCAATATTTACTAAAAGAAGAAATCAATTTTTAAATAATTTGCTATTAAAACCCTTTAACTCACGCAAACTCTCTTTATTGATTAGCTTGAATCCACAATAGGACTTCACTGTTCATGGTATTTGATGCTAATGATTGCTCTTTATCAGCTCTTCTTGTCGATGAACAAAGGTCAATATAAATAATTGCAGAGATACAAGATTCCCTGCTCTGGCACCACAGAACACAGATATCATCCTCATGAAAGGCAACATGTCTGATTAATAAACCATCTAGCAGATTGTTACTAACGTTCAGATTTGTAAACTACATTAAACATTTTCTCAACATCAAAACCGCCTAGACATGTTAATATTGAGAACATCACAACCTTTGATAAAAGAGTGGCTTTTTGGAAGGGTCACCTTCCTGTTTTCTTGACAAACAAGTGTCAGGTAATGACATATCAAAGGTGACTTTATTGATAAACTCTAGCCCTAAAAGGTTAAAGTGAACTTTGTTTATCTCAATACGTCATGCTTCTGTGTTTGGCACAGTTCCAGATTCATGAAAAAGCAATACAATCCAAAGCCTTTGACTCATGAAAATAAGTCACTTCTACAGAAAAGAGTTGCCTGCTGGTGAATTAAGTATTTTCATTAATGTTATAAACATGGAGTTTCTTTCCAAGTAGTAATTAAAAGGTAATGTACATAATCAAAATGCAAATTTGTAAACCACAAAACGTTGCCAGAAATAAAAGGAAAACAGAACTGCAAGACTGTTTCCGAGCAATACAGCCATAAAACAAATCATGGTGCGAAAATAGAAAATAAAGTAGCATTGCATTTTTAAAGGAGCTTTGCAAAGGGATACACTGTGGTAGAAAGAACGTGGCAATGATAATTTATATCAAGGAACTACTTAGTACCATATTACATTTTTCAAGGTTCTGCTATTTTGAATATTTCATTTTAGAGAGGAAGCGTGTTTTGCGGCATCCGTAAAACATGTTGTTATGATGGAACCTATCTAACAATATGTGAAGTGCAAGCTCAGTGTGTGGGAACATGCTTCCATACATTCTAAATTTAAGGAATTTAAATAATATTTCCAAAATGGGTACTGGATTCTACACATAAATACAAAATTAAGATAATTGAAACACAGGCACGACATTTGTTGGAAATAAGGGAGAACAGAAGTTAAACAAGCATTGGCAATATCATAAGGTCTGACTTTAAAGTAATTTTGTATGTAAATGTTAAGCATTACAATTAAATAGGATGGGGATGGCTATGTGTTTATGTGAAAGCACAAATCTGTAGAATAATATTGGTTAAGGTTAAAAGGCCAGGTGATAGTTGCACTTTCAATCCAGGCCTAAACATCCATGTAAGGTAAGAATTGCCTTACTCCCATCTGTGCTGCTGCCTGAGACAAATACC
This sequence comes from Lissotriton vulgaris, assembly GCF_964263255.1. Classification (NCBI taxonomy): domain Eukaryota; kingdom Metazoa; phylum Chordata; class Amphibia; order Caudata; family Salamandridae; genus Lissotriton; species Lissotriton vulgaris. Next base: position 689,276,920 of record NC_141696.1, read on the forward strand.
ATAGATTATTGAGCTATCAAAGACATTTTGATAGCCATTCAGTGTCATTTGTGTGTTCCTGAAAGCTCAAGCTCAGAGATAAAAACAATGACCACCGCTGCCTGTAGAGGGCAAGCAATTGTTTTGTGGAAGCACACAACTCCTGTCCAATCAAAACATATACTCCTGGCTCCCAACATGTAGGCAGATCCAAAGCCCCTTTCTAGTGATCCTCACATCATGTCTGATGAGAGATGTGCTGTGAAGCCTGACCATAAAAATATATCAGAGCTTATGCATATGGTCATGTAACAATTTCTGTATATTTTCATTCCGTACAATGAAAATATGTTCTTGTCTGCATATCATTATTTACTGAATGAACTAGTTGCTCATGCTTTCACTTCCTACAGTAGTAAGGCATTCGTAATGAGGTACTCTCTGTAGTTCACAACCACTTTAATCCTGTCTCTAAATTTACACTATGGTTCTGAAAGCCTGTTTAGTCAATCTGCAAAGACCGGAAATTAAAACACTGCGCGATTATGAGAATATAAGTTGAATATATCTATAAATGTTGTCGATTTTATCTGTTTTTATTCAGGATAATTGACTGGAATGTTATTCTGAAGCTGAATTTAAAATCAACATAAATAAAAGAGGTGGACAAAGAAAAAAAAGAAACAGTTTTCCATAATCAAACCTTCCTCTCCAAAGCCCAGGAATGGCTCCTGTAGAATGTTGCATGTTCTGATCACTGGCACCCCATTGTCTGCGATGGATGCTTTCCTGCATACTGCTACCCTTCTCTCTGCCATCAGAGGCAATATGAACATTCTATATGAACACCATAATACCACTATTGACTGCTTCTTGCAGCCCATATCAAACCCTACTTAGTGATATGCAGGCTCATGTACTGAAAATCAATGAACATTTCCCACAGGCAAGCTTTGAATCTCCAATATTCCCTTCAGCAATATCCCTTTCACCAAGTCACCAGTCTCTTGTGTGGATAGAGCGGCAGGGTAAACATGAAAAACATTGTTTTCTGCTGGTGTCCCAAGCCTATTTTTATTAAAAAACCTTTGTATCTCAGACCCTCTCATTTTCTACAAAGCTTAATGCAGAACTGAAAACCTACGATACTCTGACGCTATCTTCCACCCATGTGTCTTGTCTACCTCCCACTACTTAAACGACCATGAAAACCTTAGATACATTTATTTATTTATTTTCGAGATTTTTATAGCGCAAAAAAATACCCTGGGGTGTCTCGGCGCTGTGGAGCTACTAGAATCAGCCATCATCTTACTGGTTGAACAACCATGTTTTTAAGAGCCTGCGAAAGCTCATCAGGTTCGGGGCGGTCTTAATGGCCAGTGGCAAAAGATTCCAAAGTTTTGGAGTGGCCACCAAAAAACGCCTGTCTCCCCAGGTGGCAGTTCTTGTACGCGGTACAGGGAGGAGACTGGTGTTACCCGATCTTAATTGCCTCTTGGGAGTATAAAGCTGAAAAGCTTCGGTAAGGAACCTGGGTCCTATGCCATGTACTGCCTTATAGGCAATGCAGAGGGCCTTAAATTTGATGCGGCTCTCGACTCTCAGCCAGTGGAGGTGGCGGATGGCAGGGGTGGTGGGTTTGCGGCGAGGGATGTTTAAGAGAATCCTTGCGGCCGCATTCTGGATAGACTGCAACTTCGTTAGGACACGCTTCTGAGTGTGTAAAAAAAGAGCGTTCCCATAGTCTATTTTTGAAAAAACTAAGGCAGAGACCAGAGTTTTTCCAGCTGCGGTAGGGAGGTAAGGCAGTAATTTCTTAATTTTTTTCAAAATGAAGAATGCTGACGAGACAACCTTATTGGTGTGAAGGTCAAAGGACAGCTTACTGTCAAAGATCACTCCTAGGTTTCTGGCCTTTTCCACTGGGACAGGTGGAGGGCCCAGCTTTTCAGGCCACCAGATGGAAGACCATTCCGGGGAGAGCCTGCCGAAGGTCATGATCTCGGTCTTGTCCGAGTTAAGCCTCAGACAGTTCGAGGCCATCCAGGTGCTGACCTCAAGCATGGCTCTTTGGAAGTTGGCTGCCAGAGTGGGGCCATCTCTGTGGATAGCCAGAACCAGCTGGGTATCATCTGCGTAAGATGTAAGCCGTACCCCATGGGCCTTTATTACCCTCGCCAAGTCCGCTACGTAGATGTTAAATAGCATGGGACTTAGCGAGGAGCCCTGTGGGACTCCACAAGGGAGTGCAGAGATAGGGGAATAGAACTCTCCCAGCCTCACTGTCTGGGTACGGTTTTCCAGGAAAGATGAAATGAGGTCCCTGGCCAAACCGTTTATCCCCAGGGCTGTGACACGGTCGACCAGAATGGTGTGGTCGACCGTGTCAAAGGCTGCCGACAGATCCAAAAGGATCAAGACAGCCGCCCCTCCCTGGTCCATGATCGCCCTGATCTCATCAGAGGCCTTTATCAAGGCGGTCTCAGTTCCATGCCCTTTCCTGAAACCAAACTGCGTTTCGTCGAGGAGTTGGTGAACCTCGACGAACTCTGAGAGTTGTCTATTCATCAGGAATTCGCATACTTTGGCAGGAAAGGGCAGACACGCAATGGGTCTGTAGCTGGCCACAGCTGTAGGGATCTACATGGATCTATGAAGATGACCCTGTGAGCACAGTACACATATGCATGCTTTGCTCGTTTTGCAGTGGCAACCTAAAGTTCTCCACTAGCCCTGTCAATTTCTATAGTGAGGCAAGATATATGTTATATGACGAGCTCCTTATTCAATGTGGGAGGCACCTTTGTGGTGCCACTAACATACCTATGAATGTTAAGATGAACAAGTACCAAAAAGCATAATTAATCAACTGCTGGATAACAAAACAGTGCATTTAATTTCCTTATCATACCCTTCATCTTGGTTTCATAAATATCAGCTCCTGGTTTGGTCTATATTCAGACCCAAATTTAGGGGCTTATTTACAAGCCCCTTGTACCACCGGTACGCCACTTGCTCCCATTGTGAATAAGCCCAATAATGAGGCAAATTGCCTCCACATTCTCTACTGGTTGTGCACTAATTTCTGCTTTTAGTGGTTAATTAAAGATCTTCGAATGCCCTTAATATCTTCACCAGTTCCAAACAGATAGCATTGCCTCAGCTTTCAGCACCAAAAATTAATTTATGTAAGTAGTGTTGAGTCTGCGGGGTTTAAGAGGAAAAGTACAGTTCGAGGTAATCAAATGTTTAAGGTCCTCTAATTTATATTTGTTCCTCAGGAAGAGGGATTTTAGAGAAGAATAACTTTGATGGAGCATGATTTTTGCTAAGAAAATCTGCTAAGGAAAATCTACCCATGTGTGTTTTAATAAAACTACTAATTTGTGTGAAAACCAAAGTTACTAAAAAATGAAGATTTGGAAGGTACGACCGAAAATGTGCAATGCTGCATGCATGTTTTTTAGAGTCAGAATAACACTTGTAGAATGGAAGATTTCTTTATAGGGTTCTGATTAATAATTTGTGTGTCTAATATTAATGTTCTTATGTTTCCTGAACTGCAGGAATATTCAAGCATACACACAAAAAAGCTCTTTTATTCTTCATGAAAGTGGAGTAGGCCTAGAAATGTAGAAATAATGTTTCTTTTCTCTCTGTCTTTCCTTGCTAAAATGTGTAGGCCTAAGCAAATGTATTGGTTGGGGGATGTGATTCTGTGGTCTTCTCTTCATGTTGTTTCCTGATGTCTTTGTAAAGAATAACATTTACATCCTTAAAGAGCGAAGAATAGTATGACTCTTTCCTGTCTATCCAAGGACTTAGAATGAAACTGTTGCTATGTAGTTACAAAAACCGTAATTGTAGTTTTTTTTCCTCTCTAGGAAGTTATACAATTCTAGACAAAGACTGTTCAGTGAAATTTGTAAAGTCATCATTAGGAGATGTTCGCCTCCCCTAGTTCTGACCAATGAGAGTGACTTGTAGGGTTATGAAAGTTTCTAACTTAGTGTAACAAAGTTGCGAAGTTAGTATAAAGACGCTGGATGGAAAATGATCTTCGGCTCATTCACATCCTGGTGACCTGTTCTGCATCCGTGGCATGCTGTGCTGTGCTGATTCCCGAACTGGCTGGCAATCCTAACAGCGGAGAACTCTTTCCCTAGAGACTTTGCACATCATTGGCTGGTGATGCTGCCTACAGTATTCTCCTAGGGCCGTGGGGATAGTTTTTTGAACTAATCGCACGCTCTGCATTAGTTCTCTCTAATTTACCAAGAGATAACTGAACTGTGATTACCCTGATGTTCCTCCTTTCTCTCTTCACTCTTCCCCTTATTTCCTCACCTGAGATTGATGGTTTTGAATTACACTGTTTATGATGACTGTGATGTTCAACTTGTGATATTATGAACAAAATGGTTTTCCTATGATTTGTATTTGTGTATGACCAAACCATCAACTTCCTACCCTCATCGGTTTTGTCTCATCTACACTTTTCATCAAATACTAAAAACCTCTCGAGAAACAATTAGAAAGCTCCTTGATTTTTACTTGGATCCAGCGGTGTAACAAAGGCCCCCTCAGCACCTGGCGTGCGGGGGTGGGGAGGGGGGGGGATGCGAGCTTCAGGCTCCCTCAGCAGAGTACCCTGGCATGAAAGCTCCCGAGTATGTCCAGAAGGGGGCCTTCCCTGCACCATGAAGGGGGCCCCCTCAAGTTTCAGTACACCACTGATTGGATCACAGCATCATTCAGGAAGAGAATGGCTGTTACATGCTTTCGCAGTATAACAGCATAAGTATCAAGCGCTGGCAAATGTATGTTGAGATCATTAATCAATATATCAACAAAAGTGGAAGTCTGGACGAAGGTATGGCTTTCAACTATCTGAATAAAAAAATTCTCAGTTGTTTCTTCTCCCCAGACAAACCTTACAAGAGTCTTGGTGCAATAATGAGGTTGTCCTAATAAGTACCTGGACCCTTGCCTTCAGCGCTCAACAATGACTGTAGTGTTCCCCAATGCACGGAGTTCCACCAATATATATTGGGGTGTCTTGTTACAGACCATACTTCCTAGGAAGTTTTCAGATTTTTTTGTCTTTTTCTGTAAAATGATGCCAGCTGCATACTGATATTCCATGGGCAGCATTACATTAAAGTGAGGACTTAAAGTGCTGCTTAAGACTCAGGGCAATATCACATAATGTGAACACTGCAAGTGCTACATTAAGACACAGTTTCTACAACAGTAGAGCTGACTTGCTGCTCAAATAGTTGAAGAGCTAAAGTAATAGTGTTTTACCACTTTCAACAGTGGTAAATGATTACTTGTCACAAGTGCTTTAAAAACGGGTGTTGCTTTTGACTCAAAATGTGGCAGCATATTATGCAACATAACAAAATAACATAAAAAACAACATGACAGCACAAAGAAACCCCAGAAAAAAAGTCAAAATAAAACCCAAACAACAACCACAATCAGAATTCTAACCTCACATTGCAATAAACACGGCAGCACGAAAAACCAAAAAAGCTCGTCCCCTAGGCAACAAAATGCCATACAACAAATATGACCAAATATGCATGTGACACATTATCACTCCCAGAACCCTGCTTTCCTAATGCCATGGGAAAAGGTATTTTTATCATACAGTGCCTCATCTTAAGACCAAGGACATGAAACAGCACAAGTCAAGCATACCGTATTTTCTGGCGTATAAGACGACTTTTTAACCCCTTAAAATGTTTTCAAAAGTCGGGGGTCGTCTTATACGCCGGAAACCAAATTTTTACGAGTGGAAGCAACGCTCCACCAACTTTGAATTTGCACCCACGAACCCTCCAATATGGCCTCTGGGCTCTTACTCGCGCGTTCACACTCCCTGTGCCGTAGCAGGACTTTACCCGAAGGTGTCTGCCCGCTTCACAATAGGACCGGTAATGATACATGAAGAACAAATAACAAATACACGTTTACCGGTATATTAATTAAAAATTGCACATGATTTGAAAATAGTGCGCAGTTACTTACAGTCCCGTAGTGCTGTAGTGCCGATGGGAGAGGGTCTCACGGGGCATTTCAGTATTTTCTTACTGCGTGTTCAGCCTAGAGACACAGCGGTATATGCGCTGATCTGGCGCCATAATCCTCACGTTCATCGGAAGGAGAGGAGCGTCACTACCGTACGTCATCTCCTCAGTTCATGGGCATTGAAAGGGGACTGCAGAAGGTTCCCGCCGGCAATACAGTACCGGAACATAATGTTTGGAAGTGTTGGAAGTGGGGGTAGTCTTATACGACGAGTATAGCACGAAACCCACATTTCATCAAGAAAAGTAGGGGGTCGTCTTATACGCCGGGTCGTCTTATACGCCGGAAAATACGGTATTTTTGTCTCACAAACCATACGGTTATATTGTTTAGTAGAAGTCTACCTAAGTATTAAACAAAGGAATCCAGTTGGGAACAGGTTTATAATTTTAAGGAACTGACCGGGAGGGCTTTCCATAAGTATGGAATATTTCAGCTATCTTCCAGGAGAGAGGACGTTTACGGGTAAGAAATAAAAATAGGATTCATGGCCTTCATACGTTCAGCTTAGTACCACTATGCAAAAAATGCACATACAATGAAAAAAAAATATGTAACTTACACGTAATGGTGATAAAAAAGCTATATAAATTATATCTGTTTCTAGGGACAGGATCTTTTTTTCTCAGAGGGTCTCCCATGCTTTGCTGTTTGTAAACGGTGCTAGAACTAAAATATTATAATTGATTGAATATATTAAAATAATCCCAATCAATGTGGAAAGTTCAAAATTATGTGCATGCTCCATCACAATTTCAGAAGAATGTAGCTCATCAAATGTTTTATCCACTTACAGCTTTGGCATTGGAAGTACAAATTAGAATGTAATAGCTGGTCCAAGTGGCATCCCACTTTCATAAGAACGTACAGCCCTTTCTAAAAATGATTTTTTTTCTATGTGCAACAATATGCTCTTACCTGCAACTTCCATTGTAAGGGCAATGAGTGTTTCAGCTTGCACTCTCTTTTGTGCAATCACTCCTTTTTTTTCTCTTCAAATCTCTTTATTGAAAATGTTCAGATACATAGCAGTACGTCACTTCCAACGTGAAGGTAATGCCAAATTACAACAACATAAACATCATACGTTTGTACAGTTGTTCATGAATCATACAGTCTGGCATCACATATCTTACAGCTACATCTGTGGTTGACACCAATACATACAGTTATACAATAACTTCACTCCATTTCAGTAGTTACAGTGTCCCGAGTTTGCGAGCCAAGGAATTGGTGCAGAGGTTCCAATATGTCTTTTGGTTTGGAGGAGGTTGGGAGTTCCTTATTTTTGAAAGTAGGGGACCCCTATATATTAATAAAAATGTACTTGCTATACATAGGGAGGTAACTCAGGTTGGAAACGGTCTATAGCCAAGTATTCGAATCTCATAAAAACTATATGATATTTATTATGGTAAATTTCCAGTGCTTAAGTGAAAAAGTCACCCAGTAAACCAATTTAGAAACAGATTATTTCATTTATTTATTGTTGAAAAAATATATATCTCTTTTTATAATGTTCTTGTTATTTATAGAATTCTTTTTTTCTTATTATTATATAACAGTAAATCATATCTTTGATAAATCACATACATTCATTCATAAAACAATTATAGACAGACAGTGGATGAAAAGAGAACAAAAGGTGTTAGCAATACGGCAAGGTGGGTCACGACGCGCGTTTCGGCCAATACAGCCTTCCTCAGGGGGCCGTGTATTGCTTTGGAGGCTATTTTAGTGGTCTTCAAATAGCCACACTTTGCTAATAGTCGCGTTTTCGAAGTTTCTGTCATAAATTGAATACCTATGATATCATGAATCCGCCGGATTATATGAAAATAGCCGTCCCGAAAATTAGTGTCCAGATGAGGCTCTGTTTTATGTTGTATACGTTTCCTAGGGTATCTTTTATAGTTGATAGCTTCTCTTTGTTGATAGTTTATTCGTTGAAATATCTTTCTTTAACGACGGTACTCTAGGCGATCTATTATTCGGTCGACCAAGAGGCTCAGTTCTGTATTTAAAGGTCCGTTTCTTAGGCGTTTCGCAGTGTTGGTTATAGACGAGAGCCTCTCGGTTTTAGTGCCACATCTCGGCGGATCCGGCGTGGTGTGTGGCTGCTAGCTGGATGCAAAAATTGGTTTGCTGGGTGACTTTTTCACTTAAACACTGGAAATTTACCATAATAAATATCATATAGTTTTTATGAGATTCGAATACTTGGCTATAGACCGTTTCCAACCTGGGTTGGGAGTTCCTTCGCATAAAATTCCAGGTTTTCCCTTCAGTATACCAAATCTTTAACCCAGTGGTCTACCGAGGTGCTAGTGTGCTCTCCCAGGTCAGTGCTACACGGTGTTTGGCCATCAACAGTGCTACACGTATAACATTTCCAAAAACCCATTAAAGCTGTGGTACGTAGCACAATAAGCACATTTGTTGTAGGCATTGTAGGGGCACCCCTGTCATGGTGTGAAGATGTTGAACAACAGAAGTCCAGTATTATTAAACAAGGACGCAGTCCCACGTTGAGTGCCAAAAATCGGCATCTGGTTGACCACATCTCTTACATTGACTTGTGTCACGCAATCCTAATCTGTGCAATTTTAGAGGAGTATGATAGACTTGGTGGAGATATTTGAAGTGAATAATTCTTAAATTGCAGTTGGGAGAGAGGGAGCCCGTGAGTTTACATATGTGTTCCCATTGTGGCAGTAGGAGTGGAGGTAGGAGTCTGTCATTCCAACGGGCTAAACTTTTGTCACTGATGGTGGCCTTCTCTTCCTGCACAGCTCTATACAGTTTCGTTACTAATTTGCGACGTGAAGGTGCAAGTAAAAGCAGTTGCAGAGCAGGAGGTTCAGCAGGGAACATGGGATAGTGTGCTTTCAGTGCTATCTTTAGTCTATTAAGCGCAAAGTTAAAAAGCATAGTGGGATTGGATACGTATTGAAGCTCTTCTGGTGTAATAAATCCCCCCTTCGGGTAGATGTCATGCATTACTTCAATGCCCACCTCCCTCAATGACCTCATGGGACCCGCGTTGTGCGTTACTTAGAGCGCCGTGTGATGAGCTAGTGGCAGCGCAGGTGCATACAGTGGAAGCTTGGCTGTTACTTTTCCAATGGCCTGCCATGCAGCAATGGTGGTTTCAATTGAATAAATGTTGTGTCATGGTGTGTCCTTTTTCGAGTGTGTGATAATGCCAGCAAGTGGGATGGGAAGCGCGTCCCCATACTCCACTGCTGCGTGCGGTGTGAAAGCGTGTGGCCTAAACCAATAGTACGAGTATTGTGCCTGAGCGCATAGGTAATAAATGTAAAAATCTGGAGCAAAACCCCCCCCTTTGGCATATTCTAGGGTCAATGTATTCCAGCTGACCCAGGCTTGTTTACCGCCCCAAATCAATTTCAACAATAGAGACAAAGAACTGCGCAGTGAGTTTTATTGGGATATTGCTAAAAAGATATAAAACACGAGGCAGAATTATCATTTTGATGTTAGTAGTACGGTCTGTCAGAGATAGGGGCAGTGTCATCCATCTCTCGACCTTCGGCTCCTGAGATGTACAGGCCCTCCCATAATTATCCCGTACAACTATCTCAAGGTCTCGATGCACCCACACCCCCAGCTATTTAAATGGGTCAGTAGACCATATCAGAGGGTATTCCATGGTCGAAGGCGTAGTTACTGCTGTTAGCGGAATTATCACTGATTTCCCCCAGTTGATAGTCAACCTCGATAATAGACTGAACCAAATGTATTCTCTGAGTATTTGAGCCAAATATTGTTGAGGCTCCTGTATGAACAAAACCATATCGTCGGCATACAACGAAATATCGACATGGCGGTGTAGAAAATTCAAAGCTGTTTCCCTATGCCGTTGACGGATAATACAAGCAAGGGGTTCCAGCACCAGGGCAAATAGCAAGGGCTATAGGGGCAGCTCTGCCAGGTGCCTCGCTCTATCTAGTAGTCAAATTGCACAGCCCCTCAAATGTGTTCACCATACTACCCTTTACTCAACCATCCAGTTCCCTGCAAGAGTGACCCACAAATTCCCCCCCAGGACCAGCAAGACAGCTTCATACTGCCCCTGGACTTCAACCTGCACTATTCTGGGGTGAAACCATATCTCTTGACAAGGGTCTCCTTCATGGTGGGATACCTCATTCTGCCTCTCCCATTTAGGTCCTGTAAGCTGTCCCTCCCATCATCACTTATATGCCTCCATACGACTGCCACCCAATCCTCCTCAGGGATCCTGTGCTTTACTAGAGTGACCCCATACATCTGAAACCAATTGTCTATGTCATCCCCTCGAAGTCAGACATTAAATCTCTGAGTGTATGCACCTTTTCTTCAGCACTGGACATGGTACTTAAATTGGCACCACTGGACTCTACTAAATTTGCTTTTAAGTCCAGTTCCTTTAGACTCCATTCATGAGCCCACAAGCTCTTTCTTTCTTCCATGGCTCTCTCAGCATCAGATACCTACTTGGCTAAGGCTTTCTCAGCCTCAGCCCTACACATCTCTGTCTCCATGGTCAGCTATTCATTCTTCTCTCTGAGCTTATTTAGCATTTTCTTTCTCTACTTCCTACAGTCTGCCAGCTCCTCTGGGGACAAATATGTCAATGACACACTGCCTCCTGGGGTCACATTCAATGCAGCATGGGCTTCTGAACAGGCTCTCAGTGCCTTTTGCAACTCCACCCTCCTGGTGATGCTTTTTGCAGGAAGCCAAAAATCCTTTCAGAAATCCTTGATCTATTCTACACCCATAGATTGGAGAAAACTCGTCCTCCCCTGGACACTAGGCTGCATGCAGCCAAAGTCACACTTAATCAGGGTCCCGGGAAAGCAGGTGGGGGTAGGTAGCAGGACTAATTAGGAGGCAGCCATCAAATGGGAGTTGCCCTCCATTTAGTAAGTTCACTCACAGGATGTGGAGCAGAAGTGGACTGTGTGCAATAGTTGGTTGCACAAAAGGGTTGCACAAGGGCCTTCCGGGACCAGTCCAGTTCTGCAAAGCACAAGGGGGGTCACGTATACTCTGAGCCCACGCCGATCGTTCTCTAAAGCGTTCCTCTTGGAGAGCTCACTTTAGGGTGCCACACAGCGGCATGGAGCCAACCAAGGCCAGCCACTATTCAGGAAAGGCTCACGGTCCCTTTCAATGGCAGTAATACTTCTTGTGCACAACAGATTCCTCTGGAATTATGCACCAAGCAGTTCCATGTTCTCTGGTCCCACGTCCTTACAAGTGTATATCTGCCCTGCTAAAGAATGGCACCAGTTTTTATTGTGTAGTGTGTCTTTGAAGTTGGGGGTTTTTCAAAGGGAGACCACAGATGTCTCCCCTAAATTTCAATCCTCGCTTCCATGACACCATGGAATGCAGTTCTTAACCTTTAGTGGGGCCATGATCTGGCACCAGAGGCCAAGTGTCAAAACCTCTTCCTACCATCTATCCAGACTGGCCCTCACATGGCAGAGGTGTGTCGTTCCAGTTGCATGTCCGGTGTTTTATAGCTGTCGCTGGGGAATTCCAAGATGTGCTCCCCAGCCTCCAGTGTGGACTGGAGCCAAGCAAAAAGGCACACAAAGACTTTTAGAGCAGTGAAATGCCTTTAGAAGTGGCATTTCTACATTAGTCAGGACAAAACCACCTTTACCACTGGAAAGGGTTTGTTACTGCGAATCCAATGATTGAAACCATTATGAAGCTGATCCACTGCAATCCATTATTGCAGTCTGAAGTAACGGCATCCCTTTCCCCAAGTTATGCTACAGGAAGAGCAAACCTCACATGTAATGAAAACACATGTGGGTATTCCTCACTACCTGGGCAGGCAACACATGCCTGCCTGTCACCTACCACTTGCTTCACCCTTGAGACATACCCTTGCCGTGCTCTTGGTGGTAGTGAATGGTCCTCTCAGGATGGCTTGGGATTTAGAACGGCTGGTCTGAGTAGAAGTGCAATTGCACACACACCGACCTGCAATGGCAGGCTGTACATATGTGTAAAAACACCGTAAGTAAAAATGCGCACACCCGCCTGCAATGGCAGACTTCACACACCATAGGTGCATGTGTGCACATCCAGGCCAGCCTGGCCTATGTTTAGAACTATCAGGTAAGCACCACTTCCTGATTAGTGTAGGATGGGTGCTGGCACTTTCACACTGCATTTACACTCGGAAAGTTCCCAGAGCTCTAATACCACTACAAGAGCAGCAATAACACCTAGGAGAAAAAGCAAAAGTTTTAGGGAAAAACTACCTGAAGAGTATCAGGCTTAACACAGGAGAAATGATAATCTTCTGTTTTTAGTTTTTTTGAAATTAGGTTTAATATAAGCATGTGCCATTCATGGTACTGTGGCTAAGAGGCACCTAGAAACTAGGGCCTGATGAGTGACAGAAAATAAAAACCTTTTGGATTCACCAGGGAAGAGTATACAATGAATAAAGAAGTGTTTTCTTCATGGAAACCCATTAAAAAGGTATAATTTGAAGCCTTTCTGTCTTCGTGCATACAGGGCATTATAAACAGAGGCTGATGCAAAAGCACAGCAACCTAGACACAGTTCTGCTTTGCGAACACCATAGCAATTACTGATGCCTTTCAAAAGTCCAGAAGGGGAGGAAACACAGATTGTGAGACTGCTATATTGTAGTTATTCTTCCGAACAGTGCAAATAATGTTTTCCACATGGTGCCACCATTGTACTTCTAATGTGTGCATATAAGAAATATGACTGGGTGTTACAGTGTTTTGCGCTCAGCGGATAGTTCACACACTGTGCACATTGCACATCACCCTGTGCTTCCCTTACCTCCAACGTCAGATCCCTCTGTATAACTATTGGTCTGTTTGTCTTCATTGTGTAGCGAGGGTGTCTGCATATATTATGCTCTGTGTGCATAAATGCCTGTGTATTTATTCATGTGCATGGGTGCATGTATGGACATTGGTATGTTTCCTTTGTTTGGAGGGGCGGAGCTAGCCGGCAAGCGAAATGGCTGCCTGATCCCGCGGCTCCGCCATGCACAGGCTTTAATATCCTTAATTATCCTTAGCTAGCAATGATAGAGCGCCGATTCCGGGTCTCACAAACTCCCCAGCACGTGAGGATAGTGCGGACGCCCTGTCGGCGGCGAGGGAGAGGAGACACGGTCATGCGGAGCGGTGATCGCGTCCCCGAGGAACCAGGCCAGGAAGCCACGGGCCAGAGTTCCTACAGTGTCCGACTGGCGTAGCGTGACGTGCGGCCGCGAGCTGCACAAGGTGCCGGTCCAGCGGTCCCCCCCTCGCTTGTGTGCGGGGGGCATACCAGAGGAGTTTCGGAGTACTGCGGCAATCCAGGCGCCACTGCCCTTCGGTGCGGGACCCACGTAGACTGCCCCCACACCCACGGACAATTGCTGCTGCTGAGAAGAGCCGTGGCCCCTCCCGAGATGACGGGTGGACAGGGGTCCGATCTCGGTTAACTCAGGAGACATACTGACGGATGACCAACGTCGGGGGCCGCACTGGGGGCTCTCACCCTGGTAGACTTGAGTGGTGAGGCGGACTACCCCCCCGGAGGGGCTTCGCCCCATTTCCTCCTAGCTAGCGCATGGTGAGACGGTGAGACAAGGCGATCACAGGGCTGAACAGGACACCGCGCCTGGAGTGCAGTGTGCCCCCTGGTCGACATAGGGCTGGATCTTCTGGTGACAGGGCAGTGCTTCGTGCCCTCCATCCCATCACTCCCTTGGCTGGATTTCCCTTCGGGGCCTCGACCCGCTCTACTTGACTGCAGAGGCACGCATCAGGTTGGCCTGGGCCGAGGGAGTACTTGGACCCCGCGGTGAGGCGGCGATAGCATAGGGCTGGACATTTCTCTCATTTGGCTCACTTCAGAGAGCGGTTTGGGGTGCGGAGACGACCTTTAAATAGCATAGCCCTGTGTCTATACTTTCTACAACCTGCTCTGGATCCCCCACGCTTCCTTGCGAACTGCAGGCGATCGTCTTGGCGAGATGGGCAAAGGCGATCGAACCCAAAGTAAGTTGTCCTTCTCGTAGAAGCGGCTACTACAGCAAAGCCCAAATACGGAGGATGGCCCTACGACGCGGTCGGAGGAGGTGCGGAGCACTGATTCGGACATTAAAGCCATGCTGCTCTCTATGGAACACGGCATACAGACTAGTATCTCTGCCCTGGGGTCCAAGATAGACGCCATGTCATATAGAATGGATCGGATGGCGGAACGGCTGGATAAGCACGCCGAGAGACACGATATGGCAGAAAGAAGGATGACGGAAGTGGAAGAGGCACAAACGGACCTAGACACGGCGCAAAAAAAGATGGAGAGGATGAAGCAGGCCGACAGGCAGACAGAGGATTTGGAGACGCGCTCTCGGCGCTGCAATCTACGCATCACGGGCCTTCCGTAGAGCACATCTACCGGCCCTATGGAGCGCTTCGTGGAGCAGCTACTGACGAAACTGCTGGGAGACGGAGTGTTTTCAGCCATGTTCACAGTGGAGAGGGCGCATAGATCGCTGGCTCCCCGACCGCAGCCTGGAGCGCCTCCGCGCCCTATAATAGCAAAGCTTCTTAACTATAGGGACAGAGACACTGCGCTCCGCCTGGCGAGGTCAAAACAACACCTGCAATATGAGGGGTCCGCCATTTCGTTGTACCCGGACTTCACAGCGAAGGTGCAAGAAGAACGGAAACAGTTTATCCCACACAAGAAGCCTCTCAGGGAGATGGGCCTGGACTATGCCTTGCTGTACCCGGCCAAGCTGCGCGTCAACAAGGGCGGCCATTCCCATATCTTCACGGATCCCAAGGCACTACAACAAGCGATGAAGCGATGGGCGAAAGAACAGAAAACGAGCTCTGAAAAGAATCCCGAGGACGATGAGGACGACAGCCGGCTGGACGATCAGGATTGATCTTTTTCATTGCCTGATTGCTTTCCTTGCGTCTGAGCTACGATATCCTGGGTCAGACGTGAGCAGCTTCCTCCTGGAGAAGAGATGGGACAACTGACGTACCTTATGGAAACTGCAAGCTATACAGATAAGTGGTCTAGGGAGGAGGGTGGCGCATGGCAAGGGAGACTACTCTGGTTACAGTTCAGTACACATTCGGTCCCTGTGCCTTCTGGGATTTAACACATGTGTCTACTTGGTTGACATTCAGTGGAGAATGGCCTGGAACTGGGGACACTCGCCGGACATGGTCTTGAGCGCGCATCGCATGGGTGTGGCGCGAAATAGACAATCTTCACAGTTATGAAACGTTGCACTAATTATGGTTACTGTGCATGGCGGGAGCGGGTGGAGGGACACACAAGTGTTCTGAGAAATAGGTAGAGACTATGCCACTAGGCTACCTGATCCCCCGCGCTTTAAGCACACTGTTGTGGTGGTTGAACCTAGTTGGGGTGGGCTTGCTGGGGAGTGGGGTGGGTGGACTACTGTCGGACCGGGTTGGGGTGGGTCTGCTGTGGGCGGGGGATGGAGTGCAGTATTGCGGGAGTTAACGTTTATGCGGGGGGTGGCCAGGGTGGGGGACGGGGGGAGAGGGGACAGTTCACAGGATGTTCGCTGACTTATTCAGATGACACGAGTGATGATTGTAGTATTGCAGCCATGTACGTTTGTATTGCATTATGTTGCCTCCGATGTCTAATACCCCTGTGACGAACTTGGAAAATCCTATTGATGCCTTGCAAGTGTTGACCTGGAATGTCAGAGGCCTAAATGATCACAGGAAGTTGAGAAAGGTGCTTCATTATCTGCAGCGACATCATATAGACCTGGCTCTCATACAGAAAACCCATTTACCACTCACAAGCAAGATGCTGCAACACAGGGGACTGTCGGGGAACTCTACAGTGGCGGGTTTCACTACACACTCTAGGGGTGTTTTGACATGGGTAAACCCACGTTCCAATCTAGGTTTGCGGCTGATTAAAGCTGACACTGAGGGCCGCTATCTAATTTCGAGATGTGAGGGCAAAGGACATGACCTAATTGTAGTTAATGTATATGGCCCGAATTACTACTCCCCTGACTTTTACGCCCAGTTAGCTCTGAGCTGTAGAACATATGCCTCGGCGCACATGCTCTGGGGGGGCGACTTTAACCTTGTGCTGGACCCAGAGTTAGACAGGTCCTCCGGGCCCATACGTAACCCGGCTGCTCCGGCTCTGACTCTCCAGGCTGAGTTGCTGACACTGGACCTGGTTGATGTGTGGAGAAGCAGGAACACGGGCAGGGGTGGGTTCACTCATTACTCTTCCTTTCATGACATACACACTAGGATTGACTACTGGTTGGCCTCTCACTCCATCACTGGCCGAATTCTGGAATGCACCGTACTTGCGCGCACACTGTCGGACCACTCGCAGATACTACTGGTCCTAGAGACACCGACTCGTAGGATCCCCCCATAAACCTGGCGATTCCCCCCGTACGCCCTGTTAGATGACACCTTTAGAGGGGAACTAACAGAGGAAATCGACCTCTTTTTTGGATAGAATTTAGGATCTGTGGATACCTTCCACACGGTCTGGGAGGCGTTCAAGGTGTACATTTGCGGTATTGCTATGACCAAACACTCCAGTGTCTTAAAGGCCATAAGACGGAGGCTGCGCTCCCTGGAATCCCAATTAGCTGACCTGGAGTCACAACTGGTGACTGACCTAGACCCCTCTACAGCAGATAGACTAAGATCCCTTGTCTCGGAATTCAATGAGGAGGCGGACAGGGAGGTTTGTTACATGGGGAAGTATGCCTCGGCGAGAACGTATGGCGAGAGCGAGAGACCTAGCTCACTATTAGCCAGAATATTACGCAACACCGGGA
Organism: Lissotriton vulgaris; assembly: GCF_964263255.1. NCBI lineage: Eukaryota > Metazoa > Chordata > Amphibia > Caudata > Salamandridae > Lissotriton > Lissotriton vulgaris. Next base: position 689,293,877 of record NC_141696.1, read on the forward strand.
GAACCCCCAAATTGACAGAACTTGTCACCTCAGGGGGGAACACGGTAACGACAGATGAGGAGATTATCACGGAATTCCGCTACTACTACTCCAATTTGTACACTACTAAAACAGCAGATCTAGAGACTGACATGGATGACTACCTGAAACATATACAACTGCCGTTTCTAGCTCAGTCGGACAGGGAGTTCCTCATGTCACCCATACAGGCAGACGAGATCTCTGGAGCGTTAGTTAGCATGCGTGTGCACAGCGCCCCCCGGGATAGACGGCTTGACAGTGGGGTAATACAAGACATTCAAAGATAAACTCATTCCTCACCTGTTGTCCTTGTTCGACGAGATATGCGAGGATGGGAGCATGCCCCGTACGATGAGAGAGGCTCTATTGGTAACCATCTTGAAACCGGGCAAACCCCCTAATGTCTGCAGCGCGTATTGACCGCTATCCCTATTGAACGTAGACGCCAAATTATATGCCAAGGTCCTGGCCACCCGGCTGTCCCTTATAGCGCCGGAGATTGTGGCCCCAGAACAGTCTGGCTTTGTACCTGGAAGGAACTTGACCTACAATATACGCACTGTGCTTGGCACTATACAACATGTGCGACAAGATGTGAAGGCTGTCGCAATTTTCTTGGATATGGAGAAGGCGTTCGATTTGGTAGAATGGCCGTTCATGCTGAGGGTCTTGCACTGAATGGGACTGGGAGAGCAGTTCCTACAAATGGTTGGTGCGCTGTATTGGAGACCTGTCGCCAGGGTGAGACTGGGGGATCGCGTGTCGGACCCTTTACACATCAGCAGAGGCACGAGACAGGGCTGCCCTCTGTCTCCACTGCTATACGCCCTCGTTGCTGAGCCACTGGTGTGCACGTTGCAAGAGTACCACTGGCACCGGGGGGTTAGTTTCCCGATGTATAAAATAGTCATCTCGACGTATGCGGATGATACATTACTTTATGTGCGAAACCCGGAAACAAACCTGTCCCCCGTTCTGCGAGAGGTGGCACGTTTTTGCGCGCTCTCGGGTCTAAAGGTCAATTGGGAAAAATCAGTGGCATTTCCACTGACCCCGGTGAAGGATCGCTTTGAGATGGAATACCCTTTACACTGGTCAACGGACCCAGTGCGATACCTTGGTATAAGGATTCACACAGACCCGGAGGTGCTATTCAGTGAGAACTATGGGGTGGCTTTCAGCAAATGTGAAGACGACGTGGAAAGGTGGTGTAAGCTTCCACTCTCCCTTATAGGCCGCATAGCAATCATGAAGATGGTGATACTACAGAGATTTCTCTTTCTGTTTAACACTCTGCCCATTATACTCTCGAGAACCTTCTTTGTGAACCTAACAAAACTCATAGTTCATTTGGCCTGGGGTGGAAGGCAGCCGCGGGTTAAGTGGAACACGCTCACGCTTCCGTACGAACTGGGTGGGCTGGGTGCGCCTGATCTAGAGAGATACTATAGGGTGGCTCAGGCCACTCACCTGCATACGTGGATTCATGGTGATAGGAACATCCCACACGTGTGGATGGAGCAGCTTTTTGCGGACCCTCTTCCGCTCCCAGCCGCGATCTGCACCCCTGCAGATCGTAGGGTCGGAATACTTGACTCGATCACGGCTACAAAGCACGCCTGGAACGCGTTACTACAGGCCAGGAAAGGAGAGATGCTCTATTCCCCTTCGATGGCGGTGGAATGGCTGCAGTGGTTGGGCCCCATGGGGGACAAGAATGTGATCCGAGCCCTATATGATCTAGGGCTTAAGACTGCGGGAGAACTGTTTAGGGACGGGAAAGCTAAAACGTAGGACCACATCGTTCAGGGAATGGAAAGCCCGACGCTGTTACAGCGGTTTCAATTCCATAGAGTCCGGAGCGCCTTGAAGGATGCTCTGGGTTCAGATCTGGCAGAGCCGCCGGACCTTCCGGAACTCTCACATGTTATTACTACTGAATCTCCGAGACATATGACAGCGCACCTATACAAGAGCATAGTTTCCTATAGAGCGCAGGAACCTTCCAGGGCCCGTTTGGCCTGGCAGAGTGACCTGGAGATCGAGATAGATGACTCTATGTGGACATACTGTTGCGTCAGCACTAGGAAGATATCACTGAACGGGCTTCACAGATTGATACATTTTAAATTTTTGCAGAGGGTGTACCACACTCCAGAGCGCCTACACCGTTACGGTCTCCGGCAGTCCCCTGAATGCGAGCGTTGTCATGCGCCGGTGGCGGACTTCTTACACTTGGCGTGGGGCTGCCGTAGGATACACGAGTTCTGGGTGGCGGTCATCTCGGAACTAAGTGAGATACTAGATCATAAACTTCCGGTCAACCCGGCATTGGCACTGTTGGGCTATTCGAAGTCCTTACCGGTGGCATACAGGAGATTGACAGATATGGGATTATTGTTGGCAAGACGTACAGTGGCACAGTGTTGGATGAGAGGGCCGACACCGACCAAGAAACGGTGGGCTAGAGATATGGTCTACTGCTGCACGCAAGCGGAGCACTACAGCGAGCTCCTCACTCCCACCAGCAGGCCGAAAAACTTCTGGGGCCAATATAACACTTTTAGATACACTAGGGAGGACACGGCGGACACACAACAGGAGGGGGCGGAGGGTACGCAATAACTTACACGCAGACGATAGGCCCCTATGGAATCAAGGAGTGGGGGGTGTATCTGGGACCTGGGGGGAAAAGCGACGGCTGGGTGGAGTATTGAAGCTCGACTGTCCAGTGGTGTGAGGTGGGCAGTGGCACACTCGGGATATTAAACAAGGAGAGAATGGGAGACACACTTGACATTCCGATGAGGTTACACTCGGGGTGGGGGAATGGACACTGGCACATGATACAACGTGACATTTCGTGCAACACGTAGGTCAGCGAACTGGTAGCATAACGAGGGGGGGAGGTTCCTTGGGAGTTTGTGGTTGAGGGGGGAGAGGGGAGTTTACCTCAGGGAGGGGGGGACTCTTATAATATAAAAATACACCTACATTTCTAACTTTGCAGCATACGGCCTACACAGACTAACTTCTACGCGAATGGAGGCTTTAACATCTACTCTGTCATGGCACCTGCAGTTTCTAGCGGTCTGAATTCCTTCCCTAAGGTTCTAGTGCGCCGCCGTACCCCAGGGTTGACGGCATATGGCTATGTACTACTAGCTGCCTGTTAATTGAACACATTAATTATTATCGCATTGCTGGCCCGAGGGGGTTGTAGGCGGTATGCTGTGTATGTCCTAGACTGTATTAATGAAGGTGTTACAAAAAAAAAAAATGTTTCCTTTGTTTGCCCTTAGGTTTCAAGAGCTATTCGTCTGCAATTGTGGATATCAGTAGATGTACATTGCGCAAGCTGACTCAGTGAATTAAACGTTTGCTGTTGACATCTATTTTGATTTGTTTGTAACAAGTTTAAGTCCTTGCAAGGCCAACTCAGCATTCCATCTTTCAGATGTTGTCATATGGAGTACCATTACATTGGTGAAAAGGTGTCGTGTTTTTGTGTGAGAGACACAGACACAAACACCTACACCTATGCTAGGACTGCAAATTCGAAAAAACGTGCTTTGCTGTTGCCTGTGCTATGTTTGTTTGTGTGTTGCAAGTGTGTGCCTCTGCATGTGATCCTCCTGTTAGGTATGCAGTCAAAGCTTGTGGTGCCGCTGCCCGTACTTCACCTGATTCATGTGTCGGATGAACAATTACTGTGTTTGATATATGTTTTACATGTTATGTGTATCAGGAAAGCTTGTACTACATATGTGCATTCTGGCCCTGCTGTGTGTGTAAAGGAAATCATCAAATCACCTGCTGCCTATGCTGTACCAGAACATTGTTGCTAGTAAAAACGACACTGTTTGTTTTCCATGCTATGTTCCTATTGTGTGTGTGGTGGGGACAATTACTTGGCTTTTGCTGTGCAATATATATGACTTCTACATTGTTGCCTTTATAAGGGAAGCTTGCACTGCACCATCCAGGGTGTACCTGATGTGTCTGAGGGAATCTCACATTGCAGCTTCCCAAGTGTGTCTGTGGGGTTCTCATGCTATCTTTGTTTGTTCTGGTCTGAGGGAACCTTGTGCTGTTTTTGCCTATGTTGTGTCGATTCTGAGTATGAGCTAAGCCTGCACTACTGCTATATAGGGTGACCCTTTTCACCAAGCTATGGATATACTACCATTACTAAAAACTGTGCTGATTCTTTCCTGAATGAGATAAAAGATTGTGCTTCTACTGCAATTGTTGTATCTATTTAATGCAAACCCATGCAGTGTTTTTGCACATCTATGACAGATTCTCCATGAGAAACACACTTGCTGTGCTGATAGCAATGCTGTACCTGTTTTGTCTGTAACCCAATTTTCACTGGTCTGTTTGAGTGCATCTTCTTTTTAAATAAGTACACATATAGAGCACCCAGACAATGGGCACACACATTAACATATGTAGTAGATTCCTTCTAAATGGTTTCATTTTTTTATGTTGTTTACTGAAAAAATGTATTTGTGAGTCTCTGTGTACAGACCAACACACACACACGCATTTCCCTTTGTAACTGAAATAATGTGCAGAAAGGTGACATCTCATTGTAAAAGTCATGTTGAAGTCATGTAAAGATTTTGATCACATGCATTGCCTGCTTTGTAGGTAATAATGAGAAGGGGGTAGTTCTTCAACATTCTGAGGATTGCTGCAGTCTCAAAAGGCCCAAACCAGTCTGCTGTTACATGTGTCCCTATCTTGAGTGGACATGACCTGGCAGTTTGGCCTGCAGTGTTCCTAGTGAATTAGGAATGAAACTGATTAGCATATGGCTGTTCTCTGTCTACAGTGGCATAATGGGCAAAAACAATGGACTTTACCCCTTCGCTACGCACGTCAGCCAACGGCCATCGCGAGCACTATCTCAGTAGTGCTGCGCACGTCCGTTGGCCGACGCGGCCCCACTCACTTGTTTAAACCGCTGCACCGCACCGGAGTTCGCGCCATGGTTAAGCGGTCTAATGCAGACCGTATTATTTATAAGTGTCTTCGATTATTTCAAACTTTCCATCAATCATCTTTTTGTTTTCTGCAGTCTTTATGTAGCCAGTTCTTGCATGACGTTTTTTGCTCTGTGGGCAACAAAGGATTCTGAAAAGCCTAAGTTCTGTTTTCATATGATTCATTCCTGTGAGTATCCTCTGACAATCCCATGAGATGAATGACTCATTGTGTTTCTAATTTACAAGCATCTACTCGCATCCTATAATCACCATGTGTGATATTTCTGAATAATCCTTTGAATCTGAATAGAAACGACTAAAAGTAGAGTGACAATAAGTTGCAAATTGATTTCTGCACATGTATAGGGACTACAAAGGACCCCTCTACCCTAAATATGGCTGCGTTTCAGTACATACGTAGGAGCTCATTTTGCCTGTTTTCATGAGGGCCCATATCATCCTTACTATCCACTGGAAATGTAAAAATTGTTCTGGTTTCTGCCACTGGAGGGCACACCATTTATGACTGGATTCTATTTGTTCATGAACTTGTTCTCAATGATCCAGCAGCAGCATATCTGCACAAACAAACAGTTGCACCTGCAAGGAGCCGAGATAAAAAAATTATAATAATAATAATAGGAGCGAAGGCAAAGAATATGGAAGGTACCAGAACTATCCCATGGGGCTGTGATACCACAAGCATGAAGTGCCCATAAACTACACTTAAGACCACAAGAAACAGAACCACAGCCTGCAAACCCTCCACCAGGCCTCAAGATACACCTAGCATGGAAATTACACCCAGCCTCATCAGCCACACCCCATGCAACATGCCCTAACCGGGTGCTGCCAACGTATCACAAACTGATAGAAGCAGCAACTGCATCCCCACAATGGAAGATATGGATTGGGCAACTTGAGAAATACTTTGTCGCCTTGATGTAAAATGGCTGCCAAAGTTGGAGTTGCTCCTCGCAAGCTTCGGGGCTCAGAATCCCTTTCTTTGGAATATCCCTGCATCAGCCCAGCTTTGCGTGCCCGCAACTGATCTACTTTTGGAGGTGGTTGCGGGGCTTCTACGGTGGCTTACTTCTTCATCTGCCCGACCCTCAGATGCTTCTTTACCGAGCTGTACCTGATCTCGCCTGGGACCCCCAACTTGTTTCCAGAGCCAGTTTCAGGTAGGAGCGCCTGGGGCTCCATTATCGATCTGCTGCCACTCAGAGGCTGCAGCTGGGCTCTCTGCGACTGGGCCGTCTTTCACCATAGGCATCCCTTGCTCGTCAGGAGCTGCCGGAGGATGCTCGCTGTGCCGCGTGCATCTCGACATGCCCTGATGCCGGAGGAGTATGGGAGGCAGCAAGCGGGTTTAAGGGGGCCAGCCGGGAGACAATCCAACATGGAGCAAACCCCTCCTGGGGGACCCAAAGAAGCAAGTGGCGCCCAATGGCGCGGTGAGCGGTGAGTGCTATCAGTGTGAAGAGGGAGACGCGGGGGCTGCCATTCCCCTTTGGAGCAGCACAGCATGGGGGGAAGCGCAGACTACCAAGGAGATGCCTGGTACATCTGCCTCATGGCTAATGTAGCTGCAGCAGTGCCCGAAAACTGCCAGAGAAATGTTTTAAACTCCAACACTAGACCCGGACTTGATTGAGGAATCCGTCGGTGCCTGACCTTTAAATGGCGCCTGAGGAAGACGCACTTCCTCGTGGTAACTCTGGCCTTCACCTCAGGTAGCTCTTCCACATTAGTGACAAGACACTTCCCCTTTTCCTAAACCATCATTGTACCACTGACCCCAAATTGGCGGCTGAATAGGCTTTGAGGAGGAATCTCTGACTGAGGCAATCCAGCAGACACCTGGTGAAGCGACACAAATACCCTAGGGGCCCCTGAGAATACAAAGGGAGAAGATAATAATGGTAATTGGCTGAATGGAACCCCTGGGGAAGAACCTCTTGCCTGACCCCAAGATGGCTGCCAAAGTGAGCTACTACTCTTGGACAAAAATTGGACCTCGACCAGACCTCAAACATATCCCCCATCCGGCTCTTTAGCTTCTACAGTGTAGATCAAAATGGTGCCCAACACACATTAATTTACTGATCTTCACCTACTACCATCAACATTGGCTACATAGGGACAGCAGTCTCCCAGGCTACTGAGCCAAAGACCCAACTCTCATTTCCCCTTCTACAATGAGGGTCTTTTTCTACCAGCCCGACTGTCCCTAAAATGGGCTCCATAAGTTTGCCCTTGTCCAAAGCACTCCTAGTCCCCTTGTTGGGGATGGATCCAGCATTTATGCCCTAGAGTCTCAGAGACCCCTCTGCGAGAGTCCACAGCGACAAGAGAGTCACACATAGCGGAGAACTGGGAAAGATCTCCTTATCGCTGGGAGCCGTCTCCTACCCAGCTGGACATTGAACACTGGGTTTCCTACCCCGTCCCCCACCTCTTCCCTCCTTCATTCTTCAGAGTGTGCCCGTGGCCAAAGGACTCCTCTCCCCTTGTTGGGGAGGGATCCAGCATTTATGCCCTGGAGTCTCAGAGACCCTGCTGAGAGAGTCCACTGCAACAAGGGAATCACACATAACAGAGGACTGGGAATGATCCCTTTACCGCTGGGAGCCGTCACCTACCCAGCCAGACGTCAGACACTTTTACTTTCTCATCTCAATGCTGTGTCTCCTACCCCCTCCCCACCTCTTCCCTCCTTCATTCTATGTCTACCTCCCCTATTCCTTGCCCCTGAATTTCTCTCCCTGCCTGCTTTGTCTATCCTTATGACTATGCTATGCTTTTGTAACTCATGTAACCACACTCCAGCAACTGATGTAACTGTGTAACTATGTTCTGAAACTATGTTCTTCCTCATGTAAAGAGCTCTGATAGCTCTGGGTCTAGCCAGCACTATATAAACCTTTTCAAATAAATAAATAAATAAATTGAGGGAGATGGATGTGGCTGTCAAGAGGTCACTACTCCTCCACCATCCTGGAGAAGACATTAACAAACTATTCAAACATCTGCCGGATACCAGGCCAAACACAAACTACGATGCAGCAGTAAGGGCACTCAGTACTCATTTTGATCTTCAGTTGAACCCAGGCTTTGAAAGGTTCAATATACGCTAGGCCCACCAATGGGAAGGGGAATCCATTGATACCTTCTGCCTGAGGCTACATGAGTAGGCAAGCATCAGTACATCGGACGACCAACTCAAAGAAATCCCGTCTCAACCCATACAAGGATGTAGAAACAAAACCCTTAAAAGCCTAATCCTAAATCAACCAAACATCATCCATGATGACATCTTGACCCTGATGCGGTCACACAACCTGTCAGTGGCCTGTGCTGATGAAATGGACCTGGCTATCAAAAAAACTCTGGAAAAGCCAGTGAACATCAAGGTCAAAAAGGCTGATGCTATTTGGACCAAGGGCTGAGGGGACAAAGCGAAGTGAAGAAGAACCCAGCCTTTCAAGCCACAGTGTGGATACAGTGGCCGTGAAGAACACCCAAACAGTGCGAGCTCGGCACAAGGCTACACCTGTTTCAATTGCGGAATCCAGAACCATTTTGCATCAATCTGCAGGTAAAATCTCAGAAGCAAGGGACCCAGAGACATTATATCACAGTCAAAGATGGTGTGCCAGCTATCTCTCACAAACCTGGCACATCAAAATGATGCGAGAGCCCTAGCGAGACAAAGCCACAGCCTAGAAGACTCCTCTCATGAAGAGAATGAGAAAGAAGAAACATTCCTTATCTCCTTCATGAGGGAATAAAAATGCTGCAGAAGGCCACAACCCACATGCATTGGCCAAGTAGCAGGATCAGAAGAAAAAGCCATCATTGACACCGGAGCCTCAGTCAACATAATGGGGGAGCAACAATACAACCGATTGTGGCCACAAGCCTCAGTTAGTACTGCCTCACATCAAGATCTTCGCGTATAGGAGCCAGACACCCCTACCCCTCTGCAGATGGATGTCAGTATCAGTACAATCCGAGGGCCAGGAAGTCACAATGATGTTTCAAATAATTGACCAAGAAGCAGCCACACAGCAGAGGATCTCGGCATCGTGTCCTTTGCCAATTGAGTGAGATCAAACCAAGCTGATCATCAGCTAGATCAGTTTCCCAAACTGTTCAGAGGCTCGGTTGCTTTAGGTATCCCCCAGTTAGACTGCATTTTGACCCCGCAGTCGCACCCATGGCACTCCGAAACTGCAGCGTCCCGTTTCCCTTATGCCCGTTGGTGGAGAAGGAACTTGAGAGCCTTGAAGAACAAGGCATGATAGAGAAAGTCTCAGAACCTTCGGTATAGCTAGTCAGTCAGTTATATTCACTTTATCCGGTTAATAAAAACAATAAAAGTACACTAAAGACACCTTATACAACAACATTAATACATATACAAGGGTCATATTGAAATAGTCTTAGGCACCATAGAGATTCAGCAGAAAAACGGTCCTTAGCCTTTTAGTTGTTTTGAAATAAGCATATACAAAAATTCTTTAAAAAAGTTCTCTAAGACACTAAAGACAACCAATTAAAAAAAATGTAATCACAAAACTCATAAAGAAGGTGCTCATCATTAAAAAGGACGTTCAATTTAAAACCATTTCATCGCAGTTATGAAGAAACTGCAACATTACATGACAAAGAGGCCCTCCTTTTCCTTTCCCTTATGGCCGCACCATTAAAAAGTGGTAATATTAAAACTTTCCCATATATTGTTCAGCATCCGTAAGTATGCTAATGCTGCCCTTACCGAATAAAACCATTCTCCTTTAAAATAGGCACAAAAAAATATTTAAGAATATGATGAAAGTGGTCGCAAAACATAGTAAAGTGCAAGGTGTCTTGGGTAGAGAAATTATTAAATGAACAAGGGCCCAAACCTTTCACCTTTCTCCATCCCTGAGGTTCAGCCAATACAAAGTGCAAAATATTGAATCTAAATCTGGTTAAAAGAAAGCGGTGATAAGGCTTTGTTACTACATTTAGATATGGCACTTTCCTTGGGGCTATTTTCAGCAAAAGATAGGCTTGTACCTTGGGTTTCATGAGTTCTGTAGCCTCTCTTTCAGTTTGCATCATATTTAAACAATGTTTTTAATGCAAGTTAGGTCTTCCTTCCTAAGATTGTCTGGAGACTCAAAAGGTTTGGGGTGCCCTTGTTTGTTAAGTTCTTCACATACCCTAACCACTGGATGCTACTTGCTCTATCTCTATCCATGTATAAGCAATCTAAGGCAATCTCACGGTTAACCCCCAGTTCTGGGTTAATCCAGATCGTTATCCAGCTATTGAGTGGTGCCAATCCTATTCGGTCGGAAACAAACCTATACCTAGTTCTTGATGAAGAATATGAGAGGGAGTAGATTGTGGGACCGAGAACAGATTTATGAGAAACTTCAGCCTCCTTGTAGCCCTGTATTTCTGCCCCATACTTAGAGATGGCAATGCATTTAGCTCTGTAAATATTCATGTCTTCAATTGACTTGGCCCTGAGCCTGAGTGCAAAATCAAGAACCACTACTGTTGATCTTACCATGGTGTGCCTTTTTGCTTTCTTCCTTTTGTGGTTCCCAAGAGCCACTCTTGTCAAATAATACCCCTAAGTACGTGAATGTTGTCACCCTTGTTATTTCGATTCCTTCGCAGAAATACGTTTTTAGGTTTTTCAGTTTAAGGTCCATACTCATAGTGTGGGATTTGGGGAAGATAACACTTAAATCACTGATCTCATAACATCTGCAAAGGAATCCAGGAGGCTCTGGAGCCCAACCGCTGTGCATGCTAGCAAAACTGCATCATTGGCGTATAAGAGAGCTGGGATTAACCGATCCTCCGCTCGCTGGATATATTTGCAGGTTGTACGCAGAGAGGAGTCAAGAATATTTATATATAAGAAGGGGAGCTAGAATACATCCCTGTCTAAGTCCTCTTGCAATACGCATGTGCTCGGTATGATTTCTCCTCTGGTCATTTCTCATCATGGCAGGGAGATCCCTATGCAGATCTGACAAAATATTTACTCTGCACCGGTCCATTCCCATTTCGATTAATAAGACCCATAATTTCGATCTGTTTACTCGGTCAAAGGCCGAGGACAGGTCTATAAAGGTCAGATGTAGTGTTCCGGTCTTAGCAGCTGTGTATTTCTCAATTAACAGCTGCAGATTCAAACACTGGTCCATTGCACTACCATGCTTCCTGAAACCATACTGCAAATTTGATAGCACACAACTTTCTTCTAGCCATTCTGTTAATTTACTAAGAATCACTCTCCCCAATACTTTCACAGTGGAATCCATCAATGATATGGGCCTGTAACATTGTGGATCTCCCCTCTGCTCCTTCTTAAAAACAGGTATAATAATACATTGGGAAACCGTGCTGACAAGCCACATTAAATACATGAGTTAAAATTTTAGACCGAAATGCCACGTTCAGCCTATAAAGGTGAGCCGGAACGCCATCCGGACAGGGAGCTTTATTACTAGTCATCTGCATTATTGCCACCTCTAACTCCTGTTCATTAAAGGCCAGGTTACATGTACCCTTATTCGATATAGGGGGACATGGGGTTCCAGCATCTTCCTAATCATAATATGTATGTTTAAAATGAGTGAACCATTGATCCTCAGGTATGTTACATTCCAGCGGGAGTTGCTGATCCTAATAAAAAAGGTTTATTTACAATCTCTCAGAACCTAGCACTGTCCTTAAGAACATCCACAGAGAGTAAATCATTCCAGCCTTCTTGTATTATTTTGGCTTTACGGTTTTCTATCACAAGCTTATATGTTTTTCTAAGGACAGCTATTTGGGGTTTATCCTGCGGTGCTTGCTTTAGGGTGTTAAAAAGCTTTTGGTGGGCTTCACTACATTTGTGATCAAATCACCTCTCACCTCCTTCCTTACAATTCCTTCTTTGGTATTGGAGACCTCTAGCCACCTGTTTGCAGATCCTTCACAAAAGCTGTAAGGGTTTCTACCCCCACCTTAGTGTTATCAAGACAAAGAACAATATATTCCTAGAGATTTCATATACATCACTTAGACAAACGTCCGGGACTACCTTGCTCCATTTGAGCCTGCAGCCCTGGTCTTTTAGCTTTAGAGAATTACTAGTGGTGGCCTCCCCAGATTTTCCAACTACTCCGGTACCCCCACCTAATATAAGGTATATAGGATTATGATCACTAAAATGTGACCATTGTGTGGTGTAGGACACCACCTGGGATAACACGACTGAAGTAATGAAGATATAATCAATTGTGGAATTCAAACCTCTCCTTTAAAGGTGGGTATCCTAGAATCTCCTGGGTTTACACTTGGTTGTAATAGATCAAAATCAGCAAAAAGGTCCTCAAGAAACCCTCCTTACTCAGAACGCTAAAAATGCAGGCTAGAACAGTTTTTGGGGCCCAGAATATCAGTGACATGACAATTCATTGTGAATAAATTTATATTAAAATCGCCTAATATTATTACCGAATAAAACATGGATTGCTTCTCCATATATGAATCTAAATAACATTTTAAGTTACATAAATGTTCATTCCAAAAAGTACTTTCAAAAGAGTTATAAAATTAACAATGAGTAGTTTCGGCACATGGACAGGCGTTATTTCAATCACTAAACAGATACATGATCCAGAGTCCAAAAGGCAATGGGTGCCTGAGAGGTTAAGGGAAATTAAGGTTATTAAACTCTCCTTTGCTATACCTGCTGGTGAGGGCTCTACGGGTTCCGAGTAGGTTGTATAACCATCCACCCAATAGTTGCTTTCCTTTTCCCATGTTTCTTGTAGACCCACTAGATCATACTCCCTCAAAATATCAGGCCACCCAGGATCATTTCTTTTGTTTCTCAGTCCCGCTATGTTCCAGCTAGGAACCCCTGAATGTGTTTTAACTCCATGGTCATTCCTTTTAATGGGGCAGGGGATGGCAATTTTTAAGTCAACCTTGCTCTGGTTCAGATGGGGAGGGGATTAAGCTAGTCAATCACTTTTATCCAGCTGGCTCAGAGGAAAGAATCGGTGTGTAGTTTCAAGTCTTTTATCCCCTACCCAGCCCCCTGTTAACTCTCCTGATCTTGGGGGTGGTGTTAGAACAGTGGGAGAATCGGCCAAAAGAGGGAGGCCATCCTTGATTTTTGATCTATTTGCAGGTCTTACCCTTGCTGGCTCTGGGAATAATCTCCACAGATCACTCAAGCCTTTGACCTGGGTGCCCTCTGTCGGGGAATAAAAAAAACAAGATGCAATGCTTTGATACCCACTGACCCCTAGTTTAGGCCTCACTGAAACAACTACCTTGCCATATCAATCTAGTCGAAATGTTTAATCATGCAGTCACCTTCTCCTGATTTTTCCCTCTAGCCTACCCATTCGACTCGTCTGGCTAGGATGATATGGGTGGACGAAAAAGCCCCTTCTCCTGACAGTTGTTTACACCAAAATTAAGTTTTATGCATTATCTCTTCTGTAGATTCATTGGTTGTATCTTTAAGGTGGGAGGGGTACTTCTGTTAATCCTACTACCAAAGGGGTGTTTTCCGGGGGTAGATGGAACCTACAGCTATTAGCAATCCTATTTGCATTCCCAATTGTGGGTATTTTACCGTGCCCAGTATGTAGTTGGTTTTCTGAGGGAATGTGTCCTTCCACATAATTAGTATTCATGTCTACCATCCTAACACCTAGATTTTCGCTAGCCTTAACCTTCTTATGGTTGGCTAAGCTAGGGTGTGGGTTGCTCTGACCTCCCTGACTCATTGACAACCCTCTTTTCTACTATAAGTGGTATTTGACAAAATGTGTGCATCAAACGTATATTTAATCACATCTCTAGTGTTCAAATCCACCAGTTAAGTCTCTAGTTGTGCCATTTTCCCCACCAGCCCTTCTACCATTGTCTTAACAGGTTTGGAGATATCCTCCAGGAGTGTTGCAAAAAGTGGTTCCAAGCGCAACTGAAAAAGGTCACCCACAATTTGTCTCACAGCAGGATGTAATGAATGATCGAAGTCCAGTATCTCTTTCTGTTCCTGGCACAGCGGAGGCTCAATCATGGCTGTGCCGGATTATGTGCCTCTCTTTGTCCCTTTCTTTTTTACTGGGGCCAAGATCAGGTGAGGTAGAGGTGGAACAGCCCCAACCAGGTTTACCCCCTCCGCTGTCGATGACACCTGTGATGGGTGCTGCATGACCTGTGTTAAAACAACCCGCTCCATTGTAGTAACGCCTGCCTCACTTAAGGTTACGTTCTATGAAGCAGCAACTGGTAAATGCTTGAGACTACTTGCTCAGCCCCCAGACCCACCTGTTCCTCAGCATTTTGGATCTCCGCTGCTAGGGCTCCCACAGCTGTACTTAAATATGAGATAATAGAGGCACAGTTCCATGGAACTTTAGCTTTAGTCTTGCCCAAGTCAAAGCTGCAAGGTTATTTACACTTACCCATAATGGTTTTTGTAGGAGGGACGAAAGAGGGGTGGCCCAGCCCAGCCTCTGTCAGTTGCTGACAGGCGCAGATGGGCCCACCCTTGGCTCGGGCATGGGAGCCATGTGTGGGTATTATACACCTCCTGTTGCAGCGGAACTGGAGATGGTGGTGTGGAAGCCACTTTGCAGGCTGGGGATTGCAGTCCTAGCCCCCACAGCAGCAGAACAACAGTAAATGGGCTACCATGCTGCAGGAACCCCAGGCAGGCATTATGCACCTCCTGGGACAGTGGAACTGGTGGTGGTGGCATGGAAGCCTCTTTGCAGGCTGGGGCTTGCAGTCCTGGCGCCACGCAGCAGCAGAGCAAGAGTAAACGGGCTCCCATGCAGTGGGAGTCCAGGGCGGGTATTATGTGCCTTCTAGCGGTGGCGGCGTGGAAGCCACTTTGCAGGCTGGAGCTTGGAGTCCTGCCCCCCCCCCCTCCCCCCCACAGCAGCATAACAACAGCAAACAGGGTATTATGCACCTCGGGGTGCAGCAGAAACGGTGTTGCCGGCGTGAAAACCACTTTGCAGGCTGGGGCTTGCAGTCCTGGTCCCCCCACAACACAGAACAACAGTAAATGGGCTAGCCAGTGGTTATTGCAGAAAAACCCAACCAACCCGGGAAAATACACCTTTATATTGACATGCAACTCCATAACCGTGCCATCAAACAAGAGCGGCACATCATTCCCACAATGGACTAGATCATAGCAGACGTCCATGGTTCTAGCTGTTTTTTAGAAGATGGACCTCAACACCGCGTACCACCACCTGCTACTGCAAGAAGAAAGTCGGGGCATACACTGTTAAAAGTGACTACATTTTGGCATCTCATCAGCTGCTGAAATATTTCAGATTGCAATACGCAAGACTCTGTCCGGTTTAACCGGCGGCTTGAATGTCAGTGATGACATGCTGAGTCACTCATCCACAGCTGCCGTACACCACAAATACCTAAAGACCACCCTCAAATGCCTCGAAGACCAAAGGGTGATGCTGCACAAAGATAAGTGTTCTTTCTTTCAGCCATTCATTAAGGTCTTTGGATATGTCTTTAAGCAAGAAGGGATACAATACGACCCCCACAAATCTCAAACGATCTTGCGTTCGCGATCACCCACCACTGTCCCTGAAATAAAGAATTTCCTAGGAATGGCCACCTACTGTGAGATGTTTAATCTGGATCTGGCAACCCTCCCTGAACCCCTGTGGTCCCTCACAAAGACAGATGCAAAGTGGACATGGGGCTGTACATCGAGCAAAAGCGGAGTTCCAGAATATCAATGATGCCCTTCTTGACAACACCACACTCATATATTTTGACCTGGATAAATGCACTAGCTTCTGGTCAACACTAGTCCTGTCAGACTGGGAGCCATACTTGCCCTGGAACGAAAGCCAGCCAAAGGGCTGTGATAGCGTTTGCGAGTAATGCATTGATGCCGACAGATGCGCTACACCAGAGTGAGGGGCCCTACCGATCAAGTAGGCCTGCTGGCACTTCCACCTATACGTAAGTGACCAGCGATTCAAAGTCATCTCAGACCATCAACCTCTCATCCCACTCTTTCGAGATTCGACTCGTCCCCCTCCCCTGTGGATCAGGAGGTAGGCCATCCAACTACAACACAACAGGATGGAGGTGGTCTACCGTCCAGGATAGAAGCCCTCGGCTGATTTTCTTTCTCACCATACCGTGCCCTGCGAAGCTCAAGACTGCTACTATGGGGTGGAAGACTATGTCAGAATGGTTTCAGATGCCACTTGCCCTGAGTGTTACGGCATGAGAACATCAAGGAAGTCGCTGAAACAGACCCCGTCATCACTCGAGTACGACCAGCACATGGCTAGACTTCCTTTAGGCTGCCAATGACTGGCCAGGTGAAGAGAAAGAGAGTCTGACGAAAATGTGGAGAGTGCAGGACAAATTCAGCACCACACAAGATTTATTTATTTATAAATTTATTTATTTATTTATAAAATTTCTAAAGCGCACAAATACCTTCCGGTGTCTCGGCGCTAGAGTTCGTTAAGATTGCAGAGAGCTCCTACATAGCTTACTGGTTGAAAAGCCATGTTTTGATGTGCTTCCGAAATATGAGTAGGGAGGAGCTTGATCTGATATTAAGAGGGAGCTCATTCCACAATTTAGAAGCAGCAATTGTGAAGCGCTTATCGCCCCATGTTGCTTTCTTAGTGCGTGGAATATGGAGTAGCTGGGATGCCTCAGAGCGTAGAGAGCGCTTAGGTTTGTATGGAGTAATGGATTTTTTTAAAAAAACCGGTCCGGTGTTGTTCAGTGTTTTATAAATGATGCACAAGGCCTTGAACTTTGTACGGCTTCTCACTGGTAGCCAATGAAGTTGGCGAATGATGGGCGATATGGATGAGAATTTAGGTGTGCCAGTTAAAATTCTTGCTGCAGCATTTTGCACTAATTGTAGTTTGTTCATAACTTGTTCCTGTGCATTCAGCCATAATGCGTTACAGTAGTCAATCTTTGAAAGGACTAGTGTAGACATTAGGGTTTTGCCTGAATCAGGAGGAAGAAAAGGAAGAAGCTTTTTTACCATTCTCAGAGTGTAAGAAGACGCCGAGACCACTGCATTAGCATGGCTGTGGAAAGTAAGCTTATTGTCGAGTAGAACTCCGAGGTTCCTGTCTTTTTTTACAGGGTGAGGAGGATCTCCCAGCTCTGCTGGCCACCAAACTGGTGACCAAGACGGGGTCAAATCACCAAAAAGCATGACCTCCGTCTTGTCAGAGTTTAATTTTAGGCAGTTCTGGTCCATCCAGGTGCAAATTGCTCTCATTCCTTCCTGAAAGTTAGCGGCCACTGCAGCTCCGTTCCTATGAATAGCCAGGACCAATTGAGTGTCATCGGCGTATGATGTTATTCCTATGCCGAATGACTTGATCACCCTCGCTAAGTCCGATACATAGATATTAAAAAGCGTCGGACTTAGCGAGGAGCCTTGAGGAACTCCACAAGGTAAAGTGAAATTGGGCGAATAGTAGCTGCCCATTTTCACAGACTGTACTCTGTCTGATAGAAACGATGCCAGAAGAGTCTTTGCTTTGCCCTGGATACCCATGGCATCGACACGGTCGATCAAGATGTTATGATCGACCGTGTCGAATGCAGCCGATAGATCTAAGAGTATCAGGATTGCTGTACCGCCTTGATCTAGAATTATTCTAACTTCTTCGGTTGCTTTTATTAAGGCGGTCTCAGTGCCATGACCCTTTCTAAACCCAAATTGGGTCTCGTCTAATAGGTTGTTATTGTCAATAAAGCTAGAGAGTTGTAAATTAATTGCTTTTTCAAATACCTTAGAGGGAAAAGGAAGTAAGGCAATGGGACGATAGCTTTTTAGCTCTGCTGGGTTTAATGTTGATTTTTTTAAAAGGGGCTTCACGATGACTTTCTTCCAGATTTTAGGGTAATCTCCTGTCTGGAACATCGTGTTGCAGATGTGGGTAAGCACCGGGGCTACCTGATCAGATACTAGTTTAAGTATACTCGGGGGACAAGGGTCCAAAGGAGATCCTGATTTGACTGCATTCATGATTTCTTCTATAGATGCTTGAGGAAGCGAGGAGAATGTATCCAGAATTGGTCTGGTAGATGACTGAGGAGCAGTTGGGCCAACTATAGCATCAGAAATTTTTTGTGTGAAATTATTAAAAATATCTGTAACTTTTCCTTTGAAAAAATCTGCGATTTCATTACAGAAGGTTTGAGAAGGTTCTGTAGAATCAGGTACTGTCGGGTTGGATAACTTTTTTACCACCTGGAATAACTGTTTGCTCGAGTTTTGAGCTGATTCTATTTGAGTGGTGTAGAAATTACATTTTTCCTTTGTAATAAGTTTCTTATAGTTGTGCAGGGCTGTCTTGTATCTATCTTTATCGTTGTTGTCATAATTCCTGCGCCAACGTCTCTCTAGATTGCGACAATGTTGTCTTTCAAGCCTTAATGATTCAGAGAACCATGGAGCAGAGGGTTTGTTACGGTTAGGCTGTAATTTTTTGAGAGGTGCCACATGATCTAGTGCCTTGTTCAGCCAGTGTTCATAGTTGTTGGATGCCTCACCTGGGTCAATTGAGTCTTTAAAATTAGTAGTATTTAATGCATTATTAAAGGCATGGTGATCGATATTTTTCCAGTCACGACATTTGATCTGTGAGCGTGCAGAGGACGTGTCGTGTTTGTGTTTCCTAATTATTATAGAAAATAGGACTGCCGAATGATCAGTCCATATAAGTGGGATCACTGTAGGTTGATTCATGTGTGAATTATTTGTAAATAGTCCGTCCAAGGTATGACCAGCTTGGTGTGTGGGTGAAGAGACCCGTTGTTCTAGGCCTACAGCTTGAAAATCAGCGATAATCTTGATGGTATCTTTATCTGAATGATTTTCTAAATGAAAATTAAAATCACCCAGTATTGTATATTCTTTGTGGGCAGCTATTGGTTCTAATAGAGGATTAAGCGCTTCCAAGAAGGATGTGTGTGGGGTGGGAGGTCGGTATAGTAATGTGCCTTTAAAAGTTTGAGTAGGGGAAAGAGTAAAGGTGAAACATAAGGCTTCCATGGAATCATGGATCATTGGCTCAGTTTTTAGAGCTATGTTAGCACGATGTATGATAGCTAACCCACCCCCTCGTTTCCCCGAAGACCTATCTAGTCGGGTGACATAATAGCCATCAGGAGTAGCGATCTTGAAATCCGGGCCAGAAGCAGAGTCAGCCCAGGTCTCAGTTATAAACAGGATGTCAAGATTTTGAGTGGCTATAAATTCAGCGACCTCATCTCTATGTTTAACAAGGGAACGGGCATTTATAAGAGAGCAATGTATAGATTTATCAGGGGTTGGTGGCAACCTAGGGGCAGCTAAATTAGAGTGAGGAGGAGTGGATTTAAAGGAGCAATTTGGGCAGGGATTAATAGGCAAATTGGCTAAAGAGTCTGCACAGAAATGGGAACATCTTTTATCAGTTAAAATATTGCCAATACTAAGAAGTTGAGATCGAGTATAGGTTATTACCTTAGGAAGATTATGGTTGTTACATGAGGCAGGAGGTTTAGCGCATAGCGCGGAACCAACGCGGACTGGCGCAGACTGGCACCCCTTTGGCACGGCTTCGGCGCGGTGTCGGCGCTCCCGCTGCGCTCGACCGCTGCGCTTTAAATGACCATTTTATACTTTAAGCCACGCCCCCAGCTGGAACGCTAACTCCGTTCTGCTCTGGGAGGCGGCTCTGAGTTACTGAAGCTCGCCCTGCCCTCCACACAAACGGCACGAAGCCGCGATGGAACGGGGCTGGGGGTCCACAAGCGATAGCTTTACACGATAAAATTGTGCATATGTTATGAGCGTCTTAACCTAACAATTATGGTACAAATAAATGCACATTTTAAAAAACATAGTAAAATGCTATTTAAAAGGTATCCTAATAGTGCGTTTTCAACGTGCAGAGGAGGAGCCCCTCGCAATCTGCACGAGCTCTAGTAAAACAAACTACCAAGGAGCTGCCACCACCCTGTAAGTCACCAGAGCTCTTGATCGCGCTAAAGTTATACTTTAAGCCACGCCCCCAGCTGGAACGCTAACTCCGTTCTGCTCTGGGAGGCGGCTCTGAGTTACTGAAGCTCGCCCTGCCCTCCACACAAAGATGGAGCCTTCCTTCGCGGATCCCGCATTGTGATCCCGAAGGCACTGAGACACCATGTCACAATGCTAGTGCATGGAGGGCACCAGGGTGCCATGAAAAAAAAGACAAGAATGAGGGAGAAAGTATGGATGCCCAGGCTTAAAGAAATGTCAGAAAACCTTGTTTGAAAATGCCCTGCATGCCAGCTAATGGGCATACCAGAGAGGCCAGCACTAGTGATCGCAGAAGAGACATGCATGATCCCCTAAGTATGGATTCCGGTAGCTTCCCAGATGGGCAGACCACCATGGTCCTGGTGGAAGCATATTCAAAAATTCCAGTAGTAGAGGTAATCGACTCCCCAGCTTTTGTACACGTGCTCCCTGTCCTTGAGAAGATATTTGCCATTTTCTTACCCACACAGATCAAGAGTGATAACAGACTACCATTCCATGGTGCGGAGTTTGGGGAATTCCTCAACCAACTTGAAATACCTCACCATTGCATTACGCCCCAATGGCAACAAACTAAAAGCGAGGTTGAAAGATTCATGCGTGTGATGAACAAATCGCTTCGCATCGCCACAGCCAAGCATGTGAAACCCAAACGCCAACTACAATAATTTCTGAGGACCTATTGGAGTAGTCCTCACTGCACAACCCATCTTTGCTAGGGGTCTCACTCTGTACACTCATGTACACCTTGTGTGCCGGACTGTTGTGTCCCGGGGACCAGGGAGTGGAGCCTGGCAAACATGGGAAACTATTAGGGAAAGCCCGGCAGGCATCACCACAGCAAGCACAATTAAGTTTTATGAGAGGAGGAAAACACTTCTCCTAAAAGCAGACTCAAGTTAGAAAACAATTATATAAAGTGCAAAGAGATGAAATCTATACTACTATTATAAAGAGAGAACTCAAACCTTTGAGCCAGGTAAACTCGGGAACCACAGCGCCAATCCACACACCCGATACATCGTTGAAATTGCCAGGGTGTGCAGATGGACATAGGCTATAAAAAATACAAATTAAACGTAAACTTAAAAATTTAACAAAAAAAAAAAGAGTCCCCTGAAAGTTGCGCTGGCCGCGACGTAGCGCTGGCCGCGACGTGCGTGATGACTAGGAGCGGCGGACATGGAGCGGCGGTGAAGTGAGGAGCGTGGGGAGGAGCGGCGGCTCAAGTAAGGCAAAGGCGAGGCGAGGCGGGGCGGGAGGGGGTCTGCATGGGAGGGGGGCGGGGGGTTGGCCCTCCTTCCATCTGCACCGTGTCCGTCCCTGAATACATCAAAAAACCAGCATTAGCGGCGGCTCAGGTAAGGCAAAGGCGAGGCAGGGCGGGAGGGGGTCGGGCGGTTGGCCCTGCTTCCATCTGGTCCGTGTAGCTAATAGGGGTCTTGGCGGCTCAGAAAAGGCAAAGGCGAGGCGGGGCGGGGCGGGAGGGGGTCAGGGCGGGAGGAGGTCAGGGCGGGCCGGGGCGGGCCGGGGCCTGGGTGGGCGGTTGGCCCTGAAGCCTCATTGCCCACGGACAACGTCGGGGCGGGCTGCTAGTGCACATATAAAGAGAAATTTCAGGAGGCTACAGTGGCCTAAAAAATTAATTCAATCTTTGAACTGGGAATGGGAGTTTGAACTCACATATTCAGGATTTGTTCTTGGAAGTTAAACACAGGGATGTAAATACATTTGTGAATCGGGTCTATGGGGTTCACTGCACATAAAGCAACTTAAGTTCTGCCTATGTGCTCAGCTGTTCGCCTAGGGCCATTTTACCTCAAATGAGTTTTATGGACAGCAATAGATCATATTGAGCATCTGCCTACGCTTTTAGCTGTGGTTCAGCTCCCAGCTCTTGCCATAATGTAATACACACACACATGTATTAGCATTCTTAGAAACATGCCCACTGACAACAACCCGGGAGACTGATGTGCTCTCAAATGAAAACTTGTCTCGAAATTCTAAATGAAAATATATGAATAATTTGTCTTAAAGCAATATGTTTTGTTAAAATTGTCGAATCGTCAGATTCAACACATTATTCTCTTCCACAGTGTCATTGAGATTATGGTTACCAACTAGGCCTTTTTTTTTTTTAAAGATAATGATTTTCTTTTGAAACAGAAAAGATAAGCAAGCTAATGGCCCAGTTTCTCAATAACATCAGCTGAAAAAAGACGTCATGCCAACTTTAAAAAGAACAGCACTTTTATCAAAGTCTGTGCACTCCATGTATATTATTAGAACAAGTGCAAAAGTCATTTCAGTAACAAAGTGTTCTTGTGTCTCAAGAGTACAGCCATCACATAGACCTATTTACAAGCCCCTAATGCCACCGGAGGGTCACTTTTTCTGATGCTCTAGTGGCATTGCACCATTCCCCATATATACAAGGTGGCACTAAGCCACTTAACGTCGCTTAACACCACCTCGTCAATATGCCCCCTTGTGCCGCAGTCTGCTGCGGCAAATGGCCAGGTAATGCCCGGTTACTCACCGGTAATATCCATTACTCCTCGTCCTGGTCTACCCATCCCATTCCTGACAAGTGAGCAGCTAGTCTGCTCTACAGAAACCCCTACCTAGCTGAGCTGTTTTCACTTCCCCCTATGACGACGTCACCATCACGTGACTATAAAGGGGGAAGTGCATCCAATAATCATCCTGAGAATACCAAAGAAAACCAGAACGAAAACACAGACAATCACCCAAAGAAAAACCCAAACCAGGGAGGGAGGGAAGGGCTCAGGAATGGGATGGGGAGATCAGGACTCGGAGTAATGGATATTACCCGTGAGTAACCGGGCATTACCTCCTCGTCCTGTCTCCCCGTCCCATTCCTGACAATTGAGCCCATACCCAAGCACACGGTGATTGCGAGAGAAAAAACAGACCAGCAAGTATGAGAAAAAACAGGTCCATTTTAATCAAAAGAAAACAGTACACACTACAAATCATGTACAGAAGACAGGACACAAGTCCCAAAGGCAACAGAGGCCACCATCCCCAACTGAAGGAGGTAATGAGCAACAAAAGTATGGGGAGAAGCCCACGTGGCAGCATTGCAAATGTCTTTCAACGGGGCCCCCTTGAACATGGCCCAGGAGGACGACACGCTCCTAGTCGACCTACCCTGAACAGAAGAAGGCAGAGGACAGTGGGCAGAATCATAAGCAGAAACCACAGAGCCCCTGACCCAACGAGACAAGGTGGACAAAGAAGGACGAAGCCCCAGCCCCGAGAGGCCATAGGTGACAAAAAGGGAATCCACTTTACGGAAACCAGCCGTACGCCCCAAGTAGATGCGGAGAGCCCTCAGCACATCCAATGAATGGGGAAGCACCTCCTCAGGAGAGGCAGGAGCCGGAAAAAACACCGGGAGAACAATATCCTCCTGACAGTGAAAGGAAGACACCACCTTAGGAAGAAAGAACTGACTCGGACGGAGAATGACCTTATCATCGCAAGAAGGGGGGGAAGCCATCAGCACCCCAATCTCACCAACTCTCCGTCCGGAAGTAATTGCCACCAGGAAAATAACCTTAGCAGAAAGGAATTTCAGGGCCACGGAGTCCAAAGGCTCGAAACGAGGACCCGTCAAAGCCCGGAGAACCAAGGGAAGATCCCAAGGAGGTACAGGAGAACGAGAGACAGGACGCTGAAGCAAGAAACTCCGCAGAAGGCGAGCCACCAACGGGGAGACAGAGGAAACAGAAGAACCCCGGAAAGCAAGAATGGCAGCCCACTGGGCCCGTAGGGAAGAAACCGCAAGCCCCAAGACAAAACCATCCTACAGGAAGTCCAAAACCTTCATGGCCTCACAGGAGGCAGAAGAGAGACCCCTCACAAGACACCGGGAGGAGAAATTCCTCCAGTGACGGTCATACGACTTCAAGGTGGAAGGACGTCGAGAAAGCTGGAGACAATTGGCAACCTCAACCGAAAAACCCAGACCCAGCTAACTCAACCTCTCAAGTGCCAAACCCTCAGCCGGAGGCGATGCAGGGAGGCAACCCGGAAAATAGGAGCCCGCAGCAGGGAGGGAGACAGGGGAAACCTCCAATGAGGGCAAACAGAAAAGGCCAGCAGAAGGGGGAACTAAGACTGGCGAGACCATTCCGGAACCACCAGGAGAACCTCCGCCCGATCCCAACGAATCTTCCGGAGGACCCTCGGAATCAAGGCAAACGGAGGGAGGGCAAACAGCAGACCCCTCAACCAAGGAATCGAGAAAGCATCGGCAGCCCACGCCAACGGAGAGGGAACTATGCTGCAAAACCGAGGAAGAAGGGCGGACACCTCCGAGGCAAATAGATCCAGCCAAGGAAGGCTGAACCGGAGGACAATCGGGTCGAACAGATCCGGGGACAGACAAAGGGACACCGAGGAGGGGAACACCCTGCTCAAAGAATCCGCAGGCCCATTCTCCTTCCCCGGAAGATAGACCACCGTCAGAGACAAGAGACTCGACTCGGCCCAAAGGCCGATCTCCCGGGACAGAAGAAACAGAGCACAACACATGTCCCCCTGGTGATTCACATAAGAACGAACCACCTGATTGTCCATCTGCACAGAGACCGCCCGACCCTGAAGGAGAGGAGCAAATCAAAGAAGAGCCAACCAAACCGCCCTTAACTCCTTCCGGTTCGAGGACTGGAGGGACTCGAAACTGGACCACCGACCCTGAGCCTTGGAGGCACCCAGAATGGCACCCCACCCCAAAGCACTGGCATCCGTGGACAACACGACCACAGACTGAGGAGGAAGGAGATCGAACCCCCGGGACAGAGAGAGAGGGGACAACCACCACTGGAGATCCGCCCGAATCCCAGGAGTGACCGGGATCAGAGTCTCGTAGTCCAAGGAGGCAGGATCACAGTGCGATAGGACATGATGCAACAGGGGGTACAGATGGAACCTGGATCAAGGAAGGAGATGCAGAGTGGAAGCCATCTCCCCCTGACTCCGCAACCAGAGACGAGCAGACACCCGGGATTGGGACAGAAGCCAGGAAAGGTGACAAAACAAAGTCAACTGGTGCTCCTGCGAGAGAAAAACCATGTCCATGTCCATGCGGAAGAGAGCCCCTAGGTACTTCAGGGACTGGGAGGGCACCAGGGAGGATTCCCGGTGGTTGATAAGGAACCCAAAGGAACCCAGCGGAAGACACAACTGGTCCACATCCGACAGAGCCTGTGAAAAAGAAGGAGAGACAATCAACCAGTCATCCAGATATGGAAACACCAGTAGCCCCCTGGAATGAAGGATACCCACCAGAGGGGCCAAGAGCTTGGTTAACACTCTGGGCGTCGAGGAAAGGCCGAAAGGGAGCACCCGGAACTGATAGTGCAGGCCCCCTACAGCAAATCAGAGAAAACGCTGATCTTCCGGGTGGACAGGAACGTGCAAATATGCATCCATCAGATAGAAGGACGCCAGGATGCCCCCTGGCAGGACCAGAGGCAGGATGGACTGGAGCGTCATCATCTTGAATGGACGGTGGACAACGAAGCGATTGACCCGCTTCGGATCCAAAACAGGACGAAGATCCGAAGTGTCTTTCATTGAGACAAGAAAGAGGATTGAATAGCAACCCCTGCCCCTCTCCAGAGGAGGAACCTCCACAATAGCCCTCTTCTCCAACAGGAGTCTCACACCTGTCAACAAAGCATCCCTGCGCAGAGGAAGACTGGGCAGGGGAGTCTGAACAAAACCCGGAGGAGGAGGAGATGAAAACTCGATCCGGCAACCTTCTGAAATAGTCTGAACCGCTCAGGCATCCGGAACCGACAACCACTGGGCGCGGAAGGACTGGAGGCGACCACCAACTGGCAAGGGCAGACAGTCATTGAGAAGAGGAGGAAGCGGGGTGGCAACACCGGCAGCGGCCCGGGGCTTGGCACTTCCAGGGGCCCCCCGGCCACGACCCCTGCCACGAAAGGGCTGAGAAGCGCCACGAGCAGGAGGCCCAAAAGCGAGACGGTAACCAAATCCACGACCTCGAGAAGGAGGGCGGACCAGAGCCACCAGTTTGCGGTTCTCAGCAGACTGCTTGACCATACCCTCCAGCTGAGGACCGAACCCCTTGGAACCCGCAAAGGACAACTTAAGGAGGACCGACTTCTGGGAAGAGTCCGCCTTCCAGGAAGCATCCAAATATGACAACGGGCAGCGATGGAAGCACCAGAAGCAGCAGCTGCCGCCGCCCCCAAATTATCAAAGGAAATATCTGACAGGTACCGAACCTGTTGCTCCATCAAAGACAAAAGAGGTGTGGCATCCTTGCTGTCTTGCAGAAGAACAGACAGGGACTGGAAATCCTTAAGGAGTGACTGAACCATAGGCAGTCGCACGGATAGAAAAATTGGAAGCAGCATAAGAACGCTTCAAAGCCCCCTCAACACGCTTATCCACAGCGTCCGCAGGAAGGGCATCCTCAGAAATGACCAAACCCTGAGAAGAGAGGCCAGTCATCAGATTATCAACCTTCACAGCCTGAGGGAACTCAGCAGCAAAACCCTCCAGAGGGTAACTCCGAGACAGGAAATGAGGAAAAGTAGACTTGAATATGTGTGAACACGGTCAGTGCGCACATCCCAGTATTTGGGCACTCCCTCTGGTTCAAGAATGAATAGACTCCGTTGAATTTCCGAAATTTATTTAATTTGAGTTAATCTTTTCATAAGTCTTTCATTGGTGGATTATTTGCATCCAGTTTACATAACTTTACACAAAATCATCGTCGCTCCAATGCATTTCGGGTCGATTACCCTTTTTCAAGGAGCTCTGAAAATGAGAACGATCTGCATTTGTATCAAAATTGCATTGACGAATAATAGTATACAATACGAACATATCCCAGTGGTGAATTTAGGACAAACAAAAGTCTGTGCAAAAAGGAATAGAGGAAACCGGTAAATGGGGAATAAAATGCCGAGGTGGCTCAAATGTGCAGGAGAATTGTGGGCGCACCCAGAAAAGTAAAAGGGATCTGTGGGCGGGTGGCGGGTAACAACAATAAAGAAGAACAAGTTGGAAAAATGCTCACGTGTACAAAGGGCTGTAATGCGGTGCTGTACGGGTCAAAAACAAGAAAGTTGGCGGTTAGGGAAACACTCCATGAGCGAGTGCAAATATAGCGGAGGCTAACTGGCAGGAGCTATATTGGGCTTACCGAAGCGGGATTCTGTGGGGGGACTGTCGAAGTCTCCAGGTTGGTTAGCTGCAACGTGAAGTTGCCGGGTTGGTGTAAGGGCTCGCTAATGAAACCGACTCGATAATAACAAGGAACGGGGTGGGCGGTAATGGGAATCAAAAAAGGACCAACGTGTGGTGAAGGTGGGGGCCATATTGGAACGGGTAAAGAAAGGTGTGTTTCCCTAACCGCCAACTTTCTTGTTTTTGACCCGTACAGCACCGCATTACAGCCCTTTGTACAGATCCCTTTTACTTTTCTGGGTGCGCCCACAATTCTCCTGCACATTTGAGCCACCTCGGCATTTTATTCCCCATTTACCGGTTTCCTCTATTCCTTTTTGCACAGACTTTTGTTTGTCCTAAATTCACCACTGGGATATGTTCGTATTGTATACTATTATTCGTCAATGCAATTTTGATACAAATGCAGATCGTTCTCATTTTCAGAGCTCCTTGAAAAAGGGTAATCGACCCAAAATGCATTGGAGCGACGATGATTTTGTGTAAAGTTATGTAAACTGGATGCAAATAATCCACCAATGAAAGACTTATGAAAAGATTAACTCAAATTAAATAAATTTCGGAAATTCAACGGAGTCTATTCATTCTTGAACCAGAGGGAGTGCCCAAATACTGGGATGTGCGCACTGACCGTGTTCACACATATTTAAGGCTTAAATTCTGGCGTAAACGGACGGTTACGCCACCAGTTGGAGCACCTTTAAAATAACGATTTATTGTTAATATCTTCTAAAAAAACTTCTACCCCAACAACGCAGTGCATTGCCCACCTTGTCTTTTCGAAAAGTAGACTTGTCCACCTCCTGCCATTCGTGAGACAACACCTTGCGTATTGCCTCGTGCAAAGGCAACGAGTCCGGAGCAGGCTGGACATATTGCGTGACGAAGTCATCCTCCAAAACATCAGCGGCAGGAGGAGAGAACCCCAAATTGGATCTAACATGTGCGAATAGTACAGTGAGCTCAGCACCCTGAACAAAACGACCCCGTACACCCTCATCCTCCTCAGGACCCAAGTCATCCTCAGGGCCAGCCTGTGGATCTACAGAAACACGAGGCCTCTTGGGAGGAGGCCCAGCCATATCCCTAGCCAGGAAAGCAGCAGCCACAGCCTCACTGACAAGGAGGCGCAGGGCATCCAGAGGGGCCGCAGAAGATGAAGCCTCAGAATCCATCACAGAAGTACCAGTCCAAAATCCAAACAGGCACAAACAAGGACAAAAAACCACACAAGAAGGACTCCATTAATAGGTTGAGAACCCGAACATCTGTGGCAGGAAAATTAATGGGCCGGCATAAAAGGCCCAGCCAGCAGCCAACACACCCCCTAAATGCACATACCACCGGAGTGCCACAACACTAACTCCATAAAAGCCCCCACCCGCTAAAGCAGGGCGAAAAAGGACCAGAGGAAACCCAGGAACGGCCGCTGGAGCAGGCCAACCAAAGCCAGGTGAGTGAAATGAGCAAAAACGGCCGCTAACGCGGGCCGCGTGTGTAATCACAGCCCAAAACAGAGACGGCCGCTAACGCGAGACGCGTGCAAGATAACAGCCCCAATGTAAGAGGCATCGCGGGGAAAAGCGGCAGCGCGAGAACCAAGGCGGCCGCTTAAGAGCGCCGCCGCACCTAAAAAGGAAACAGCAGGGAACTTACCCGGAACACCGGCAGCCCCCGAACAGCACAGCCAGGAACGCGGTCGTAGATCGCAGAAAAAAAAGAACAGGATGATTATTGGATGCACTTCCCCCTTTATAGTCACGTGATGGTGACGTCATCATAGGGGGAAGTGCAAACAGCTCAGCTAGGTAGGGGTTTCTGTAGAGCAGACTAGCTGCTCACTTGTCAGGAATGGGACGGGGAGACAGGACGAAGAGGTAATGGGTGTTGCAGTGAAAGTACCACCATAATACCCATTGCTATTTGACACTGTCCCAGATTTGCAAGGTAATACCTGATCTTAGAATGGCGATACGGAGGGAAATTCTTCATTTCTCCTTATTTTTGCTCTTTCTATGTGTGCTGCATTCTGCAGCACAAAAAGAAAGAGCAAATTTCCACTATTGATTGTCTTTGTGCAGGAAGGTGCCCCTTCCTGCACGTAAGCAATTGTCCCTGCAGGCAGCACCATTGCAATATGGCTCAAGAGTGCCTGCGCTAGTGCTAGACTGTTTTTTTAGCACCAGCGCTAGAGAAATGCAGGGGTGCACCATATTTTTGTAAATACAGTGCATCGCTGCATTTTGAAACTGTCAGAGTGTGGCGTTGCCAAATTTGACATAACACTGCGCTCTGGTATTTTCTAGTAAATATCCCTCTAAAGGTCTGAAAGCCTTTACTATAGCCATTTTTTTCATTAGTGACTTATAATTATAAAAAGGAAGGTTTGGGCAAGGCAAAATGTTGATTTTGTCAGGCAGACAGTGGAATTTAAAACTGCATACACAGGCTGCAATGGCAGACCTGAGGCATGTTTAAAGGGGTATTCAATTGGGTGGCACAATCAGTGCTGCAGACCCACTAGTAGCATTTAATAGGCAGTCCCTAGACACAGACAGTGCCACTTTACCAGGACTTAGAAGTGAATATGCCAATTGAGTATAAGCCAATTCTACCATGTTTTAAGAAGAGCGCATACTCACTTTATCACTGGTTAGCTGTGGTAAAATGTGCAGAGTTCTAAAGCCAGCAAAAATGAAGCCAGCAAACAGGAGCCATGTCTAACAGTGATGTTACAGTAGAATGGTCCTTCCATAAAATAAATACTTGTTTTTTTTCGTTTTCAAAAGGGCACTGAATTGAGGTTTTCTGGTGTAAGTAATTCCATCGGCAAACAATAAGTTTTACTTTACCCACAGTGGGCAAAATCTTAGATTAAATCTTAGTTGAACGTAGGTGTATTTTGTGCATGGAAATTGTCAGTTAGGTTTCATAGAATTGCAAGTGGCAGACTATTTCATATGCATAGTTCATTTGTGACTGCAAAAATGTAAGCAGAATTGTGGAATTCCTACAAATTTACACACAGAGATGGGCTGGCGGGTGTTCCTTGGTCCTTAGTGTGAAGGTTTCACCAAGCATTATCAAGTAAGTTACCCACCCAGGAAATACTTGGAAATATTCACCTGTCATAGAAAATGCAAAGCAAAAATGCAACTCTTATTTAAATGTAGTATGAGGTAAGAGGTTAGTTACTCCAGTTGACATATTTTAACCATGGAGAAGGAAAAACATATTTTGCGGACTACTTCGAATATAGAAAGTTCGAATTTGTAAATATTATATATGCAGAAATATTACACTTGAGACAACTCATTGAAAAAAACAAGCATCATAGTTTTCCACTAGTACTACAAGAATTTTTAGTGAATTGCAAAACAGCTGCAAATTTCCTCCAAACGTACGATTAATAATAGAGGAGCAAACCTCTGTCGTTTTCTCCAGGCTTTAGAGTTTTGTGAATGCAGTCTGTTGAATGATCGGTTTATTTGAGCACGATGAGTTGTATAACAATACCACAAATGTGAACATTTCCATTTAAGTGCATTATAATGTCAATCAAACATTCACATTGCTTCCAGTTAGAGTGGTAGGCACTGAAAACCAACATGAGAAGGATAAATAGTTCAGCTTTAGTGAACCGATGCCTCTGCGCATGAGCTGTAAAATCAACATAAACCACATCAGTGTATCTTCAGCAGCACATGAAATGCAAATTAAATGTCAAGAAACACACTATTTAGATTTATGATATGAACCATGTTGCTGAAGAATTTGTTCTAGATACTGTGGGAGTCTATACAGAAATAACCTTCTCAAATTAGCATAATAGCTACAAAGAGCAAATATGTTAAATTGTTTAGGATTATTTTATAGTATGAGAAGGTCTATGGAGAGAGTGATATGCATATTTCATGACATGTAATTTAAAAGTTTCAAATGTTTGAATTATTCATGAGGCAAATATAGCAATTTAAATAGTATTTTTCTTAGGCTATGTCGGAAGACTTTTCAGATGATGCGAGCACTTGTACTTATATACGTTTTGCCAGGAAAAACCCTCAGTAACCTTAGCAACAGAATGCAGTCTGAGAGGAAGGTTAAACTGCTGTAAAAAAAAATGCATTGCAGGGCCATTTATAATAGCACTATTGCGAGTGAGTATAGCTTGAGATGTCACACCTGTGTGATGCGAACCAGATTTTAAAAACAAATACGTGTTAAAAAGCATCCACTTTTTGCACCCCCACGACAGCACACCGGCTTGTGCTGCCGGTTCTGTAATACTGATAGCGCCAGCCCACATGTCGCTTGCAACTGATGAAGCTCCTGTGAGAGATGATTTTTCTCTTTACAATACTCCTTAATAAACATACATATTCACTTATATTATATTTTATAACTTACATTAGTAGCTCATTGGACCATAAACTCTTTGTTAGACTTGGCTTTTTCAGCGGGTTTACTCCCAGACTTTTTGCTATTTTGCCTTCTGTTTTTTACTTTGTTTTTGTTAGTTTTAGGACTCTGGGCATTTTACCACTGCTATTCACTGCTAATGTTCATATGCTCTCCATGTAAATTGTGTTTATGAATTGGTTTTTCCATGATTAGGTTATGGATTTAATACTAAATCCCTTGTACGTTGCACTGTGTGTGTTCAGAGCCTGGAAATCAAATGCTTCTAGTGGACCTGCAGCACTGTTTGTACAACCCACACAGGCAGCCTTTCAAAAGTTTCTCAGACCTGCCACTGCAGTGTCTGTGTGCAGTTTTTATTGCCATGTTGACCTGGCAAGTGCACCCACTTGCCAGGACCAAACTGTAAAGATGATATCCCGGAAAGTTGAATTCATGTAAAGTCTTTATAAAGTAAGATTAGGAAAAACACCTCAAGCTTGCACTTCAGCTTCACAGCTCTAACCACCCTTCACATTCAAAGCATGACATTACACCCACGCAGATGGTTTCACATCCCATTACAAAGTGAATACATCTTTACACATCTTCCCCCTTATACACAAAGGAAAATGATAAAAATAACAACCATATCACATTGCAACGTATGATTTTATACAAAAAATATAACTGTTTCAACAATAGAATAGGATCACATCCAATTATGCATCAATCACAGAGAACGGGTAGAGGAGCATTACATTTACAAACATTTCCTGTGCTCCACACAGATCCATCAGCTAGAACAAGAATATTCTTCTTGATAGGTTTTACTTGAACAGGTTTAGAAACTTTGCTCCCACCCTTGATTACTACCCCACCTTTCCTGTTTACGACCCAATCTCCATCTTTTATATCTGGGACCTTAACAGCTTTCCTGTCATTATAATGACTGGTAGCAGCTAATTGCTTTTGGCATACATCATTCTCAACAAGGGTACAATCAACCCACACACTCTTTATCCTTTAGCCAACCAGGTACTTCTTTCAAACCTGGCTCACAACGTTTTAGAGAAACAAACGGTGACACACCAGTCACAGAATGTGGCATCACTCTATACGGCCACTCCAATTTCTTCAATTCTTACAACCAAGACAAACCATTGGACAAAGATAATTGTATGTTATCCCTTAACAAGCGATTTATCCTTTCTATGATCCATTGGCTTGGGGCCTGAACAATGCAACTCTCTCGTGTTTGATTCCTAATTTACTGAAGAAATCCACCATTTTCTTCGACACCTACTACACACCTTTGTCAAACACCAAGGTCTTCGGAATCCCTACATTTATAAATACTCTCTCCAAAAATCCCACAACTTTATCTGTGTCTATGCAATCTGTTGTTTCAATAACAAACCACTTTGAGTGATAATCTACCAAAACCATTACAAACCTGTTGCTAGTACGAAGTTTGAAAATTGGACCTAAGGAATCGATAGCTACTTTCTCCCATTGACGGTTAGGAAAAACATTACAACTCAAAGGAGGTTGTCTCACAATCTTAGTCATTTCACTGTTAGCACACACATAACACTCTTTCACTACTTCCTCAATGTCACCCAGATGACCCTAATGAGAAATATCAATAATTCTCCTTCTTACCCCCACTGGTGGCACAAATTGATTCCTTGTTAATAACCGTCCATGACATACACTCAACTTGTAATGAACATGATGATAACCTTTAAAACAAACATCATTGTCATGATAACTCCGACCTTCATACACACATTTTTTAACTTGTTGTAGAATATCATCCTCAGAAGTGACTATTGCCCACTCTTCTTTGTCGAGAGCCAATCCCACCATTTCTCTACCTACTACATCAACCTCCTCATCTACGACTTCCTCGTTCATCACCAATTCAACTGTATCAAGAGGCATCCTGGACAAGCAATCAGCAATGACATTTTTCAAACCTTTCATAAATTCTACTTCAAAATTATACTCTAGCACCGATAACATTCATCTTGAAATCCTATGGGTTACACTGCCCTCCAGACCCCTTCCTCCCTTAAACAAATGGATAAGGGGTGTGTGTTCAGTACAGACCTTGAAAGGTAGTTCCCAAACAAAGCACCTAAAATGATTTATGCCCCAACAACACGCTAGCGCCTCTTTTTCAATAACAGAGTATGATATTTCGGCATTACGAAGTCTCCAAGATGCAAATCTGATAACTCTTTCTGGGCCACCATAAATCTGAGTCAACATGGCTCCAACTCCAACAGCACTTGCATCAGTTGTAATAAATGTTTTAGCAGCGACATGAAAATGACGTGTAGGAGCTCAAGCAATTCAGTTTTTCACTTTATCAAACACTTCACTACAAGCCTCATTCCATTCAAATAGCACACCGTTCCTCATCAATTGCCGTTAGGGTTCTACAATCTCAGTAAAGCTTTCCACAAACTTTGAACAATATTCCACTAAGCCCAGGCAGGACTTCAACTGATCTTTAGTCATAGAAACAGGAGCATTCTTTACTGCATGACAATACTTTTTTATTGGTTTGATTCCATCCTTAGATATCTCCTGTCCCAAATAA
The DNA here is from genome assembly GCF_964263255.1 of Lissotriton vulgaris. NCBI lineage: Eukaryota > Metazoa > Chordata > Amphibia > Caudata > Salamandridae > Lissotriton > Lissotriton vulgaris. Next base: position 689,328,294 of record NC_141696.1, read on the forward strand.
TTCACACATTTTTTTTAATTGACATTTTTCTTTCTTAATTGTCAGCCCATTCTCTTCCATTCTTCTCAATACTTCATCCAAGACCTCATCATGATGCATACTATCTCTACCTACAGTTAATACATAATCTTGAAAGCAAAGAACATTACTTAGCCCTTCGAAAATTCTTTGCATTACTCTCTGGAACACCGCTGAGGCAGACAATAATCGAAAAGGCACCATACAGTAACGAAATGTAATGTAATGTAATTCTTATAGAGCGCAACTTTCACTCCAAGGAGCACCTTGGAGCTGAAAAGCCAGTCACCTAGGGTGGAATAGGCCGGAAGACTAGTAAGCATCAGTCTGCTATTGGCTCTAACATTATACATATATCAGAGCCATACATGCTTTGTCTGAAAGATTAAAAACCCAGGTCTTCAGAGACTTTCTGAAATGGTTCTCCAGAGGGATTTGGCGCAATTGGAGCGGGAGCTTATTCCAGGCCCTAGAGCCCAGAACTCCAAGAGATGTTTCTCCCTTAGTGGTTCTTCATCGCCTGCACCCTGGTTTAAGCGGACCTAAGGACGGAGACCAACCTGTTGTGCTTTGCCTCCTGAGCCCACGGCTACAGTTCGCCGGACCCGCTTCACTTGGACACTCTGTGGGGTCTGTGGTAGCGAAACAGGGCTGCGAGCATGACGGCAGGGACTCCATCTACCAGGAGTCCCTGCGTGGCCAATAGTTGACACCTGGCCCGCTCTCCCTGTAAGCCACGCCCACAGCGCACCGGCTGACGGTAATACAGCCCCTTCTTCCTGCACTGGTGGGTTCTTCATCGCCTGCACCCTGGTTTAAGCGGACCTAAGGACGGAGACCAACCTGTTGTGCTTTGCCTCCTGAACCCACGGCTACAGTTCGCCGGACCCGCTTCGTGGGTCCCACTTCACTTGGACACTCTGTGGGGTCTGTGGTAGCGAAACAGGGCTGCGAGCATGGCGGCAGGGACTCCATCTACCAGGAGTCCCTGCGTGGCCAATAGTTGACACCTGGCCCGCTCTCCCTGTAAGCCACGCCCACAGCGTACACATACATATCCAGTCCAATAACCGCGCATGCGGAACGCGCGTGGAACGGTGCCGGGCGAAGCCCGGGCCAAGGGCGGGCCCGTTTGTGCGCAGTAGTGACCGGACCGGGCCACCCCTCTTACTTTCCTCCTAAACCACCTGCACGCTCCATTGGGATTCCATGGCTGGTCGGGAAACACGGAGTAAGTCCTTGCTTGTCGGAGGACCTGCAACTGGAGGTATGGAAAAATTTCTCATCAGGGCGAATACCATCATTGACACTGAAATCAATATCCTTGAGAAACGTTTATCCAAAGAACTGTTGTCTATCAAGAGATCCTCCCTGGGGAATTTAGCTAATGCGAAAACACCTGAAAGACTTGTTGATACCGTTACCACCGTAGTGGCTGACCACCCCCCTCTCCCTGAAGCTGATAATCAGGCTTCAGTGGACCTAGACATTTTGGTGAATGAAATTCTACCTGAAATCAACCAAGTTCTTGATATAAATAATGTTTTCATTGTTTCTGAACATGAAGATACCTTTAATAATACAATGTCTCAGGGGGTTAAGGAAGGGGCTACTGCTAAACGGAAAAGATCGTATAATAAGAAAGCTGGTAGGAAATCGAAAACAGCAAAGTTACAACATGACCCCACCCCCCCTCCCACGAATTTATCAACAGTCCCGTCTAGTAGAAATGTCTCTATTGAAAGTTTGGCCGCCCTATTTAAATCAATTCTATTCCGTCTAGAGGCCAAAATGGAAAGGATAGAACTTAGATTGTTTAATATAGAGAAAGCCACTGCCTCTATTCTAGCCAACTCCAACAAACCCAGTAGCTCGAGTACTTTACAAATCACTCCTACCATCCCAGGCATTCAACAAGTTAATGAGGCCCAACACCCTACCTGTCCCCCATAGGTCCCTCTGTAGCCCACCAAGATTCCAACCAGGGTAATAATGTACCCCCACAACATCTACCTGGACTGCAACCCTGCAATACTAACACATATGGACCAACGGTTGATGGCATACAAGGGTCTCCAATTAAAGCACCTAGAGCCCATAGACCACGTCTGCCTGACCTCCCCCCGGAAGCAAACCGCTATATGGTAGTTTTAGCTGGAGCCCCCACCCTGGAAACAGGAGAAACTGAAACCTTTAGCTCCCTGAAAGGCAAAGTTGTTAAATGGCTTAACTGGATTAGACCCCTTCCGGTCCATCTCCACAATGAAATCATTATGGTAAGGAGGGTGCCCTGGCTAGGTAAGATGGCCAAGTCCATTAATGGGGATTGCATTACGGTCAGCTTCAGAGACCCTAGAACTGTATCCCATATCTGTGCGGGTTTTAACAGGTCTTTTGACTCGACCATCCAGACCCTCCCAGTGTCCTTCTTCTTTCCACCTAACTATGTAACCCATGGTAGAGGAAGGTCTGACTGGACAAGGAATGAACGGAGGGGCAGACAAAGAAGATATGATACTAGACCGGCTATGCTGTCCCAGTATACCCCCCAGTATAATCACTTTTTTGATAGTAATAGGTATAGCTGTCTAGATGGTCTGAGGGAGTTGATTGACTACTCCCAACATGTGATTTAAGGTCTTCTCCACCTGAGATGGTTAATGGTTTATTGGATGGGGAATTTGTGGCTAATGCAATGCGTCCAGATGAATGTTTGTTAACTCTTTTAACACCCAAAAGGTTGCCCATGGTACCCCCTCTGCAAGTTGAAATAGCGGATATCCATCATCCGCCATATGCCTTGGGTATGTCAGATGAGTTGTTAACTACTCCGGTTTCTTCAACTAACCATGTGCTGGCAGAGCCGGTACCGGCATCTAGTCCCCCAAGTTTTAAAATGGCGAGCTGGAACATTGCCGGTTGGCGGCAGAGGATGTCAGCCCTGGGCTGGAGGGAATCTATCTCCGGGTTTGACATCCTCTGCTTACAGGAGACCTGGTCTACGACTGATATTCATTACGATGGCTTTGTCTCTTATCATTTCCCAGCGCAAGAATCCTCCATGGGTAGGGCAAAAGGTGGGCTGTTGATTTTACTGTCTTTGCATTTTCCAGTACGTGTGAGATCCCACTCCACTGTAGGTTCACACTTACAAATACTTAGGTTAGAATATAGAGGGGGCGGGTCACTCTGTTGATCAATCATTATAACAATATATTCAACCCCACGAGTACCCTTGTTGTAGATGAACTTGAGTCAGCTATAAATAAAATTTGTAGTGACATCCATAAGCCATATGACATTATCTGGGGGGGGATTTTAATATTAGATCCTGTCCCTACTCATATACTAATGTATGTGGGTACGACGGGGACAATGGGGAGAACCCGGCTCATTTTACCCACACCCCTTATGGTGACTCCCTTAATACCCTCCTGTTAAAATTTGATCTGGTCATCCATCAACCTGCTTTTGATAATGAGGGTAATATCGTCCCGACTTTCACAGGGAGGAACACTGCATCCGTTATTGACTATTTGTTGATATCGGCACACACGGTCCCGCTTTGCACAGTCCCCATTATTGTGGATTTTGGAATTAGCAACCACAATGCCATTACCATGTCAATCCTCATCTGGGGTCCTATGACCCGGTTTAACGGTAGGATTGTTGATGAGATTACACCTTGTAGGCTAATGCATCCGGATTAAATGGTGTGGAGATAATTCCGATAAATTATTACGGAAAATTGTGGGAGCAGGCTCTGAAGCTGATGCCGCCCCAAGTTGCATTATAGCCGATTTCGAGGAACTTGGCAATATAATTAAAAAGTCCCTCACCATCACCAAGGGCATAACCAAGCGGTTCACGCTAGGTTGGTTTGATAGAGCCTGCACGTCTGCGTTACAAGATCTTAAGAGGGCACTATCCAACCACCCGAGAGATAGGGATGCTGTAATACTTTTGAGGGCTACATATAAACACGAGTTGAAGCGTAGGAAACAGGAATTAAGAGAACAAGCCTGGGAGGACCTGACTAAGGTGGCAGCACTACGGGATTGTAAATTATCTGGAGTACTGTCAACAGCCCATTCCTCCAGAAGGAGGAATTTCCAGTTTTAACCGCACAGGTTAGTGAAGACAGTTGGGTCCAATAATTTACAGCAATTTTTGACCCAATCTGCGAGGTACAGGATAGATCCTGTGTTAACTTCATCAGACTCATTCAACCATTGGGGATTACCCTTCAAGAAGTTGACATGGCAATCCGAAACAGCAAAGGGGGCAAAGCTCCAGGACCAGATGGGGTGCCGGTCGATCTATACAAAACAGATCTGGCCTTGTGGAGCCCCCTACTGACCCAGGTGTTTAACGCTGCTTTTAACGATCCTACCCCCTCTACCTGGAGTGAATCTGTAATCCTGCCAATTTATAAAAAGGGAGATAGAGGAGAGGCTAAGAACTACCGCCCTATCTCCCTCCTGGACTCCTTGTTAAAAATCATGAGCAGGGTTTTACTGCTACGTCTGGAGGAATGGGCTGAAACTAACAACATCCTTGCGGTCTCCCAATACGGTTTTAGGAAGGGCCTTGGCACTATTGAGCAGTGTATCAATTTAGATCTTTTAATAGGAAAATACACCAAAGCTAAACAGGGTTCTTTGATCCTTTGTTTAGTGGACCTCTCTAGTGCCTTCGATCTGGTTGACCATACTTTGTTGTGGTCAACCCTACTCGAAATGGGAGCACCGGCAGCGATAATTCATTTTCTGGCAAGACTTTATAACAATCTATCTGCCCAGATTCACTACGGTCATGAGGGGGAATGCATGAGAAAGATCAGGGTTAAATCTGGCATTAGACAGGGTTGTGTCTTGGCCCTGCTGCTTTTTTCCCTTTTTATAACCTCCATGGAGCTCGAACTGAAAAACGTGCAAGCTGACGCCCCACAAGTCGAGGGACAACCAATCCCGGTGCTGCTTTATGCAGACAATACCATCTTACTTTCAAGAACCCCCATAGGCCTCCAGAAACTTATGAACCATTTTTATGATTTTATACAGGGGAAGAAATTATAAATTAATAACTCCAAAACCTTCATCATGGCTTGCGGGAAAAAGGTGAACCAACTTAAATCATGTTATTTTAAGGAAAACTGAATCGAGGTTGTGAACAATTTTTGCTATCTGGGCATTACTTTTAATAACGGTGGGTCTTGGGCCCCAGAACAACACAATGTTAAAGCTAGGATGGGCAAGGCTTCCTTAAGTGTATTTCGTTTTGCTGCTAAATTGGGAAGCCGCCGCATACCAGACATGCTGAATGTTTTATCGACACAGGTGTGCATCTATTGCCCTTTATTGCTCAGGGGTTTGGAAAGGGATTTGCAAATAGTTGAAAACATATTTCTTAAGAGACTCCTTTGCCTCCCATCCTCGGCATCTATTGAACTGACCCATAAAGAACTAGGGCTGGATTATATAACTGACTTAATCGCATTGAGACCCCTAATGGCCTGGAGGTCTATTTGGTCAAAGGATGAAACTGGCTTTACCAGGGGAATAATTCAAGACTGTTTACGCCTGGATAATGCCTACCAGATTCCGTGGCTAAAATATGTCGTCTCATCTACTAAGGAACTCTTCGATCTGGATGTCCACGGTGACCCCAAGTGTCCCGTTCCTTACCGAAGCAGGAGGTTAAAGGAGTCTTTTTGAGGCATAAATATAATAGGCGTAAAGAACAATGTAGTCATTATTCAACCCATGCTTTCTATTTTTCAAACAAGGAAGAAGGGATCGGTATTCCTATGTACCTAAAAGTTATCACTAGACAGCCTCATCAGTACGTACTCACAAGGCTGAGACTAGGTATTGTGCATAACCTGGTGGCATTCCCGAGGATGAAAATTTATTCTGCCACCCCCTGTCCGTGTGACGGAATCACTAAACAATGCACATTGCACTTTATGCTAATATGCCCTCTGTACAAACCTTTGCGTATTCTCTACCTCAAACCACTGTTTAAGAAATACTCTGTGTCCACAACTGTTAATGCCATGAGATTTCTATTTGCACTTGCCACCCCGGATATTTGTTTATTTATCGCAACCTTTATTCTAAAATCAGTATCGGTCAGGAAAAGTTTGATTTTTTAATATTGTGTTAGTCTAATCTTGTTGCTGCCAGTCCATGTTCCTACTTATTTGAGTTTTGCTATTTTAATTTACTATATTCCCCTATTTTGTACCAATTCATAAGTGCCTTTTTATTCTGTATACTTTCATGATGTTTTTTATGAACAATCGAATAAAGTTTAAGAACTGAACTGGATAGCCTGAATTTAGGAATCAATAGCAGGTTCAAGTTTGATGACCTAAGGTTCCGAGACGGCACATATCTCTGAAACCGATTTTAAAAGTATTTGGGTCCTTGCTGATGGTCTGCCCTAAAGGTAATCACTAGGATTTTAAACAGTACCCGTTTATGGATGGGTAGCCAGTGCAAGGTCCTGAGTGCTGCCGAGGCAGATGACTTCCTTGGCCATCTCAGGACAAGACGGGCGGTGGCATTCTGGATCATCTGCAGCTGATGCAGGACTGATCTATTTGATCCTGCATATAGGCTATTGCAGTAGTCCAGGAGAGATGTAATAAGTGCCACCGCCACCGTCTTCCTGGCTGCCAATGGAAGGAGGTCAAAGAATCTTCTTAGCCCCTTAATAATACTAAAACAGGACCCTGCCACAGCCCCTGCTTGTTGCTTAAATGATAATGCCTCGTCAAACTTAATCCCTAGGTTACGGGCCGTAACAATGGTGTTCGGGGGAGCCTCTGCATCTAGCGGCCACCATAGTTTCGGGGAAAAGAAGTTTTGTTGTCCGAACGGTAGGATTTCGGTTTTGCCTGAATTGCACTTAAGATGATTGTTTCTCATCCAGTCAAAGGTGGCGGTGAAGCAGTCTCTAACATTTTCCTCAGCCTTCACCGTTTCGCCATCTAGTACCAGGATGAGCTGAGTATCATCAGCATAAGATATTGTGCTGATGTGGAAGGATGTAATAAGCTCAATCAGTGGGGTCATGTACAGATTCAACAGTACAGGGCTTAAACTAGAGCCTTGCGGCACCCCTGCTGTCAGTGCTTTCTCTTCCGAATGGTACTCCCCAAGCACCGTAACTTGCCTCCTGTGGCCAAGGAAATTCTTTAGCCATTCAAGCACAGCCCCTGCTATCCCTGATGCTGCTAGGCGGCCAATCTATTCGGAGTGTGACACCGTATCGAAGGCCGCCGACAGATCAAGTAGGACCAGTACAGCCTTCTTCCCCTGGTCCATGGCAGTCCTCAAACTTTCTACTGTGTATAATAGAGCAGACTCCGTGGAGTGCTTGGCCCTAAATCCGGATTGATTCGGGTGCAGAATGTCATTTTCCTCTAGGTGCCTCGTCAGTTGTTTATTCACTGCTGCTTCCGTAAGTTTAAAAAGTACCGGAAGCAGGGAGATGGACAAAGGTTTGAGAGCGTGGTGGGGTCTGCTAGAGATTTTTTTTGCAGCGGTTTTACTGCGGCTATTTTCCAATCCAATGGGATCACTGCAGAGAACAGAGAGGAGTTGATGATGGTATTGATGATCGGAATCACTGTGTGCACTAGGGCATGCAGCATCATAGGGGGGCATGGGTCGAAAGGTGAGCCGGATTTGCTGGATAGTATTGCTTGGCGAGACTCTTCCAGGCTAACGAGAGCGAACTTGCTAAGATAAACCATCTTAATGCCAACTTCACTCACCTATACCAGAGGAGGGATCAATGGTTGTGGAAAATCTTTGGTAAGGTCCAATATTTTCTGCTCAAAATAGTTGGCAATCGAGTTACAAAGAGTGAGAGAGGGAGGGATTTCTTGTAGGAGAATCCTGGGATTCAAGAACCTGTTAACTATTTTAAAGATCTCCTTTTGTTGATTGTCAGAGGAGCCAATAGCCTCTAGGAAGTACTCTTTTTTTGCGTTTTTAATTAATGCGTGATACTGCCTCCTAGCCTCTTTATAGCTAGTGAGTTCTTCAGCTTCATAAAAACGACGCCATTTCCTTTCTAATATTCTGACCTCCATTTGTTTCTACTTAAGGGAGAGAGAGAACCAAGGCGCGGACATTTTATTCAGTTTTTTTTGCCTGATTTGCTGGTCTCTGCTGGCCCGCAAATTCCAGCAATCCACTTGCAGAAGGTTTTATTATCTGATTCCGTATCGCCGGTTAATAGTGGTTTACTTTCCAGGGCAATCCGCTGGAGATTGTGATTGTCCCTTATTTTTTTCCAGTCATATTTTGTACGGCCACCTGCTTTAGTAGGGTCCGTCCCAATCACCTTTACTTCAACTGAGAGATCGAAAGGCACAAACATATGATCGGACCAGGTCTGGACACAGGGTGGTTTTACTTTCAGAGATTTAAAATTCGTACAAATACAATCTAGGATATGTCCAGCTTTATGGGTGGGATTCAGTGTCAATAGGCAAAGCCCTAGGACAGTCATGAGATCTTTAAAATATTTAGCACTTGAATCTGCGACAGAATCGAGGTGAAGATTTAAATCGCCTAACAGCGTGAAATTAGCAAATTTGAAGGTGAGATTGCTAAGTACTTCCCCAAGACTCTCAAGGAAGTCCTTTTGTTGTCCAGGTGGACGATATATTAGGGCTCCTGTGAAGGTAACCGACTCATGTACCTGCAAACAGAAACCCAGGCTTTCTGCCCCCTTGATATCTGAGAGTTCGAATAGTGTACATTTCATAAAGTCTCGGTGGATGATAGCAAGCCCTCCCCCACGCTGTTCCTGCCTATCTAATCTTTGAATAAGATAGCCTTGAGGTAGAGCTAATGTGATAACAGGATTACACCAAGCTTTCAGCCATGTCTCTGTGACGAACAGCCAGTCTAGCTCGTTCTCAGAGATCAGGTCGTAGATATGTGCACCATTCTTATTCATAGATCTAGCTTTAATAAGTCCTCCTCGAAGGGAGGTAGGAGAACCAATACCCGGGGTATATTGCTCTGGGATAAGATACGTCATGCAATGACGACAACAGATCGGCCCCAGCCAATTTTCCACACTTATGGACTCATGACAATGAATGGCATGCATATTTAACAAAAGAATATCCTCTCTAGCTGGAATCGGGGTGGGTTTGGATTTGCCAGCATAGCTGGCCCTGGGCCGGCCGCGGCACGGACGGGCACAGACTGGCTTACCTTTGGCGCACCTTCAGCACGCCATCGATGCGCCTGCCGTGCGCGTCCGCTGCGCGAAAACATCCCCATACGCTATTAAAGGGACACCACTCGCGTCAGCTGCCGGAGTCGCACCCCCACTGCCCCGACTCCGAGGTGGGTGTGGAGGGAGAATACAGCGTTGCAAGGAAGAACTGAACACTGCACCTAATTGGCGGAGCCTCGGGTCAGCATTACACAATGCAAGTCTGTTTTAAAATGATGCAAAGTTTGCCGAGGAAGGGTGAGTGAAACGAAGGGTTTTAAAAAGCGTAACAGCACAGCAATGCTTCCTAACCCCGGCTTCCGCCTCAGGGGAACAGAGTGGGGCGAATCACAGTTTACTCAAAGCTTTTAAAGGGACGCCGCTCGCGTCAGCTGCCGGAGTGGCACCCCCACCGCCCCGCCTCCGAGGTGGGCGTGGAGGGAGAACGCAGCGTTGCGAGGAAGAACTGGACACCGCACCTAATTGGCGGAGCCTCGGGTCAGCATTACACAATGCAAGTCTGTTTTAAAATGATGCAAAGTTTGCCGAGGAAGGGTGAATGAAACGAAGGGTTTTAAAAAGTGCAACAGTGCAGCAATGCTTCCTAACCCCCGGCTTCCGCCTCAGGGGAACAGAATAGGTCAATTTAATAACGCAACACAACTCAGGATAAGGTACATGAAATAATATCAATTAAAAGCGTAGCAGTGCTTCCTAGCCCCCGGCTTTTCGCCTCGAGGGTACAGAGTGGGCCCCCAGTGGTGTTACAAAAGACGTGAGAGATCTAGATTCTTCAAGTAAATCTATTTGGTGATAAGCAGCTGACATCAATTATGCTAAACACATCTCCTCCACCCATTGCAGTTGACATCTCAGATATGTTAGGTAACGGCTGTCTATCAAACCAAATATTCTTATTCAGGTCGCCTAAGTCTACACATAAGCAAATCTTCACTGCTTCCTTGGGGGCCACCACAATGGGTGCCAACCATTCAAACACTTCAATTGGTTCTTTTGCGCTAACGGGTTTTTAAGTTCCTCATGAAGAAGGTCTCTCATGAGGTGAGGTATACTCCTAACCTTGTGAACCACTGGCTTAGAATTATTTTTTAAATGATTTAAAAAAAAAATTCTATGTTTTCCAGTTGATCAGAAAATACTTTGGGATACTTCCCCATCATTTTAATTTCAAACTTTTCAATATTGTCTACAACTGAAGAAGTAACCGGTTCAGTGGCATTCGGATTTTAAATGATTTTGAGATTTTTTGATGACGCCACCCCAAAAGGTCAGACCCCTGTTTAGTCAAGTACATATGTCCAAAAACGTTATTGCCATTAAATGAAATAACCAACCACCTCATCCCTACAATTTCAATGATTGTTTCACCGTACCCAGCTGCTTTAATGTCAGGTTTGTCCCACACCAACCTTTCTCCTGTCCACTTCTTGTAAAACGTTTCTCTAGAGAGCAAAGTATATAAACTTCCCGAATCTAGTAACATTTCATTCCCACATTTGTCTAAGTTTATGACACAATGAGGTTTCTCTATTTTGTTAGTGCTTTCTCTAGGAACACCCTCTAGAGAAAAATGTGATTTAAGATTGACATGCTTTGACTTTTCACAAACTTCTACACTCAATATCAGTTCACGCACACTTTCTCAAGTATCGTTTACCTCTTGCACTCAAGTGAATTGGGTTTTAGATCTGCCAACCTTAGCAAGGTGACCTTTCCTACCACAAGATCGACAGGTGACATTCCTCCCCATGCACATAGTACTAGAAGAAATTTCGCCAGGAGCGCAGCAATGGTAACATTTAACTACTCTAGAATCAAATTTAGGAGATGGGAAAAAAGTTTTCCCAGAATCATGAAATTTGTTAGTAGATTGAAAATTCGGGACAGGTTTCACTTTCTTAGTTTCATCAACAACAGCATGCACCTCAGATGCCATTGGAATATGTTCCTTAGTCGAGAACGAGGTATTGCATTTATCCATTTCTTTAATTCACAAATATGTGTGCTCCAACCCCTTAGCAATTTGAATGGCTTCTTCAAATGAGGGATCTTTAATTAAAAACTTTTCTCTAACCCTTTTGTTATTGGTACACCTTACAATTTGGTCGCAGATAAGTGAATCAAATAACTCTCCAAATGTTCCCATTAGTGAAAGTCCCCTAAGCGCAGCAACATACGTTGCAATATGTTCATCCACCTTCTGAGTACGACAGAAAAATTTGTGTCTCTCTACAACAGCACTAATCCTTGTTTTGAAATGAACCTCAAGCATTTGCAATGTAATTTCATAAACAATATTTGGCTGACCATCCCCTATTCCCAAAGATATTTCCGGAAGATCCTCATACAATCGTCTCTCTTCAACACCCAAATGATGAAGTAATATAGCTTGTCTACGCACTGGACCGTATTTGTCAGTCCCTGTTGCGAACACATAAGTAAGAAATAATTTCTTCCACTCCTTCCATGGATCAGGAGGTTCACCAGGTGTAGCTAGAAAGGTAGGCAACACAGACAAACCTTGATCAGCCATACCTACAGATAACTTCATGTAAATAGCACAGAATAACACCAATACACTTTTCCTTAACTGTAGGAACACAGTACTTGTAATATAAATTATTGTTAAGTTAAATAATTATTATAAAAAATTAAAATAATAATGAAAATATTAAACTGGTAGTTATCTGTTTCTTTGATGACAATATGTCCAAATTTGTGGTGGAAGAAAATATCTTTGTGTAAACAAAGGAAACCTTCATAAACCAATGTAACTAAATCCATTCCAAGATGGCCGCCAAAGTAGACAGTCATGTAGTGAAGGAAAATCCAGCCCAAAGAGCTATGATGGCTGCCACAATGCGTCGATTATGTACATTATCGGTAGGAAGTGGGAGACAAGCCTTCACAAATCAATGAGGCAGTGCACGTGCAAACCTTCGTGTTAAACCTTGACGAAACAATGAGGAAATGCACGAGCAAACCCTCATGAAGAATGTGGATAGAGGCCACGCACAAGGACAGCATGAAGAGGTGAGTGTAATAAACGGTCACTCCCATTTTTCCTTTTGTTCATTAATTATCGCTGCACTGACCAAAGCAGGCATCGAGAGTTAATATGTTAATAAAATGTAGCACTCTCTTACTGCTCGCATAACCAGGTGTGATGGAACAGTCAGTTTCAGTGAAATGTGAATAATTGTTTTAAATTGAAGGACAAGGTTACATTACTTCCTCCGTTCCGTATGACATATATCGTAGCGTTTATCACTTGTTCAGGGTTAGTGAACAAGGCAGAATTTCACTCGAACAACACTGCTCAATGCCTATAACAATGTAAAAAATTATCCAGTAAGGCTCTCTTCTATTTTATATAGCAGTAAATTGCAGCGCTTCTTTATACACTCAGCGCTAGTGAAACAGGACAGTACTTGAATTAATTCACACTGTTCAGAGTCAGTAATAAGGTCATAAAGTCATCCAGTAAGGCTCCACACAGTCAAAGCTTCAGGGCACACTTACTGTTGTTGCAGAAATAAAATCCAGGGGTGGAGGTGAATAGTAGACTGCCCCCTGCGCAGTATGGGTTTGCCAACTCCTCGCCAATGTAAAGATGATATCATGTTCATGTAAAGTCTTTATTTAGTAAGATTAGGAAAAACACCTCCAGCTTGCACTTCAGCTTCACAGCTCTAACTACCCTTCACATTCAAAGCATAACATTCCACCCACACAGATTGGTCCACATTCCATTACAAAGTGAATACATCTCTACACAAACCTTCCCTTTTCTTACATGTGAGGCACCCCTCTGGTAGGCCGTAGCATGCCCCTATGGACAGCGTGCAGTGTTTGTGAAAGGTCGAACATGTACTGGTGTGTTTTACATGTCCTGGTAGTGAAAGACTGTGTATTTCATTTTTGTACTATTGCAAGGCTATCTTTCCCATAGGCTGACATTGGAGTTGCTTTGTAAAATCTTACATATGCAAAAGCAACAATTGGTGGACGGAATGCTGGACAATGCAAACATTCACCCCCAGTCACAAGGATCTGGGTTTAATCCATCATTCTTTTGCTCACCACACCATCCCAGTTTGGACCCAACCATATGCAAATCAGTCTTGACCCTGTTCCTTGTGGGAACCGTCCAGCCCCAACTGCCAAGCCATGTCCTCCCTGGACCGGAAACAAACATCCTGGGACTGGTTTCAGGGCATCGCCAGGCTAGCTTAAATCCAGTGGTGTAGTGAGCACGGGACCCGCAACTGAGTGCACCGCACATTGCACTGCTCTGCTTCACACCGCAGCCCCGATGCCTGCAGACACTGGTGATCCTGACTTCAAACTCAGGGAGTTCGAACTGCAACATGTGTGACTTCAAGGGCCCAATGTCTCCTGCACTGACTCCCAGAACTGACTCATGCCAACGCCGCTTTTCTTAGCTCACCACAAGGTCCGACCAGTAGTGGCTCCTGGAGGGAGTGTTGCAGTGCGGTGGGGCGGGGTAGGGGCAGGGTGGGGCATAGTAATCTACGGCATATGGCCAAACAGAGTTAAGTAACTAACTAAATAAATAAAACGAATTACATTGCGCGCCCTGCAATGCAAATGGCGATGCAGGCGTGCAATGCAATTTGTTTTATTTATTTATTTATTTAGTTACTTAACTCTGTTCGGTCGTATGCCATAGTTTACTACCCCCGCCCCACCTCACCGCCCCACAGCAATCCATCCAGGAGTCGCTGCTGGGTCCGACGCCCTTCATCTCCAAAGGTACTCGTTTACAGGCCTCCTTACACAGTAGCTGGCACCCAACACTGCAGTCAGCCAGAACTGTATTTGTTTGCCCACAACGCCATGATAGTCCCGGACAGAGCTATCGACTTCAAGGAATTGTAAATAAAGTTTATTTTTGTTTTATTGATATTTGGATCACTGTAAGTTGGATTTGTATAGTTTTGGCTCTGGTCTTTCACTGATAAATATTGTATATTTTTCTAAAACTGGTGTTGTGTCAGTCAGTCAGTCAGTCAATTATCTTTATTCGATTATTAAAAATCATAAAAGAACGAGCATAGTTACATAGCAACATTTCATCAGAGCACAAATTGATACATAATTAAAACAAACAATCAATATTTTTAAAAACACTAAAATCACAGTGTACAATAAATCATACAAGGATGTTAAAAATGGTAAAAAAAGGGGCTTATTAAAACACAAGGCATTTAGATAAATGAGATAAAAAGGGAAATCATTGTTCAGGAGTAGGGTGCCTAAATCTTGTACGTTGCTTGTTTAAACGTGCTCCTGCGACTAAAAAACTAGCAACATGAAAAGCTACTCTTACATTAGGAAGGAGTTGCAAAAACATCAGGGCTGGTTTTACCTGAATAAAGCCTTGGTTACGTAAGATTGGAAGCAAGTATCTTTTTCTAATCTCAGTATAATGTCCGCAAAACATGGTAAAGTGCATTGTGTCCTGTGTGGAAAAGTGGTCACAGTCACATGGTTCAGCATCATCGGGTCTATTCCAGGTTTTAAAATTGCCCAGAATGAAATGAATCAAATCAAAACGGAATCTCGTTAAAAGGAAACGATGATAGGATTTAGTTACCAGGAAGAGATATGGTTCCATTCCTGGGACAGATGACAACAAACAGTGTTTCCTTACCATGGTTTTTTTTAGCTCTATAGCTTCCCTCTCCAGTACATATAGGTTTATCAGGGTATTTTTTACTAATTTAAGATCTCCCTGTCTTATCAAATCTGGAGATGAAAAGAGCTCCGGTCGTCCAGCTAAAGTTAGCTGCGTTTGTACGTATCTTACCCACGGAATGTTATGGGCTCTATCCAGGGCTAAACAATCTTTTAAAATAATGTGGTTTAAAGTAAGCTCCTGGTTAAGCCAAGTTTTCATCCAACCAATCACTGGGGCTAGTTTTAAAATGTCAGTTATATAGCCCAATCCAAGCTCTGTGTGTAATGCATAAGTGGAAGTCGATTGGGGGACTGAAAGCAGAGATCTCAGGAATTTATTTTCTACTTTCTGTATTTTGTCAGGACTAGTATACCCCCAAATAACAGAGCCATACTGGGCAACAGACAGGCATTTTGCTTTATAGACCTTAATAATGCTCTCCATGGGACGGGCACCTAATTTCTTAGCAAAACCAAGCAACCCTGCTGCCGCTCTTGCAACAGCGTTGCTTTTAACGGACTGCTGGGGGCCCCAGGTGCCCTTTTCATCGAAGGTCACCCCTAAATATGGAAAAGAAGGGACTCTCCTGACCTCTTTCCCAGCACAGAAAAATGTTTTCGACTTTCTTTTCCTGCCTGCGGCTCCAGCAATCATTACATGAGATTTCTCTGTGTTGATTTTCATATCCAACGAGGACATAAAATCTCCAAAAGATGAAAGGAGTTTATTTAACGCCACTCCGGAGCGTGCCAGAAGAACTGCATCGTCCGCGTACAAGAGGACAGGTATCTTTGTCTCACCTGCACGCGGAATGTCAATATGGGATGTTGTCATGACTGCCTCCAGATCATTTATATAAAGAGTAAAGAGGGGGGGGGCAAGGATACACCCTTGCCTAACCCCCCTCTCTGACTTAAAGTGACAAGTGCATCTTCCTTCCCTAGTTACTCTGACCGAGGTCATGAGGTCCTTATGTAGCTCAGCTAGGTATCCAACCAATGGGGGGTCGAAGCCCATGGCCAGAAGGATCCTCCACAGCTTTGCCCTGTTGACCAGGTCAAAAGCTGATGAGAGGTCCATAAAGGCCATGTACAGGGAACCCCCCTTGGCGATTACGTATTTATTTAAAATTAGTTCTAGATTTAGGCACTGATCTAAGGTTCCTCTTTTGGCTCTAAAGCCGTATTGTGCGTTGGATAGGACACCCTTCCTTTCTAAAATCTGGGTCAGTCTTCCCTAAAGGACTCTTCCCAAGATTTTGACACTAGAATCGATAAGTGAAATTGGCCTATAACAGGCCGGGTCTGTCCTCTGTCCTTTTTTAAAAATTGGTACTATCGTCGACCTGGCCCAGCTAGTGGGAAAAATGAGATCCCTTGTGGCGTTAAAAATATTAGTGAGAATCTTGGTGCTTAGTTCAGGAGCACTCTTAAAAAAGTCTGCGGGAACCCCATCGGGCCCCGGTGCCTTTTTACAGAGTGTATCGTTAATTGCTTTTTTCACCTCATCTTGGCTGAAAGGGGAGATGGAAATTGTCGGTTGTGTGGGTGGCATTTCACATTCTGAGGTAGTATTAGTACAACTATAGATGTTACTGAAATGTGTCACCCACTGTTCATCTGGTATAATGCAATCTGCTCTCTGATTGTCTAGTCCCGCGAAGTATGGATGATTTATAATTGCCCAAAATTTGGCACTATCCCTCTGTGTTTCAGGCAATAACAAATCACTCCAGGCCTCGTTTTTTATCTCAGATTTCCTCAACCTGATAGCTTGATTGTATTGTTTCCTCAATGACGCTATCAGCTCTCTGTCTCTGGGTTTATTTTTTAGAGCCTTTAGGAGGATTGAGTGGGCCTTGGAGCAGTTTGAGTCAAACCATCTGGGGCCCCTAAACTTATTTGGCTTTGCCTTTACAGTCAGGTCTAAATTGACCCGGCGGCAAATAACATTGAAAGCCTTGATCATAGTGGCACTAGAGTTCTTATTATCCAGACAAATGGCGACCTCCCCCTCAACTTTAGCCAAGGTTTCCTGTAAGAAGGTGATTGGGGTTACTTGGTCCCATTTCAGCCTCCGATTCTGATCTCTCAAAACTAATTCTGTCGCGCATAAAGCGTCGATCTTCCTTTTTCCCAAGACTCCCTGAGCTATAATCTCTAAAATCACAGGGTTGTGATCGCTAAAAACTGTAGTTTCTACCTTATAATTAATAACTTCAGGCAGAATACTTGAAGATAAAAAGATATAATCTGTATTTGTGCCTGAGTCATTGCCCACATATGTCGGTAACCTCGGGCCTGTAGGGCAACTACATGATTCATAAAGGTTAAAAGTAGCTAAGAGCAATTCCCGAGCCTCACCACGTGGTGTATGTTCGAAATGCGGTGGAGAGGAATAGGGGGGAAATTCCTCATATTCCCCGTGGCAATCCACATGGCATGGGTGAATATTAAAGTCTCCCATAAGAATCACCTCATACCCATGGGCACTGTTCTCACTGTGGGTGGACAGGAATTCCTCTAGGGTTACCAAATGCTCATTTGGGGTTTGACTGACGGGAGAATTATAAAAGTTGACAAATAATATGGGATGGGAGTTTGATGTGGTTAGTTCAACCGCTAAACAATTTTTTGAGTTGGACTTAATATGTCTAGGTTTTCCTTGAACATCTAATGAAATGTATATAGCCAAGCCCCCCTTTGCCCTTCCTGCTTTACTAGGGTCTGCGGGTACATTAAAGTGGGAAAAGCCGTCCAGAGTCAATCCGTCTGACGTTTCCCATGTTTCTTGAAAAGCAAGAATGTCATAGGATCTAATTATGTCCAGCCAGTTCTTGTCGTTAAATTTGGCTCTGAGACCAGCAATATTCCAGCTCATAATTCCACAGCCCCTCCACCTGCAGAATTCTGAGCTAATGGACTAAGAGTAGGCTGAGGGCCCTCTCCATCACTATCTTGTCTTGAAGAAAGTCAATCGTTTTGATCCATGAAAGATAACGGCGCATAACGATTGAACAGTTTAAGGGGTTGTGTGACTGGATTAAACAGTACTGAGTGATGACGATGAGCTGCTACATTATGCCTTAAATCCTGTCCCCATCTGAAGTTCGAGTCCCAATTGCTATCCCACCCTGGGGCAGGGGTCCTTGGGTAAGTAACATTCTGCTGTTCCCCATAAAAGAACTTTAAAGTTAAGGGAACCACAGTACCCCGTCTGCATTGGGGAGGGAATAGGTTCGCAAGAATATTGGGAAGAACATCTTGATTCGAGAAGCTCACTGCCACACAGTCCCCTTTGAACTTTTTCGGCCGGTTGCCCAGCCAGGGAACCCTGGTTGCTGACGTAATTACACTTGCCAGATGATGGTTTCCCCCTGGTGCTAGCCGCATGTTACTGGTTAGCCAGTGTAAGGCTTTGCTACAAAGAGAAGTGGGGCTTTCCACTGTTCCCCCTTCCAGCGGGGGGACGTTTGCGAGGACTAAAACCACAGGTGTGGCTTCAACTATGAATTGCAGGGGGTCCGTTGAATGAGCTTGTGCTTGTGCTGGGGGGATATTGACCGAAGGGGTTAAGTCTGTTGGGATATTAACTGATATAGAACCCTCATTGTTAGCAGTCAAGGTTGGTGGATGTAGTGTTGAGTTCTCCCCGGGCAGTTGGTTTCCCACTCCATCGCCCACATCACCTCCAACAACATTCCCCCCTGCATTATTACTCAAATGTGTAACTATTGTAGTTATATTTTCAACACCACCTGCAACAAAATTATGAAGTCCACCCAGCTTCTTAACCTCCGCTTGCAGTTTATCAATTTTGGATATTAGAGGTTTGATAATAGTGTTGATTTTTATCTCGAGGAAATCTGCAATTTTTTTGAAAAAAGCCTCCTCAAAAGTGTAATTTGTTTTATCCTCAACACTATTCGCTTGTTTGGGTTTTGGGGTAGTAGCCCTCTTCCGTCTTGTCCCTGAGCGTAACCCACCCCGCTTTGGTGGATTCTTAGTGCATAGTCGTTTTGGCCTGGCGGCATGCCCTGTAGGAGACTGCTCATCCGCAGAAACACGAGTCTGTTTCTCTTGTTCAAATTCAGTGTCAATATCTGTGTCGCCCTCAGCCTCTGCATTGGGTCCCTCAGAGGCCGGGGCTGCGTTATCCGGTGTACCAGGTATTCCTTGGGGAGTAGTATCACTAGTAGTGGCCGCGCAATGCGCTTCTTGCAGTTGGGTGTCATCAATCAAGATAGAAGCAGAAGGGGTCAGACATCGTAAATCAGGGGATTGACTCAACCCCAAAGACTCCCTCCTCTGCATGTTTATCTTTTTAACAGTCTGAACAAGGTAATTGTCAATAGTGTTTAGCGGGACTTCGTCAAGTTTTTTAGGCATAGTTGCGAGTAAAATCAAACTCAATGTTGTGCAAACGAGAAAAGGCAGTTAATAAAGTCTTGCAGCAGCAAGTCTTACTTGAGGGATGAGTCACAAAAGGAATTTCCTGCAGCGTTTCTGGCCCTGTCCCTGCCTCCTCCTGCCGATGAGGGCCGTAGAGGGCCCGCCCTTTGCCCGGGCTTAGCTCCGGGCGTCCCGCTCGCGTCCCGCGAAGCGGGTTCCTGTGGCGCTTATGTGCTCCTCCTGGCGCCCTCGCGGTGTCACAAGGCGCGCCGCCGCGTAGGCTGCCGGGAATTGTGGTCCCGGAGCGGCGGCGCGTGTAGTCTGCTGCAAAGTGACTCTTGGCGGTGGCGGCGTGCTTTCGCGATGCCTGGCTGCCTTGCAATGACTCCTGGCGGTGGCGGCGTCTGGCAGGTAAGTTTGTGTTCGTGTTGTGTCATTTTGCAGTGTTTTCACTGTATTACTGATCTTAGGTTCAAATGCTTTACACACTGCCTCTGGGATAAGCCCCAACTGCTCTTGCCAAGCTACCAAGGGTGAGCAGGGGTTATTTTAGACGTGTAATCCCCTTATCGTGACTAGAGTGGTAGATTCTGCCTGGTTTAGGTGCAAACTAGAAAACCCATTTCTAACATTCTTGCATTGCTTTCAATGATTTACCTTCACTAATGTCTCCCTTTACACAGACCTTGACGCTCACAGTGCATTTCTGGGGTGTGCTTATATTTACAATTAGCATGACATTTTTGGGGGCAAAATGTATACAATGCAAAATACTGGGGTTAAATTGGGAGAGTACAAAGATAGCATGATAATATTTTAGTAAACCAGTTTTTGCCGCACATTGTGGAGCTCAGTGACTAGCACTCCATCTATATTATGACAGAATTAAAATAGGTGTACAAAACTCAGATAAGTGGCATCATTAATGAGGCCTACGTTTTGATTGTTAAGCACATAGTTTTTCAAATGCAATTTTATATTTCAACATTTGCATTAAAAAATAGATAAAATGCTCTGATAATCCTGATTTCTGTGAATGTGTTTCAAAGCCATTTGATTACACTTAACTGTACTCATGAACAGCAGGTTGGTGCACTTCAAAAAGAAGCTCTCCGTTTCATAGTATGTGGTAAACAGCAAATCAATGAGCTGCTGTAGTTGTTATAGTGATGTAATCACTCTCCACAAAACTGGTCAACACCAGCAATAAAAAAATGCACAAAACATATTCAACACAGCATATTCAAAGCATTTTAGCTTTCAGAAAATATCACTACAGACCACAGTGAAAAAACACTTTGCGCTAGGAGGTAATGGAAAATACTTTGATACCTGGAGTGAGTATTTAATCTTGAGGAGACTCCACAGAGGAAAGACCAGCACTATAGTATGTCGGTCTGCCAAAATATAGTTTCAGAAATATTGTGAAGCACAAATCTTGTGTCAAAAAATATAAAAAAATGGTGATGTAAAAAAATATTGTGGGACAGAATACAGAAAGAAGAATATTGTTTTTAGATCATTTACATGTATTTTAAAGTACAGTTCTATGTCATATATCTTTTATTATTATTATTATTATTTTTGCTAGGTGTAATATTTTAAGAAAAGTTTATATTACTGATTTGGCAATGTAAATAAAGGTTTTCTAAATGTATTTGAATTCATTTATTGGTGGGTTGTTGTGTTTGCAGCAGAATAGGGTAGTTAGTTTAAAAAAGAAAATAACTGGGTCACCTCCACGAGCTTCATCACACTAGAATATTTCCCTAAAAGCAGAAATGCTACTTATGGAGCCTGAGCTTCAAAAAGTTATTTTGATGTTTTATCCTTCATCATAGATTACGGCTACTCACAAGACAGGTGGATATACAACATGCAGCAGAAAATGTAAATACATTCTAAAGCAGCAGCCAGACTAATCTGTTTTTGACAACTTTGACCATATCTGACAGTAATCCCATCATATGGTGTTATGCTAGACATTTTAGTTGTTTTTGTATCCCGCAAGTTTTACCTCTTCTAGGGCCTTAGTTTTATTGAACAGAATTCAGTCTCGATATGTTTATTTGAATCTGCTGACCCTCCATTTCTGTCTTTTCCCTTTTCTTCTCTGCCTCTTTTGACATGGGAATGTCCTGACACATCACAACCCATATTGTTGTTACTAGGAGGTGTGATTTGATCATCCATATAACTGTGGAAATAGGGTGTGCATTTGTAGGTAGCAACATCATTGTGAGGAAGGAACATCACTAAGAAGTAGAAGTATTGGGATAAAAAATCCATGAATCCACAAAAGACACATACATCCCACAACCTACCCCTTATAAAACATTTCAGACAAAAAAGTCAATAGCCCAGGATGAAGCATGGACCATGTTATGGTGAGGGTTTTACTACTCTTTAGTAGCATCTCAGACACTTGAAGTATTGAATCGTGGTTGACTTTTGGACAGTGCATGCCTTAGCTAGTTTAGGCTTAGTAAGATCCAACTTTATAGGCACAATCACCTGAAATATTCCCACATGCAGAATTTCCACCAGATGGAACGTTCTGCATACTGAAATCAAAAGCATGTTTGCAATGGCATTCATTACCACTGCCATTTTTTCACTTGAAATAAGTCTACTCTTATACTTTAGAGTAGTTGGAATGAGAGCATTTTTGAGGTAGGAAACTACCTTTCAATTGTTGCTAAAGGCACACAGAGTTACAGGTTTGTTGGTCTTCACCTACTTTTGCCAGCTTACAACAAGAGGAACATCCAGACATCCATCCCTGCAACACCATTTGAGGATGCGAAAATTGGAGCATGAAGCAAAATGTGTGCATTTGCAAGTGACTTTATGTAACCAGCATTTCGCAGATCCTAAATCCAAGGACTTAGGTGGACCAAAACCTTAACAACTTGGGGACATAATTCTAGGCTTAAATAAGAAATATGTTTTCCAGTCCACATGTAAAACCCAAAGTCAGATACTTCAATGCACATATTCTATGATAATGAGGGTGAAATCTGCATCATTTCAAGAAAATTTACAGTAACTTTGTCTATAAAATAAGCTTAACAATTTATTATATGCAATGTAAATGTTTGTTTCAAATGTTAAGATCACTAGACCATAATACATTAATTTGCAGAAGAGTTTAAATCAATGCTGTCATTACTGGTTTGTTCAGCTTCTTCTGTCACTCACGTGATATAAGGCGGTTTCTGGAACAGTTGGGCTTGCCACGTCTTGTCTCAAAGAATCCATTTGTGAAGCAGGAACTAAAACATAATGACTTGGACTATTATTCTTGTCCCCTTTCTTTTTCGATTTTTTCCCAGTATCCTTCTTGTTGTTTCTTTGCAGCATATACTCTTCTTGTGCTATTTTCTCATTGCTCATATATCGAAGTAGGGAACTTTCTAGACAATTTAAACAACATAAAGACCAGTCATATTTTTGTCATAAACACACGTGATGAATAAAAACCTGCCTTTACCAAGCTGTAATCAATTTGATAAAGTTTTTTATTATTGCCAATTAGCATTGAAAACACAAATTATTCCAAAAGCTACAAGGAAGATATGGCAAATTATTGACAAAAAAACAAAAGAAAATAGAGTACTGGGAAGTAGAATTAATTGTAATTGGATGAAAGAGAGGCAAACACATGTCTTTGTTCAGGAATGGAATTTATTCTTCTCATCTGCTAATTCGTTGTTAGATGTTTTCATTGGCAGCACACAGCCATTGCTATCAAGGGCACTTTGAGGCAGGCTTTTGTTGCAATATATAAGTTACTGAACTGGGGTGGCGAAGTGAGCTAAAAAACGATGATGGATTCAACCCTGATCTGTGACAGCGGGTGAGTGTCTGAGGGTTTCAGTGTTCTGTCCATTATCCTCTTCTGTTTGCTTTGTTCGCCCTAAGTTAACAGGGTATGCCTGGGCAAACCTTGCCAACTTAGGGTAAACAAGGCAAACACAAGGAGACGATGGACTTTAGCTCACTTCACTACTCCAGTTCAGTCCCAGCCATATTCAAATCAGTCTTGACACTGTTTCTCATGGGAACAGTCCAGCCCGATCTTCCAAGCCAGGTCCACCCTGGACCAGAAACAAGCATCCTGGGCCGGTTTCGGGGTAACATAAGGGACCCACGTCTGAACATACCATATTTGTTTTTTAACATTAAATTGGGTCTCATTCTAAAACCTAACTATAATGTAACTTTTTAACAGTTGTATTTTTCAGTGAGGTAATTTTTTTTAACATAAATTACGTTCTTAATACTGTTAAGTGACTGAGAAATTGGGTAGGGTGAGTAAACGAATGAGGAATGGAGATGCTGCACTTATGTAGACATCTCTTTCATTAACTACTTTTAGACCATTTTTAAATACAATACGCCTCAACTAAAAACCCATACCTCAAATTTTTAACCCACTGATTTTATACCTGTAATAATATCACTAGGCTCATTTGCTTCAGAAGCTTCTCAGGAAAGGATTTAATTTCAACAGCTCCTATTTCAGTAAAATGGCATGCAAGAGTGCCTCACTTTTGTCTTGTGTAAACATTGTTGCTCACTAGAACTTGGTGACACTGTACTTGATTACTATGGAGATAGCTAACAGACTACTGCTGGAGGTGGAAGTACGTTTCTCTGCATATCAGACTGTTTTACTAACTTAGATAAGAAAGAGAATTGCAATCTTATAGAAAAGGTGTCCTCATTTTAGCTTTCTAGAGCACTAACCATATTTTCTATTCTCAAAAAAACTCCCTCATATTGTTCCTTTACTGCACTCTTCTTTGTAGGAAATACATTGTTTTACAGCTTCCATCCCATCAAGATGGCATTCAGATGTGCCACTCTTTTGTTATAAAAAGGAAACTTAGTGCTCTGGTTGTTCATTAGAACTCTCTAGTGAAGCTAGAGTGGAAAACTAGGGAATCCGCTGATAGGCGCTCTTGCGGCTGTTTGAAGTACGTTTTGAATGGAATATCAGATTTTATTCTCACATAGCTGAGGAAGTTGTGTGAACTGCAGCACCTTCCATAACCTCAATGAGAAAAGGTGGAAGAAAATGTTTTGGAAAGTTCTGTGAAGGGTTGTCAAACAGCACCAAAGGTATGAGCAAACCAAACAATGTTTTTCCTATGGAAACATAGGCTTTACTATAACTACCCAACTAACTGCTTTTTTGCTGACCACCATCAATTTTTCCATTCCCTTCTTTTTCTGTCTTGTGGGTGCTTTCAAATATCTTGCAGTGGTGGAAGGCGCTAGGGGGCGCACTGCGGAATGGCTGGGTGAGACCGCAGCTCCGCCGGACGGCTGACAACGCAACGCCCTAAAGCCGATCTAATGCCCGAAAACTGACTGAACAAGTGAAGCCCCTGGTGTGCGAAGGCAACAGGCACACAATGAGCTGGAGATAACGGTCTGCTGCCCGGCACTTAATGGGAGAAAAACGCATTTATAGCTCCGGGAGCCGGGAGCACACAAGATGGCGGCCGTCACTATCCCCTTCACGCCTATGTAAACAACGGCGCGCCGGACTCGCCTGCTGGATTGAAGGTGGCATGCAGGGATCCCAGGTATTTATGCCCGATGCGTGCATGAAGCGCTCCGTGTGTGATGAGCTGAGCCCGAATTGGAGATATCGCACTGAAACGAACTGCTTGTGTCTGATGTGGGGCAACATGGCGGCACTCGGAGAGCAGACACCGGGGGCGCAGAGACTCGGGTGAAGAGCGTCACTGGTCCCGGCGGTCTCCAACTTCATATGCGTGCACCTGCGGAGCTGGGGCTGTTAGTGAGCGCGGAGGCAATTTGAGGCGGCGCTGATGATTCGGCCCACTGCAGGAGCCTGTTAACAAAGTGAGGACCCTGCCTGACACACGGCCCTCTGAGAGCGACGCATTGCTGATTTGCATTGGGGCAGCCGCGGTTGCACGCTTGGAGCGCTAACCCTGCGTTTTGCGATACGAGAGCCAGAAGGGGTGCTGACTGCAGGAGACAACGCTGAATCACATCTCCGCCCCCAGAGGATTGAGACCCCTGGGACCCATCAAGTGCACAGTCCAGGGGGCCAGGACGGTGGCGACCACCAGGAGGACGAGATCCACGCCACGTGGCGCAGCCCCGCTCACCCCTCCTCCGTCTACCATGGTGAGGCCTGATAAGCTCCAACAAAAGATATCATTCGAGTCCAAAAAGACGCCCAAAAACACAGAAACTGTACCTGTTGCGATGAGCGACCCGCCGAGCGAGCCTGCTGCCGGCAGCAACATGGAAAAGATCCTAATGGCCATCCAATCCAATTTACAAGACATCAACGGCAAATTGGATAATCTAACGTGCAGGATGGATGGTATGGCTGCCAAGTTGGAAAAACATGGGGAGAGGCTGGAAACTGCGGAGACGCGAATCTCGGCGGTGGAGGACGAGTCGCATGCCACCACTACCAAATGCACGGCCATGGAGAGGGTACTGGAGGTGATAAAAGCAAAGGAGGAGGAATTGGAATCACGCTCTAGACGCAATAACATACGCATCGCGGGTCTACCGGAATCTACCAACACTGGGCGCATGGAACAATATGTCGAGAAATTGTGCAAGGACATATTTGGGGATGACTCATTATCGCAAATATTTGTCATAGAAAGAGCGCACAGATCCCTTGCGCCTCGCCCGCCTCCAGGTGCGTCACCAAGGCCGATCGTGGCCAGGGTACTAAACTACAGTGACAGGGATACCATCTTGAGGCTGGCAAGGGAGAAAGGATCCATAACTCATCAGGGCAATAAACTGGAATTCTATCCGGATCATACTGTGGCCGTCCAACAAGCTTGAAGGGAATACACGGCGGTGAAGGCCAAACTCAGAGACCTCCAAATTAATTATTCTATGCTATACCCGGCCAGGCTGCGGGTGTAATGGGAGGGGAAGCCTATGATATTGGCGTCTCCGAAGGCTGCACAAGAATTTGTGAAGCAGATTATCACACAGAAAAAAGCTACTGCACGAGACGGACAACAGGTAGACAAGGATTGAGAATGATGGGGCTACGCTCGAACAAAACCATATGTGAGTATGTAATACTTTAAAAACCCCATGGCTGCTTCCATTCATCAACGTTGACGTGGAGCGCGCTGTGCGACACTGGGGGCCTACTAAAAACTGAGTAACTTGTGCTTGCTGAAATTGAATGGCTCCTTGGAGTGCTAGCTACTAGCTAAGGATTAACAACTGTTGGGTTGTCGCATGATGGGCTCTGGGGCCACATGGTGCGGGCTAATTCAAAGACTGGTTTGACTGAGTGCTGGCATGGGATTTTTGACGCCGACTAGTCAGCAATGTTCCCAGCGCATTGAAATGCACGCGCTTTCTGTTAACTGCGATACTGCCTCAGGGGGCTTTCGAAACTATGTTTTGGTACATGCGCTGAGCTGCCTGGAAGAGCCCTTATTATAAATGACACGGCTGTTGTACTGCTGTAGCGATTTGGAGCCAATATTGGCAATGTCCCCCACCTGGTGTATTGTGTTCCATCCGCGTGGCCCAAGCTGCTGCAATGATTGCAAGGGGGGGGACACAGCCTAACATCATGTTTACTTTCATGTGGGTTATATGTTGATCCTATGCATACACTGGTGCGTGGACGCCGGTGGACGACCAAGGCTTCCCACCCAAAAAAAACAAAAAAACAACTGCTCCTGGGTTTCGCTGTTTGCACAAAATGTTGTTGGTTGTTTGGTTAATGACCCTGGGGACATCGTAAATTGTGATGAATGGTGGGGCATATGAGTTCACAATTGTAGTGGAGCCTGAATATCCCACACTTACAGTGGATAGAGGGCTGACGCAGATTGCCACAATCATCACTAAGCTCGGGTGGGCCGGGGGTGAAAGGTTGCGCGAGGCCACTCAATGGTCTACAGAGTTATTTCAAGTAAAGGGCCAGGATCGGCCAGGGGTGTTGAGACATGACTCGTCTACTTTTACTGGCGTATTGAACGCCGTCCACATCCATTTGGTTGGATGGAGAGTTGCGCCTCCAGCGGACCTCCACAAGGGTGCTCCCCACACAAGTTCTGTAGGACTGGTTTTGATGTCTAGCCCCGAATTGTTGTCGAGGGTAAATGGGGAGGGAGAATGGCTTTGGCATGTTTGGGTTGCTGGAGTGGGAGGGGGTGCGGGAAGGGGTATATGTTACTGTTTTGAGACCTGACCATTCAGA
Source organism: Lissotriton vulgaris (assembly GCF_964263255.1). Taxonomy (NCBI): domain Eukaryota; kingdom Metazoa; phylum Chordata; class Amphibia; order Caudata; family Salamandridae; genus Lissotriton; species Lissotriton vulgaris. The sequence goes on from NC_141696.1 coordinate 689,355,919, forward strand.
TTTTGTCTATTGGATATATTTTCAAGTACTTTTCAACAACTGGACGCACATGTATGTGCTTGGACGCATGCCGACGTTCCCCTTACACTATTACAATGCGCACCATATACAGACACCCCCACCATACAGATGACTCAGAGGTCAACACGAGCAAATAATACACACATAAAGCTACTAACGTGGAATGTACGAGGTCTCACACAGCCTAAGAAAATTAGACGGGTGTTTACATACCTGAACAGGCATTACATAGATATTGAATTTTTACAGGAAACACGCATTGCTCCCAACACACATAACTCCATAGGCCAAAAATGGGCCGAATCGGTCCATACCGCGACGTATTCCTCCTACTCTAGAGGTGTGATGCTGCTGCTGAGGAAAGGATTACATTTCGCAGTGTCACAGGCGATACAAGATCCGGGGGGCAGATATGTTATTGTGTCAGGAACGCTACGTGGTAAGAAAATAACTTTGCTAAATGTCTATGGCTCTAACGTGGATGCTCCCGACTTCTTTCAAGACTTGTGGGGACACTTACAACAGTTCACACACACTAGGATAATATGCGGGGGTGATTGGAATGTGGCCCTTGCTGATGGGGTAGATCGCTCCGCTCCATCCACTGAACCACATAAACAAGCCAGGGCCAAACTACAACAAATGCTGGTGGACATGAGTTTAACAGACATATGGAGACACAGATTTCCCACAGTACCGGGTGCCCCTCACATTTCTGCATGCCACAATAGTTGGTCACGTTTAGACTATTGGTTGGGGACGGATGATATCATCCATTGGACAAGTCACGTTACCGTCCTTCCTAGAACACTATCGGACCACAATCCAGTTTTACTAAAGCTCACCATACCAGATCACGTCCCGCCTCCCTATCAGTGGAGATTTAACTCTTGCGCTCTCAAGGACCTACTATATGCAGAGACTATCCACAAAGCGATCAAAGACTATTTCCTGCTGAATGAACCGTCGGTTGATGACCCATGCTTACTGTGGGAAGCCTTTAAGGCAACGGTTCGTGGGGTGTGTATGAGCACCACTATAGGCATACTTCGTGACATTCGACAGCAGATTAAAAAATGCGACACACAAATGAGGGACTTGGAGAGGGAGTACGAAACTACCCATGATGTCACGATTTTGGGCAAACTACGCACACTACACACGGAGCACCAAAATCTGGTGGATGACGAAATAAAATATCTGGATAAAAAACACACCGCTAGGGCCTTTGGGGAGGGGGGTAGGCCGGGTGGGTTATTAGCTGCAAAAATCTGCGAGGGTAGAAAACACAATGAGGTTCTTGGCATTAAATCAGAGAACGGTACCATACTGACACAGACGGCTGACATACTCCAAAGCTTTGTCAATTCCTATAGTGCTCTTTACACGTCGCAACCAATAGCCCCTACGGAGGCTATTAACGACTACTTCAGGGAGGTGGCCATAGCTTGGCTGTCTGACAACCAGAGGGAATATTTGGCTGTACCCATCACGGTTGAGGAAGTCACAGAGGTGATAAAATCGTTACCGAATGGTAAAGCGCCGGGTCCGGATGGGTACCCGAATGAATTTTATAAGCACTACATGGATATACTGGCTCCCCGCCTGACGGAGATGTATGGGGCCGCTTTTGACCAAGGTGTCCTTCCCCCAACGCTCCGTGAGGCGGTAATCATAGCTCTTCTGAAACCGTCCAAGGATCCGACCCAATATGACTCCTATAGGCCACTATCATTGATAAATGTAGATTCCAAAATTTTGGCGAAGATTATGGCTATGAGACTGACACCACTGATGACCAACTTGGTGTTACCTGACCAGGCAGGTTTTGTCCCAACTCGATCCACGGCCCATAATACTTGGACATTGTTCGCCCTCTCCCATTATCTTCGGCCCACAACGAAGGCTGTGGCGGTGCTGTTGGACGCCGCGAAGGCGTTCGATTCCATTGAATGGAGTTACTTGATTACGGTCCTACACCGTATGGGCTTCCCCAAGAGGTTTGTCCAATGGGTCTCACTCATTTACACTGATCCACGAGCCAAGGTTCGAGTCAATGGGTACTTGTCCCAAAGTTTTGCGGTGGAGCGTGGGACCAGACAGGGTTGCCCGCTCTCACCCCTAATCTTCGCCTTGGCACTGGAACCCCTAGCCTGCATTATCCGTCAGAACTATAAATCATCTGCCCTGCAATTCCCCACTAGGCCGCTACACATATCATTGTACGCGCATGATATGGTACTCTACGTTCGCGACCCGGCAGAACATCTAAATCAACTGCTGAGGGAGTACATCAAATTTGGCGGACACTCGGGGCTCACAATCAATTGGTCGAAATCCTACATAATTCCCCTCACAGACACTACAATTCCCTTTGATATTGAATACCCCTTAGAGTGGCAGATGGACCCGGTGCGTTATTTGGGAGTGCTATTCCATAGAGACCCAGAATTAGTAATTCGCACGAACTATGGCACAGCGATCTCCAACCTGGAGGATAAGGTAAAGCGCTGGATTCAGCTTCCAATGTCTCTCGCAGACCGTATTGCAATAGTTAAAATGAATATATTGCCCAAGCTGCTGTATTTATTTAGTAATATCCCCAATACCCCCCCAGGTGAAGTGTTCCGTCGCATTCGATCACTGGTGCTACAACTCATTTGGGCAGGCAAACAAGCGAGGATTGACCTTCAGACGTTGATGCTCCCGTATGCCAGGGGAGGGTTTGGTGTGCTGTATTTTAAGCTGTACTATTTGTGCGCACAGGCACAATATGCGGCTTATTGGTATCACTTAGTGCCCTATCTTACACACACAGCGATTGAAGAAGGGGATGCAAAGCCTGTCCCTCTTGCCGCCATACTCTCATATAAGCGCCCACCACTGCACGATCGTGACATCAATACAATTGACACTACTGTTAAGGCGTGGCACGAACTTGGTCGCTTGGCGCACAAAACCCCGCTTTATGCACAAAACATGCCACTGCATGACCACTCTGCACTGTCTGTCACACGCGAAAAGGTGGGGATGTCGTTATTACAACAGGTGGGCATTGCACAGATGGGAGACTTGTTCAGCGAGGGTAGCTTCATAGACATTGCGGATCTCCAGTACATACACAACAAGTCACAAATGTTCTACTTCACACACTACAGACTGAAGAGGGCCCTGATGGCATTCTACCCTACCTTTCCTGAGGAGCCGGCAAGCCTAGACACGTTACAATTCATTATTACGACACAGGGCCTGTCGCATTTGACGTCACGATTGTACACCTCTGCACAAGCTGAGATTCCACAGTCCACTGAGAGGGCAAAGGCTAGGTGGGATTCGGTTCTAGAAGACCCCTTGACAGAGAAGGAATGGGAGCAGACATGTGCACTGATACAAATTCTTACCCCCAATGGTAATCTCAAGATTATACATTTCAAATATATACATCAGGCATACTACACCCCGGCACGCATGTGTAAATACGGCATGCAGGAGGATTCCAGATGCAAGAGATGTGGTGCGGAGGGGGCTGACTTTATCCATCTAGCCTGGTATTGCCCCAAGATCCAAGACTACTGGGCAGAGGTAATCGCTAAGATTTCAACAATGGTGGGGGTTGCGGTGGACTGCACAATCCAATTTTGCCTGTTGGGCATTATACCGCAGTTCAAATCATCTAAACGTAAGTTTTGTGCGATCGCCTTACTATTAGCCAAGCGGCAGGTATCGAAATGCTGGCACACTACACAGGTACCCACCACAATCAGATGGATACAAGATATGCCCAGCTGTAGGGACAAATTCCTAACATACGAAGAGGGCCTACCACTGAGATCTAGGCCGAAAGACTTTTGGTTATATCTCACTGACTATTTGACCACAGTGGAGAGTGACACAGAGTGACACTATGTGATGTCTGTTCTAAGAACCGAGTCTACCAAGGCGGGGGGGGGTTTGTCGGGCGATGTGTTCAGGTACGATGAAACGCTAGGTTTGCACTTAATTTCTGATGTGGACAACTGAACTGTGAAGGTCTTATCGTTTGGGTTAATTATTGTTCTTTTCTGTGTATGTTTTCATACACCAACAAAATGTATAAAAAACAAGCCCTAATTTATGTGCTTTACGCCGCTGGACAGATGTTGTCGGCTATGTGGCTGTGTAATATCATCGTTGTAACGCATCTTAATACTATCGCAGCCGGCCCCAGGGTTGTAGGCTCCTGGCTGTGTATCACTCTTTTGCTACAAATAAAGGTCTTACAAAAAAAATAAAAAAAATAAAAAATATATCTTGCAGTGGTACACACAGGTCTGGAGAATTCCTCCGTTACCTCTTATTCATCCTTCTAATAATAGTCCCATTTTACTTGAAGGACCTAGTCATAGCATTTAGGATGTCATCAGTTGACCAAGGGTGTTTACTGTAGTGGCTTAAATCACACTGTTCCCACTTCTAGAACTATCATTCACCAGGCAGGACCTATTTCCATCAATTGATATTATAATTCATAAATCTTTACCAACATAGCTATTAATGTAACATTCTGTACCCATCTCGCGTCCATCAGACAATTTCAGGTGGATCGTAGGTTGAAGCACTCAAATCATATTAAAGCATAAAAAAATGTATTCGATCCATTTAAAAATACAGATCATAAAAGCACAAAGCAATAAAAACATTTATAATCAAATCAGTTTGGACAAAATTCCTAATTTAATTTTTAACGCCAAGACAACTAAGTATGAAAGTTAATTTCATAAAAACTAATTACAGCTATCCCTGTTACAATCGGATAAATGAAACAAGGTAGCCAAGTCATAAATATTCACAAGGCATATGCAAAACAATTTTCGTTCTCCTTAGACATGCCAATAAAAAAGTAGCTACTGAAAAGCATACAAATAGATACAAGAGTTTCTTTAAAAAGTATATTGTTGGGCGACATTGGTTAAAAGTAATTTTCTATCAAATTGGGCAAAAAAATCTAGTATGTTAATTTTTATAAAACCCACCAAAAAAGTGTATATGAAGGTCCGACTGCTCTGAGCAACAGTCACAGGGGAAAGGTACTAAATCAGTATGTCTAAATCTCTTCATAGGAAAACCTAGCATGAGAAGGATTAGGTTCAAACGGAATCTAAGCAAGATGAATCTGTGCTGCAAGTTTCTTATATGGTCTAAATATGACAAACCTCCAGATGATATTCCAGGAGAGGTATGATACAACATCACCATGACCTTAGAATAATTTACACTTTTTCGCTCATATATCAATTCTTCTAAGAGTAGAGACCCTAATTTTGCATTTATATTGTAGTGCACAAGTTCAGGTTAACAATTTTTTTTCTAATCCTTGTGTCAACAGTAATGATCTTACATACCAAAGCCTGTGAATTTTACAAGTATTGTCTAGGATTATACAATTTTTAATTATGACTTGAGTCAGGTTCACTGTGTCCCTGCCCCAGATCAAGTGCCACAGGCATACCGGGGAGTTCTACATGTTGTAGTTCATGTACCGGATTCCTAATTCATGATGGTAGTTGTAATTTGAATATGAAATAGGGACGGCATACAGCTTCTTATAAAATCTGTTCTCCCATGGTTGGAGTTGAGTTGCCGTAGCCGTGCCCGATACCCCTTCCCCATAAGTTGCTTCTGTTACTATCTTCGCTTGGTATATTTTCCTTTTTGTCGATAATGGTTTAGACGGTAATCTTTTTGCGAAGGTTCTGATTGCTTCAATACCCCACTCTATTACTATTGTTCTCTTATTCACCATGGGTACCCATAACTGTTTTTTGTCTAAATGAACCCCTAAATATGGGAACAATTCTATAATCTCCAGTTTCCATGGGTCTGTTGTAAAATCCAGGGATCTTTTTGAAGATGGAGTCCCTGTAACAAGAACATTCGTTTAGCTTCAAGCCCATAGAAGGCAAGAATGCGACATAGGCTGTCATTAGTCATTGAAGGGCCAGCCATGTTCCTGCGATTAGGAACGTCTGGAGTTACTCCTAGAAGTGCTGCTGCACCTCCATTGGTGTATACAGAAAATAAGAAAGGGGCAAGGACACATCTCTGCCTAACTCCTCTTTCTATCTTTAATGGACGTGTCAACTCTCGCTCTTTTCCATATCTAACATGAACAGTGGCAAGGGAGTACATTTATTGGATGAAGCAGATTTTTGTCCAGTCCACCCCTAACAGCTCCATTAATTCCCAAAGCTTTGAATGAATGACACAGTCAAATGCCTGGATTAAATCCATAAATGCCATAAAAATATGGCTGGACTTTGATCTAGTATATTTTCCAGTAATTAATGATAGTTTGAGGCACTGCTCTATGGTGCCCCTACCAGACTGAATGCCATACTGTGTTTGCATGTGAGTATTCTTTTTGGCTGCCCACTCTTCCAACCTATTTAATAGTAAATGCCCCATGAGTTTTGCCGGGGTGTCTAATAATGAAATCAGCCTATAGTTCTGGTGGTTATCCTTAAGGCTCTTTTTATGGATGGGAACAATAACACTGGTTTTCCAGGAAACTAGTGGAGTGGTTTTTTGCTATGACATTAAAGATGTTTGTCAGAAAAAAGGACCATAGATCTTGGTAATCAAAAAGAAAATCAATGGGCACTCCATCTGGGCCTGGTACTTTATCTGTAGTACACTTACTCAGGGCCAGTTTTGTCTCCTCAACTGAGAATATCAGTTGATCTGGCTGCAGTGAGTCAGTAGGCCCGCAGACAGTGGAAGATGTATTGCAGGTAGCAAAAATCTGTTTGAAGTGAGCTACTTATGTGTCTTTGTTAACATGTGAGTTTAGGGAAGGATCAGTATTATTTTTAAAGAAGGGTGCATTAATCATCCCCTAGAAATCTTTGCTGTCATTTAAAGTTGTTGCCTCTTCCAGACTCTCCCAAGCTTCTTCTCTTAATGCCTGTTCTCTTGCTTCCCTAGACACTAAGTATGTCTTCTGGAGTAACTTAATCCAGTATCTTTCCCTAGAGTGTTCTTTAAGTGCTATGTGTAGATTCTTAGATGCTTAGGAGCATTCTTGATCAAACCAACGCTTTGTGGCTTGGTTAGCTCATTAATTAGACTGAGTTAAGGCCATTTTAATCTTCTCTAAGAGATTCGTAAAATGAGTAGCAGTGAATTCATAATTATCATCTATATATAGATATTTAAGAACCAACCCCAAGTTCTCGATCACAATTTGAGAAAGTACTTTGTCTTATTTACTCTGGCCCTTTTTAATTGGAAAAACAACAATTGATGGACAGAATGCAGAACAATGTCATACATTCACACCAGTACAGAGATCTGGGCCTAAATCCATCGTTTTCTTGCACTCCACACCACCCCAGTTCAGACATGGCCATATGCAAATCAGCCTTGACCCTGTGCCTCATGGGAACAGCAGCCGCGGTCGGTAATGGGTGTACCTGCAGGGCGGTGACGTGGGGAGGGTGAGGGCTATTTTTTCCTCCCAATATTGGTTTCTCCATTTATAACAGTATGTTTTTTTATCATTGTAACGAAAATAATGGCATGATCACTATATGGGGGGAATTGAGGATCAATGTGATCAATTCTTTCCTTAATAGAGGATGATGTTATTACAAAATCAATAGTCGACACATAGTTGCTACGAATAAAGGTCTTATTGTAATCCCCTGTATCTGGGTCTGTCTGATTACAAATTTCCAGATCCCTCACACAGATATTCCCAATTTAGACTATTCCCGTAGTCATGATGTTCGAAGTGGTAAATTGCTCACCCTGATTATCAACAAGGAAACATGTTTTGTTTAGCTTATGTTTACATGGCTGCATTTTAAAGTCTCCTACACATACTATTTTAGCCACTTTCTTCCTCTGGGTTTGCATGAGTTTGTTCAGTTCAGATTTAATGGCACCTATCATTGATTGGGGGGGGTCAGGAAAATTATTATTAGAAAAATGTATTAGGAGCCAGTCCTGGTATATATCGTCCTCAATCAATAAAAAATGGAACTGTGGGCTAGGGGGTAAAGATTTTTTTTTTTTACCATAATTGATAATATATTACAGAGATTAAGGTTAGGAGACCTCCTTTGTTCTTCCTGCTGTAGATGGTACGGCATTAGTTTAGTACTAACAGTATCCCTTCATGTAAATGTCTTCCCTAGACCACATCTCCTAGAAACATAAAATATCCTGATGCTGCCACAGTGCCAACCATAAGGGGGTTCCAGTTTAGTAGCTATGCACACTAAATTCCAGGTGGCTAACCTCACACGCAAGCCAGGCCCCTCTAATTTAGTTTTTAATCTAATAGAAAGTTGCCGATTAGAAACTATGGGGTCCCCTGGGTTCACCACCACCTGTGTTTCTGGACTTGGATCTACACTAAGTAGTCCGTCTCACGTCTCCAGGTATGTAAGCATGGCATATCTATTTCCTTCACCTAAGCCTAAAAATTCTCAGTTATGCCCATTAGCAGAGTTAGTTACCTGATTATGTGTCATGCTCCTATTGGGGAGAGTGCTCCAAAAATGTTGCTTAATAGGGGCAGGATGGCGATAGAAGTACTCCAGTGATGTAATAAAAATCTGTGGCCTGTGATAACCAGGTTCACAGAGTTTAGCCAAAAGCAACCTGGGTATTACATCATCATTAAAATGTAATACTACGCAGTTACCAGAATGGGCTTTCAATGAGGGGCCCACCCATCCCACTCTCCTCGCCATGATGATATGATAGTGTAACTTCTGTCCTGTCTACCACTATGGGTAGTTAACCAAGGTAGCGACATATCCATAAGTTGTTGGGTGGATTCTTTTTGGCCTTATCGTAATCTAGGAACATTTACCAGAACAAGCACAAGGGGTGCGGAAGCTGGAGGGACATCTAAGACTTTATGTACTGGCTGATCAATTTGAGGGGTTCAGCCTATTTCAGATGACATGAGGATAGTTAGATCTACTGTCGGACAACTCTCAACCCTAGGCCCCCACCAAGTCCCTCCACACATTGTGCTGATCCCACCTCAGACACAGAAACAGCATGCACCCTTGTACTCAACTAGTGCCTAGTGCCAGGTATTTGACCCTCCTTATTCAATATGTCCAAATTAGATGTGCACTGAGCTTTGGAAACTGTTAAGTGAACTTGAGATTAATTTTTAACAGGTTCCGCTTTCTCATTTCCCCCAGTTAGAAATTACAGGCTCCCAAAATGCTGCAATAAACCCCCAAGATTTAGGCCATTTTTGCCATGAAGTTAAATACCTTCTCTTCCAGCTTTTTCCATACTGCTTTATCTTCTAATAGTAGCACTCTAATAATGTCCATCGGATTTGTGGGCATGGGGAGCTTAGCTGGTTTTGTAATTGCCACAGGGTTGCCCTTCACTGCTCTAAAAGTTCTTTTCCTTTTGGGTGCCGGTTGGTTACCTAAAATAGGGGTAGATGGTACTGGGTTTAATATGGTCGTGGAGGGGCTGCCCAAGGAAGAAATGGAGGCCTCTCCTTGTTCAAGACTCTGGGGTGATACCCTACTTGAGTCAGGGGGGCTAAAGTTTTAGATGCATTATTTCTCTCTCATGAGACTGTACAATTGCTGCCCGTGATAAAAATGTATCCAATGTGGTTACAATGCCCTACATTCACATTTGCCTCCTTTATAGTCACTGGCGTATTTGTAGGATTTCCATACTATGTTTGTATCAGTAGTTTGTTGATTCATGATATTTCTTATATTGGCAACAATATGTGTTCAGCATCTACCAATTCCTGAATCTACAAGTCCCCCAGGGGGTATTGAAATCAATAAGGCGAATGGCAAGGTGGTGCTTTATCAATCCATGAATGGGTGGTTTTTATCTGAAAAAGATATTCCCAAGTTCTGGATTCATTTTAAATGAGTATTAGTTCTTGAATAATCTTTGCATCACTGATAGCTACATTTTACATACATGATGCCCTAACTATGACTGGTATGCATTCTCTATGCCACGGGGTCGAACTACACCTCAATGATAAAGCCTACGTAAGCTAGTCTGCGGTTTCTTGTGTTCTCTTCTGCTGGGGACCTGGCCTTGCAGTTGAAGCTGGATTGTTCCTATCACACAACCAAGACCGATTTCATATTGCTGGTCTCTGTTTAAGGTTGGCAAAGTGGATGAAAAAAATGGATTAGAATGAGTGATCATGAATGGCTGGAATGTATGTAAGAATTCCTTCCATTACAGGATTTAGCAGCTGCGGCTCTAAAAGTGAAAGGTATGCTAAGATGTGATTCCTATGCTTGCTGTTCCACAGGACTTAAGCAAAATCTCATTGATGAAGCCTAGGTACTTGTGTTCCTGTCTGGATATGACCTGTACTGGTAATTTGGACTGGACTCTTCCTATTGGTAGAGGATCAAGACTGATTGGCAAGTGACTGGTTTTGGTTACAATGCTATAGTTGTGGCAAAAAAAATATATACTGGATTGCAGCCTGAAATAATCACTGTTAATTCAAACATTCCTTCTACCCCCTTGTTGTTTCTTGAACTATTTACCACATAAAATTGAAAACTGAATTTGAAAGCACTTGAACAACATGGAAGAAAATGATTTGAAGGGCAAAAAGGTGACATCAAATACTTATTTACGACATTTAAGAAATATTTAAGTTTGTTTGGTTTATTTTCTAACCTAATGTTTTATTTTGATTTAAGCATTGTTATTCCAAATGTATTTCTTTCTTTTCTTTTTCTATCTTTATTTCGATCACTTGGATCATAAAAGATGTACATCATAGATTAAAAAACGTTTGTGAACAGTACATATACATAAAACAGGAGTTAAAAGAAAATCATTACAATTATCGTCTTATTGTACAGGTTCAAAGTGCTGGTGCAAGGTACAAATCCGACTGCTACATACTATGGAAAGTCACATTTCTAGTGATTGGTAAAAGCAATTACAGATCATTCCAATTTGGGCTAGTCTATGCAATAATAATTTATGAGGCCTGTACCAAATCTGTATCAGAATTCAGTATGTAACGAGTGCGCGTATGCCACATCGCAGTTAAAAATTTAGTTATCGCAAAGACAGTTGGGGGTGATAAATCCGTCTTTAGTATTCTGTAGGCTGGGATGCAATGCCTGAAACCTAAGTTTTTGAATAGAGGAACAAGCCAATACTTTCTGGGTTTATGATAAGCTTTACAGAAGAATTCAATGTGTATTTCATTTTCTAACTGAGATGAACATGCGGGGCATTGCTTGGCGGAGGAAGAAAGGGACCAGGTACTTGTAAATACTCTGAGGGGAAGAGTGCCATACCTCCACTGTAGAAACAATTTCCTAGTCAAGGCTGAGCAGATGCCATCAAGGACTAATACAAGGCTACCCCTGATGAGAGGTAGACCCCCCAGTGCACAGCGTTGAGGTGACACACAGGTCTAATGATTTGAAACAAATTAATAAATGTTCAATCCAAATGATTTACTAGTTCATCATGATGAACTAGTAAATCATTTGGATTGAACATTTATTAATTTGTTTCAAATCATTAGACCTGTGTGTCACCTCAACGCTGTGCACTGGGGGGGTCTACCTCTCATCAGGGGTAGCCTTGTATTAGTCTTTGATCTCGCGCTGACGGTCCAGACAGCGTTTACCCCTGGTTGCACGCTCCACTGCCCAACCTTGTTGAAAAGTTGATCACTAACTGCTGTGCAAATACCTCCCCATCATACTTTGTCAGATGCCATCAAGGACATGTTCCAGGTGGTAGGAGTCTTTAAATTGGATAAATGACCTTGTCAAAGACCCCAACCGCACGTTCCCTAGTAAAGTGTTTAATTTTAAATCATAATATTTCTTGGATAAATGTTTGCGTGTAACCTTGCTACAAGCATTTCAGGGTCTAACCATAGGTCTGGCCTTCCCAGATTCTCGCATGTATTTTTTATATATTTTAACTAGGGAGTCTTCGTTGCATTTGGTAAGCTTAAAATCTCCTTCAGCTCCATCCTATATGTCAAGAGCTCTGGAGTAGTCCAAAGTCGTCGCCAGAATGATAGTGGATTTAAACCCAATTCGAGTCTAAGAGGGAGAAGCGGGGTGCTGGAAGGTAGGGCTGCCAGCTGCCTGATGAACTTGTTTTCTGTGATCATCAGATTTAATACAGGTGTATGCCCCCACAATTCTCCGCCATGTGTGACTGCCCCCTCGCCTGCATTTTGTATATTTCGAGCACTGGGCAGAGGGGTTTGTAAGTTGATCTATTTGATATCCTGGAGATACCACCTGTAAGCTGCCCCAATTTAGGATTGGCCTTTGTTCGGTGAGTGGCCCAGGTCATATTTTGATTGAGAGTCACCCCTAAATACTCGAATGTATGGACCCTCTCTAGTTTCGATGTACCTATAGTTGGGATAGGGCGAGTTGAGGATGGGGGGTTGAAAATCATGTATTTCAATTCAATTCAATAATAACTTTATTCTGTAGTTTAGAAAAAAAACACCATAAAAGTTCACAATAAGCAGATTACAAAGTTTACAAGAATTAAAAACCGGTATAAAAATACATTTGTTAAAAAATTGTTAAAAAAGACGTCTCAGTTTATGTATTTTTCAGCCGAATCATAACATTCAGTTTTCCTATTATCTGGCAATCTTTCATTTGTGCGGGGTTTATATATAATTCGTGATCAAAGATTCGTGCGATGACGGATACAAAATTTAAGAAAACATACAATAGCTTTGGCATAATTTTCATTTTCAAGATACTGAAGTGCCAAATATGCAGGACGGCACTGTCGAAGCCCCCAGATTTTCAAGATGGGCAGTATCCAGCGTTTGCGCGGTTCGATAAAAAATTTACAAAATAACATTGTATGTATTGTTATTTGTGGGGACAGTAGGTCACACAGACACTTGAAAAGTGTAGATGACCAAACATTTTGTTTTGGAAATGCGACCAGTAAATGAAAGATATCAAATCTAAAACGGATAAGCAACATTTTTTCATATTGTGTTAAACTAAAGTTCAAATAGGGTTCAACGGTAAACGCAGTCTGCGCTAATAGAGAATGTTGAACAGATGGTTTATGAATCTCAGATAATAATCGTAGCTGGTACAGGTGTACAAGACACTCTTTTTAGAACCTTTTTTGAGATTTCATTTATCAATAACGGGTGATCAAAAAACTTCCTATAACCCAAATCTGTTAATAGCTCTTTAACATAGGATAACCATTTGATTTTCTTGCAATGATCAAGTGTCAAGATATCTTGAATGATCGCCCTAGTTAGTTGCCATTGTTCGGTGACCCATATTCGACGCCACAACATTACTGGTTGTAATTTTATAATGTCTGTGATATAATCAATACCCAGCTCTGTGTGGCAGGCATACGTGTAGCAACTTTTAGGTACCGCAAGCAGGTATCTTAAAAAGGAGTTCTCGACTTTTTGTATTAAATCCACATTTGCAAACCCCCATATCCCCGCCCCGTATGTTGCCGTGCTTACACATTTCGCGTTATATATTTGTAATAGTTCCTTTGGTGGTCGCTGCCCCAGTCTTTGTGAAAACATTTTTAACGAAGTTGTCTCTCGCAAGAATGAAAGCTTCCTTGCGTTAATAGCTGGGTTCCATTTAAATTTGTCATCGATAACGATCCCTAAATAGGGATAGGTTGTAGTCCTCTCCAGTGGTTCACCTTGTACAAACAATTTCCGATTTTTTACATTTCTTTTCCCCCCCGCATGCATAATATAAGTTTTCTTTACATTTAATTTCAAGTTTAAACTCTCCATGAAGGCACAATATCTGTCTAAGGCCAGTTGTAGTTCAGTTGGTGTTCTTGCTAAAATGACAGCATCGTCGGCATATAGGAGCGCTGGTATCTGCCGACGAGCTATTAAAGGAAGGTCTTTACTGCCTTGAAGCATGGCGGTCTCTAGGCCGTTAGTATAGAGGGTGAATAAAAAGGGGGCCAGTACACATCCCTGTCTGACCCCCTTTTCCACCCTGAAAGTATCCGTGAGCTCGCCTTTCACCCCGAATCTTACCCTGCCTGTAGTGCCTGAATACAGTTCTCGAAGGAAGTCCACAATTGGGGGGGCAACTCCCATTTTTGAAATAATGCTCCACAGCGTTGAGTGTGCCACGCAGTCAAACGCTGCAGAGAGGTCAACATAGACCATATGAAGAGTGGACCCCTTAGCTTCCACGTATTTACCCGCCAATAGGGAGAGATTTAGGGCCTGGTCAACTGTTCCTAGCCCCTCACGAAAACCGTATTGTATGTCTGAGATAATACTATGGTCAGTGGCCCACTCCTGGAGTCGATCGAGAAGTATTCGACCTGCCATCTTCCCGAGCGAGTCCAGGAGGGAGATCGGCCTATAACAAGACGGACTATTTCGGTCTCCTTTTTTAAATATTGGGACCAACGCCGATGTTCTCCAAGAGTCTAATAGGCCCACTTCAGTAGTGGCGTTCAAGACGTTGGTCAACAAGGGAGACCATAGATCCGGGAGGTGTTTGAAAATATCAACAGGAACGCCATCCGGGCCAGGAGCTTTGGCTGTTTTTGAGGATTTTAAGGCTTTTTGGACCTCTTCATGGGAAAACTGGAGGTTTATTGGATAGATGACCTGTGTCAAGGGGACTGGTTGGTCCATTTCTACTGTGGCGTCTTTACTAAAAACTTTGGTAAAATGTCTCACCCACTCCCGTTCGCTTATGGCGACATCAATTGAGGGAGAGTCATCTTTGTCTGTTAGAAAGGGGGAGCGAACTACCTGCCAGAACATAGTGCTATCTTTTAATTCCGAGCTTTGGGTAAGACGTTCCCACAGTTCGGCTTTCAATTCTTTTTTCCTATTATTTAGGGCACCCGTATACTCCTTTCTAAGTCTGCTGACTTCAGCTCTGTCCCTGTGATCTCTATTTAGGGCTTCCTTTAAACATGAGCATGCCTTTGTGCATGCTGAGTTAAACCAGCCTTTCTTTATATGGGACTTTTGTTTATGCGTCCTAGTTAGTTCTTTTTGTATGTTTTTTGTGATCGCCAAGAAGCTCATTATGACTTCCTTCGGTTGTATCGTGGGGTCCAGACAGTTTATAATGTCGGCTTGAGTATGTATAACTATTTTTCTAGTTGTTGTTTCCTTATCGATACTGCCCCATTTCAATGTATAACCGTTCAGGGAGCCTAATGCTAGCTCACGTTGGTGTAAGATAGTCATAATATCGTATGGTTTGTTTGTTTTTGTTTCAGAAAGAACCATAGTATTTGGAAAGTGGTCACTCAAAGGATTTTTAGGAACCTCAAATTCTTCTATGGTAGATCCCATAGATACTGACATTAATATATAGTCTATTAGACTTGTTAGACCTCTACCATTGAATGTGGGCTGGAAAGGGACTGATGGAGTCTTTATTTCGTTAGCAAAACTTAGCTCTAGTTCTATCATGACTTCGGTCATTTTCTCTCCTGCATTGGAGTGTATAAAGTGTGTTACATTTTTATCAGCCTCGTCCCTAATGCCACACTTATCGTTATTGCTGTTCCTACATAGGTGGAGATTAAAATCTCCCCCCCAGATTATCGTACACGACTTTTTAAAATTTTTTGTGCGTTGTTCTTGTAATACTACAGAAATCTCTGCGAGAAGAGTGATCAAATCAGCCTGAGGGAGATTATTATAGAAATGTACTATTAAGTATAGTTTTTGTTTAGTGATCTTTAGAACTATGACCTGGAAATTGTCATCTATTCTTAGAGGAAGTATGTCATCCACAGGCAGATTGTTTGTAATATAGGTGGCTAAGCCACCACTATTTCTACCAGAGGTTGATTTCTTTGCAGGTGACCAGAATGTTTTAAAGCCCGCTATGTGTATTGGCCTAATAGCCCAGGTCTCCTGAAGGCAGAAAAAACCGCTCATGTTAATCTGGCTCAGGAAACTGGGATTTGTCTTTTTTGCAGAGAGGCCTGCAATGTTCCAAAATGTAAAATGTATGTGAGGTAGTGAGGGTAGGATCAGCTGCAGTGGTTGTTTCAACTATAGGATCTACTGCTTCCAAATTAGTGGAAGCCAGAAGTACAGTCGTCAAAACGTCTGTCTCCTGATGTTTTATTGTCAAATGGTTAAGTTTATCAGGGGTTAGTATAAACTGTTTTACCATTTTATCAGTGATTATAGATGATGGTATCACCCCTATTTCAGAGAGTTGTGGAGATTCCCAGTTAGAGTGAGGGCTGAGGAGTCAATCATTAAAGTCAAGCCCAGAAAGAGCGTTAAATCTATTATACGTGGGAATATTATAGGAGGTAGCTGGTGGCAGGGCCACTTGCCTCCATCGATTATCTCCATTCTCTTGGTATGAAGTTACAGATAGATAAGGATGAGTAACAGAGGGTATGTGTGTTTGGCTCCGATGCCATTGTACCGCACCTGTTGGATAGAGAAACTTGGGGTTCTGATGAAAGGTGGAGGTATACGTGTCAGAGGGGAAGTACCTTTCTTGAAATGGATTAGTAAGATTGGGTGGGATATTGTTGTTTGTATTTAGCAAATGCCTATAAAAATAACCTAATGGAAGAAGGGTTGTATTGAATTCCCATGTAGAGGGTGGAGGGTCCTTGGCTAATGTCTTTTCGGCCCACTGAGGATTCCTAAAGGTAATCGCTACGCAATCCCCCTCAAATTTTTTCCGTAGGGGGCATATCCAACCTACTCTTTGGGTATGGGTGATTTCCCCGGCACATTCCATTGGAAAATTGCAATTCAAGCTCAGCCAGTGTAGAATCTTATTTTTCAGAGACGAAGTAGTTTCACTCTGCTCTTGTTTAAGTGTCGGTACGTTTACCAATACAATGACATAGGCTCCACATTCAGGGGGGAGGGTAATACGTGAAGGGATCTGTCTTGACCTGTATGGTTGTTCGTACGGTGTCTTAGGCTGCTGGGTCCTAGCAGCCGAGTAATTGGATTGGCTAAGTGTCTGTGATCCCTGTTGGGGTGCTATGTGGATCTTCCCTGACTGATTGTTGGCAGATTGAGTGTTCATGTTAGCAATGGGAGTAGAACTATTAGATGATGAAGGTTTGTTTACAGTGGATGAATTGTTAATAGAAATCTTCTGTTTCGGCACAAGTGCTGGACCAGGGATAACTTTTGGTTGAGGAATAGTTGTTTTGGTAATATTTACTTTTGAATTTGGAGGTGCAGCTATATTTTGGGGAACAGTAGATGTTTTTTTCCTGTTCAGGGATACTAGTTCTTCAATTTGTTTCTCCAGTCGAGCAAGCCTAGTTTCGACCTGTGACAAATAGATGCTTAAAAGATCCCCGATTCGTTCAATCAGATGGTCGGTGCCTATAGTGGTCTCATGCTTATCCCTGTGTTTCTCCTCTATGTTTGTGTCTGAGGCCCCCTAAAGTTTGATGTATTACATTAACTGTCTCTTTGCTTTTCTGCTCTCTCGCACGTTTGCGCTTCTTAGAGGCCCGAGATGTCGCTAGAGTCGTTTGCTTGGTTTGTTTTGGGATTGCGCCCCCTTGTATATTAGCGGCATCGTTTTCTTGGGTATCATCCACAATCTCAGGTGTTAAGCCCACATTGAGGGGTGGAGATCTTTCTAGATCACTACTTAAATCACAGTTGGTGCTGGAGTCTGACACTGATAGATCGACCTCATTTGTTAGTATACAGAGGTCATTTTGGGTTTCATGAGTAGGAGCTGGATGTGTTGTTCTAGAATTACCTGGGGTTGTAGCGAATTTAATACTTCCTAAAGAGGAACGTTTAGCAATACTCAAATCGCGTGATACTCTTCGCTGCAGTAATGAAATGCTGAGATCGATAGCATCATTTGTTCTTGTTATAAAGCTATCTATTGGGCCTATAACTGAAGCTGCTCCTGCAGCAGTCTTACTTCTACTACCTCTCGTGGTCATCTTACAGTTTGTAATATTAAAACAGTTAGATAGTATAAGTTGGTAATCTATATGGCCCACAATAGATGTCTATGACTGCACCCTAGGTGCACAATTGTACATCCAACCAACTCTGCAAAGAAACTGGAACAAAATCACCACGGACCAAATCTCCGCATCGCTCCTTCTAAACACCCCAGCCCACTCTTCTAACGCAAACGAAGCCGCCGCCAACCTCACCCTATGGTTATCCAACACCGCCGACACCTTAGCACCACTGAATAAACGTCAAAGCAAACCTGGCAGCAAAAAGGCCTCATGGTTCAACGATGATCTTAAGAAGTCCAAGAAACTCTGCCGCTCCCTTGAAAAGGCCTGGAAAAAAGACCCAACCACTAGCACCAAGGACGCCTTCAAAAACGCCACCCGCACTCACCACCAACTAATCCGAAAGGCCAAGAAAACAGCATTCAAGGATCGACTTGACAACAACGCCCACAACAGCAAGGAACTTTTCAACATCGTCAAGGAATTTTCCAATCCCTCAGCCAACTCCAACGACATCACCCCCTCTCAAGCCCTCTGCGACTCCCTAGCCTCATTCTTCCACAACAAGATTGCAGACATCCACAACAGCTTCGACAACCAACCCGGAAACCAACCCAACCTACCATTTGCTGAACATTCTCCCCCCGTGAACACCCTTAACGACTGGAACCCAATCTCCACTGAGGACACCATCCGCCTGATGAATTCCATCCACTCAGGATCCCCCACAGACCCATGTCCTCACCACATCTTCAACAAAGCAGACTCCGTCATAGCACCGCACCTCCGAGACGTCATCAACTGCTCCTTCAACTCCGCCACCTTCCCGGAAGACTGGAAACACGCTGAACTCACCGCCCTTCTGAAAAAACCCACAGCGGACCCCTCCGAACTCAAAAATTACCGCCCCATCTCGCTCCTTCCATTCCCGGCCAAGGTCATCGAGAAAGCTGTCAACAACCAGCTCGCCGCCTTCCTCGAAGCCAACAAATCCCTCGACTCCTCACAATCTGGCTTCCGAGCAAAACACAGCACTGAGACCGCCCTCATCGCAGCAACAGACGACATTCGAACTCTACTGGACAATGGAGACACAGTCGCCCTCATCCTCCTCGACCTCTCTGCAGCATTCGACACAGTCTGCCACAGCACTCTTTTACAACGCCTCAATAACATCGGAATCCAAGGAAAAGCACTTGAATGGATCACCTCGTTCCTCACCGGAAGAACCCAGAGAGTCCGCCTTCCACCATTCAAATCCGAGGCCACTGAAGTCATCTGTGGCGTACCACAAGGATCCTCACTCAGCCCCACCCTCTTCAACGTATACATGTGCCCCCTCGCGGCCATCGCCCGCCAACACAACCTCAACATCATCTCTTACGCGGATGACACTCAACTAATCCTTTCTCTCACCAATGACCCCAGCACCGCCAAAACTAACCTACACGAAGGAATGAAAGAAGTTGCCGAATGGATGAAACAAAGCCGTCTGAAACTGAACTCAGACAAAACTGAAGTCCTCATCTTAGGTACATCCCCCTCTGCATGGGACGACTCCTGGTGGCCGGAAGCCCTCGGAAAAGCACCCATCCCGACAGACCACGCACGGAACCTAGGCGTCATCCTGGATTCTTCACTCTCAATGAACAGACAAGTCAGCGCCGTATCCTCTTCCTGCTTCAACATTCTTCGCATGCTCAGAAAAACATTTCGCTGGATCCCCACCGAAACAAGGAAAACAGTCACCCATGCTCTGGTCACGAGCCGACTGGACTACGGAAACACCCTCTACGCAGGCACTACCGCTAAACTCCAGAAGAAACTCCAACGAATCCAAAACGCCTCAGCCAGGATCATATTAGACATCCCGCGCAACGAACACATCTCTGGTCACCTTAAAGACCTCCACTGGCTACCCGTCAATAAGAGGATCACTTTCCGACTGCTAACCCACGCACACAAATCACTCTACGACATCGGACCAGAATGCCTCAACTCACGACTGTCCTTCTACACCCCCTCCCGCCAACTACGTTCTTCCAGCCAAGCCCTCACCACTGTACCTCGCATCAACAAGACCACCATGGGAGGCAGATCCTTCTCATACCTGGCTGCTAAAACATGGAACTCACTCCCCGCTTACCTTCGCCTTACCCAGAACCACCTAGCATTCAGAAAGCAACTTAAAACGTGGATATTTGACAAGTAATCCTTCCCCCCTTTCTAAGCGCCTTGAGACCCTCTGGGTATGTAGTGCGCTATATAAATTCTCTGACTTGACTTGACTTGACTACAGTACAACAAGTGTGTAATACCCTACTTGATCAGCTGGGTAAGATGTTAAGGGTGGGGACCCAACCCGACCTTCCTCGTCCTCGGACGGCCGCAGACGGCCCGCCCTTTGCCCGGGCTTCGTCCGGGCGTCCCGCTCGCGTCCCGCATTGCGGGCGTGCCCCCGCTTTGTAGCGCCGCCAGGCGCTCACTGATGACGCGCTCCAATGCGCGGTAGGAATGCCCCATGGGAATCCGAGTTCCTCTCAACTGCGGCCGCTGATGTGATTGCGGTGCGGCGTCAGGAGAACTCGGCAGGTGAAGATGGATTGGCGGGAGATCTGCGCGGGTCTGCTCTGGTCGGTGGAAGGCAGGATAGATAGCAGGCAAGTCTCCTGGGTCACTCAGGGATTTAGTTCACGGACCCTTCCTTTAACTGTGGTATACCTTGAAGAAATCACAAGCCTATACTGCAAACCAATGCGATAGTGGTGAGTAACTTGTACCTGCTCTGTTCAATATATTAGCACCAAGCACGTCCGTCCAAAACCGGGGAAAAAACCTCATCTGTATTCAGTGTTGTTAAAAAAAAAATCCCTAATCATGTATTTAGTTTTCAAAGCATTAATCTCCAGCCCCCGCTTCCCGCAAAATGCCACAAAACCATCCAGAACTCGTTGTATCCCCATTGGGGATTTGGACAGCAGCAGGGTGTCGTCCGCAAACATGATTGCAGGCACCTTGCTGCCATTAAGCCTTGGGGCGTCAATATCATTAATCCTAGTTAGATGGACGATTACCCCGTTGACAAAGAGGCAGAACAGTGTGGGTGCGAGCACACAATGGGGAATCCTGCTGAAAGCGTCCCGTTCCTACCACACCTGACCCGTGCGAAGTTTTCTTGGTGGAGTCTATTCAAGAGATCGAGTGGAATACCCAACTCCGCTAGCATGGACCACAATTTATATCTTGGCACCAAATCGAATGGGGCACGCAGGTCTTCGAAGACCGTATATAAGCTGCCGCCTTCGATTATAGCAGTTTTCCAGAATAGGAGGTTAAGACAAAAGATCTGATCCGTTGTTGAGGTTTTCTTTCTGAATCCTGCCTGGTAAGGGCTCAGAATAGAAAACTCTTCGATCCAATCTTGGAGGCGATCTAATATCAGTCTCCCGAATAGCTTTTGTGACACATCGATGAGACTGATGGGCCTGTAGTTGGCTGGTAGCAGAGGTGAACCCTTCTTATATATAGGGACAATCTCTGTGCACAGCCAAGTACAGTGCACCTCCAGGCCCCTCAGTACGGCATTGAAGATCGTCAGGAGGTAAGGAGTCCATACTTCTGGCTCTTGCTTAAAAAGGTCACCCAGGAGCCCATCCAGGCCTGGTGCTTTGCCAGATGCCAGCCCAAAAATAGCAGCTCGGACCTCTTCCTCGACAAAGAGGTCCCCCTCCAGTTGTGGGCCAATAGTTGGCAATGGGTAAGTTAAGGCCCCAACTGTATCCACATCAGCTCCCGAATAAAGGGCTTGAAAGTGTTCTTGCCAAACCTTGGCTGAGATATTTGGTTCGATGGCCGAGGGTGGCTCACCGGACCCCGTATTTACAATTCGCCAAAATTTACGGGAATCCCTAACTGCTATGTAAATGTATTGATTCTTAAAATATCTCTGAAAGTAAATCTGCTGCAATCCTGTCATCACCAAACGAATGCTGTTGAAAGCTGATATGGTAAAAAAAGTTTATGCTTTCCAGGTATAAGAACAAATGGGTTGTCCTGATGTACCAATGACAGAATTGTTATTAATATTTGTGGGGGTTATGTATAGCCAACCATGGTGGTAGGGCACAGGTTGAAGAGTACATTCAGGATGCCAAAGCACTTTCAATCAATCAATCAATCAATCATAACATTTGTATAGCGCACTACTCACCCGTGAGGGTCTCAAGGCGCTGGGGGGGGGGGGGGGGGGTGCTTCTACTGCTCGAACAGCCAGGTCTTGAGTTGTCTCCTGAAGGCGAGATGGTCCCTGGTCAGCCGCAGGTGGATGGGGAGGGAGTTCCATGTCTTGGCTGCCAGGTAGGATAAGGATCTTCCTCCGGCGGTGGCTCTTCGGATGCGTGGTACGGCGGCGAGGGCGAGACTCATAGAACGTAGCTGGCGGGTGGGCGTGTAGAAGGTCAGGCGGTCGTTGAGGTACTTGGGGCCTAGGTCGTGGAGAGACTTGTGTGCGTGGGTGAGGAGCCTGAACGTGATCCTCTTGCTGACGGGGAGCCAGTGCAGGTCCCTCAGGTGGCCGGAGATGTGGCTGCGTCGGGGGATGTCCAGGATGAGTCGGGCGGAGGCGTTCTGAATGCGTTGGAGTCTTTTCTGTAGCTTGGCTGTGGTTCGGCGTAGAGGGTGGATCACTGCTGCTGCTAGCAATATTTGCACAGGCTACGGGAAATAGCATAATTTACACAAAACATAGGGGGATAATTGAGATTCTAAAAGAGTTTTTATGCTTATGTTTTTTATTTAAAAAAATGAAAAAGCTGAAGCTGGATAACAACCATAATTTAATACGAACCACCAGTGAGAAGGGGGAAGATTCACTGTCTGTCTTTAATAAAAAGGAAAATCTAATATAATGAGATGTGGATTTATAAATGTGGAATATTTAGTAAAACACTCCACAGAGATTAATCTGATGCTAGAAACTGAGAAGTGGGATGTACTGTTAGAAATGGAAACAAGGATTTTTCATGACTCGGCCATAGAACTACAAGGCTGCTGTGAAATCCTGGCACTGCAACAATTAGTGGCTGACCTCACACACCAACATGGCCACACCTTGGGCCTTATTTTTTTCACCAGAGTTATTCGTTTTATTGGATGACATTATACCCATGTGTTACCGCCATGTGTTAGTGGTCTTTCATATTAATATAAAGAAATTAAACATCCGGAAATCACAATGAGACAAGGAAGAGCCTGGCATGAATTGAAAAGGCCATCACATGTAAAGTTGTTTGATTAAGCCACATTGTTTGATCACAGGAGAAGAGTAGAGGATAAATATGAAGCAGTAGTGGAAACAATTGTAGAAACACTAGCTAGAGAAATAACTTTGAAAAACACTAAAACTGGATGTAGACCCTCAGCACCGTGGTACAGTACACTATTAAAAACATATAAACAGGCCTGAAAGAACCTGGAAAGAAGGTGGTGCAGCTCCTATTCAGATTAGTACAAGAACGGCCTAAAGAGCTCCTTAATGGAATATAAGAAGGAGGTCTGCGGGGCAAAAAACAACTACTCTGACAATACAATTCTAAAAGCCCCTAACAGTGGTAAGAAGGTTTTTGCTATCATGGCAAACTATCTAACCCAGAGTGTATGAAGCAAGTAATTAAACCCTCACAACCTCAATGTAATAATCTTACAAAATTCTTTGAGAATAAGCTCAAAAAGATACTTGAGGATTTTAGAAACACCCGACAAATATTAGCCTAGAAGATACTCAAACAGATGTGTGAAATGAAACTCCAATGACGGTTCCACTTAAGAGGGATGCCCCCAATTTGGTGGATACTCCTGCCAGTCATTTTAGCCAGCTAGATTCTTTTGAACCTATGACTGGGCATTGCATTTGAGTAATAGCACTCTCCGCTCATCTGGGTAACCGCTGGATCCTTAACCATTCAGAGTCCCGAAGGACTTGGTGAATTAATTAGTCCCCCTGCTACTACAGATGTGTAATCAGTCACTAAAATCAGGTATTGTCCCACAGACCTGGAAAAAGGCTATAGTAACCCCCCTACTGAAGAAACCCTCTGCGGACCCTCTGGTCCTCATCAACCATAGGCCAATATCGCTTTTGCTCTTTCTTGTACAAATCTTAGTATGTTTTTGGAGCACAAAATTGTCCCTTCATCTGGAAGATCAATATTTCCTGGAGGAGGACCAGTTAGCATTCAGACTAGGGCACGGTTTGGAATCTGCTCTGCTTCTAGACATAGATGAACTCCAGATGAGGATGGACAGCAACTAGTCAGGTATGGTTAATTTATTCAATCTATCAGCTGTTTTTGATACGGTGAATCATAAAAACCTACTGGCAAGACTAGCCAAGATTGTAGTCAATGACACAGTACAGAATTGGATGTGGTTTTACCAGTCAGATCGCTGTCAAGTGGTCTCTCTGCCTCCATACTGTTCTTACTTTAAAGCCATCGAACATGAAGTCCCACAGGGATCGGCACTAAGCCCAATTCTTATTAACATTAAGATGAGGCCTCCAATAACACTTATCAAATCCCATAACATTAGGCTTCTGAATTACGCTGATGACACACAATTGATTTTGTCAATTGAAATCAATTAGCCAGATGTTCTGGAGTCCTTTCAAAACAGTATGAGTGACATTGCCAATTGGCTACATAGGAAGTCCTTGAAATTCAATGGGGACGAAAATGATTTTCTCTGTTTCCCAGCTAACAAAATCCCATGAAATTCCCCTTCAACTTCTAGCCACTGACATATAAGAATGAGCTAAAACAATCAGACATGGTGCTCAACATGGAGGTCGCCTTTGTCAACAAACTATCCATGGATAGCCAAGTCAATAAAGTGGCAGGCACTTGCTTTGCACTCCTCTGAGGCTTAAGGAAATGTCTACTGATGCTGCCCTCCCAAGTAAAAACCTTGATTGTGCGAAGCATGATACTAAGTAGGCTTCACTACTTTAACGCCCTGTTACTTGGAGTATGGGAATACTTGGCAAAGAGATTGTACCAAGTGCAAGCTTCAGCTGCAAAGCTGGCACTAAACAGGCCAAGCAGATCTTCTGCTTCTAGAGCTATGAAGGAACTCCATTGGCTCTCAATAAAACAAAGGATAGCCTTGAAATCTTTGTGCATATTTTTTAAGGCACTTCCGAGATGCCATCATTCAGCAACTGCAAACCTAATTTGTATTGCACAATTCTGTATAACAAGACTGGGTGGTGGAGCCTTTGTGGTCAGAGTGGCTCAGCTTTGGGATAATCTCCCAGGCACCTTAAGATCTGTAACAGACCTATTGCACTTCAGAAAAGCCTTACAATCTGCCTCTTTCCTGTTTAACTCCATGGCATCTGGCCAACTTTCTTAATAGAATTTTGCTTCTTGTCTATATAACGGTTCCCATTGCCAGGACACCTTTAATGCAGCAGTACACTTCATAAGTGTTATAAACAAAATAATAAATAAATAAATATGCAAACGGTTCAATGAAAAACAAATGCAACTTCCTGCACCCAAGAAACAGTTTTGGCCTGCCCATATTAAGCAGAGCCACACTCTAAAGCATGAGTCTCTAATGTTGGTTCACAAGGGCTGGACCCATACCTAATTTTTAGAACTTCTATTTACTAGGTACATTTTTATTTGGGTTCGTATGTGTAGGAATTATATATCCTGAAAATGTGGCATGGATTATGCCGCCGGGGACCAACCAGAAAATGTATGGTTTGCTTCTCTTATGTGTATATTGCAGTTTAAAGTCCCCTTTGAGGCATAGGTGGTCCTACATCAGTAGAGTAATCACAACTCTACCTAAACTTAACTGCACTGTGCACACATACAGATCTATGGTTTTCCATCTTTAAGAAATTCAGCAGTAGGACGTGTATTGTTGCACGAGTCGCATCTTTGCAGGTATATTACTAAGTCATGCTGAAGTTTAAAACATTGCATTTTACTAAATGCATAATTATATGCAGGGTATAGTTACACATTCGTGGA
Source organism: Lissotriton vulgaris (assembly GCF_964263255.1). NCBI lineage: Eukaryota > Metazoa > Chordata > Amphibia > Caudata > Salamandridae > Lissotriton > Lissotriton vulgaris. Next base: position 689,381,970 of record NC_141696.1, read on the forward strand.
AAGGCAGTTACATTGTGCAATTATACATTTTTTCTTTCCCCACAAAAAACATCTTGCATTCCCCTTACAGGTCACAAAGTTTGTTTGTTTTCCTATACCCTTCTTCCCATCTTAGAAGGGATTTTCTGCAGGCTTTTGTAGGAATACATCTCTTACAGGGTGGGTAACAGTCAGATAGGAGTTTGTGAATGACCATAAACTCAAAAGGTTAGGGATGTTCAAAAACCCTAAAGGAAAGCCACACTTTAATATGCCCACTTGTCACTTTGTATGTACCATGTTCTGTGTGTTTTCACTCATTCTGGTGGATCTAACGGGTCCAATCAGCTTTCATCATAGATTGCACTGCTTTAGTGGGATCACTAAACACTCAAACAATAATGCAGGAATGTTTTGGCTACAAGATTACTTATCCTTATGGTGCATCTGTAATTAAACATGTGAAGTCTAGCTGCAGTTTTGACCCACCTAGAGTCAGGCAAGGCTTCTCCCCGGAAGCAGCAGTAGGGTGGCAAGGGGGTAGGGGAGGGAGGTACAGTAACAGACACCAGACCAGACAGAGAAGCAATTTTGCCCAAGATGGAGATGACTACCAACAATGATTCATATGGAATGCAATTCCTAGCCTTATGGATTTCATGGGTGGCTGCAAAACAAGAGCTCATTGTGTTAACAGAGGCTGCAGCTATGCCCTCGTTACATATGACCCTGTTTATAGAAGTATATGCAGTACCTCTTGTTGTCACATATATTGCATTCAGGAGTTTGGTGACTAACCCTGAATCCCTGCTAGTTTCTCCTCAAACATTTTAGCAAGTCAAACCTGTTAACATTTATCAGGGTAAAAATTGTAATTTCTAGTCCATATTAATTTTGCTGCATAAAGTTCCAAAATCTTCATGTTAGTCCTGTGGTGCCTGGCAGGGAACGGGTGGGGGGACAAAATATTTTAAAAGAAAACACTTACCTCCTCACGCCTTCTCTTCTCCCCCATTACTGAAGATTCAGGAATCACAAAGGATACCCTGAGCCAATCATAACGCTGCAATCCAGCTTTGTGGTTTGCATGAGCGCCACAGTTGGGGCACAGACTGGGACAGGGAGCCTGTGCATGTTCCCCAATCAGGTTGTAATACAGCCTGGGTGGGGAATATGCAAAGTGTGCAGGACCGTTTGGCCGGGCGAGACGGCCAGCCAAGCAGCCCTGCGCACCTAGTGTGCACAGTCCACTCCTCCTCCCTGAATCCTGTCCCGCCCTGTCCTTACCCAGCCCTGCAGAAATTAAATTAAAAATGATAATAACTTTGTTATCATCATTTTATTTCTCTTTTCCACTGCTCTGAGAGCAGTGGGGCGACGCTCCTCCGCCTTAGAGGAGGAGCCGCCCCTATGTCAGTCCCTATAACCAGGGATAAACTCCTAATTGGGACTTATTTAACTGAACTGATAAATGCCAACTAGAGGAGCCAGCTTTATTAAATCTGAAGAATATGGGCCCAAACACCGGGCCACTGATAAAGGGGGCATAAGTACTTGAGACTTTAATACATTAATCCTCATGCACACCGTAGACATTTAATGTTGCTATGACATATGCAACACCTCAAATTAGTCCTTATATTCTAGCCAACAGCAGATTGCAAGGTAGGATTTAAAACCTTGCACAGTTACAAGTCTCCAGAAAGCAATCTACGTTTGGCTAAAAAGCCAGGACCGACTGAAGCTGTCACACACACCAAGGACGCACTCTAGAGGAAAGGTAAACAGGTCATTTGCAGTATGTGTATGGCACTAGACAGCCATGCTATTGCTTTGATAGGCTGAGGGTTTACCTCTTCTGCTGTCTCTTTTCACCTTGGTTGGTTCTTCATAGTCACCGCCCCAATTGTATTCCACTGGCATGGAGATAGGTCGTAGCTTCCCTGGAAAACACAAGCAAACTATGTGCTGTTTTTCTATTAATCAAGAGACAATACTTCATCTTTGCTTTACTCGTTCCAATACTCCGAAAACAAGTACAATTATCACTCATTATCTTTTTTTTAGTTTATGCAGTTTATTGGCAGAAGCCAAGATGTGTGCTTAATAGTGTAATTGAAAATCATTGCGGGTTAAAGGTGAGGAATTTAGGCCTGCATTAAGGATGTTCTTAGGCTCGGGATGAAGTCCAAGTATCAGGTTAGAGTTAACAACTGTAAATCATATTGTTGCACTTTTGAAGTATATTAAAGATTAGTTTGCACCTTAACAACATTATTCATATGCATGGCGATGTATCTTTACTACCGCTCCACCGCTTAAAATTTGTACCACTTTCAATTTTGTTTGCTATTGACCCAGCTCGTTTTCCATCAGTTGTTCGAAACCTGATTATTTTATTTATCTCCACCTGTTCATTAAAAGACAAAAACCCTTTAATCTACACCTACAAAGACATACACTGAAGAAAACTCAATAATGTAAACTATGGTTATGTTGCCTACAGAGCTACATCGCCCATGCATGCATGGTTTTCATTTCCAGCAGTGACTGTTGCATCAAATGCATGTGATTCATGGGGCTACAATTGATGACTTTTATGTTCTCAAAGACGAGCATAATGAAGAGTGGAAGTAGAAATAATGTCAGCTATGAATGTGGCAATAAGGTGCATCATAGATTCAAGGTTACCCAGATAGGCTGTTTTGCCCATCTCACATCCACATTGTCCTGACCTCCTTCACCCCCAACGCTTCTGCACCCCCTCATCATACCCATTGGAATTACCCATCCCTCTGTGGCAGTTGAGGGATTCAGGCACCTAGGCACTGATCGAAAATAATAGCAACATATTTTTAGCCAAGCTTCAGTTATCTGAATGAATAATACAAATGGATAGATACATTAGGCCAAGGAGAACAAACTAAACAAACAGCATTAAGCAGGCAGAGAGCCCAAAATGCAGGGATTGGTCATTTTAATGGATGAGCAACTACACAATAGTGAAAATAAAGGTCTGAAGCCCTAAAATTTCATGACTTAAATTTTAGTCAGAGTCAGAGCAAAAGTTCAGATACTTACATCTGTTATACTACAGCACCTCTAACCTTTCCGCAAGGGCAGAATGTGATTTGGTTAGTACACTTCACTTAAGTCGTAACGTACAATTTGTTCTATTGGGAAATGCTTATCTCAAAAGGTCCTTAATGAAAATAATAGAGTTTGTACCATGGCTCCTCGCTTAATACCAAATATTCCGAGAATGCTACAGCCTTGCCAGTTTTCAAGGTCATCCAACTTGCAGGTAAACCCAATTCTATGTCAGGAGCGGAGGCTTCTGATTAGGCTGTTCTTTCTCGTTTATTTCCACTCCAGCAGCCATAAAAGGTATAAACAGTAATAACAAAACCACATTTCCCATGAACATCAGGGAAATTGGAAACAGAAAAAGTCTCGCACATTGACCAATCCCAGGTCGTGGCTCCTCATAACTTCCCCTTCTGGTACTCTATCTTCCTCTTTCTTATCTGCTCCAGCAGCAGACAGATGAGTGCCTTTTGTTTCTTGTGTTTTTTACTGAATGTTAGAACATACGTTCGATTTTATGCTTATAGTTCGCAGTCTACCGCGTTGGGTTACGTGGGGCGACTGTGAGTGAGCCGCGGGAGCGTTCGCCGCTCCTTTCGCGGTGATATTCGTTTCCGCTCTGTGCGCGGGCGGCCTCCGGCCGCTAGGGGACCGCGCGCCTGTGCTGCCGCTCTGAGGAGCTTGACCCCCCGCATCGTGCGCTTCGTACCTTCCGTCAACGAAGAGCCCCAACGGTCTCGCGGGTAGTGAGGGAAGTTCGGCGGGTTCTGTGGGCAGCGCTGTCGGCAATTGGTATTACAGAGCCCTGCCCGGAGCCTGAACACCCGCGCTGCGGGTAAGGTTGTTGCTTCGATTTGGGACCGGCCCGGGCAGTTTTGTGTGCCTCATAACAGAGGCTGGTGGGTCCCGACTCCATTTGTTTTGACCCCGCGACTGCGTTAAGTACTTTCTATCCGGGCTTGGCCCACCTCAACCCCTATACTACCTACATGGAGTACGACGAGTACTATGCTGAGGAGGAGGAGGAGCAGGTTATCTACCTTCCGGTGGACATGGATTCCTCCTTGTGGAAGGCGGTGACGCGGGTTGTCGAACCCTTAGAAAAAAGGATTGAGCAGCTTCAAGCCCAATGCCAACCCTCTGGACATGGGGCGGATGCTCTAGGGCGACAGGACCCCACCCCCCCGGCCCAAGCTTCCACCTCTGTGCCGGACCCCAAGAGGAAACGCTCTGTTGACACGGGGGTGGACGCGGACGCTTTCTCGCACCTCAAGAAGGCCTTCCTGGAGGCTAAGACCTCCGACGCCCCTTCTACCTCGAAGGCGATTCCGGCTGCTGCTGCAGGGGATGATCATGGTGACGGGGATATAGCTGACCCCGACGAGTCTCCGCACACCTCAGACGGGGATGGAGAGCCCGATAATTCGTGGTCCTCTGCACAGACCACTCAACCCTCCCTTCCGGACCCTAGTTCTGATATGCTCAACCCTGATGAGCTTCTCCACCCACGCTCGTCTCAATGGGTCCCCGCGCCCAAGGTGGCGGCCTACATGGCGGCCAGGCTGCGCAAATCAATTGACCAGGAAGTGCGTAGCTGTCTCTGGGCCGAATGCCCGCGCCCATCATTGGAGGGCAAAGTTGCGATAACACCGGACATCGACCCTAAGATGTCTACGTTTCTCACAAAATTCGTCAAAGATCCCAAGAAGGGTATCGACCGATCGTGGAGAGCCTGCCAAGATAAGCTCTTGGATGCGGCAGGTCTCCATGCGAAAATCCTCGACATGGCGGAGGACGCCAAAACCTCTGGTTCACTGATCTCCCCGGAAATTCTGTCTGGCTGGGCGCAGAGAGCAGTAATTTTGGATGGGGAGCGCGTTGCGGCGCTGTCTCTACAGGCGGCGCGTGGTCGTCCGCAGAATTAGGCCTGCACATCAATTGCCTGGAACTAATGGCGGGCTCCTTCGCGGTGCGGTGCTGGACGAAAGAGAAGCTCCGATGTTGTGTCCTCCTGAAGATGGACAATGTGGCGGCAGTGCGCTACATCAATCATCTAGGAGGGACCAGGTCCAAGGCGTTGTCCGACCTGGCCCGTTCCCTTTGGGAATACTGCCTAGCTCACGAGATTTCGTTGTCGGCGGAACATCTCCCCGGCTCTGCCAATCTGGTGGCGGATTGGTGGTCCCGTCACTGGAGGGACACGAGCCTGTGGCGACTTCGCCCGGATGTGTTCGAAGCGATCAGGGACAGATGGGGTCCGTTCTCGGTGGACCTTTTTGCCTCGAGGCTGGACGCTCAACTGGAGCGCTACTTCAGTTGGCGCCCGGACCCGGAAGCGGCGGCGACCGATGCCTTCTTGCAGGACTGGAGCAAGGAGAACGGCTATGCGTTTCCCCCCTTCGCGATGATCATGAGGTTGTCTGCCCAAGTGCGGAGGCAACGAGCGGACCTGGTGGTGATCACCCCAATCTGGAAGTCGCAAGTCTGGTTTCCAGCTCTGATGGAACTTTCTTGGGATTCTCCAATCCCTCTACCCCGCGTTCCAGATCTCCTCAGGAATCCTCAGGGGAACCCTCACCACCTCCTGTCCACAGGCAGCTTGTGCCTGATGGCCTGGCGGGTTACAGGAGACGCTGGCAAGTCCCGGGACTTTCGGAGGACGCTGCGGCGCTGTTGGCCAAATCCTGGGCAGACAGCACCAACAAACGATACCGGTCCACATGGGCTAGGTGGAGTGGTTGGTGTCTGCGACTCCAAATTGATCCTATGGGGGCGGACGTTGTCCACATCCTTAACTTCTTAGCTTCCCTGTCAAGGGAGGGCCTGGCTTACAGGTCTATTAACACCTTTCGTTCGGCCATCTCGGCGGGTCACATTCCAGTTGATGGGAAGCCCGTAGGCGAACACCCCCTGGTTTGTAAGTTGCTGCGGGGGGTGAGACTTGCGGTCCCACCGCAACCTCGCTACTTGACTCTGTGGGATGTCAATAAGGTTCTTAACCTGTTTCAGGGCTGGCCGTCTAATAGATACTTATCCAGGAAACAAATTTCGGCCAAGTTGGCAATGTTGCTTTGTCTGATTTCCTGTCGTAGGGTCTCGGATGTCAGAGCCTTGGACCTTACGGGTCGCATTTTGTCCCCGGATGGGGTGACCTTCCTTCTTTCGAGACGTACTAAGTGTGACTCTCGTTCGATTTCGTATCCTGCTTTCCCAGATGCTCCAAAGCTATGTGTGGTTCGGGCTTTAAAGGCCTACGAAGTAGCTACTGTTGATATACGCCCACAGGCCGTCAAACAATTGTTCATTGCTCTTACTAAGCCACATGGAGCGGTTTCATCCCCTACTATTGCGCGCTGGGTGCGCTGGGTTATGCAGGAGGCCGGCATAGATACTTCTCGGTTTGGAGCCCATTCGGTCAGAGGGGCCATGGCATCTAAGGCGTTTTCCCTGGGGGCTCGCCTGGAGGACATTATGAAGGCGGCCGACTGGTCGTCAGACTCTACTTTTAAAAGGTTTTACTTTAAACCGGTGCCCTCGCTGGCTTCTGTGGTAGTCGACAAGCTTTGAACTAGCCTAATCAGAAGCCTCCGCTACTGACATAGAATGAAAAATTTCCTAGCTAATGTACAGGAAAGTTTCAATTCTATTAAGGAGGCGGAGGCGAGGATTAGCCCACCCTGTCTTCTTCGAACCCTCCCAGAACTCTACGTTGGGTCAGTAAGTAAAGTCTTTATTGCAGTTTCCTACATGAATGCGTTGCATGTTGATTCTCATGTCGCATCTCAATTGTTGAAGATCTAGAATGCAATTATGTCGTTCAATGTTGCACAGTGCTATTGCCCATGAAGTGCATGGTTCATTTCTTGATGCCTTACCCGGTCTTCTTGTGCCGTAGGTGCGGAAGCAGGCAAGCAGGAATGATGGATTTATTCTTGTGGCAGTGTCGCAGGAAGAAAGAGGAAGATAGAGTACCAGAAGGGGAAGTTATGAGGAGCCACGACCTGGGATTGGTCAATGTGCGAGACTTTTTCTGTTTCCAATTTCCCTGATGTTCATGGGAAATGTGGTTTTGTTATTACTGTTTATACCTTTTATGGCTGCTGGAGTGGAAATAAACGAGAAAGAACAGCCTAATCCTCGCCTCCTTAATAGAATTGAAACTTTCCTGTACGTTAGCTAGGAAATTTTTCATTATCTGGTATGCAACATATTTAGAAGTATTTACACTTATGCAGTTGCTTCAGTTTCTGATACTTTATCTTAAACCTCTGTCACTGTGAAGCTGATCTCACTAAGTGTTTGCCTTTGGTTGTGTGGTAGCTATTGAAGATGAAGTATTATTTACTTTGTTAACTTCCCAATAGAGGTGTAAAAGGCAAGCTCCAATAGACAGAGCAGCTGGGTCATTATATCAATCTTAGGAAGCATGCTCATTGGAGTTTTATTTCAAATTACTACAGCAATAAACAGCTTAATCCTAGTTGATGCTTCTTTTGACTGCTTGTGTGTTCTCTCGATCTCAATCAGGTTGATTAGGAAGTTCAGGGTAAATCAGATGCTGAGCATTTTCTCAATTACTTTTGATATAAATGCTTTAGTTGGACATATCTGTCAGGGGGAAAAATAAAATGCTGTGCTATTCATGGCTTTAAAGAGTTTGTCCCATCCTAATATACTTGGCTAACTCTAGTGGGTGTCTCAGCAGTCAAGTTACATGAAGTATACCCTCCTGGCAAGAATCTATCAGTCAAAGCAGAAATCGATTTCCTGGAATGTTTGTGCTTGGTATTCTGCTAAAGGTTTGCAGACACCTGTGTAGGTTGTTTCCAATTTTTGATGGTTAGACCTTCACTGCTGGCACTTGTGCTGTCACCTTGATGTGTAATCTGACAAGCTTGAATTGATCCAATTGACTCTAACTTGGTTGGGGTCAGAGTCTGCATGGGGTGAAGGGTTTGCAAGGTGCTTGAATTGAGGCTTGTATTTCATCCTGGTGCCTGAGAAGACAGGAATGGAGTCACAAGTGACTTGCTCGGGGTAATGACACCCTTACCAAAGTCTTCTGCATTGTGGAAGAATCTATTCAGCACTATTTTTGGCAATTGAATGAGCATGGCTAGAGGCTTAATTAAAAGCAGAAACAGTCCCATGCTGGACTGAACAGCTGGAACATCTAGCATAACATTTGGGACCAGAGCAGACATGCAGTATGTATTTTGCTACTCAGGATTCGACATTTCAAGAAGCCCTATGAAGATTTAAGAGGCTTGTGTAGGAGCTTGTGTACGAGCCTGAGTAGGGTCAAATCAAAAAGTCCTTTATTCGGTATTTCAGATAAAAAAACACCATAAAAGTACATATAAAATTTAGATTTTAAAATTTGGATAAAAGGTCATTTATAAAATAGCAAAAAGTTAATAAAAATATTCAATCAATAGTGTTACAGCGTGGGACAAAACATGTTAAAATACAATGTGCAAATTTCATAATATGGGATAGGAGTTTAAGCTTTACACTGTAAGTGAATAAAGTGCCTAGTCCAAGTTTTGCCTATGCTTAACACAAAGCTTCAGAAATTGGGCTACATTTTTAGCAAAACTTGGATTTTTGAGAAATTGTAATGCAAGGTAAGCTGGACGGCATCTCCTAAGGCCCAAAATTCTTAGCAAAGGATTCAACCAATGTTTTCTAATTTCTATGTAAAACTTACAGAAAATCACTACATGTATTGTTGATTGCGGCGAGATGTAATCGCTGGGACATAACATCAGGGCGGCTGACCAATCATTTATTGTTGGGAAAGACACCATGCGGTGACAGATATTCAACCTAAAGCGTGTTAATAAAAAATGTCAAATGCACTTAATTCAAATGATAGATAAGGCTGCATTACTAGAGTGGTTTGGATAGCTAGCGCATGCTGGACAGTAGGTTTAAATGCATCTGAGGACAGCCGTAGTTGTTCAAGGTGAGATGGGCATAGTTTTTTTAAACTCTTTTTTTGGGATTTCTGAGATTGACAGGGGGGAGTTGTAATACTTTGTCAAGCCTAAGTTGTTGTAGAATTTCCTGACATAGTGCAACCAGCCTATCGTATGACCGTACTCCAAAGAAAGACAGTCTTGCAGTAGTGTGGTTTTGGTGGAAGTCCAGATGCGATACCACAGAAGGATTGGTTGGAGCTTGGCGATGTCAATAAGATGTGATAAGCCCAGTTCCAGATGGCAGCTATATGTTGAAGTACTACGGGGTACTGCAAGGAGGTACCTCAGGAAGTTATTCTCAATCTTCTGAAGTGAATCTACCTTGCAGTAGCCCCAAATTCCCGCTCCATAGGTGGCTATGATTATACATTTTGCCCTGTAGATGTTAATTAATTCCATAGAGGGACTTTTCCCTAGCCGCTGTGCGAATTTAACCAGTGCAGCTGTTGCCCTCGTGAAGAGTAGTTTTCTTGTTTTAATAGCCTGCTTCCAGGAGCTTTTGTCATCTATTAGTACACCCAGGTAGGGATAGGTAGGTGTTCTAATTTGTTATTATCAATGAAAATCTCCCTGGACTTCTTCGCACTGGGTCCATTAGACATGACAAACGTCTTTTTTAAATTTACTCTAAGATCCAGCTCTGCCATGAAACAATGGTATCTATTCAGGGAGCGTTGGAGTTCAGCTGGGGTTCGGGCCAAAATCCCAGCGTCATTGGGGTATAAGAGGGCAGGGGCGGGGCGTTGTTAATCATGGGCAGATCCCGAGACCCCTCCAGCATGGCACGCTCCAAACCATTTGTGTTTAAAGTAAAAAGAAAGGGCGCCATGACACTGCCCTGCCTCACTCCCCTCCCCACGCCAAATTGAGCCGCGAGTTCATCGTTCTTTCCGAACCTCACCCTGGCTGTTGCATTAGAATATAATTCCCAGATGACATTTAGCAGCAAAGGCTCCACTCCCATGTCGGACAAGATAGACCACAGTTTGGAATGACTTACGCAGTCCAACGCAGATGAGAGATCTACGTAAGCCATATGTAAGTTACCATTCTTTGCGTTGACATATTTTCCAGTCAGTAGGGTTAGATTTAGTACTTGGTCCACCGTGCCTAAGCCTTCCCGGAACCCAAACTGGATGTCACTAAGTTTATTATTGTCATCTGCCTATAGCTTCAGACGCTCAAGAATGATCCTTCCCATTGTTTTTCCCAGGGAGTCTAGCAGCGAAATTGGGCGATAGCAGGACGGGGACTGATGATCGCCCTTTTTATAAATTGGGACCAGAATAGACTCTGACCATGATTTTATGAGCCCTATGGCACAGGACGCCTCTATGACTCTGGTCAACAGTGGCGTCCACAGTTCCACATTGTGCTTGAATAAATCAACTGGAACCCTGTCTGGACCTGGGGATTTCCCCCCCCTTACTTGCTAGGAGAGCCCGCTCAACTACCAAATGGGTAATTTTGAGCTCTATGGGGAAGGGTGTTTGAACAGGCTCAGGGGCAAATTGTTCCTTTGCATGTTGGACCTGGTGCTCATCGATCGGGATACTAAAGATCCCTGTAAAGTGTTGGACCCATACAGCTTCGTCTATGGCAATATCTAATTTGGGCATGTCCCTATCTTCTGAAAGAAAGGGGAACTTAAGAACTTTCAAAATGAAGTACTGTCCTTC